>NW_027526445.1:41443381-42129721 GCF_048455015.1 Haemaphysalis longicornis
CTGAAACAAAATGGCCGCCAGACGCTTCCGGGTGCACGTAGTGGCGGTACTCTTAAGCGTAGCTTATTTAGTGATGCTAGGACAGACAGACATACAGACAGACCAAAATGTCTGGTTAGCCCAACAAAGACTATCGTCTTTATTAATCTTGGCCGCCTGCCGATGTTTTACCTGGGGCAGCTCCTCGCACGCTGGCCCAGCTGGAAAATCGCTGCCACCGCAAGCAGGGTTCTCACCGCCGGCACCGCCTCAAATCAATGCTGCTGGAACTACTACCGGTGCGGCGGTCATTTGAACCACAGCCAAAATAAGAATGGGTTACCCATGGGACTACAGGAAGGCGCACACCCTGGAATTGTCGTGGTGTAGAAACAGCCGCGGACCGGAGTGTTGATGCTGCCAGAAAAGATTTGATGATTTATTCAGAGTTAGTCTGACATCTCTGGCTGGCACCGTCACTTATTCATACACTGATGGGAACCCAAGAGCTCCTGATGGTGATGGTGTATATCAGCTCATGTGAAGCAATCGACGTCGACAGGTATGGAAAAGTTTTCTCCCACTGGACTTTATTCTGGTGCGGACGTGCCAAGGTAACGTGTCACTTTGCTACTAAATCAGGAAGATCCTGCCAAGAGTGTCACTCGATTTAGCCCGCTGAAGATGAAGGCTAGGTTAGAACTCGTGTCCCTTAGCGGCGTGTTTCCGTTCTAGTCTAACTCTTTGCTGTGTATACTGAGGTATGACACAGGGAACTTCTACGCTGCGGCTTCCTTGCTTAACATTACCAGTATTATGAAAATTCGTATTTAAGCCTATGAAGTTGGTACAGGCAACTGCGCCGGTGAAGTCATCCTCGCAGTTTCATATCGACACCTGCTTCAAATAAAACTACCTGGTACAAAAGATGCTATGAAATATAGAAGTCAGGGTGAGAAATATCACAGGCCATACTCATCGTCTTCTACTCTAACAAATATCCTGAGCACATCATTATGTGCTGTACCCGGTACGTAGCATACGACGGCTCTGAAAACCATAACAATGCTTTACGTGCCAACCGTTCTGGCACATCGGAAGGAAAATCCACTGCGCTCGTTTCGGGGCTGGGCTTATCGTGCCGTGTGCGAGTCCTAAAAAATATTATGCCCCAGCTATCGAAAGCAGTAAGCTGGGAGTATAACATCGCGGTCAATAACCAGGCCAAAAAGAAAAAGTTTGAAGTTTCTAACGTTTTGTTAACATTGCTTGCAAACATAAGATGTGAGATTTAATCCCTTCGAATTTAGAGGCCCGTAAAAACGCCCGGGTCAGCAGATCGTTCGACAGATGGAGAAGGAGCTGCTCTCAGCACGTGTTCAGCTATGTCGAAATAACATAAGAAGTCTGGAAACCGAAGAATTTTTTCTCGGTGGCAGCTCGACCACCTTGTTCCCGATGACTTCTTGGACATCTAGCTTCACGCATCCTCGTCGCAAGCGACAGGAAAGCGCAGTGCGAAATATCTGAAAGTAAGAAACTGGAATCTTTATTACCAAAAAAGGCAGCCTACCCCCCAAAAATGCAATCCTAAACTTGTCATCGTACGAGCCAACGCTTGCGTAATCTTCAGTTCTGAGCCTTGGTATGAACTATAACACGACGCCTCAGGCTAAACCGAACAACGTTATCTCCGCCGTGAAGCATGCCGTGGGCAATCTTCTACCCGGCGTGCATGATTAGGCACGTGCGCGGGGCATCGGCGTTTTCTCGAGCTGGAAAAAGTGAACGCCGGGGACGCGATTTACGTCTGCCGATCTGCCGAGAAGCAAACCATCAAGAACCTCCGCAACAACAAAAACATTGCCAATCTACCGGCTGACAAAAGTAACGCCACTATTCTTCTTAACCGAAGCGAGTACCACGACAAGATGTTGCAGCTGTTAAACGATGCGGTTACCTATCCCCTCTTGCAAAGAATCCAACCAGCAGTCTGCAAACTCAGCTTCAATAGATGCTTTCAGGATTGTTTCAGTTGGTACCTCAGCAACACAAAAGTTTGCATTACCTCTTGTTGAGTTCAACGGATCCGCTTCCGCCATTTATGGCCTTCCAAAGATGCACAAGCTTGGTGTAGGTTGTTTTATCATGAGGAGATTGTGGCGAATTATCGGAGACGAAGCGAAGCAAGTCACATCAGACATGGACTGTATTGCCGAGACAAAGGCAAAGCTTAGTACAAATTTACCCACACGCTAATGTAATCACTAAACTAATTGTCCTATGAAAAAAAGTCCAACTCAGAATAGTTCGGGCTCACGCTTGGAGGACGTGGCTGGCGATGTTGAGCCGCGGAGTAGCGCGCTTGTTCGGTGTGATGGCCGCTGGCGCTGTGTCACCTTGCCGTTGGTGCTGGCCGTTGCGAAGTCTTGGCGTTGTTTCCCGTGTGCTAGCCGGTCCATGGAGAGGGTTGCGTGGCGGACGTTGCGAGGACTTGCAAGGATTGAAGGTCTGCAGGATAATGCGGTTTGGCGCCGAGTCTCCTGGGTGTTCGCGTCCAGCTGAGAACTCTGCGAACCGCCCACCTCCGGCCTCGGACTTGTCACCTCTTCTCCAGTTCGCCTGCATCGTATGTTTCCAACTCAATACTCCGCTGAATGCCAGTTTTGTTCACAACCCGAAACTCTACCTCATATTGTAATACAGTGTGGATGCAATCCCAAACTTATGCATCTCCGATCCCCTCTTCCCACCCTTGAGCTGTGGGAGAACCTGGTGACCAGAGACCATATGGATGTATCCAGAGCGAATACTTTCTGCTTACCTCATGTATTCCAGGACTAGGGAACCAATCCCACTTTAGAAAGCTCGAATAAAAGTTCTTCTCTATCTCTCTCTCTATCTCTCTCCTCTTCTCCTCCCACGCACCATTTCGACGTGTTCTTTGTCGGCTCACTTCGGCATGCGCACGTTTTCTTTTTTTACTTCTGCCCTCCTAAAAGCGCCTCCTCACACCTGGCATTCCTTCAGTCCGATCGTGAACTTCACAAGGTCTCCGCTCTACCGGCTATCCAGGTATCTTCACAAAGCGTTGAGCCCACTAGATGGCTCACCGACAAATATTTCCAATTAAGCGGATTTTGCAGAAATGGTACGGGACTTGGCTTTGCGCGAAAACGAGGTTATTGTGTCTTTCTACGTAACCGCATTGTTCACTGGCGTTCCAGTGGACCTTGCAGTGCAAACCTGCACAGAAGCGCCGCGTTAGGACGTGAAAATCACCGACAGGACCCCCTTCTACGTGCCTGTACTGAGTGAGCTACTTCGCACTTCGCTTCTGTTCAGTAACACCTATTTTTTCCTACTGGCGCAAAACGTATAAACAAACCCACGGAACAGGTCTGGGGGCCTGTATATTGGTCACGGCGGCAACATTGTCGTGGAAGCAGCAGATCACAAGGTTTTTGATACCTTCACACCCTTTCCAAAGGTCTTTCTACGGTATGTTGACGTCTGTTTCTGTATACTGCATAAGGACGACGTGTCGAGGTTCTTGGAAGCCCTAATTCGTTTAAGCCTCATATACAGTTCACGTAACTTACGTGAACTGTATATGAGGCTTAAACGAATTTAGGGCTTCCAAGAACCTCGACACGTCGTCCTTGTGCAGTCTGGGTTTCGGAAACCGAGACTGGGGAACGCCTTCCGTTCCTTGACGTTTGCAATTGCCGCTCGAACGGCTGCCTTTCCTTCACCGTTTACCGCAAGAAGACGCATACCGGACGCTGCCTGCGGCACAGCTCATGCCCCCAAATCACCCCCAAGAGGCCTGTCGTGCCGGCACTGATTACCGGAGCCAAACGCCTATGCTCCAATAAACAGATTGAAGGAATATTTGACAACTGTGCACCATGAGCTGTCGGCGAATGAATACTCTGGGCGTTTTGGGGCAGGAATCAAAAAGCAGATTCTGCGACCTTACAGAATCGCCAGCAAGACGGCCGCCATGCTCGCCGTCATTCCTTACGTTCAAAGAGTCAGTGAGGCATTTTGCCTCGTATTTTCAAAACGCGGTTTACGTGTAATGCACAGGCCTGCAAGCAAGCTGCACAGAAATCTCGTGAATGTTAAGGACAAGCTGGAAAGAAACAAGTTCCCGGGAGTCGTATATAAAATCCCTTGCGATGACTGCAATTGGGTTTATATGAACGAAACGGGCAAATTTCCACGAAGAATAAAGGAGCATCAACGTGACGTAGCAAAATAAAGTCACGCAACTAATGCGCTAGCAGAACATGCCTGCCAGCATAATCACGGCATCAATTTTCTTTTGCTATCATAGCAAAAGAAAGAATTTTGGCCTCCCGTCTTTTCATGGAGTGAGTCATCATCCAAACCACACCCCATACTGTCAACCGGACTGTTGGCAATATGCCTGCAGTCTACTCGAAATCTTTACGTTATATCTTGCATATAAATTGACGACGGCTTCTCGCAGGCTTCATTGTGAACAAGAAACCCCTATGAAATCCGAAACGCCAAACGTTTCTTTTTTGACTTGGTTAGTGACCGCGATTTTATACTCCCAAGTATTATCCCTGACCATACCAAGTTTCGCGGAATAATTGACAATATCAGGAAGCTGCCGTTGCTTCCTTTCCGGCTCTCCGACAACATATGACATTGTATAGCCTGAATAAAGTAGATCACAAGGCATCAAAAGCTGGCTCCTTTCCTAGTGAATGTTCTACGCAGCACATGCTCAAAATCGCCCACCTGCACGAACGGGATAAGCAACCAAAGTGGCTGCAGTTGATGAGTTAGACATTCCGCCGCCTTTATTTTCGCTACCGTACAGTTATGGAACATCCATCACACCAATTGCCCCTTTTATGGATCCTGTTTCGCACATCTCAACACCACTACCGCCCGCGTGGAAAGGTCCCCGCCTAGCCCAACTAGAGGAGGGCAACGTTAGTGTACCCATACGTTGAGCTCCTCCTGGCACGGGCTCGTGGAGGCCGTTCGGTTCTTTTAGCTCCTTTCATGTTCCCAGTTGTCCCTACCGTCTTAATTTTACTTGATCTTGTTGCTCCACCCTTACAGCACCGTCGTTGATCACAGGCAGTGCAAAGAGCATAAAATACCCGTATTGAGGCTACAAATACTGAAATGAAATGGATGTGGTCTGAGTTGAAAATTATCTCATCCCGAGCAGGCCAATCTCCAATCTGTTACCAACACCGCTTCCCAATCATCAATGATTCCTAATAAACGTGACGACCGCTCCCTGGTTCGAATTTATAGAAATGAAGTTTTTATACCTGTAAACAGTGTAATCCAAAGCTGATTCATGCTTGCGATTTGCAATGACCTTGTTGCCCACAGCATACCCGCCGAATCCCCTTAGCAGTAGTTTGCAGCCCCAATGAAACAGAATGGCAGATTATTTATAGTCATCACCGGCTACATGGCTCGTTCAGGGTACTTTTTCACGAAGTCTAACCCGATCTTCCTTAAAGCGCAGGGTAGATAAACATTTTTCAAAAGTCCGTTTTCGTTTTGTTAACGTTTTTGGAGTGCTCGGACCTTCGATAATAATGCGCAGTGCTAAAACCGTTTTGTCCGAGTTTTGATTGAGCCAAAAAAACAACGTTTTGAATGCAAATGAAGAGCAGCCTCCTGTAGGAAGGGCTTCAAACAGTTACCTTTCTTCTAATTATACTTCGTCACCAAGACAGAATGTTGCCTATACTGTCAGTGGTTATGCTTTGGTTTACGTGCACCATCGGTGAAGTGTGAATACAAGCAGCGACGCCCGTAGATGGCGTTGCAGAGGAATCGAGCGCGTCATGAACTAATCTATAGTAATGGCATAGAATAACATAGTTCCTCGGAACGAACATGCTCAAAAGCTTTGCTTTCGATGCTTTTCTTACGCTCACGAAAGCCGCAAAAAGCGTGTTAACGTCCGCAACGCATTTGTCACGTCGCAAGGGAGCAGGGTTGCCAGGTCCTCAGAGGGAAATATCACCGGGAAATAACCGAAAGTATTCCAAAAAGTAGCCACCTTGAATGAAATGTTTGAAAAGAAGCCAGAAAAGGCGCCATTTTCAATAAGGCGATGCTAGTAAGTACTTTTTGATTATTTTTGCGGAAAAATGCTGAAATTCTGAGACGTAGAAGACCGTACTGCAAATTTTATTCGTTTGCCGTGGTGCGGCGAAGAGACAACGTTAGAGTCTACAAAAAGTTCAATTTGCTGGTTGAGGTGAAGAATTCAAAGAAACAGAATGGCTTGCAATGGGCGTTTGCTGCACCACACCGTCTTCTACTTTTGCTGCCTCTTTACATTCCGGTGCCTATTACATAACGTCATACCCACTTCCCACCACTCTGTATGACATTGCAAGGTCCCGTAACTACTGAAGCATTACACTTTGAACTTATGGCGTTGCTTAAAGGCTTTGACGCCATTCATACGACATCATGCGCAGAATATTAAAAAGAGCAAGGCAAATGTTGATTTTTTCCGTTCAATGCGCTGTACGGTGGTCAGGGTGTCAAAGCGGATTTTTTGGGGATTCGGTTCGGGTTCCGGTTCAAGCCTTTCGGGTTTGGTTCCGGTTCCGGTTTTGGTTCCGGGGCACCCTTCCGTTGCGGTTCGAATCGGATCGAACCGGTTTAAACGGGTTCGCATGGGTTCGCAGAAAAAAAAAAAACAGAAAGTGTATTTGTGTTTTACTATTCCAGTGCAGCATTTTCGTTTTTCTGGCTCGTCGGTATAAAAACAAATGAAAATGTATGTTCTCTTGTGCATATATTTTAACTTTGCCAACTTAACTGTACAATTCACTGCAAAATGTCTTCCATAGCAGGCCAACGATTACTACAAAAACTAAAGCGAATTATGAGGTTTGCCGGGACACTTAAAGGGACCCAGAAAAGCCTTCTGTAAAAGTTACAAAAGGCCTGTATTGTCATGTAGCACCAATATAGCGATGCAATGCCGTTGGAATTATTGATCTACATTCAGTATTAGCTGCGCAAGAAGCAATTAAATGCACCTCTCCCCACTTGCCGATAGACTCCTCCTCCATCTCTGCCTCCTTCAAAGCAGCTAGCTACATTCCTCCGCCTAGGCTCGCGTCAATCACTGCGGACCCGCCTTTGCCGCCTTTGCCTCGGGATCGCGCAAGAAGGAGGAAGAGCAGCCGGAAGCCAATAGCAGTGACGCCGCCGGCGGCCGACCTTGCCGTCGATTGGGCGAATCAGGGGGCGCCTTCGCCGTTGCGTCAGCAGCGATCACCGTTGCGTCACCCGCGGTCGCCGTTGCGTCACCCGCGGTAGGCTCGCTGCGGCGTCGCGCTCATCGGCTGAGAAAGGCGACCTTCAAAAATTGTTTACAAATTATCCGTACAACGTATGGGGCTCACACTTGGCTCAAAAATCCCCCGTTATGTGTTCTACCACCTGAATGCATTTGATTGCCACCTTCACAAAACTTTTCAGGGTCCCTTTAAGGCTGGTTACGTCTGTGAATGTGAAATAATTATTTATTTTTATTTTTCATTCATTTATTTTAGCTCATTTGTATATTATAAAAACATTTATTACTTGGCTCCTAAAGCCGCATTTTCATACCCGAAGTTATTTCCTTGAGGGAAAAAATGGCTAACGATTACTGCACTCCCTAATGCGGAATTTGAGAACAGCGCGAACTGCAGTCTTCCCGGCGACGGCGCACAGCTGCTGAGTCTCAGGAAGTGATCGCGTCATCAGCGAACAAACGACGGCGCGCGCTGTGTACTCTGGCGTTATCTCGTACACGTTGCGGACGGGGAGCGTCCTTCTCACAGTTTCGCCATACTTTAATCTTCCTCTTTCCCGCTCGCTCTATCTTCGGTGGCCTCTTCGTTCGCTCGGTTACAACAAGGCCAACGCTGAGGGACGACCCTTAACGAGAGGAGCGGGTGCTTAAGAGCTGTGCTCTAAATTATGGATCTACGTAACCGCCTTCAAGGCCAACGCTGAGGGACGACCCTTAACGAGAGGAGCGGGTGCTTAAGAGCTGCGCTCTAAATTATGGATCTACGTAACCGCCGCGGTGCCACCGTGAGATCTCTCCCCTCGCCGACCCGTGATGGGCCGCACCGCAGCCTCAAAATGATGCATCTTCGCCACAGGCATCTGGCAGGCCGGCATGTACTCTCCTGGCCAGTGGTCAGCGCCCCGATTCCGCCAGCGCCTCCCCCCCCCCCACCCCCCCATACCCCGTGTGGAATCCTCGCCTGATTCTTCTGTCAATGGGCAGCCTCCCTGCAGACCGCCTATTGCCCCATCAGTCCACCATCGTTTTCGGTACCATCGAGTGTCGCCGTGGTGCGGGTTTGCGACCCCCCCTCCCCCTCCCCCATCCCGGCCGGCTTGTGATGGGCCGCCCCTTGCCTCCAAATCACGCATCCTCGTGGGAATCTTCTGGCTGCAGGAAGACAGGTAGTTTACTGGCTAACGGGAAGCCTCTTTGGCGGATAGGCAACTTCTCTGGTTAGCAGAGAGCCTGCCAGGACGCAGGGGCGTAGCCGGGAGGGGGGGGGGGGGGCTCACTAGGCGCGTGCCCCCCCCCCTCCCCCCGACGTTTCTCGTGCCAGTTGGCGTCCGGTTGAAGTCGCCTGAATAACCACCTGAAGTCGTGTGCAGGCGGGGAACCTCCAGTTCTAAGGCCATGCTCGTTCATAAAACAGTGAAAGCAAAAACAAATCCCTGTGGCCACTCCAGATTCTGTACATAAAAATGTATACGGCCGGGCGAAGCGCGAACGCCGCCCAGCTCCGAGTAGCTCCTGCTGCATTTTGCGCCGAATGCGCTGAGCTGCGCCAGGAACTCGCCGCGAGCCGATCGAGGCAATTGTGCTTTTTTGCTGGTGGAAGAGCACGGCCGCGAAAATGCGAAACAGCAGGAGAAGGCTAATTTGGACATACATGTGGTCTAGATTCAAGAGTTATAGTTTTTCATTTAATGTCTTTATTAGGGTACAAAGTGTAATAAATGATATGAGAGATCATGTGACTGTAACTCTTCAGTCAACTACCAAACCTTGATATGTTTATTTTTCTAACGACGCCGTCTTGCATTGTCTACTACATTTCAATAAAATCTGATGTATAGCGCTAACCACGTGGAGCGAGCTTGCTAGCGAAACTGGGAGCCACGCGACTAGCGACCAAATACTTTTCGCCGCGGAGGAAATCGCTCATCGCATGGCTCGTTTCTGGCTCGCCAGAAAACATCGCTCATCGCCAGGAAGTAGCCTCAGTGACTAGCCAATAAGAGAGCCGTAAGAGGCGCAACGTTTGGCTTAGAGGTTAGAACGAGAGGAAGGGGCGAGAGGCGGAATCGCACAGCCTAGAAACGTATGACCATCTGATTCGTAAAAGATGTTTATTTTCCGCATTTGTAATAAATGCACACATAAATAAACATTGCAGCCATGTGTATACTTAGATAATCCTGTTGGGCGCAATACGGCAATATTGGGATGGCATTTCGCCGTCACTCGCACGATTGCCTTCATTTGGCTGCCTCAGCGAGCAGTTGGGACAAGCGATTGCGAATCACATCACGTCGCTCGCAAAAATCACTGCTTACGAATCATGAAAAGCATTGCTTTTTGCTCATTTTGTATTGCCTCTACATAAGCAAAAACTGTACAATCCTCTTTATTCCAGAGCTTTGTCTTTTTTGGCACTATTCGATTGATTCCTTGTCCAACCGCTTGGCGAGAATCAGCATTCTGTAATAGTTTACCTGCAATTTTACTGTAACCGTGTCTGTTCGAGTAAACAGCTCGAAATAGAATGAAATTTCGGGCAACAAACCCAACACTCATAACAGTGCAGTAAGGCGCTCCGCTGAGTGTACGTACGTAGTGACGTTACGAGCTCAGAAAAATAACAAGAAGGCGATTACTTAAAGGCGAAGGTGAATGTTTGCTTGCTTTACTGCCACAATAAATAAATGTGTCGAGTGCGATTTCAAGGCTACCGGGTGAGTGCAACTCGTTCGCATGAAGCCGATGAAGCACCAGCTTTAACAGATCTTCCCTGCCAATTTCGTTATCGTCGGCAACCAAAAAGGAAACCAAGTCTGTGCTTGATCACAACGAATGTAAATCTTAATGCCGAAAGAGTCGCAAGTTGGTCGTGGGGGCCGATTTCGTAGCATAGAAAAGACAACAAGGGAGAGAAGAATGCGAAATCTTGATTTTCATGGTTCAAGAAGAACCACTAGGCTCCTGGAACGCTTGGCCGGTCGATGCTCGCTCGAAAACCTTCAAATTGTGGTCGCCTGTTCTTCACAGATAATTAGAAAAAAATATTCTTCCTTTCCAAAAGAGAAATGTCGAACACGTGAATTTTGATGTTAAGCACGCATGGTTGGCCTCCGCTTCCTCCTGACGCTCCCGACCACGCTCACTCTTCTGCTCACGGCCGCGTGCCCGCATAACAGCGTGCTCTTCGGCCGAACACATCACCCGTGGCTTACGCATCGACCTGCGCACGTGAAGTCAGGCCACCACCACCACCACCACCACCACAACCACCACCACCACCACCACCACCACCACCACCATCATCATCATCATCATCATCATCATCATCATCATCATCATCATCATCATCATCAAAATCCAAACTCCTTAAGCTGGGCTTTACTGCTAGCGTTTAGCATACACACACCGCGCGTTCGTCAGTTATTTCAAGCGAAGCGCGCAAGAAGCATTGCCCTTCTACCTCCCCTCCATCTTTTGGTTGAGGGCACCTCTCTCACCCTCGAAAAAAATTATTCGCTATGCCACTGCCAGGCCGCCATCTGTTTTGGTACCATCAAATGTCCACACTCACACGCACACGCGCGAGTATTTTCGCGGAATGAGGCAAAAATTTCGCATTGTACCAAAATTAGTTGGCCTGCTTCGCTTTTCATGTGCCTGTAATTCTCATGACGTTTTTGCTGTAACACAAAATCTAGTAGTGCTAAAATTCGAAAACTGTTGGTGTCGGCGTCAGCCTTGCCCTGTCAAGCGTGGCTGGTTGCGTTTAGAGCTATTTTATTCTTCCCAATTTCCACCTGCTAACAGACCGGCTATAAGGAAGTGAGGAAGGAACGGCTATAAAGAAAGACTCACTGAATATAGGGAAACACCGGCGATAGCAGTTTGCTATTGCACTTCAGCGACAGGTGACAGCGACTGGGTTCTATTAAAGGTAGTTGCTTAGGGAAATCACAAGCATTGGTAATGGGCGCTGGTAGTCCAAGGGTGAAGGACGGCAGCACAAATGAACAAAAACCAGTTCATCGCCACTCATGTTTTATGTCCGTTTAGTTGGTTTCTGCAGTCGTGCCTCATGGCGGCGTAAACAATAAAAGTGACGAACCAACATTTAAACGTCGATACGCTTGTTTCAGAAGCACTTGGATGAACATAAGATATGCTTTAGGCATTTATTGACTTCATTGGGAGATGCCAATCTTGCGCTAGAAACAACATAACAGCACAATACGTGCCTAATAGCGTCCTCGATAAACACGCACCGGTGTTGCCCCCAAAACCGGCGCGGTGCACAGTGCCCCACGACGGTGCGTACCGGCACGGAGCGTTGATCGAGGACAAACGGGGCGGTTCTACCCAGGCGCCATCTCTTAATCTAAGAAATCAACTCATAAAAACGTTCACAAGTAACAATACAGCACTGTAATGAGACACAGCGCTATTTGAAAGTGGTATTTATTGAAGGCCAATGATTATATGTACGCACAACTTAAATCCGTCACACATGCGGAACAACGTACCGCCACCACAGCTACATACAAGCTGCTTCTAATCTTCGTTTGAGCCATAACGTGCCCGTTTTGTTCCGCCCTTCCGTTACAACAAAACAAGTAGGTCTTCATCGTCTAGGCACTCCGGTAACAGTTCATGATAATTCGATCGAACGAAACGAATGTCAATCCCCAACTTTCTGGCAATGCATGCAGCCGTCTTTGAAGTACACAAAGTTCGCGTCCTCATTTACAATCACTGGCCATTGTTACCGCCCGTTAGGAGACTGTCGCATCGTTGCCCGATGAATTCACAAGCAAGCCATCCTTGTCAGCAACAATACACAACTCCGTCCGCCTTGACACGAGTGCGGCGATGCGCCGTCGCTGCAGCAGACAGCGGAGGAAGCTCCTTCGCCGGCATCGTCCGCGTCCGCGATGCATCTCGGGACTGCACGCCGGCGCACCGTCGACTCTCTCGGTGCGCGGCGGTGCAACCAAAAATTGCCCCGCGACGGTGCACCCCGGTTTATCGAGGACGGACGGTGCACACCGGTGCGGTTTATCGAGGATGAAAAGGCGCACCGGTGTGCCCCGGTGTGCACCGGTGCGGTTAATCGAGGATGCTATGAGAAAGGGCACTTTGTAGCCTTAACGTGGCCTCTACCTAAATACGTTCCGGCTATTTTGTGCGCAGCTTACTTTTCTGATTGGTCTACAGGGAGAGGCCATAAAATTTCCAAATTCCAAGGCCACTGAAAAATCGAGGTTCACCAGACCCTCTGATTCACCAGAACCAGCTGGATAATTTCTTTAATAATAAATTAATCATCACACCTAACCTACTAATACACCTTAGATCACCCACTCATCTCACTTATAAGCCACAGTCTACTTGATAATCTGCATTAATCGACTTTATTCAAGCGCCCTTTAAATTTAAGGTTGCAAAGATCCAAGATGACATGAAAAGGCTGTGGCATCTACTTTAAAAGGACCGATGGGCGAAAAATAAACGTTTGTTTTATTCGAAAGATTTGGTGTTTTATAGCGCCTTCAGCGCTTGATCTACAGCAAACGATGTATTTGTCATGAAGAAATTAAAAACTTTAAGCCAAGATTTCAATTCTCCCGTTAGGATGAATATTCGTTACGTCGGTGATGACCTGTCAAGGGCAGGCCTTAAAACTAAATGGTACTATGCGGACCTGGGCTGCTACCATTTCACAGACGGCCTTTTGTTATTTTGTTTATCTCTTGCTTTGACAGATGGCGCTGCAATACCGCTGAAGTACCAGTGTGCGCACTTTGCTTCTGACCGTATTTTTATAACGATGGATTGTAATCGCTTCAGAAAAAAAAAACTATGACTGGACAAACATGTTTACGTAAGTGGCCGTGCCGTTTACGTCAGTTGGTCAGCGTTGTGTCATATAAGCTGAACGCGTCCGGCGGCTTTGTTAGGCGGTGTCAGCCGGGAAAAGGCCGCACTAACTTGTTCGATGTTTACGTGATCGTTCGTAACTTATATTGTTTACCCCGCCATTCTTACTGCTGTAAAAGGAATATGCGTTAAAGTTAAGCGCAGATAGCTCGCTGCGCAAGCTTATAAGCCCGGTCGAACTTGCCTTTGCTTTTGCCAGCCTCAGTTAATCGCACAGCTGCCCATAAATAGGTCGTTCTGCTTCGGAAAATGTGTTAGTGAATTCCATGGCCAATCACGTTTTACTAAATAGCTCATTTTAGTTAAGGTTGCGTTAAAATTGGTGTCAGTGTTACTCTAATGAGGCAATGTTTCGAATGAAAAAACCTCGCATTATTTTGTCTTCAAGGCCCCTTTAAAAATAGTGTCCACCGCGTTGGCTCAGTGGCTAAGGCGTTGTGCTGCTGAGCTCAACGACGCGGGTTCGATTCCTGGCCGCGGCGGCCGCTTTTACGATGGGGGCGAGAAGCGAAAACGCCCCTGTGTTCGAGGTTTCGGCGCAGGCTAAATATCCCCAGGTGGTCAAAGTTAACCCGGAACCCTGCACACCGGCGCGCCTCATCGCCTGCGTGGCGTCGGCGCGTAAAACCTCATAATCAATCAGCATAAAAAGTATAGCTGAGAAGGCCCCAAAGCTTTTTTTTTTCAATTCTCATGCTCTCTTAGAGCAGTAAAGAAGTAACACAATGTCACTGCACAACCAGAAGTACCAGTGACGTCGAGGACTGCGGGTGTTTGTGTCTCACTGTTGTTTTATATAACTGCTTATTCAAACCAGAATAAGTGGAAGATATGGATTTATTGTTGAGGATGTTTCTGAGGGCCTTCACAAAATGGCACAGATGTATTCAAATTGACAACACATTTAAAAATTCACACAATATTAGACATCATGCACATAAAAACCAAGAAGAATAAGCCATGGTATGTTGCCTCGGAATGTACGTTCTGAAGTCACTTATTCTAAATGAAGAAAAAAATTCGGGGAGATGGGCAGTACCTAACGCAAACCTATAGTATATACAAATAACTGTACATTTATTTGAGGGTAATAATACGAATAGAACCTTATGGGTTGTGGAACTACAGAATAGGCATATTATTTGGTGGTGCTGCCGGGCGAGTGGCAAAAGTTTTCAGACGCAGTGTGGAGTACCATAATCAAAAACAAGAAATTAAAGTTTTTAAGGTCGGAACCGGTTGGGAACAGTTCCTTCGAATCGTTCCGGTTCGGGTTCAGTTCCAAAATGGCGGAAAAATACGGGTTCGGTTTGGTTCTGGTTCCGGGAAGAAATTGGAGTTCGGTTCCTGTTTTCGGTTTAGTTCCGGTTCGGGTCCGCACCCTGACGGTGGTGTCTTTGAGTGACGGAATTGTTGAGATCTATTCTAGACTTTGCCAGGTAGCAGTCCTGTGCCTAAATGTTTCTTCTCTTCTGTGTTCAGTTTTCCTCAACGGCTGAAACGCAATGAAGGGTCGTATAAGGCCCCCTTTGTGGAAAGTGGGGCTTCAGAAGGGTCCGGAAATATATAAAAGCACCAATGGTTAAAGGAGCCAGAAAGTAGCCAAGTCGCCACACTGGAATATTCATCCGCACGACTCTCGAAAAGTCTCCAGTTTGGCGACAAATCGCCAGACCTGGCAATTCTGCAAGGGAGCCCCACAGTGTTGCGTTTGGGTGAGGCGTCGATTGTACTTTGCCAAGAGACAGCCACAAGGCATGACAAAAAACGACAAGCAAAGAAGCAAAAAGCTGACTGTCCGGTCAAAGAAATGGTTCTGTCCAACTTGTTTTTGAAGTCAAATTAGGTCAACATGCTTGGTCGTTTTGACACTCAATATTTTGGAATTGATTTGTTTGGTACAATTAACCTATCATTACAAAATAATCCAGGAGAGAACATGTTCCGTTTTAGCCAGCATAAATTACGCAGCAGGGCACAGCATCTGAATAAGATTAGACCCATATAGTAAATAGCTATTTTAATTTAACTGTTTATGTAGAAAAAGCAACACAAACTAGTTGTGCACCAAAATATTTAAAATTAATTGCTCAAAAAATATTCTTAGTTTTGGTTCCACTCGCAGGCGCGGAACTGCAAATGAAATGGGACAACTGGACAGTGTGGCGTGCAGTATTTGCCGAGAAAAAGGGTCATGAGGCACAAAATACATGGGGGTATAGCGCCTGCCCGCTTCCCTTGAAGCCACCCTCACATATTCTTGATGATTTAAACTCCCATATACTGGCTCAAAACAAGTTATTTCTCGCATTTATAATAAAAGTTGCTCAGGTCAAGAATCACTATAGGCCACGTCACCTATTCTGACAAGCGGTTCTTAAAAAAGGCTCTAGCGATATCACCGTTGCAGAAGAATGCTGCACGAAAAAGCACCACCACACACAGCCACACTGGTGTCTTAGATTGACAGTATAGGCCCAGCACACCAGTAGTTGGAAAATAGGATGTTCTTAATTGCATATCTCAAAATTCCTGCATTTGAAAGAACGTTGCCTGAAAAATTTAATTTTGCCGTAATAAATTTGCCTTCAAACCTACTTTTGAACGGTTATTTACCAAGCTGCTGTTGATTGTGCAACCTTTGGATGCAATATTTTCTGGTGATTGTTTTTCAAAGTGAACAAGCTATCAAGCGGCTTTTTTAACCTTTTCGTGCCCCAAGAAAAACTGTCGTTTACAGTATTTCTTAGAGAATACATTGCATCAAGCTTGTAAAAATGCTACTGTATAATTCTGTTTTGTATTCCAATTTATATTATTGTCAACTTGTTTGGTGTACTTGAAAGTATTCCTCCCTACATTAAGTTTATTTACTTGAAAATTTTGATTTTACAGGGGCCATGAAGATAAAATACAAATTTGTTTTATTCTTAGGACTGGTATGTTATAGTGCCCCAAGCGCTTGTCCGACAGCGAGAAGGGCATTATTCACTGAGAAATTAAACAATTAAAGGGGTCAGGACGATATTAAAAAAATGTGTTGTGTTGGGGCTTATAACAGTGGAACCATGCTAAACAAACAATGCATACCCGTTCCATTGCATGCTATCGAAAACAGGAAAAAAATGCAGTTACGGTTTCACCGAGGCTTCCCTTCTCAACTCGTGAAGTGACGCCTTGTTAAGGAGCCAATCACAGTTCCCCCTCGTCTGCACAACATGTCGGCATAGAGCGGGCTCGCAAAGGGCCAGATAAAGCTACAAAATCGGTGCGATGAGGAATCTCACACCGAAACTGAACGGGAGATGTCTAATCTCTGATACGACTAATCAACATGGTGGAACGTTCAGTAAACAACGCGGGCAAGTGGCGCTGGCAGAAGTAGCCACGGTTAAAGTAAAGTAGGTATTTGTGAACTGTTTGCACAGTTTCGCACGAGTCTAAACTTCCTATGTCTGTCTCACGTAGCTTGTATTGTGAGTTGCGCGAACATGAAACCTCTGAACTGACGAGATAATTGACCGAAAGCTTAAAATGAGCACTTACTACATAAACACGTTTATCGAAGGAACTTCGAGTAGTTTGAACTTAAAACTAACCACTCATTTACTCACCAAGCGCAAAAATATCTAGTGAGAAGCCGAGTCGCCGAGTTCCACCATCACGAAGGTCGATTGCTTTCCGCTTTGCTCCAATAAAAAATGCTGTTAACGTTGTTTCGTTGATTGGACATCCTCCCCTTTGGTTTACTGCAGACCGTTCAACAGTAAGTTAATGGTGGAAGCTTTGGGTTGATTAGAATTTATAAAAGCACACCAGAGTGCTTGGTTACAAATGCGGAGTGGCTGTTATGCAACAGTTTCTTTCTGCGGGCGCTTCTCGCGTCGATACTGTAGTGAGTAACGCACCTGACTTCCATGCAGGCTGGCCGTAACGTTGGGCTGGCCTAGCGGCTGCAAGTTCGAATCGCACCTGGGGACTTTTTTTTGCTTGAACGGTTTTGTGCCATGCGATACCAAAAAGGGGAGATTCCAAAGAGAATTCGGCAAAACAACGTAAAGTATAGCACGGAAACTGTCTACAAATTGTTCAAACAGCTAGTATATCTGAGTTATGCTACAATGGTTGCCAGACAACTGAAGCGGTCGCGACACCAGTCACGTGGATAGAAATGTGTTCATGGGAAGGAATAAAGAATGCATTATTTTTTAAAATAACGGGTTTGCACTTGTACAGAGCAATACACACAAACATTTTTTAGCTTTTGGATGTTCTTACTGTGACGTCACAGCTAGTTGCGCTGCCGACTGATGATGTGCGCATGGCCGCTTGCAATGCACCTCAAAACGAGGGTTTTAAGGACGTCTCCTAAATTCCACAACCAATGAATTGTGAAAATATTTCGATTTTATGTTCTTAAAAGGCCGTTCAAGCAGATACAATTAAGCGCTGCTGAGCACGAGGTCGCGGGTTCGATTCCCGGCCGCGGCGGCCGCTTTTCTCATGGAGCCGAAAAGGAAAAACACCCGTGTGTTCAAGATTTCGGCGCACGTTAAAGATCCCCAGGTGGTCAAAATTAACCCGGAGCCCTCCACTACGGCGCGCCTCATCGCCTGCGTTCAGTCGGCGCGTTAAACCCTACAATCAATCAATCAGATAAAATTAAGCAAAGACAAATTCATTTTCTCTTCACGGCCCCTTTAAAAGCAAATTTTAATTCTTCTGGTGAATCGTGTGGTTCGGGACGTCTGATATTAGGTATCCAGGGCAAGTCTTTAAGCGAACATTAGTAGACCGACTAGCACTGCAGTGTGCGGCTGAAAGCCTTGTTTACTGCCAGTCCTCTTAGGTGGTGGCCAATACCACTCAGGACCACTGTTCACACTCGCACGGTTTTTGACCAGACTTGCACCTGGTTTGTTTTTGTTACAGCTGACAGTAATCGTTTTGTCAAACATTGGGTATGCTCGGCAAATAGGGTCAGTAAGACAATGTCACTTCGTTGTGCAGCTATAACAATCAGTACACGCAGTACGGACTGGTGCTTCAGTGCGTACTGCTCGCATTGTGCTTGTTACAGATGCAAAGCGCAGTCCGGCGCTTTGGGGTTGTCTCACATGACACTGACCAATTGGCATGAGCGACATTGTCATAGCCAATGTTTCACGAAACGATTGTGTCAAGGCCAACAAAAATAAACCAGGTACAAATCCACTCAAAAACAGAGCGAGTGTGGACAGCGTAGCTTCGTAGCTTCCGTTGTTTAGCCCCACCATTCTTACGGGTACAAAAATAATATGAATATAATTTAAGTGTAATAAGCTCATTCTGCAAGCTTAAAAGTCTGGCCTATTTTTTGTTGGCTATTGGTGTCCTCAGCCAATCGCACAGCTGCCCATAATACGTCATAAGCTCTAGTGCAGGAAATGAGCTAGTGGGTCGCATAACCGTTCCCTTTTTTTTCTACTTATATAGCTTATGTGAGTGAAGTTTGGATTAAAAGTCAGTGTTTTTGTAACGAGGCATTCAAGTGAACCAACACTTGCATTCTACCTTCATGCCCCACGTAAAGTAGAAACACTAATATAATCCATATGCGTAATTTGGCTTAGTTTCTACAAAAAATCTACCTTTTAAGCAACAGAGAATCTTGGGTGGCCTCTACGGCCCGTTTGAATACTGGAAAACAGGGGTTACTGAGTACTCTGGCTTCTCATTTAAATATGTTTGTGTCTGCTGATTTTGATGTGTGCACATGTCCGAAGCATGACCTACGTGCATTGTATAGCAATATGTGGGGTCAACCTTTTTTCTTGTCTTTTTCTGACTTCCTTGTTTATTTAGTGTTGTGCAGCCGTTGAAGATAAAGGGAACTACGTCTGATAGAAAGAAATATATCACTGGTAGCTCTTTATTGTTTGTTTTCTTGTTGTCTTTGTTATAACTAGAGACCGGAACTTTAGGCACGAAAAATCCAGGTTTTAGGCGCTTATAATAGGCACTGAAACTAGCCATTCAGGCATATATAGGCACTAAATACTCTTATTTAGCCATATATAGGCTCAGTTCGTATTTACTTCAGGAAGATATTTTAGCACATTTTTTGTTTACTTGCAGTGATACCGCGGACAAATCGTCTGCTGGGGCAAAGCAATTTCGTTTGTTCGGAAAAATACGCCGCACAAGAGTTGCCGTTTGCAAATTTACGTGAAATTCAGTGGAAATAACCACCAAAAGTAAGGACTGAAGGCCATGAAAAACGACACCAATGTCAATGATTTGCTGTTTGAAGTTGTACGCCCGTTCAGTGGATAATTGTATGCGAAAAAATAATGCTCAACGTCCGCGGAAGTTAAGGGAGCACTCTTCTTCTTCTGGACGCTCCATTACCTCATTCAATCTAGAATATGAGACAGTTTGCTGATGAGAACATCCGGCGGATATTTTACCGCACGGATTCCAGAAATTGTATGCCAAATGAATTTAATCAAACGGTCCTTCGGAGGTGGTGGCTGATTTGTCTTGGACCTCCCAAATCAGCTCAGCAGACAGAGTGGCGCCAAAGCTCTCAGCTGCTGAAATGCCTTCTGCTAAGAATGCGAGAGCAGCACACGAATGTGCCCTGTCACATTGAAGTGTAGCGTGGGGAATTCTTTGGGTGGTGACGCTTTTGGCGTTTGCAAAGCTGTTGATAGAATCGGAGTGTTTTGTGTTAGTTTTGAGCACTCAGCCGAGTTCCTCAAAGTGGAACGACGGACGGTGGTAGAAGGTGCAAAATCGGTAACTGCCGCTTGAAGACATAACTGCGCTTCGAAGAAAAATATTGACTGCAACGAATTTTCCATTTACGGAGCAGAATGACCCTCCCCGTTCTTCACAACACCGATGAATACCGTGGTTAGAACAGTGAAGGGCAATACTTCTCTAAAAATTATTCTGCCATTCTGTCCTGCCGATGCAGATCATTAGCGAAGCCGCGGGAGTAACGCTATTAAAGGACTGTGCACTATATGCCTATTATCAACAGTAGACAGCACGCAAGATTTTCTGAAACTAATTCCTTTAACGCTAGGTTTCCACATGCACTTAAGGATTACCCAGCATGGATGACGGGTGTCACTACTAGATTACTTGTAAAGTGCCGAGATTCCCATTCCTAACCTCCGTTTCTCGTTCATAATGCGTGCTACACGCACTGAATCTTGCCAGCAGGAGGTGTACCTGTTATCGGCGTCTTACAGTGGACGTGTTCGGGGGGTCACGTTAAAACTTTGGTGTCTGAGATTTGCAGGTGGATTCCCCCAGGAGGCGTCTTTCACTTTTACCGGTGTGTACGCGGCTTTGTCGTGTTCCTTTGTTTGGCTGCTGTTTTTTTCAATCCTTTAGCCATAAATAGGGCAAACGGCAGAGGTTTTCGCTGTTGGCCTGCGGGCACAGCGCGTCAGAAGCACATAGAATAAATGATTTCCCGCGGAAAGGGGTGGCATCGGTGAGCTTGGCGGTGGTGTAGCTTTGCACCGGTTTTTCTAGTGGCTCGGCCGAGGTGGGAAGGTCGAGGTGGTTGCGGTTTGTGCACGCTTTGCGCTTCTCGGTGTGTTTGGCACGACGCGGGGATTTTCCGTGCAAATGGCATAACAAAAAACACCCCGTTGCGGGTATTCAGAAGTGAGAAAAGTCCCTGCAGGACACAGACTCAAACTACCCAAAAAAGGCATGTATAACACAAAAAAGGCATTTATAAGCGCCAAAAACTCCATATAGTAAAAATAGGCACTAAAAAGCCGATATAGTCAGAATAGGAACTATAGGCACACAAACAATTGTTTAAAATGCTCCCCTACCATGGAGTATTTTAAACATGTTTATATGTAAAATAGGCTTGATACGGACTGAAGGAAAAAATAGGCATTTTGCCTAAAGTTCCGGTCTCTAGTTATAACTGGGTTTGCTTTCTCACGACGCTACTGTTGAGTAGAAAGGGGGTTGCGGTCTTTTCAAGCTGTCACCTGCAGCTTTTTTCCGTCACTCTTTTTTTCTGTCTTTCTTAATGAAGCAGAGAAAGTTGCAACACAAATAAATTATTTTAAATTTAAATTTGTGTTGAGTGGCTAAGTGCTCTTGTGTTTTTGCTTCTTTCTTTTTTATAGGTGATGCCACGGAAGAAGGCAGAGGGTTGAGCTTGTAAAAAATAAATTACATCTATTTGTGTTCAACTCAACACCTGCCATAAACTTTTGCAGACAGAGGTACAGACTTTGCCTGTGTGCATACGTATGGTGAACGTGCATGATCGAATATAGCGGGCTCGAATGGAACGTCTGTATGTTTTCTACACCTGGTCAATCAAACTGCTGCGCAACCACGATTTATACGTACCAGTTACGGGATTGTTACCTGAGAATGGATACCGCACATTTGAGTAACGGAATCGTTGTTTGGACAGAACTGTTGCTTCCCTTAAATTCCGAGTTACATAATTTCCGTTGGCAGAAAACGGACACCTTACATTGTACCTTGCACGAAAGTTCCGTAATATCGTTCAAGGAGTCCATGTTACGAATTTCCATATCTTGAAACTGAGTTTTCAAAATTGCGGAAAGTGGTCGGCACACAATATCTCTGGGTTGTTCCGTAAGCCGCAGAAATGTTTTTCAGAGTTCGTTCCCAGCGTGGCCAGTGCTCTCGCACTCGCGCCACATGCGCACGCTCGGCGATTTCTTAGTATTTTTACCTGGGGACACAAAAATTACGATTTGCTAAACAGCTTCGCTGTTAGAAAAATTGCGCAGCTAGCAATAGTGCTGCGATCCAGAAGAAACAGCTGAGCTAGCGACTATCTTGCTTCATGACAGACTGGGCTGTTCCACCTCAAATGGATTTCCGAACTTGTCGTGCTATGTTCCCTATGACTGGCATGCCATGATTGTTTTTTCCCGCAGCCTTTCACCTCTCCCCCAAAGTGAACCGCGACATCACGCTCTAGAACCTGCGGCAGCCGGCTTCGCAAATTCGGCGTGCGTAGCGCCAACTCGGCGTCTGTGCTTCCCTCTTCAAGTGTTGCCGCACGTGGAGTGGCGAGGAGAAGAGCACGCGAAAGACCGCGCCACAGACACTGGGCAGTGTTTTCTCGAAGGCCGAGCATTTCGGCACCACGTGCTCCGCACGAGGCGCACGCTCCCGTGCGCTTGGTAATTTTACTTTGATTTTTTTTGTGCGCTCCTCACGTGGCGCAAGCCCACATTGAAGGCTAGCCGGTGCGGTCGCTTCTTACGAGGTGCACGCCCACGTGCGCTTTGTCTTTTTCCTTAGTTTTTCAGGTAATGTTTTACGGTAAAACAAAAAAGCCTAAACAGCTCTGCTGTTAAAATATTACGAGCCCATCACGCGGTGTTCACTATTTTAGATGCAGAGCATCTCATTCACTCGCCTTGTCCCTCCGGTGTCGTCGTCGTCGGCGTTGTCCGCCCCTCCTCCATTCTCCTCGCCGCGCCAGCAGCGCTCTCCGCCGCTCACCCCCTCTCCTCTCCGATAGCGAACACTGTCTCGCGAGGGGCATTGGATTGGATTCGATTGGATTGGCTTGGATTGGACTGGATTGGCTTGGCTTGGCTTGAATTAGATGTGGATTGGATTGGATTAAAGTGGATTGTGTTGGATTGTGTTGCGTCATAGCCGCGGCACGTTGCGTCATAGCCGCGGCAGACGCGCTGGGGCCGGCGCATGTGCAGTACTCTCTCTTCCGCGGTTTCCTCTCCTTCGGGCGCTCTGCGCATATAACCGGTGTGCCGTTCTCCGGCGAAGCAACATCCACGCTTGGCTCAAACACGTAGAGTACACGCCGCTTTACAAGTACGCCAACGTCGTCATCGTCATCGACTGGGACCGGCTTACGCAGTCCCCTCAACGTTATGCGCGCTATTATAAAACGCGGTCCCTTCGCCGCTCCGCCTATGCGTCGCATCTACAAAGGGGTTCCCGCGAGGGTAGGTGGGAGTTTTTTTCAAAGGAACAGGAATTTTACCTATTGAACTCTTGAGGTTAACAAAAAAATTACACCATCTCCCCGAAGGGAACTATGTGGGGATGCAAAGCATGGGAGTTCCGTGTAGGTTCCACACCGGAGCGGAACCGGCGCAGGCGGTGTCTCGGAGCAGACTGAATGCCGCGCAGCGCGCGCACCTGCTTTTATACAGCTGGAGGAGAGGAGAATGGAGGAGAGATGCGCATCCGCAGTGGGGGTGTGCACGGCGCAACAACAAGGTAGCGACATAGCCCCGACCATGAGATGGCTGCTGGAGCGACAGTGTCGCCGGCGTCTTTCTGGGCCGACACGAGACGAGCACGCTTCCTCTTTAAGGGCTCCTGGAGCGACAGTGTTGCTGGTGCCTTCCTGAGCCGGCACGAGACGAGCCAAGCGGCGAAGAGGAGAGCGGCGTTATCCCAGCTGGTTAGGCCTCAAGGAGCGACAGTGTTGCCGGTGTCTTCCTGAGACGGCACAAGACAAGCCAAACGGTGAGAAGGAGAGCGGCGTTATCACAGCTGGTTAGAGATCCTGGAGCGACAGTGTTGCCGGTGTCTTCCTCAGCCGACACGAGACGAGCCGAGCGGCGTTATCACTGCTGGCGTGGAGAGGGGGACCGGAAGGAGAGGTGTGGACGCCGGACGCCGACGGACGACGGAGGGTCGACAAAGAGATGCTCTGCATCTAATAAAAAAAGGGCCTGAAATGTATAAAATATTTCCTGCTCTACGTGTACAGCAGCCATAAAAAAGCAGCGAGTGCGTACTGTTTTGTAAGCTGTTTTGAAATATGGTAAGGTACTATTTTGCAATAATTTCAGCAACTAGCTAGCAATGAAGACAGGTTTAATTTCGGCCTGCGTAAGAAAACTGGGCAAGCCCACCAGAGACATCACAGGTATCCTAGTTCTTGTATAGACCTTGAGACTGCATGCCGTGTCGTAGTGCCCCAGTGCCGACACGATGGTATAAAAGGAAATGTTGAAAGCGGTGTGTTGATTTTCGAGGAGCCTAAAGCTAGACATGCACAGTGGAGGAACGCTAGATAGCTATTTATGGAACTCTGCATACTCAGACAGAAGCAGATAGATACCCATGTCTTCTTTGGAGGCCATCTTGGCTCTTTCACACGTTTTTGGAACTTGCCAATGTGTTTACCCCTAGAATTCAAGCCTCAAAAAACGAAGGTTATGTAATTTAAACATAAATAACAAAGAATTACACTTACAATTTTCCGCGTTAGCCGCTTTGTTTTTTGTTACCATTTAACCTTTGCTGCATGACGAGTTCACCATTGTTGGTGTGCGTACATTGACTTTCTGGCAAAAAAGGGCAGCAGTTTTAGTGAGTTAGACTAGCATTTCCAAACAATGTTTTAAGGTATTAGTTTTTACGTCAAATTTTGGTAATATTTCACCCGAATCTTCAAAAGTAAAATTTTGCAAACTCACTCTTTTCCTCTTGGACTCCTTTTGGTCTTGTAAGAATTATGATATGGTGGGCTGAACACGGCGAGTTCGGCCATAAAAATCTTGCTTCGGGCCCAGTCAATTTATCAATCGCTGGAAGCCAACTTCTTCCTGTAAATGTCCAGCAACGAGGGTTTTCAACGATTGCACTTTCTGCTATTTAATGGGAGGCGCCATCCGCAATGCCGCACTGGTAGGGTGCACCGTTATTCTAATGTGATGTGACTAAGCGGCTTGTTGAGGGAAACGTCACCGTCCCGAAAACACCGCACATACATTTTTATTATCCCTAGAATTTAGCTGCAAACAATAGGTCGCTATTGCGCTGGCTGTGGCCCACCGTCCCCAACTTAAAGCAGGTAGCCTCAGTGAGTCAAAATCAGCCATTGGAAAGTTTCTCTGCGGGAAAATTTATTTGTGTTTTTGAAGGCAAAGGACATCCACTCCCGATCACACTGCGCTACCTGGAAACAGATCGGCCAATGAAGCTGCTCCAGCTTCGGTCTCCCGAGAGCTCGAAGGCGGCGCCCATGACAGTCGTGCAATTAATACTGTAAGTAACAGGTTGCACACATGTGACACTGGAAGTAACCGTTTTCTCACTGTAAGTAACAACTCGCACACATACGGGACATTCTCGCCCAAATACCGTTCGGAGCACACCGCTTTTCCACCTCCTCATTCATCTCTAACCTGACTCTTAACGCTAATCTAGCGACAGCTTCCGAGCCGCTAATTCCCCACAGCTGCGATTATGTCTGTTATAAACAGCAGAGCTGTTCTTATTTGCTGTAAGTTCGATGTTGCAGGAAAAAATACCGACAAAATTCTAAGCGTGCCTGGTGGTGACGGCCGAGTGCCAGGCTCGCGCAGTGGATTTAGCAAAACAGGATAAACAATTGCTGCGCTGTCGTCAAGGGCTACCGCGCGTGTCATGCTTGGCATAAGGAACACGACGATATCGATGCATATGTGAGCTGTGCCAGGGGGACCACCTCACCGCCAGCAAGGAATGAAGAATGCGGTTCCGGGGGCCGTACCTTCTCCGAAAGAAGTGGGAACGCGACCACCCCTCCACTCCGATGGAGTCCGCCCACCAGTCCCGCAGTGCCACCCGGGGGAACAGTGGGCCAGCCGGACGCTCAAAGTCACGATCAACCGTCCGACCCCAGGGGAAGCGTTCGCGGTCCCGGTCAAAGTCCCGACAACGCAGGGAGAAGCAAGGGCGGCAGGACAGCGACACTGACGGGAACAAGGTGAGCTGGGCATCAGTTCTCTCTCCCACTGCTCGTAAGTCCACTCCATAGTGTAGCGAATGTGATAAACTGCAACAAGAAATCACGACACTCAGGTCCTAAATTCAATCACTCAAATCCCTCACGACACAACAACTCAAGAAAACGTCCGCGCCAACCCCACAAACACAACCCGGTGCGCTCCCTGGTGATACCTCAGTAGAACCCATCACGACACCTCTGACACAACCCGTTATGGAAAAGAAACGAAGGCTGCAACGGCCGTCACCTATGCAGGACGACACCACCGTAAAGAATTCCAAAGCGGTCTCGAGCAACTAACTAGTCCCGTCCAGGACCAGCTAAAGACCATATCCGCTCAGCTAGGACAACTTGGGAGTCAAGTGGCACAGCTGTCGGGACAAATGCAGAGAACCCAAACCAGAATCGAGCGCCTAGAACTTCAGCACTCGGCAAGCACCGGCCGTCACTCAAGAAGGGACAAACCGTACCTCCGCCCAGGACAGAGAAGCACGACGGCCGAAAGCTACACCACAAGTAATGTAGATTAACCCCAGACAGAGTACGCAATCCCCTCTACTAATCTGGCAGTGGAATTGCCGAAGCTTTAGACTCAAGAAGGGTGACTTATAAGAATATATTGCTAATCAATCTCATCCCCCCGATGTAATAGCTATGCAAGAAACGGCCCAGCCCACAAAAAGTCCCGGCTACGCAACCCACATCACTAATAACGGAAGGGATGTCTGCATCCTAATTAGGAAAGATATAATGGCTGTTCAACACCCCTTGACGACAAACACTCAAGATAAAATTCTAACCGAACTAGTTCCGCAAAAAACGAAAAGAGGTCGAAGCATTTTTGTCCTCAACGTCTATTGCCGGCCGAAAAACAAAGCCCCAGGACTGGCGGATATCATTCGACAGGCAAAAAACACAGCGGGCTCTAATCCCTTTGTCATCGCAGGGGTCCTAAACGCCGCACACCAGGCCTGGGGCTACACGTACCAAACCAAACGAGGAAGAGAGCTCTCCAACATTATTGACGAAGAGAGCCTTACCCTCATCACAGACCCATGCACGCCAACCAGAATCGGCACTAGCACAACGAGGGATACCTGTCCGGATCTTACCTTAACAGCAAACCTTCAACGTTAATTGGACGAATGCGAAAAAAGTTTAGGAAGTGATCACATGATCATCGAGACCAAATTGTATGGCCCGTCATACAGACGGAAATTAGGAGAAGTAAAACTTACGAACTGGGACGCGATAAAGAAAAAGAGAAGTGAAGACCCGACCAGCACAATAGAAGACATAAATGCATGGACCCAAGACCTCTGCAACGACATTTCACAAAACACAAAGAAAATTCAAATTTACAATCAAACACCGGCAGTGGACAATCACTTGCTTCACATCTGGGAAGCCCGGCGCAGCTTACTGCGGAGATGGAGGAAGCAGAGGCACAACAAAAAGCTCCGCTTACGAATTGCCAAACTCAACACAGAAGCGGCCCAGTATGGGGCGCAGCTTTGCCGCCAAAACTGGCTACATATATGTGACACCCTAAACGGAAGACTCGGCACTTCGAAGTCATGGCACCTTATTAGATATCTGATAGACCCTACCAAAAGCAAGGGAGAAACTAGCAACACCATGCAGACTATAATACACCAGTACCAAGGGTCTGGAGATGGCCTCATGTGTGCCCTCAAGAACAGGTATTTCCCGGACACACCCAAGGAAGTTTTACCGACAAACAGTGGGCCACCGAATGTCACCCTTGATCAGCCAATCACACCGATTGAGGTGCGGGCGGCCCTGCACAAGATCCGCCGGAAGACGTCTCCTGGCATGGACAAAATAACTAACAAAGCCCTAGCAAACCTGGACGACGCCTCCATCGTTGGTCTGGCCACCTACATGAACGATTGCTGGATGACCAGCATTCTCCCGAGTTCATGGGAGAAGGCAGAAGTGAAATTCCTACCCAAACCGTGCAAGACGCCATGCGTCGACAACCTCCGCCCGATTTCCCTCACCTCCTGCATCGGGAGGGTCATGGAACACGTCGTTCTATACAGGCTGCAAAGGCACTTAGACACTACCGACCAAATGCCACACACCATGTTCGGATTTCGTCCGCACCTATCCAAGCAAGACATCCTACTTCAACTGAAAGCCGACCTCTTCGAAGCAGCCAGTAGGACCACGCCGAAGGCCATCCTCACATTAGACCTCAAGGGTGCCTTCGACAACGTGGCTCACAGCGCGATTATAAAGAACCTCAATGACCTCGGCTGCGGAGAAAGAATGTACGATTACGTCCGTTGTTTTCTCAGAGACCGAAAACTGTCATCAAGATGGGAGACCTATAATCCGACGTTTTCTCATGCGGAAGTAGGGTTACGCCGCAAGGCGCGGTTCTGTCCGTATACTGTTTAACATTGCCCTGATTAACCCCCCGAAAGAACTGAACAAAATTCCGGACATTAAGCACGGCATTTACGCCGACGATATAACGATTTGGGTGGGTAAGGGATCGCTGGGAATCATGCAGGACCGCCTCCAACAGGCCGCAGACGCTGTCCATACATACGCTAAGCAATGCGGCCTCACCTGCGCGCCTCACAAATCGGAGCTTCTCTTGGTTCAAAAACGGCACCGGGATCCCACCACGGACATTCACGTCATGTTGGATGGCATCATGATTTCCCCAACTACAAAAACAAAATTCTGGGAATGACCTACCAGAAAAATTGTAAAAATACGCAACTAATCCAGAAATTGGACTCGTCAACCGCTCAGATCGTGAAGATGCTACGCCGCATTACCAGCTAAAAACACAGAATGAAGGAACAGGACATGCTGAGTCTTGTTCAAGCTTTTGTAATTTCAAGAATTACGTACGTCGCTCCCTACGCCACCCTCCTGGCCGCAGAAAGGCGGAAGATCGACACCCTTATTCGAAAGGCCTTTATACACGCCCTAGGACTTCCGAAAAGCATTCCTTAGTATGGTGTGATGGCGCTAGGGGTGCACAATACTTACAGAGGCTCACCTGAACGCCCAGAAAGCACGACTAAGCACTACCCCGACAGGCCGGCAAGTACTTATGAACCTGGGATACGCCCCTTTAATGGAAATGGAGACTGCCGAAGACACTCCAACAGAAATTAGGTCGAAACTAAAAATTTCTCCCCTGCCAAGAAATATGACCCCTCAACACCATGAAGGCAGAAGAACAGCCAGGGCACAAACCCTTGAATGGCTGTACAGTCAATCAAAAACAACAGTATTCACAGACGCAGCGGACTACGCACGTGCAAATACCAAAACAGCGGTTGTCGCCACTCACACTAATCTTATTACTGGTATCACCCTTCGCCAGGCTACCATCCTCGAAGCGGAAGAAGCGGCGCTCACATTAGCCATAACCCAGACCCAAGCCCAGATTATTATTAGAGACTCGCAAGCGGCGTGCCGGAAGTACATAGCCGGAAGGATTTCCACGAAAGCCCTACGCATCCTAGTCCAAAACCCTCCTGAAAGAACAATGAAAATCATTTGGACGCATGCCCACTCATCCCTTCGCGGCAATGCAGCGGCTCACGCTCACGCCCGAGATCTTGCTCACCGGGCACCGCAAGAGGACGATGAGAGGACCAGAAACTCACTTATTACATACAATGACATCACCCAACACTACATGCTCACACGACGAACCTTCCCGCCACCGGATGAAAAATTAACAAAAGAACAACAAGTCACCCTCAGACAACTTCAAACAAACACATTTCCACATCTCACACGGCTACATGCCATTCACCCCACATTATAATACCCCCTGTGAGGGCACTGCGGCAGCCCAGCAGCGCTCTTTCACATGGTTTGGGCATGCCCTTCAACCCCACGCCTTGAACCAATTCTCAGTCCTACATACGAGCAGTGGGAGAGTGAACTTGCCAGCTCGGACCTAAGTAAGCAGCTTTGGCTCGCTGAAAGGGCGAAGACGGCAGGCCGCACCAACGGAGTCCTGGACTGAGGACCTCGCCCACTTACAAGCTCCATCGCAGTGTCCAATAAATTTTTCTCCTCCTCCTCGATGCATATGACGATGGCTACTACTAGCGCAGTGCAAAGCAATGACAGATCATGAACCCAAACAATTTCAAACTTCTACGCATGTGGGGTGATGTGTCCTTACTGCTCAAGTATGAAAAAATGTTACAGATTCGCTATGGTTCAAGCTTTCAACGACTGCGTGCAAGCTTCGACAGTTGAGCTGGTGGAATCTAAAATGCTGAGGAGGAATTTTACAATGGTGAGGATGAATTGTATCCACCATTTGCCGCTTAGGAGACGACGACGTTTCCGATGTATATGACGCCGATTATTAGCACCGCAAGTATACAAATAAACAATGACACTGAAACTTAACTATGTGTGCACTAATGCTCACCTGCAACAGCTCCGCCACTCAAGTCTTCCGTTCCGCGTGAGTAGAAGCTTCCCTCAATTTTTTTCTGACATCTACATAGACGCATGTTCGCGTTTTTCTACCCTTCACGCATTGCTATCCCACATCATATGGCCCAGGGTAGCCAGAAGAAGCCGAGATAACATGGATATTATAGTTGCAAAAGACGTCTCTGAAAAACGTGGCACGACTAATGTGACAAATTACAGCACAAGTGGGAGTACCACTAATGCTTATACTCTTGAACAAAGTTATCTAATTTTAATTAGAGAAGAAACTCACTAAAGTAGAAGTGGGAAGTAGAGGCGATAGCAAATTTTTGTACAACAAACTATACGAAACTATATACAAGAGAACGTATCGCATTGTTATCGAATTATCGTATAGGCGTCCTCAACCCTGTTCAATGCACAGTTTTCAGTTGCGGTTATTACACCGGTGCAATATTCACCAACTTTCAATATGACAACGTCTTGCATTTCGAAGCTAAACTACCCCGAGTCATAGTTGCATGTGCCGGCCTCACGGGGAAAATCGTGAGCGTCAGCTTCAGGTGAAAAATAAGAGTTTTGCGTTGGGAAGATGCGATAGCCACGCGATCGATTGAAATTTATTGCAGTAGACACCCCAAACTTTTAGGCCATGTATGTGCAGGATGCCCCTCATTAGGGGTGTCTTGCTTTCCCTTTCCGTAGTAGGATTTCATGAAGTTCTTGTGTTAGAACACCCTCTAGGCGTCGGCGCTTCTGATGGGCATGTGGCCAATAACTGCGGAGGCAGCTGTTTTTTCCTTGAAACAGCTTTCATCATTACGTATGGGATATATAGTGCGTGTACCCAGAATGTGTTCCAAGTTCTTGACGGAGAAGCCCTTAGTGGACGTGGCGAGAACTATAATAGGAATATTTCCACAAAACACCAATGAGCTCTAAAACGCGACATGATGCTAAAAAAATCTTAGCAGGGACCTGGAACACACTCAGGTGTTTGACGTACCCCCAAAAGGGCAAAAAAATTCAGTAGCAGAATCTAAGCAAAATCACAAATTTGGAAGCTCCGACGAGGAGCCCGTAAAAGAGATTCGAAACAGATATGTCGGCAGCGACCCACGGGTGCGACTGAAGGATTACGAGGGACCTCCGAACCCGAAGTTAGACGAACACATCACGCTGGCTGGGGTGCCCGGAGCCATTCTGGCACTGCGTACAAGGTGTGGCTCCGGGTCCCGACGGCGTAACAAACAAGATGCACCGTTACCTGGACGGCTATTCGGTAGAAGTGCTGACTGGGTACTTAAACTGGTGTTAAGCATGGGGCGAGATACCGGCACAGTGGAAAGACGCAAATATTGTAGTGATTCTGAAGCCTGGAAATAAACTTCACCTAGAGAAACTGAGACACATCACTGACATCGTGTATGGGAAATTGTTACAGCACGTTGTTTTAAGTGGACTTTACGCGCTCGTGGACGATAAAGACGTTTTCCCCATGCCATTATCGTCTTTACACCGGGCCTGTCCACGCAAAACGTGATGCTGCGACTCAAGCATAAAATCCTTGACGAAGGTTCCTCGCCGTTTGACACTACAGCCATCCTGGGTCTGGACCTGGCGAAGGCATTTGTTAGCGTCACGCACGAGGCAGTGCTAGAGAGTATAGATAGGCTGGGGGTAGGCACCAGGACTTACAACCGCGTTAGAAACGTTCTGTCCACGAGAACAGCACGCCTATTCGTGGGCGGAGTAGAATCGGATGTTATAGAGATAGGGAGCAACGGAACGCCTCAGGGCTTCGTTAATTCGCCATTTATCTTCAACGCGGCCATGATCGGGCTCTCGGGCATCTTAGATCAGGTAGAGGGGTTGGAACACAGCCTGTATGCAGACGACGTAACTATCCTGTCGTCCGGACGCGGTAGCGATGGAGCGACTGCACAGTGACGCTACAGGAGTGACTGCAGAGGGCCACGGATGCGCCAACCGAGTACGCGGCCTCGAGAGGTCTGCGTTGCTCGCCGCAGAAATCCGAGCTTCTGCTATATAGTCCTGGAAGGCTGACGATTGATTGTAGGGTTTAACGCGCCGACGCAACGCAGGCGATGAGGAGCGCCGTAGTGGAGGGCTCCGGATTAATTTTGACCACCTGGGAATCTTTAACCTGCGCCGAAATCTCGAACACAAGGGCGTTTTTGCTTTTCGCCTCCATCAGAAAAGCGGCCGCCACGGCAGGGAGTCGAACCCGCGACCTCGTGCTGAGAAGCGCAACGCCTTAGCCACTGATCTACCGTGGCGGGTATAATACTGTAAAGCAAAGACCGAAATAGAAGCAGCTGAGCGAAGTTCTCTGAGTAAACTCTGGGCCGAGGGAATTAAAGGTTCCCGTGGTCCACAGAATCAGGGTTCCGGGGCGCAGGATCAAAGCAGATGGGCACAACACGGAGGCCATCAGGGCGCTGGAGGGCAGCGTGCACCAGCCCTCCCGACTAATCTCCCACATAGCCCATCGGCATCTGGGAATGAAGGAGGCGAGTCTCCTTAGGCTCGTACAAGCTTTTTTCGTGGGTCGCGTGGCGAGCATGGTGCCTTCCCTCAATATGCTCACAAGTGAGAAAGAGAAAATAGATAGGCTGACGAAAAAGGCCTGCAACAATGGATCGGGCATACCAATCACGACAACTACCGAAACTTTTGCGGCCATGACACTGCCCAACTCGGTCGAAGAATTGACATAGCCGCAACGGCGCAACGTATGGTGCCAGCGTGGAGACTCTCGAGGAGCCGTGGGTGCAGACATATCTTACCTTCTCTCGGTATCCGCTTCGAGTCGCAGTTCTGGAGAGAAATACTCTCTCCCGACTGCAACGAGAGGGGTATCGAATATACATTCTCTCCCGGAAAACAGGCACCCGCAGAGGGACCTGCCGAGAAGTACTGCCACAGCGGCAGTTCTAAAGAGGTAGCTCGAGCCCAATGCGCGCAAGACAATCGGAAACAAAGTTTCCTACGTGGAAGCTGCGGGCTATCAAATCAGGAAAAGATCGCAGAGCAGATATGGCGCAATGGCTGCAGCAGTGGTGGATTATGAAGTGAACCTGGATGCTTCCGGCTCGGTCTTGACAGCGAGCCCCACGGTAGGTGAGGAGGTGGCTGTCGCTCTGGCGATTAGAGCTGAAGTCGCCGACGGGCATCTCGAGCAGTGGCGTAGACTTCTTATTTTTCCGGGGGGGGGGGGGGAAGACCTGGAGTGCGCCTCGAAGTGGCGATGGGAGGGGGGGAGGAAACGGCGGGGGGGGGGAAGGGGGGGTCCCTGTGAGATGACACGTCATCACCCCGATACAAAGAGGCTACCACTAATCATCATCATCATCATCATGATAAGGGGCACCTGCAGCAGTGAGGGCCTTTTAGATTGTGTCGGCTAACTACGAGGTGTCCCTAAATAAGACGTCCCGCAAATCTAAGAACCGTGAACTTCAGCGGTTTGACGCATCGAGTAGAAATTTCTTTGAATGCGTGTTTTACTGGTCACATTTATTCAAAAATATTGCATGACTGAACCATCACCACAAAAAAAACGAGTCGATTTGTTTTTCTTTTAATGGACAGTTCGGGGGTAAAAAGAAAGGGACACGAGAAAGGGACATGACAGGGGCGCTACGTGATGCTATGTTCATTTCCGTTAAGAGCCCCCGAAACGGGTCTGACTTTGACCACTCATTTTTGTATCCGTGTGTGTGTTGTGCCAAAGCGCCCGTCACAAATTCGCTCCACCTGGCGACGTGCCGATGGCGGGGTTGATTCGCGCCTAGGTCAAACCGCCCGCGTCACGTGCCGCGACTTGGCGGGAAAGGCGCCGCCGAGTCTGCTTTTCCTTTCCCATCGCGACGGCTGGACCAAATCATGCCTGGGACGAACTAATTCCCGTAGACGCGCAGCAAGTAGCGCATGGAGACGCCGCCGCAGAGTCGCCTTCCCTTTCGGGGTCGTGGCGGCTCGGCTGACGCAATCGCTTCGCCTCCATTCGCCAGATTCATAATGCGGCCAGTGATAGCTCCGACTGGAGGCATTGGAACTGCACGCAGCTGCAACGGAACCCTGGGGGTATAAAACCAGCCCGGAAGCAGCGGTGGAGCGGCGGCATCTCATCGAAGGCCCTGAGTTGAAAAGTGCTATCGCGCTTGTCTTAGCCATGTAACACTCTTGCTACCTTTGTATATATTGTATATAAATGCTGCTTCAAATAACCGTCAGCTAGGCTACTTCGTCGCTATGGTCTGCGCCACGTCGATAACGGACTGGGCAGGGCAACGTCGCAACAGTAGGGACTGAGCTGGGATGGCCCAGTCCCAACAGTGTATGTGTATGCGTTTTGGAGGCTTGGAGCGGGTATCGCTCGCAGTCGACGGCCGCAGTGCACCCAGTTGCTGCCGGTGCTTGGTAGCCGTTACAGCCCTGTCTAACTGCTCTGTCGTGCTTTGTGACCTCGAAAACAAAGTTTGCAGACAGGCTTTTCGGAGGCGTGATAGCTTGCACTGACGTCACTGTATTCCCGTGTTGGTGCGTTGGTTTCACAGTAGAAATCTGCAGCTCTTGGTTCGAGAAGCGCTGATGAAGCTAAGAGCTATCGATAAAAACATGCGGTGGCGTCGTTATGGGCAAGCAACATGTTTTACGAGACGTTACAAGACGCGAGCTAAAGGCAAAAACCCAACGTCTGGCGTTGGCGTTCATCATATAAAACGGCCCTTTCACGAGGCCTTCCACAGAGCGACCTTAAACTCGGCACAAGTTGTTAGCGAGGAGTGGTAGCCCTGCCAGTAAACAGCAGATGAAGGTAGGGGAAGGACAACCACCGAAATTCACCGTCGTCGTCAGCTTCATCATTACACGGTGGCATAATTGAGAAGCAGCGCATCGTGTTGCCATTCGAAAGCAAAACACTCCTCCAGCATCAAGATGCCAGCGCTGTTCGACAAAATATGCGGAGCGAAACAAGGCGTCACACGCGTTCGACTGGGCATTATGATGTCCGATTAACAACCCACAACCTGCATGGTGGGGCTATATGCTCACTTGTAAATGGACACCACGAAGACATAGTCCTACCAAACCTGAGCAAAAAGTTTCAAAACTGGAGCCTAATAAAACCATGTGGTTGACACAAACCATGCAGTCAATTTGACGCGAATCACGTAAACTAACAGCGACTGTTTAAATGAGCGGTTCCGCTCATGAAACGACTCCAGAGCATGACATGCATCTATGGAAACTGCTTAAGACCGGAAAAGAGCGACTTCGGTGCGCGTAGTGCATGCATTGTGAGCAGCCCCCACAGCTTCCCCTAAAACAATTTGAATGAAGCAAGCGGAACGAAGCAGCTACGCGGTTCCAGGCCGCGCATTTGTAAACAAAAATAACTGCTCCAATCAACCGGTGCCGTAGAAACAGCAACTGTGGCCGCGCTTCCAACCGGGACCTAAACCCCTCGTTTTTCCCTTTTCACCGCGACCCCTTAGCGAGCGACCGCCGAAAAACTCTAACAGCACCAAACAAGGACAGGGAAAGGAGGGAGGTGCAGTTTTCGTTGCCTGATTTTACCATCCTTGAGAGTTAAGCAGCACAGCGCGCGCCACCGCTGAATGTCTCAAACTCGTACACGTGCGTCCAGACTTGAGTTTGTGATAGAACTTGTTTGCACTGCTGTACTCACGAGTGCATGTACTCACGAGTGCAAGCATGAGTTCCGTACTCACGAGTAGTGGACTTACCCCTGTACTCAATCGTCATCATACTCACTTTTTTTAATCTGGGTGTGTACTCACTCATCATCGTACTCACTCGTGAGTTTGAGTACGAATGAGTACAAATGAGTGTACTTACGAGTGAGTTCGCTGACCTATGCTCCCGACAAAATGTCGCTTTGCTGGCGTGCTGCTGAAGCCAAGCTATGGTGGCTAGAAGGGCCACCCTCCTAGCCAACATAGCCAAGCGCAGGGCTACATTGTTGTCAACAATCCGCACACTGAGCACGTCTAACTCACCGTGAAGAAAAGCGACACGGCCCTGCATTTCCCCCTGCCCATCGGGGGGACGGAAATGTCTTTCAAGATCCCAACCCCTATTGTAAACAATAGTTGGCAGACAGGACGGCCAACAGTCCGATGTCGACGGGCGCAGAGCCGAGCCAAGCCCTTAAAAAAATCCTCAGCCGGGGCCGGAGGGGGCTCTGCCCCCCCGTAAAGCCGTCCGGAGGGGGCACGAGCCCCACTGCCCCCCCGTAGTTGGCGCTTCTGATCTCGAGGACGGCACACCGCTACCACGCACTCTCGAGGCAGCGCCACCACTATTGATCCAACATGGACAATACAAGAGAAGGATGTAACAGCTCGCATACACAGGGTCGTGATTGTCAGTGACTCGAAAGCGGCCATTAAGAATTTCGCCAAAAGTCGCATGTCGCTTGAGGCTACAAACGTACTCGTCTCTATCAGAGAGTACAATGGCCAGGCTTAACAAGAATACCCTAACTTTTCTATGGACGCCGGAATACTCTGGCCTCATGGGCGACGAACGCGCTCAGGAAGCGGCTCGTGGATGAACAATCCGAACTCGTGTCTGTTAGTCCCGGCGTGTGGGTGCACACGGAGACGGCGGTGCCGAGGCGCCTTCGTCGCTTACGGAGTCGGGGGGAACTGGACAGGCTGACGATGGAGGAGATCTGCCCTCGACCCCCGGCCTATCCTCGAGTGGTCGTCTGGTAACGTGTAGGGAAATATCATACCATTACAGAAGCTCCGGGTGAAATACCCGCCAGCAGGCAAAATATTATAAAGGGGCAGGACTCCTTCAGGCGAACAGCTATCCAAATCCTGCGTCATACAACTGGTGATGGATGTACAACACAGATTGTAATTGGTGTGAAGAAGCCAGGCCGATCTCGGACAGATGCTCTGGGCCTAGCAAGGCCCAACCGACAATAACAGGGCGTCAAATGACATAGCGCGACAAGCTGGTCCCCTCCACATGGGGGAGAATGACGCGAATAGAATTGTAGAGCAATATAAGGAGCGAGAAAAGACCCTGTCATCGTTAGGTATGACGGGAGCAATAAACTGGGAGACCGCGCTCCTCAGTAGGTACCTCCAGATCCAGAAGAAAGTAATCCAGCTGGCCGAGGGTGCCGCTGGGGCCCACGGGCTGCTGGCCGCCACCTGTCAAGGAGGAGGATTCATATTCTTCCTTTGAAGTGAATTCGGAATAGTTATTCTTTCTCTCTCTCTCGCTTTTTTTTCTCTCGAGCGACTTGGTTAAACAGAAAGGGCAAATCCGCTTCAAATAAGCGGGACTGAGAGCTCTGATCTGGGCCTGTGATAGCATGCCTGGTTTAGTGGTTCAATTCTTTAAGGGGGGAAAGAAATGGACCCAGGTTTTTTTTAAGTCATAAGGAGAGTTCACCTGCATTCATCCCAGTCCGGGGCAGGCATACAGAGGGGAGAATATAATACGGCAGCGAAAAGTAACGATTAAAAGGGTGATAAAAGCGTAGAGTGGAGGGATTCCACAGTGGTCGTTCCCGTCGTATGCAACACACCTCAAGCACTGCTACCTTGAGTCTTGCTGGATCCGAGGAATGAGAAGCCTCAGCAGGAATCGTGAAGCGCATGCGAGCTTGCCATGACTATCCCGGTTGATCCCAACCCATGCCCTTTCCGCCAACAGCGAGAAGCGGTGGGTGTCCGCCCTGCGAGACCCAAACCCTTATGTACACGAAGACGTAACCCGTCTTGGAAGACCCGGACAAACGACGAAGAAGACGGCGGCGGCGGAAAACCCCAGCTGGGACGAAATAAAGTTATTTGACTGTCATTAGTGCGGTATTTCTTATAGGGAGTGCCTCAGAAGTTGCACAAAAAGAAAATGCGTACTTCCTGTGGCTCCAACTGCAGGTGGACGAGTGAGAAACCACTCATAAAATGCGCGCTCCTCAATTTCGGGGCAACGGCTGGCCTGCACACATTAAAACATGCTCTAAACCTCGCGTTAGTGCCGGTCCTGCGCCTCTCGCCCAGTGGCGCAGCATTCACCAGCGAACCACCGCGCAACCAATAAATTAATAACCACTCAACGTGTACACATGATCGTCACCAAAGTCCCAACTGAAATAAAAGCATACTAAGCACTGTGGTTCGAATGTCTCAAGTTTTTGGCCACGTGCAAGCGCAAAAATAAGCTGTAATCGCAACTCGTGTCTAAAACTTCCCAACTTTCGCTCCCCCCTCAACTGTTCCGCAAACACTTACTCCGAGGACAATCCCACCTTTACGTAATTGCATTGTTCGGCGTCTCAAGATGCCTAGCACGAGTATTTTACTAAACATGGGCCTTCCATTCTTCCTGCTAGACCTAGAAGACGGAAAGAAGCCCAACCCATTCAATATCTTCTTCCGCCTTAACACCACAGTTTTTTTCAGTCTACTTTTTCCTATTGGCCTATGGCTCATATGCCAGGCTACGGAATCAAGGGGGTTATGAAGGCTCGACGCCTCCTGGTGTCAAAAAAAGGGATCAACCACCGCCCCCTTGTCTCAGCACTATTACACAAGCAACGTACTTGAACAAAAAAGGCTTGCATGCTTTGAAGGAAGAGGCGATAATATGAAGCAATCCTTCCGAAACACAAGACCTTATCCCAAGAATATTCGTCATTTAATTTCTAATACAGTTGGTTCCTTCTCTGCTGATCATCTAATAACTTGTTACTGACAAATTACTATCATTAGAGATTTGATATTCCATGAGGAGAAGTAAATGATATCATCCTCACAATTTTATTCACGGTCTTTGTTGTATTACACGTGGATTAGGGGGCTTAACTTAACGTTAATGTTTCTTCCGTCTGAACTCGAAAAACATGTTTATTTCATGTTTAAATAACCCAAACCACAATTATTTATGCCATAACAAACGTCCCCTGCACGAGGGTGCGATCAGAGCTTTTGTGCAATTGATATCTGAAAGTGCTTTTGCCGTTACACGGGAGTTCGCATTTTCAAGTAAACCAATTTCCTAATAATCATCTCCTTGAAGAATTTCGTTAAGGCGACGAGTATTAGAGGAGTTATTGAAAATCAAAACATCGTATTTTCGGCCTGGTTTCGTCCACCTCCTCGCACAGTGTGAGCCTCGCTTCTCGGTCACGTCCGGTTGTGGCGTCATCTGCTACTTCGATATTTTGCGCCGTAGCCTGGCTCTGGGATGGGGCCGTGTGACTTTCTGCGTTCCGTTTGGCCATCTTTCATCATTTTGCCTATGAATACTGCACTCCGCTCACGGCTGAAAAAAACTAATGGAAGAAATGGGGCGGGACATACGGGAGTCTAAAATATCTGAGCGAGTGTGTAAATATTCGCATCAAAATTTGTTACAGTGAGCACGTACATGCTATCCGAACCGAGGTCGGTTTATTTATTGCATAATTGGCCGCTCTTTCGCACCAATGTTGCCCTTGGTTGTGTTGTGGTGACGCCATGCGCGCGCGTACTGAGGCAGGTTTAGCATCATGATCCGTTATTCAGATCGGTTCCAAACATTTATAACCGTAGCAAACAGCAGCGGAAGGGTTGCAGGTACGGTACCGGCACAATGCTTAGAGTGCGTCGTGCATTCGCTTTCCCCTCCCTTCCCCCTTACTTTCCGAAAAACTCCTACGCGACTCTGTGTTTAACAACTGCTAGACAAGTACACCATAACAGATATTAGGAGCGGTCTCGGAAGAGTAGTGAGAGTTGCGGGGCCGTGCGCGCCTGCCTCTTTGTTCGACTGCGAATATAATTGAACAAAACAATTATACCACCATGACTTGGTCTCCTGATGGCCTCGGGCCTATAATAGGGTGTTAGTTTATTTTTGGTGTGCTCAGGGCTTGCAGCTGCGATATATGAGGGGTTTATTTGCCGGCCGCAACCCTATTCCCCCGCCCCCCCACCCCCTCCCGGAGCCTACTCTGTCTTGTTTAATTGGATTGGAGGAAACTATCTTGACTATCTTGAAACTATATAAAGACATACCAATTTTGCAAAATACCCACATCAATATTTCGTCCTCTGAAAGTAGAATTTCCCTTTTACATATACAAAACCCGAGTTTAAAGCAGAACGAATCGTAGCTGTGAGTTGAACGATGCATTGACCTTTCATATGATAGTTGCACAGCTCAACGAAAAATTTTTGTTTCGGATTCGCGAATACGATTCCAAGACTGTGCCAGTTAAAAGGCAGAAAAAAAAGCAACACCCTGTCGTGATTTGAACCACTGGCTTTGATTCAGCGGGCGCGGGACACTAGTCCACTTCTCCACTAAATAACCGCAGACGACGCTCAAATAACGACTATACTACATTGAGACCCACCTTTGTGCTACATCAATGTTTTGTACACGATTTCAAAGATTCCTGGCTGGTTAACTGAGTTCTTGACTAACAGTTGCGCCGTAAGGTTTCGTTAAGCCCCCACCATAGCTGGCCTCCGGCAACAGCACTGTTCCGGCTGCGACTGTGATTTCGCCCTGCGGGAACTGTACTCGCCCTGATTTTTATTACACCGTTCCCCCAAAATTTGGTTGATATTGATTCCTTATAATCTAGTAAGCCTTCTGTAACTCGTCTTCTGCTATGAACTGAGCTGATGTTTTCTACAAGCGTTGTTGGTCGCACGCGAATATGGAGTTTGCCACTCCGAGAAACGAATTGTCGCCAGAGGGAACGGACGGAGCGTCGAAATCCGAAAAACGGATCGCATCTATTAAGCTGTAAGAACTTCATGTATCTTACTATGTTTATAACACTCTAGCAACTAACAGAACAGAGCCGCATTCATTACGGCCCTATCCTTGTCGCTGGGCAGTTGTATTTATTTATTTTACTTACAAGATACTACGGTCTCCAAAACACCAAGCAAGAAAGGCACAAAAATACAGTGGCAAACACACATAAGTGCGATAGATTGTAAAGGCAACAGGCGTAGGCAACATACAATATAAATTATTCAAGAGATGTAATAGGGACCTTAAAAAATGATTAACATGGCCTTCAGAACAACGCAAAATGGGTCTACATCACTATTGAATGCTCACAGTATACAATAAACAATTAAGGCATAACGAAAAAAAACAAGAAACAACTGTACCGACAATATCGCACGATCAAAATAGCTACAGGGCTGAGATGTAAAGACCGCTTCAGGTAGTCAACTCCACTCCGATTCTTAACGTGGGAAAAAAGAATTCTTGCAAATGTTTCTGTGGGCTCGATACGGAAGAAAATTGTGCTAGTGCCGATGTCTTGTGGGTCATGATTGAAAGTTTGGAATGTATACCGATGCATTTACCTTTGTGAAACCATTATTAAGAGCTAACAAGAGCTTCAGGCGGTCAACGTATTGTCTGTGTTGCAGGGTTGAAATGTTGTTCTGGAGCATTACAGAAGTTAGCGTGTCAGTGGTGTTATATATGTTAAAAATGAACAGTATAGCGCGTCTTTGCACCACTTCAAGCCGGCACTTATCTTTTTTAAGCAAGGGGTCCCACACAACCGAAGCGTATTCCAATTTAGGAAGAAATATCATTTTGAAGGCCAGTAATTTAGGATGCGCTGGTGTAGCTTCGAGTTTATGCCGTAAAAAGACTAACTTGCGCGTTGCAGATGCGCAGATGTTTTCTATGTGCTGCGGCCAGGACAGAGTATCGGTGAGCGTTATCGCAAGGTACTTGTACTGGCTTTTTTCTACAAACTGGCGCACCATTTATGGAATAACAAAACTGAAATGGCTGTTTATTGTCCGTTACACGAAGTAGAACTGTTTTGTCAGTGTTTAAGCTCCTACCCCAGGTAGTGCGCCACTGACCAAATTCCTGTCAAAGTGCTGTTTAACAAAACCTGGTAGTCTGCACTCGTTATTTCTTTGTAAATAAGGAAGTCGTCTACAAACAATTTTATAGAAATTCTCGGATCAATAGCAGATGTCATTCATTGATGTAAATGAAAAAAATAACCGGTCCCAAAACACTGCCTTCTGGAACGCCAGATGTCACAGCAAGTCTTTCAGATGTGCTCCCATGGGCTTTTCCCTTCTCAATTGATTCCCGACGACCATTCTGCCGATCGGTCGTCGTCTGTGTCTTCATTGGGTGAGCCAGTCCCACATTGCGGACATTCGATCGGCAGACACGACGTCGGCGAAGTGTGACAAGTGCGACTGCCAAATCGCAAGTCAGTCGTCGTATTATCGTCGTGTCGTCCTAGCCAACGTGTCTTAACGAGAGGCGTGATAATAGAGTGAAAAAACAGAGTGAAGAAAGATAAATATTGAAGGACACGATAGGGTTAGGCGTGCTACAGGAAACGCTACCACAGGCGCCACAGACGCTGAGCATGCGATGCTTCTCTCACCGGAAACTAAAGAAGAAGCTGTCCAATTGCAAGATTTGCCCTTCATGAAGCGCATGGTAGGCCTGATTACGTACACAGAGCAAGATGACAGGGCCCAAAATCATGCAGCAAAGGGTGGGAAGGCGACAACAAGCTTTTCAACAAAAGTATGAGCATTGAGCTGCAGGTAAAAAACGTTATACTTGGCACTGACGACGTTGACCACCCATCCTAATCATTGCGCTAGTTCGTTTAGTGTGCAGAAAACGCCTTTGAAGGCCCCTTTAACCAGAGGTAGATGATGTCATATTCGGAAGTGCCAGCGCTGCGGAGACTACTTGGCCTCAGGAGGTCACTTGCTCGCGTTCAGATACGGGCCAGAAATTATTTTCTGATGTAGAAGACGCACACAATCTTTCCTTAGTATAGGGGAGCTTGAGAGAAACATAAATGCAGCAAGTTCGCACGCGACTTCCTTTAGAAAGGGGTTTTTCCCTTAATGACTGGCGCCAAACTTCGTTTTGTCGTGTATTGGAAGGTCGCTTTCACTGTTCCTAGCACAATGTTTCAACCCACCATCGTTCCCATCTTCGCAATTGTAACTTTGTTTTTAAAATTCAGGCAGGCGGCAAAAAGCTCTGTGCAGGGGGCTGCGTCGATTCCGGAGCGCAGGCAGCAGTGATGCGGCCGCCGGTGTGCCGCAGGTGCCGGCCTCCTACGTGGCCGGGCAGCGTAGAGAACGTTAGCCTCGGCTTTTCGGAACATAGAAAGGTTTAGAATAAGGTATCCGAAGTTTCGGGCTTCATTAAAAGTTATGGGACCACAAACCCAACACGCTCGTGCGGGACGAGTATTTGAAAGTGTCTTCCCCAACGGCAAACAACGGGCGTGGGTGGCTCTGATAGGTTGAGATATTGGGAACTCTAGGCTTAGCACCAAAGCAGATATTTGGCCGCTGCTATCACTAATACTGCTGTTGAAAATCCAGTATTTTTTACCCCCCTAGCACGCCCCTTCAATCATGGGCAACTTTATTTTGGCGCTAATTGTCATATTAGCGGTGGGTGCTCGCTTGATTCTTGCGCCCAGCCAGCGCCATTCTTCGGCCCCTCACCGAATTGCGTGCTCGGGCTGGTACTGGTGCCGGCACCCCCACCTGCCTCCGTGGCCGGTGGGCGTAGAGAAGGGTCGGCTTAGAACGCCGCACAGATTTGATCGCCCCATTCCCATTGGATGACAATCTCTAGCCCAATTTTTCGCAATGCAATCCTCCCCCCTCTAGCATGTTTACTTTCTTTTCCACGATTCATTTGATTCTGGGCAGCAGCGGCGAGCGGTTACTGCCACCCCCTGCGCCAGTTTGACTCAATTAGTGCGCCGCACCGGCATATTCGGAAGGCGGAGCGGAGCGCTTCAGCATGCAGAAAACGCTTCATGCTTTCCAGATTTCATAATTTCTGACGTGCAAATTCTTCTTACTTAGCTTAGCCATGGTCATAGCCCTCAACGTTGTTTGTGAAAGGGGCAACACGTTCAGGGAACCCAGAAAGTTGCTGTCTCCTAAATTTCTAGTGGGTCAAGAACTTGAGGCACTTCCGTATTTGTTTGAGCCGCCGCTTCGCGTAAGAAGCACAGAGCACTGTCGACACGGCTGTCCCGGACGACTCGTGAAGGCAATGCAGAAGAAGCCACGGGTGCACGGGTAGGAAATCTCTAGTGTGTAGGAGTCGTTTTATGGAATCACATAAAAAGAAAGCAGCATTATGGATGAAAATTCCCGCATCGGCAACTTAAGACAATGGAGGTGTATGAAGTGTAAAACACGCCCTTAATTGAGGACGCCTCAGCGAGCAATAGAACTGAAGATGATAGGCGCAACATTAAGGGACAAAAAGAGAGTGGGACGTGTGTTAAGGACATATTACTAGAAATAAAGAATAATTAATGGGTATGGGCACGGAACATATTGCGAAGGCAAGATAACCGGTGGTCATTAAGGGTAACAGAGTGGATCCCTACATAAGGCAAGCGTGGTATGGAGCGGCACAAAATTAGACGGGCAGATGAGATCAAGAAGTTTTCGGTGATAAATTGGTCACAGTTACCACAGGACCGGGGTAATTGGAGATATATTGGAGAGGTTTTTGCTGTGCTGTGGGCGTAGATAGGATGATGATGATCATGATGATGATGGTGGTGGTGGTGGTGGAAATACACGCCTCCTGTATTCCAAAGTTAGCCCAGAAAACTGATAAACAGCGGAGCCACCGCGCACACCGCTGACCGTATTCCACGAATGACGTTATTCCGTTCGCTGCCTCTCGGTTTCCCGCTCTTCCGGCGGTGCGGGAGGGAGTAATGTGGGGGGCATAGGGTCAAGTGTATGGAGCAATACCACTTTCCCGATGCTAACAATACTGAAAAAAAAGTTGACAGGTATGAAATGACAGATGTTTAATGTGTAAAATATAAATTTTAGGCCGATTTAAAAGCACTTCAGCAGCTTTTTAACACTGTAACAAATCTAAGACTTTTTGCTGGTGCGAGTCGGGGAAACAATATCAAAGTAACGCAATATTATCTTGATTACTTTCATTACAATTTAAGCGGTTTATATAATATATATTCCCTATAACTTCGTACCGATTGAGTAATAGCGTCAAAGTTACGCCGTGTCGTAGGACCCCCCATGGTACGCAAACATGACTGAAATTGTTCATATTCATAGCAGAGCTTAAAAATGCCACCATTTTATAATGCGCGCAACTATACGTATTTGACTCTGCTGCCAATCATACTTTCTAAACCGATCGCCGCTTCGCTAAACATCATACGAATTAGCAATTAAGGGTGGGAATTTTATGTTCATGTTCTCAAACACGGTAAGCGCTTAATCATCAATTACGAGTCAGATGATGTCTAATGAATTTTGTCTGCGCGCATGTAGTAGTGCCATTTTTCGCGTAAATAGCAACGCTACGAAACCATGGATACCAAGACCCACTTATCATTTTTCGGGTGCATCTTTGATGGTGCCCAACCCTAAAATGAAATAAATTACAAATCTGCATGTTAAGTTATCAGATATTCCAATTAAATTAAATTGATTATAATGAGCGAAGACCCAAGTAAAACCACAGGATATGGTGGTGAAATTAGTTGCGAGGCTCAAACCTCATTTCCTCCTCGAAGGTATGGCTGCAATGGTAATAGCTGCCCCTTGCGTTATTCAGCTCTCATTAGAATGTGTTATAGTAACAGTAACCTGCTAAAAATGACACCGCTGGTTAATCTTCTCAGGCCCCTCGTATCATCAGTTCCTTTTGTCCTGTGTCAAATGAGATTGCATTGGTACACAGATGCCGAAACTCCAGCGGCCGAGTTAAACTTGAATTTGAGCATTGCAGGGGTCACTCGGCCGATGATAGACGATGATGATGGCAGGTTCGACGATCGACGGCATCTCGCCGACGGTCTACTCCAGAAATACACAATTTATTTACAGCAGAGCTGTTTAAGCTTTTTGATCCGACGTTTACCGTTACCAGGAAAAATACAAAAGCAAACCGCGAGCATGTGAGCGTGCGCCTCGGGAGGAGCGCCCGGCGTCGTCTAGACGTTAGCGTAGGTTTGCGCAACGTGAGGAGCCCGCAAGGACACAAAGAAAAAATACAGGCGCATAAGGAGCGCCCGTTGGCGGTCAGCTCATCCTTCGAGAACACTCTGCCCAGCTTCGTGGTGGCGTGACCTGCCGTGGGCTATTCTACTCTCATGTTCTCGTGCGTTCACGCCCGCAGTGTGGAGCGCAGGCACCGAGTTCGCGCTACACATGCCAAGCTTCTGAACCCGGGTGCCGCGGATTCTGGCACATGCTAACGCGGTGCACTTTGGGAGATTTGGGAGATATGGGAAAGGCTGCGGACAAAAAGATCCGGGCCTGCCAGTCATGAAGAATTTTCCGCGTCTATTTCATTAATCGATGTGATGTGCAAAGCCGGCTCCCCGGCTATACGCCTCGAGCGCGGCCTGTAGGGGCGCCACTGAAATCCCCCTAGCGGCCCGTTTCGAAAGCAGCCGCGGGAGTCCGCGCCCCGCTCCCCAGTGCCGCCGCTGCTTTTGCGGCACGTTTACGACTGATATTTACAGTTTGCGGGCGTTTGATATCCATGTTTATGTGGAGCAGTCACTCTGTTCGCATGTGGGGTGTGTTTACGAGAGCGTAAATGTTTCTGACGCGATCTTAGTGTGGTATATTCGGTCTGTATAAGCGCCAGGTGTGTGTCACAGGCCAGCGTCGCGGAACCGGCGTATGATGGAGCCGATTGTAGTTACACTGACCTGAATTTACTAGCCGTGCGCTTACACAATCAGCGGAGCACTCATACCTGACAGCACGCCAGTTACGTTTCCCAATATTATACCTCAGATATTGATCACCCCCATTTACAAGCCAGTCTGTGTTAATTTCAGGAATATTCAACCAAAGTACGATGGACAATGCATAATTATACTCGGGGATCAGCACACGACAGAGTCTTTTTGTCGTGAGGTGAGCGCCCACAAACATTCATCTGCTACATATATCTTCTGCGAGCAGCGCGGAGACGGGCTTAGAATATAATCCGCGTCCGAGACTAAATTCTCCTTCAAAATATCGTCATATGACACAGGGTGCCTGCAGAATAAAGCAGAAACTGAAGTCAGAGTGCCTTATCACATACCACACTCTTCCAACGACACCTTTCATCGCTTGTTGAACAGCCTACCCTGTATACTTCCAAAATGCGTCCGCCGTACGATCAGCTCTTCGTTGAAGTAGAAAAACAAAAGGAAAGTGAACGCGAGATTTGTGTGTGTGATTACTAAAATGTGCATTGCTTGATTCCGCTCCGCATTTGTACACAGCGTCCTCCTCCCCTCACCCCCCCCCCCACCAGTGTCTCGCGAAATAGCAGTACATTTCGCGTATAGTTGGTATAGTGAACCCTACCTGGCTTAAGTTACGACGAACGTCTTCAGCATGTCAGGAGCTGCACTGTTTTTTTTTGTTGTTTCCGTTAGAGCTATTATGTTTCTTAATTCCGCACTTGCACAGCATTTATTTTTCCGTGGTTTCATTAACTTGCCATGGTTCTTGCTATATGGCGTGTGTAGGCACATATTTAACGACGCACAAGCTTGGAATATACTTAATATTTTCGCATGGTTTATATTCTTATAGAAGGCATAAGTTATTGTCCGGGTTTGGGTAATCACATCCCTGAAACATATTTTTCTGCGACGTATATATTCGAAACGAAGCCGCATTCGTTGTCCACGCTGCAAAATGAAGCCAACCTCTCATTGTTCCAGTATCAGGTCTAAACGAGGCGACAGTAGAATTCATTTGTGCCTGATGTTTTGGAGGTGACATGGGTGATATGTTGCTGCCGTCGCCGACGCCCGGAAAAGCGGCGACAAAGCGCGCAGAACCGCGTCCCCGGGTTGCTCTTGCAGGCGATCGCGTACTCTACGAAGACGCAGCTGCTTTTTAAGTGACCTAAACGTACTCTTTGCCTATAGACGTCACCATAACAAGTTTTTTATGGCGCGGAAAAGCGAAAAGAAGCGAAACAGAACCAAAACACTGCACGAGCCCCTATCAGCCCCGCAGCGCAAATCCCGTCAACGCCGCGGAGAAGCGGCGGCAGGCGGCGCAGCGATCGCGAAGCTCGAGGCGTATAGGAAAGGCGCCAACAGCTCTGCTGTTTCTTCAGGCCTTGTGGCTCTAGTGCATGCTAGAAAATTTTTTTATTCCCAAGTACTGTTACAACGAAGCCGGATTCAGCGTTAGACCCTCTGCCCTAAGACCCCCAGAAACTTATTTATATTGCATAAACCAAGCCTCCAGTGGAAATGATAAGCAACTGCTAGCTAATCCCCATTTGGCCTCTGACTGGCCTGAAAACACAACCGATCGTAGGCGTGTAGAAAATGGTCACGGGATCTAACACACCCTCTCATGGGAGCACAACATTTTTAACTCGAACACCATTTAGAACCACTAAAACAAATAAAAAAATTACAAATAAACTTCCAGCGCTCAACAATGAAACCTTATTAGGGCCACCCCTTGTGGCGTACTTACAATAAACAGCATATAATCGTGCTCCGAGCCAACAACTGCCTCTCTGTATTAATCCACCCCCCCCCTCTCCCGTTCCGAGTAGCCTCGGCAGGCGCGAGTCTCAAATGTACAGTTGCTCGCTGGGAAACATATTGTCACTTAGCCAAGGACTATGCGGGCTTCGCTAAGCCCTATTACATCCCATTTAATGCCCTCTAATTCCTCGAGGTGTTGTTCGAGGAATTAGAGGGCATTAAATGGGATGTAATAGGGCTTAGCGAGGTTAGGAGGGCAGGCGAAGCCTTTACGGTGCTGAAAAATGGACACGTCCTATGTTACCGTGGTCTAGAGGACAGAAGAGAACTGGGAGTGGGATTTCTAGTCAATAAAAGCATAGCTGGCAACATAGACGAATACTATAGCATTAACGAAAGGGCAGCAGGTCTTGTAATTAGGCTAAATAAGAGGTACAAGCTCAAGGTGGTGCAGGGCTACGCGCCCACATCCAGCCACGACGACCAAGTAGTGGAACGCTTCTATGAAGATGTGGAATCGGCATTGGCTAAAGTAAAAACACAGTATACCGTAGTTATGGGGGACTTCAATGCTAAAGTAGGCAAGAATCAGGCTGGAGACAAGGCAGTTGGGAACTATGGTCTGGGCTGTAGAAATAGCAGGGGGGACCTACTAGTTGAGTTTGCAGAACGGAATAACCTACGCATAATGAATACCTTTTTCTGTAAACGGGAGAGTCGGAAGTGGACCTGGAGGAGCCCGAATGGGGAGCACAAAAATGAAATAGACTTCATATTATGCGATAACCCTGGCGTCGTGCAGGATGTGGAAGTGCTCGGAAGGGTAAGGTGTAGTGACCACCGTATGGTAAGATCCCGAATTAGGCTAGATTTGAGGAGGGACCGCAACAAGCTAGTACGAAAGAAGCCGATAAATGAGCTAACAGTAAGACGTAAAGTAGAAGAATTCAGGATCGTGCTGCAGAACCGATATTCCGCTCTTAACGAGGAAGCCGAGTTTACGACGCAGGAAGCCAGCGACAACCTTACACGCATTATTACGGAGTGTGCAGTAGAAGTCGGGGGCACGATGGCTAGACAGGATACTGGTAAACTTTCACAGGAGACGAAAGATCTAATCAGGAAACGGCAAACCATGAGAATCTCCACCGCAGCTGACAGAATAGAACTAGCGGAGCTCTCCAAGCTAATCAATAAGCGTAAGACAGCTGACATACGGAACTATAATATGGAGAGGATCGAATACGCTGTAAAGAACGGAGGTAGCCTGAAAGCAGTGAAGAGACGTCTTGGCGTGGGGAAAAATCAGATGTATGCACTTAAGGATAAGCAAGGCAATGTCATCACAAATAGGGATAAAATAGTCACAGTGGCCGAGGAGTTCTATAGGGATCTGTACAGTAGCCAGGACGTACAGGATAATGCAGAACGAGACAGTAGCTCACAGGAGATAGACATCCCACCAGTAACGACCGAAGAAGTAAGGAAGGCTTTGAAAGAAATGAAAGGGGGCAAAGCACCTGGTGAGGATCAGATAACAGCAGACCTCTTCAAGGATGGCGGGGAAATTGTCCTTGAAAAACTGGCAAACCTGTATACGCAATGCTTAATGACCGCAATGGTACCGGAATCTTGGAAGAACGCGAACATCATCCTAATTCATAAGAAAGGCGACATGAAGGACTTGAAAAATTACCGGCCGATCAGCTCACTGTCAGTCGTCTACAAGGTATTTACCAAGGTAATCGCTAACGGTATTTCTGCAACCTTAGATTCCAGTCAACCTAAAGAACAAGCAGGGTTCCGTAAAGGTTATTCAACAATGGACCATATTCACACGATCAATCAGGTGATAGAGAAGTGCGCTGAGTATACTGAACCCCTATATATAGCCTTCATAGATTATGAGAAAGCATTTGACTCGGTCGAAACCCTAGCAGTCATTCAGGCATTACGGAACCAGGGGGTAGATGAGCATTACGTAAGAATACTAGAGGATATCTACAATGGGTCTACAGCTACGATCATCCTCCATAGGGAGAGCAGTAAAATACCTATAAGAAAGGGTGTCAGACAAGGAGACACAATCTCTCCAATGCTATTCACAGCATGTTTACAAGAAGTATTCAGAACGTTGGATTGGGAACAGGTGGGAGTAAGGGTTAATGGAGAATACCTCAGTAACCTCAGATTTGCTTATGACGTTGCCTTGCTAAGTAACTCGGGGGACGAATTGCAAAGCATGCTTTCCGCACTGGGCGAACAGAGTAGAACCGTGGGACTGAAAATTAATATGCAGAAAACTAATGTAATGATCAATAACCTCGGGACAGCACAGCGGTTTGACATAGGTGGCGAGGCAGTGGAAGTGATAAGCGAATATATCTACTTAGGCCAAGTTGTGACCCCAGATCCAAACCATGAGGCAGAGATAATTAGAAGGATCAGAATGGGGTGGGGTGCATATGGCAGACATTCTCAGATAATGAATAGCAGCCAACCATTGTCGCTGAAGAAGAAAGTGTATGACAGCTGCATCTTACCGGTACTCACCTACGGGGCAGAAACTTGGAGGCTCACTAAGAGGGTTTAACTTAAATTGAGAACGACTCAGCGGGCAATGGAGCGGAAAATGATAGGTGTAACATTAAGGGACAGGAAGAGAGCGGAGTGGGTCAGGGAGCAAACTGGTGTTAAAGACATATTAGTAGAAATTAAGAAGAAGAAATGGACGTGGGCAGGACATGTAATGCGAAGGCAAGATAACAGCTGGTCATTAAGGGTAACAGAGTGGATCCCTAGAGAAGGCAAGCGTTGCAGGGGGCGGCAGAAAGTTAGATGGGCAGATGAGATAAAGAAGTTTGCGGGGATAAATTGGGCACAGTTGGCACAGGACCGAGGCAATTGGAGAATAATGGGAGAGGCCTTTGCCCTGCAGTGGGCGTAGATAGGCTGGTGATGATGATGATGATGATGCGGGCTTCTTTAAGAAGGCTTTTTAGCGAACTTGAGCTCCGCAAAAAACACAATAACTGCGCAAACAGCGAAGAAGAAGTCAACAGAAGTACGTCCACAGACGATCGTCTGCAAATAGAATGTCACGGCGTTTTCGCGGCCAGCATTTATCTCGTGGCGTCATTCCTTCGGGAACAATCTAATCAGATTGAGAACACTGGTGATCACGAAAGAACATTCTAGTATGGTAACGACAGGGCAACATACTCTCCCTATCAAATTAGATAGCCTATGCTGCATAAAAAAAGAAAGCGAATCAGGCACTTATCTTAGCCCATAGATAAGGCAAATAGCGGTGCCCAGACGCTCGATACACAACACATAAATAAAAAAAAGGTAAGGGGGGTCGCGGCCATAATCCCGGCGTCGTGTAAACGGCTGCCGACGCATCAGGAATTCAAAGGCAGCTCTTAGTATAGGCAAGTTGACCTCGGCAGACATGACAGATAGGCTTGCCCATGCACTGGTCGGATGTACTTTCTCCGTACAAGCGAACCCTCGAGTTACCGCACCGCGCTCATATTCCTGCCGATCACACTAGCGCATCGCGAATGACATAATGCGTTATTACACAAGTTAAATAGAAAATAAAGGCGCTGCGCCACATTCACCAAAAAAGTAAAGAGTTCTACTCAACGAGAAAGCTGTCAAGTGTGGAGCAGTGATTAGCGAGTGGAGAGGCTATGGCGCTGTTCTTCGCTCTTGAATACCACCCCTTGTGCGTCTCCCTCCACCCTGGAATAATTGAAGCGATCATTGTTGAATGCCCCGCTTTCACAGTTCTGGCACGCCTACTTCTGGGACAGCTCTCACTGTTTTCTTTATATCTTGTTTTTTAATGAGCTGCAGCAGCATTAGCAGCATCAGCACCAGCTGGATTCTTCTTTTTGTGCTTGCTTTCCACAAGCACGTGCTGGAGCTTTGCTGGGCCATTTTGAACACATCATTTTTTATGGGTAGCTTCGTGTTCATGTAGGTGTACTCCATAACAAGGCAAAATAATTGCGCAAGAGAAGAGGCACGCGGATGAAGTGAAGACGCACATACATGGCGGCCACAGTCCGTCTACCATTCATCCGTGTTTTGCCTTTTTTGCGCAATTATTTTATTCATTCGCTTTTTTTCTTCTGCGGCCACTTTTTCTTTGCTTACTATCGTAAAAACCCAATTAAATCAGCATTTTTAACTAAACAGACCCGGGGAATGCCGTTCATTTGCTTATCTTTTTCCTCAAACGCCCCTGAAGTTTTTCTTGAGCTAAATAATGGGGAAATGCATGACCAGTGTCCGCAGGTCAATGAGTTTAAAGCGGCCCCGTTTAAATAAACCTCTTGTTCAAGGCTGAACCTCTTGTTAAAGGCTGTATTTTTACAAAGCCTCTGTTTGAGTGCATGATACCACGTGACTCCAGTGGTACCACGGACGAGCTACGACGACGAGCGCGGCCCCTAAAATGTTCTACACTTAAAAACGAATGGAGATTCGTAACAGGGATCGAACCGTCCGCTTCGAGTGTACTAGCAGAAAAAAAACAGCGTGAAAAGGCTCTCAGGGCTGTGCTTTGCAACTTTCGTCGTTATTCGAGCCAGGGTGGCACGAAAACTAACGACGAAAGCAACGCTAAGAAGCTGAACAACAATAAACAAGTTTGCTAGAACTTCACAGGCCATATTTTGCGGGGGAATCTGGGAATACGCTATTGGTGTCTAGTGGCAAAGTCAACGTCACGTCACACGGAACCTATTTGAAGGCTTGGCTTGTTTATGATGCTCTTCAGTCCAAGTTTCCCAGCTGCGCTAATTGAATAGTAATTAAAATTCGTGCAGAGCGGTGCAAGAATCCCCGTAACGCGCGAAAGAAGCTTATATTGCATTCTGGAACCCTGTGTAAAAAGACAACCTTTTTAAACAACTGATACAATTGCCCACTGAAGCGATGCTCAACATGGGTCCCCAAAGGAACAAAATCTACAATGTTCATTACAAACGCCAAGAACACGCGTGCCAGAAAAATGGCAGCGCATCTGCTGACTTCACGGCAAATGTCGCCAAAAACACGACAGCATTCTCCCGCTACTGCCACACGGCCAGTCCACTTGTCACGCTCTTCCCCTACCGTCTCACTGCGGCTACAGTAAACACGACGGAGGTTTGATGAGGTCAATCAAATGTTCACGAGTTTCCACTGTTCATGCGCAATCTATTGGATACATTTGTTACAGTTGAACACGTTGAAACCGCCACCTTGTCGAGGATTGCGCTTGATCTCTTGTGGCATCTAGGGTCAAAATATTCTTTTCTGGAATTCTTTATTGGCCGCCGCGAATATCAAGCGCATGCCCATTCTCAATTAAAAGTACAGTGCCTTAATACAAGTCATGTTGTGCTGTTCAGCATCAAATATGCCTGTTTTATTTCGCTCAAGGTTGACGAGTACGAAATATCGCACGAGATTCTGTGGTGTAGAAAGGTTTTGCTTAAGAAAACTGCTTGTTTAAGAATTTTCGCATCCTCTGCCCGCGTGGCTCAAGATCGCGAAAGTCATATATACGAAGAGGAATACAGAGAAGCAGACATTTTCTGGTGTAAGCACCCCACTTTTCCTCTCTATACAGTTATCACTACGGGAGACGCAGGACCATGGAATATTGATAACTCTTTCATAAAATTTTTCCTTAAGTTACGACAAAAAGCAGCTTTAGTTTTATGAAAATTAGAGATGTTTTAAAATAGCAATACAATATTGTTATCACAATGTTAAAAAAACAATAATTTTAACAAAAACGTAAAAATTATTTTTGCCTGTATATTTGACTTGTTTTAGAAAAATTACGTTAATATTTATTTGAATATTTTTTTGAGTAAAAATTTTACAAGTTAAAAAGATGTTAAGCTGTAATGAAAACTGTATTACGGTTGGTTTATTTACTGGCGTTGCCGACCACTGAAGGCAACAATGGAACATTCAACAGAGTGTTGCTCTCACGGCAGCGCCCACCGTGAGACCTACGAAAAATATTTCCGTAGGTACAATGCAATTGTCTTGTATATGAAAAGATTGTGGTGGCTAAAGGCTGAATAGCGCAATATCGCCGTGCCATCTACAATGTGCTCCGTGAGTGAAAAGTGCCCTATTCATCCCCAGCCGCGTTGGGACTTTCTTGTCCCGTACGCAACGAAAGATCCGTTGGCAAGTAGAGGAAAGCTTTGCTTTAAAACCGCAGTTGTTGGTGCTTGCAAAAGAGCTGCGCTTAGATGTTTCAGGCCCGCTGAGAAAGCTAGAGATTATGCAGTACATACTCGCTTTTGGGGCGGATGATATGAGCTGTTTGAGGGCATTGAGCTGATCAATGACCGCGAAAAATCAGGCAGCAGAGGCAGGGGGCCAGCGAGAAGAAAGAAAGGGAGAACAGGAGCTCGAGATACGCAGGCAGGAAGAAAAACCCGAGGAAGGAGTGCGAGAGCAGAAGCTCAAACAGGACGGAAAGATGCGACAGTACGTGCTCGAGATCGAGATACTACGAAGGGAAAGAAGGAAGCTCGAACAGGAGAGACACCAACGGGAGAAGAAGACACTAGAGCACGACGTTCTACTCGAGCGGGTATAAGTAAAGCGTGAGTTAGAATTTTGCTCGAAAAAGACCTCGTGTTTGAGGAAAGAACCGTGCCAGCATTGTCTGGAGCAGACGCTCGTGTGCTTGAGTCAGAGTCGACCGTTGCGGCTCAGCAGAGTGAAAAGGCGGCTGAGAAAGATAACCAAGACGCATTAGTTCAGACGGCCGAAAGAGGGCACTACACGTCCACTGAGGGCGATGATGAGTCGGCGTTTGTTTCGAAGATCTTGACAGTGTTTAGATGGTTCAAATTCGTGGGGGGCGTTCGGTGGGGCTAACGACCTGAACATGAGCATTTAGCGAGATAGCAAACGTGTCACAGGAGTGCGTGATCGATGAGGCTACTGAGACACCGCACGAGCCCGCCGAAACAGAACGTGTTTTTTGGGATATCAGTACAGAATCGAGCGACGTTGTGGTAAAGCGTGCAGTCGAGACACCGAGTTCTTTCTACAGTTCAGTTCGGAGTAATGATCTCGCCACTGACAAGTGATTACGTACTGCCACGAGCTCAGGTAACCGACCTCGAGACACGGTCAGCGGAGCCCGTTGAGATTCCGGTAACGCGGACGGCTGAGCCCGCTTTCGCGACAGGGCAGCTTGGATATAGTGTAGTTGTGACAGTCAGTAAGGAGAACGAGAACACCCTACGGTGTTTGCTTACTGATGGTGTTGCTAAAAAGGCGAACAACGCGGAGAGAGGAAAATTTTTCTCGCGTACTTGCGGCAAGTGTTTCAGTGCAAGCACGCCAAATGGGAAAGCGGTGAGCATACATCGCGCGAGAGGAACGCCGCCTCCAATAATGAGTGCGCGCCGGTCGTTTGCATGGTGGAAAATCTCGCTCGCTCCTCCGTCTTATCCACCTTGGCCGAAAAGGATGACCTTTTTCTTCTCACCCGAACCCAGCGGCCTTCACAGAACGGGCGTTCTGTGCGATTCAAAAAGGACAAAGCTCAGGACAATGACGAGAGCTACATTCTTCCTACCTAAATCGCTGCTCTCAGCCCACGAAGTGGCCTCTAGACGCCTGACTTTCTCGGTCGCTTTGTTTTTTCTGAAGCAGGTTCCGCCCGGTACAACTACATTCGTTTTGTGTGCGACATATCCAATCACGCGAAACGTGACTGTTCAAATTCATGCGCTGGGCTAAAGTACTGCTGTTCTAAAATATAACTAGTTTAATCAGTTATGCCCGCATTTGTTTCAACTAAAAGCTCGGTAAAGCTTCAGGGTAAATTTGTCTCGAACTGTTCCGCCGATGCGGTTGTGTCTTTTTTGCTGTTCTGTTTCTTGCCTGACAAAGCCAGAAACGTTCCTGGGGAGCCACTATTCGTCCACGGACCGTCTACGTGAAGCTCTAGATCGGTGTCGTACAGGCCAGGGGTGGAGTCGGGCGTCTGTCGAGCACTTCTATTTGAGAGAATCCCTCCAGACCACGATTAAAGACACTGATTCGTCGGGATCTCGCACCCCTGGGGGGTAAACTGTTGCGATTCTGCACGTCGCATCCATGGGCACGCGTCCTGCACTTTCGTGGAGTCCCCCGGTGTGAAAGAAAGCTGCCATGGACAAGCTCCAACTTGCCTGAGAACGGCCGGATCAAAGGCACCTCGTTGTCGGTGTGATTCAAATTTTGCCGCGTCAGATGCGGCAAGTTAAGACGTGACCCGAGGAGACAGACGCCGCAACGTAGTCTTCCTCTCTCCCCACTTCCAGACGCGGTGTGCGCCGCTACTACGTGCCCACTACCCACTAACTCTGGAAAGAGCGTTCTGTGTGTCTGTACTATGTTCTCGCCATGTGCAAAAAGCAGGAGGAGAACATGCTTGACCGTTAGCGCTTTGGGTATAAATACGAACCCCTGAGCCCAGATGATCGTTTTTTTTTGGAGCAGTGAATCATTGCGGTCACTCTGCTCGATTCATATTCGCCGCGAGATCGACATGTAGGTGGCGACAGCGTCGCGCTTCTAGTGTGGATGCTTCGCTGAGCGTCCCGGAAGAATGCACACTGTGGGCGCGTTTCGTGCCTTTTTCACGCAGTATGTGCACGCGAAAGGTGCAAACAAGAGTAGTATGCTGCAGTTCGGTTCGTCAACGTTCAATGTCTAGCATGGAAGCGGCAATGGCCGGTATTCAATGGCGTGGAATGCATGCCGGCAACCATACGAGTGCGCCGCCATATCTGTCGCCAAGCGTCTGTTGCTAGGCGACGTTGTGCACACGGCCCCCAGATCAGGCACCCCTCTTCTCCTCTATGCAACCGTGTGAGTGCGCCCACGGCCGGGCTGGAGGAGCGGCGGGCGCGCAGTTTCATACGGCCTGCGCTTCGGGTATAGTTCCCACCTTTCACCGCCGCTAGTTCGTGGCGCTTCGGACCAACCCTCGCCAGTTGACCCACAGCACGGGCGGGGTAGAGGAGCGGTGCGCGCGGATTTGCCGCTGCCCTAGCCCTGCCGTGGCTACAGGTGATACCTGCCAGTGTTAATTTACATGGGCGTTCTTAAAATAGTTGATTCCTTACCCCCTTCTGAATTTTCGGTCTATTAGGGTCAAACAGCCTAACATTATCATTCGGAAGCGCCGAATCAAACATTTGAAAGAAACATTTCAACGCGGGGCGCATGACGAAAAATATGCGAGGTCTTCATATCTTATCAGCGACTGTATTATATGAAAATGGTGAGACAGGCAAATAAACACGGCACTTTCCGTGACTGAAATATCATTTCTTATTTTTTTATTTTTCCTTTCGGATGATGTCTTGGTTTGCACACGCACAGGGCACGACCAGTGACGCGAATGATTTCCCGTCGAGGGAGATAGGGTTATCGCTTAGCTAAACGTGATTCTGCTATTCACGCTCCGGTCTGGCTGAGCGGCCCGCCGGCAGCGAAGCGCACTGTCAAAAACACACAGCTGCACTCGGCCAGAAGCGATGCGTCGACTAACAGAAAGGCGGGTTGGAAGGGCAGAGGGTTGGCTCGAAGCGCCCCCACTGTAAAGAATCTGCTGTATTGGTTCCTTCTTGGGTGCGCAGGCCGTATGAAAGTGCGCGCCCGCCGCTACTCCAGCCCGGCCGTGGTGCGCCGTCACTCGTAACCTCGGGCTCCGCGGGATGGCGGTTCTTGTCCATGTCCGTGGCGCATCCGCCATGTCTGTGGCCGTTTCCAGTGTTGCCAAGCGAAGAAATTGACGGCAAAACTTTTCAACGAATACCATCTATAAGTTTTAATTACTACGACAAAAAGCGGCGACCCATCGGGGGTCTCAGAACAGCCGCAATAACGACAATGAACATTTACGCCGTGGCTCGTAGTGGCAAGCTCGATCTCTCCAGACTGAGGCTCTCAGCCTTTAATAAAAGCATAAATAAAAACGAATCAGGAAGCCCCGATATCTGAAATTCAGTTTTCAACAGCAATTTCAATCGCTTTCACTGGTAGCATGAAGCATTCTTGCATTTGTGGGATGCCCTTAAATGGTAACTCCACTTAACTGCCCCGACATTCTTTCTAAGAGCTTACGATATTTTTTGTGTGTTCGAAAGGCAACATAAAATCCCTGAATTTAACCAGCGCTGAGATATAAATGCAGCCGTTCTAACGGGTTATTTGCGCGCAGCTTTAGTTAAATCAAATTTTACCGACTCTGAAGGCAGGTGTGAATAATGACGGTGTCGGATCACTTATTTACGGCTTTCATTGCAAGTGAACTTGCAAAGTAAGTTGCTAACGCGCGCAGTTTATTCAACATGTAACAAGCAGGTTTAAAGTGTGTAAACCACGCTTCGGGGACTTCGCAGTGACCAAAGAGTTTCTGTTATGCGCTGTTGACCATTTGCGTTCCTTTTAAAATCTAACAGGGGCCTAGAACAGCGAGACATGTTTGCATTCTTGCGTAATGTCGCTTACGAGCCATAAAGATGGCAAATGAAGTTGTCCGGTTGCAGATGCAGTAAAAGGTCCTTTTTATTTCTCATTACGAAACAGCGCAACGGGTTCCCGGTAGCTACTTTTAAAAAAGGCAAGGATAAATGTTTTCTGTGCATTGCATTTCTTTTCGGGGGGAGGGGTCCTGGCAACGTTCCAAGGGCAGCGAGAAGAGAACGCGCGTAACGCAAAAAGCGAAACGTTGGTTATCAGTATTACTTGCAATTGAAAGTGCGCTAGGCGTCGTGTTCCGTAGCGGTGAAAAAGCAGTTCTTCAACAAGTAAAAGCCAGTATTTTCAAAACTGATTACCCCTCTTTTGGTCCGAGATTGTCCAGAAAGTTTGAGTGACCTTTTTCCAAAATTGTATTGAAAGCAAGCATTGTCGAAAAAAATCCAGCGAGTAATGGCACAAACCCTCACACAAGTGGGCAACAACGGGCATTATATCACGCGAATTCTCCTCTTTCTTTAAACTTAGGTCCACCTTAACACATTAAGACGTGAACATATTAGGCATGTGGTTATGCTGAGTGAATCACATTTCTGGACAAGGTGATTCATGCCGGGCTTTGAAAAGGGGATATGTAAAAACGATGCACGTAATGGCACAGGACAGACGCAAACACAACTGCGTAACTTTACCGAGAAATCCTCAGCGAATTACTCTTGCGCAGCCACAGAAACGAATTCTAAATAATGAGTAAAATTAACAACACAATAAAAGCAACGACTATCCAAAAATATTATTTATTTTCGAAAAGGTAGGGGAAGAATTCGATCACACAGGCGCTTGGGGGTGTAAAATACGTTTCCGGTAATGTATGGGTGATAGTGCACGGGTCGTGTGCTGTGTAATTGTTTTTGTTTGTTTCTTCCTTCTATGAGGACATAGCGCAATTTTGCAAGGGTGGGGCAAATGCGTGCACGAGTATGCGCAGGTCTTGTCACTTCTTACAGGTTTCGTGCACTAAACTTTTATCCTCTAAATAATCCCCACCCCACCTTCAAAAAGCACCCTTTGACGTTCCCGAAACGGCAGATGATTGCGCTCATCAATAAGAAAAGTGCAATGTGTCGAAGCAATGTGTGTAACACGTTTAACGTGTATAACAGGTTTCACTACGGCGAAGATGTTTCGTTGAATTAAACCAGCGCATTAACCCGCAACGCCCACTGATTATTGCGAATTCGCAAGCACAGGTAACCATGTCATTCCTTACTACTGCCAAGCAATGACACAGATTGGTGGTGTTATCGTGGGCAGCAGGCGCCTTGCGCCGCGCGCAACGGGAACGCGCAGACGACTCGAGAGCGCCATCCACACTAGGAGCGGTTCATCGCGCCGCCGCCACGGGCCGACTGTGTTCGATCTCGGGGCGAATACTGTAATCTCAGCTGTCGGGGCCTTGTTCCTGTCTTGCTTGGGCTTATCTCTCGCTATGCAGCAAACCAGCGATGTTTGCCTTCGTCTTCGGGTCGTCATCTCCAAGGCAGCAATATTTGCTGGCCCCTTAGCACCACGCTAGGACAATCATAACCGAGGCGATGGAATCGGCTGGAGTAAGCCCTCCCGAATGCAACAACGAGTTCCCAGCGGTGGGATGTCAACTTCGCAACACCCTCTCTGTGTCTAACGGTTCTGCCCAGATAAGGCTTTACTTTAACCGCAATATCAAGGATAGCGGAGAAAGTGTAAACGTCGTGGAAGGCACTCGAATCAGGAGAAACGCAAGCATACGAGACGAGAGGAAACGTTCGCCAACACAAACCCCTCACAGTATAGGAAGAATGGTAGCAGCTCCACATCAACAGTCATCGGAGATAACGTTTGGCCATTTATTACCCCGGAATGTTACACATTTCGTTCTGTAGCTGTCGGTATTAAAAGTCAGGTATTGCACCATCTGACAATGTTTCACCGAATATCACTCGTCCAGCACGCCCTCTGGAAACAGTAAGCGCAAAAATCAGTAAGTCCTCTTCAAACAAAGAGAATATACCAAAGCTTTCAAGGAGTAAAAAATACCTGCAGTGAAGAATTATCCAGCAGATGTTCTAAACGCTGAGCGTTTATGGGCCTTACGATGGTGCACCCTGATCCGAATTCTAGCCGTCTTTGTGAGTAACCACCAGTACATTTTGACTTTGAGAACTTTCTCATTGTCCTTGTGCATTCTCGAATGTTCGATTGCTGCGCCTTCCCTTTCCTTAAATTTCCCTTCCTTCCCTTTCCTTATACATCCCCTCTTATTTCAAAGCTGTAAAGATGGCTGCATAATTAGTAGCGAGAGAAGTTCAGCGTTTATCTATTGCACAACAATTCGCAGAATACTGAGCATGATGACGTGGGTTCGACTCCCGGCCGCGGCGGCCGCTCTTCCGATGAAGGCGAAAAGGAAAAACGCTCGTGTGCACCAGATTTAAGCTCACGTTAAAGATAACCAGGGGCTCAAAATAAATACGGAGCCCTCTATTACGGCAGGCCTTATTGCCTGCATTGCATCGGTGCGTTAAACCTTACAATCAATCAATCAATCAATCAATCAATCAATCAATCAATCAATCAATCAATCAATCAATCAATCAATCAATCAATCAATCAATCAATCAATCAATCAATCAATCAATCAATCAATCAATCAATCAATCAATCAATCAATCAATCAATAAACTCTTTGCAGAAGATTGCCGCACCGGACTTGCACTTACAGATTACCAAGCACGGACATTTTCACCGAGATGCGCAAGAGAAGGCTCCCGTGTTGCTCCACTCCCCCACTCGAAAAGGGCGTTATGAATAGTCAGCATCCTTTGAGCCGAAGAAACATTACTACCCGTTCTGAATTGCGGCCTTTTACAAGACGGCCTGTATCATTTATTCCAAAAGCATGTATATTAAGTGTGCTGCTTGGCCGGAAGAAAATGCGCCGGAGGCTGTCGTATACTGAGCTGTATGACACCAACTTCTCTGATCACAACATAATGCGTCAGACCGCAGAATTCTTCAAAAGAGTATAAAAAACCCCTTGTTTATCGGCCCACAACAGACTGCATGCCGCAGAGAATGACCCGTACTCCATGACTTACACCGTACCGTAATTTGTATGTTGAAATCGAACAATGGTGGCCAAACACGTCGCATAAAATCTAGTACAGGGGCTAAGCATTAAAGAAACCCCCCAACTGAGGTTGAGGTTTCGCAATTTCATTTCCACCAAATAAAATCTAAAGTATGGCCTGAACCGCATTACTAGGAAATCGCTTATGCCGCTTCCGTTTGCGATGCGTGAGCAATACGAAGTAGAAATTTTCTTTTTAAAATGAATAAAACTTTTCGGTAACCCTAGGGTGCAATTACATGGTTTGGAGTTTTCGTTTATGTGAAAGAAAGCAAAAGTTTAAAATTTAACAATCTACTTGGACAAGCGTTGGCGTACTAGGCATATAGAAAAATATTAAACGCGGCTTTATCAGGCGAATACAAGAACACATGCTGTAGTTCCAGGGTGACAGGGATGACTTGCAATAAAAATTTATAAATGACAGGGAGAAAGTGTCGGAAAACAGAGGGGGAATCTACGCGTCAGTTGTAAAGTGAGACGCTCTTTACTTTCTCAGGTACCGGACCAGAATATTGGCGACATGTATGACCAGTGTTAGCAATTCCATGAGTTTAGAATGGTCGTGCCTACATAGACATGTTGTTGAATGCCGAAACAACGGACAAGCGGGTATCTTTTCAAAGCCTCTGTTTGGGTGCGTGAGGCCACGTGACATCGGTGGAACCACGGACCAGCTACGACGGCAAGCGAGGCCCATAAAATGTTCCACACTTATAAACGAATTAAGATTCGCTAAAGAGATGGAGAGGTCCGCTTCGAGTGTACTAGCGAAAAAACCTAGTCGAAAGGCTCTCAAGGCTGTGCTTCGCAATTTTATTCGTTATGGCAGCCCGGCCAGAATGAAAACAAAGAAAGAAAACAACGCTAAGAACCTGACCAAAAATAAAATGTCTGCTCGAACTTCAGAGGCCGGATTTTGTGTAGGAAACTGGGAATACGCTTTCTTAAATATGTGCATTAGTGTTTAGCGGCAACGTCACCTCATACTGCACTTATTTGATGCTACTTGGCTTGGTTATGCTGCTTCGTTGTCAAAGATTTCGAGTTGCGCTTATTGAGTAGTGATGAGAATTCGTTCAGAGCGGTGCAAGAATTCCCGTAATACGCGAAACAAGCTTATTATTGTATTCTGGAACTCATTATGAAAAGTGAACTTATTTAAAAAACTGATTGAATGAACCACTGAAGCGAAGCTCTACACGAGTCTCCAGAGGAACAGAACACACAGTGTTCATTACAAACGTCAAGAACACGCGTTCCAGAAAAATGGACTCGCGTCTGCTCAGTTCGCCGGAAATGTCACCGAAAACACGACAGAATTCTTTCGCCACTGCAACACTGCCAGTCCAATTGTCACGCTCTTACCCTACCGTCTCGCTACGGATACAGTAAACACGACGGAGGTTTGGTGAAGTAAAATAAATATTCGCGCGTTCCACTGTTCACAAGCAATCTATTGGATCCTTTTGTCGCTGTTGAACACGTTGGAATGCCGCCACTTTGTCTAGGATTGGGTTTGAGCTCTTGTGGCATTTTGGGTCAAAATATTCTTTCGTGGTATTTATTATTTGCCATCGCAAATATCAAGCGCCGAACCATTTTCACTTAAACTGATGTTTTAATTTTCCGCCTCAAATATGCCTGTTTTATTTTTGCTACAAGGTTGACTAGCAAAAGATATCGTACCAGATGCTGTGCTTTATAAAGGTTTTGCTTAAGAAAAAAGAAACATCCCCCTCGCGAGGGGCACGATCAAATGCAGAGCATTTCCGCGTGGCGCGCGCCTGCAAGTGGTATGGATTACGTATTGGTTGTTGTTGTAATTGTTGTCTTCCAGCGTAGACATTGTCGATGAAGTCGATGGTGAAACGTGCCGTGAACCCCCTGCCGCGGCTATGACGCAACGTGGAGCGGCTATGACGCAACGTGGCGCGGCTATGACGCAACACAATCCAACACAATCCACTTTAATCCAATCCAATCCAAATCCAAGCCAACCAAACCAAGCCAAGCCAATCCAATGCAATCCAATCGAATCCAATGCAATGCCCTTCGCGAGAGAGTGTTATAGCGCCGAAATCGCGCCACCACATGAACGCGAACCGAACGCGGCGAGAGAGGGTGTTGCGAGCGGAGAGAAGGCGAGGAGGACGCGGGGGAGAGGGCGCACCTGTGGCCGACGGTTGAATGAGTCAAGGATATAAGGCACGTGCGTAACCTTCCATTCTGTGTCGGCTCCGTGGAGCAGTCGGTAAAGTGCCGTGTACCTTGCGTTCCGCCTGCAGAGTCGTGGGATCGAAACCTGGCGCCGGAAGGTATTATTTCTTTATATAGTGTAATGTGCGGACTACGTAGTGATGCGGACTACGGACGCCAACGCGGGTGACATCGTGAGTTACTAAAATGCTCTGCATTTAAAATACTTGGTTCAGAATTCCTGTGTGTTCTGGCCGGGTGGCTGAGTGGAGGGACAGAAAGACGGACGGGCACAGACGGAGACTCTTCCTCCTTCTCAAGTGCCACAACACTCGTCCTCAAATACCTTACCCACAGTACGGCACACTCTTAGATGCGGGACAAACGAAATGGAGTATATCCTAATGCAAATTCTCTTACTTAAGCTCTAAGTTCGTATAATTAATGTATAGATAACAACTCAGATTTAAAAAAAAAACTTATCAACACCCCAAAAAGAGAGTCAATATTGTTATAGCGGTCTTCAAAAACCCCTTAGGTGGGCAAAAGAATTTATAGAAATTTTGGCCCAGCTTTTTACCCTCCTTAAAATATTTTGCCCAGGTTATTATTTCTGTTTAAAGGAGCCATGAAGAGAAAATGCAAGTTGGTTTTATTCGAAAGATTTCGTGTTTTATAGTGCCCCCAGCGCTTGTCCGGATACAAACGGTGCTTTATTCACTGAGAAATTAAACAATTTAGGTTAAAATTTTGATTTTCCCGCTCAATCGTGCGTTTTCGTGGTCCCAAGTGACATCACGGGAACCGACCGCTCTGCAGCCTAGAGTACCTTCATTCACGCATCCGCCGTACAGGGTAGAGACACGTAACGCTGGCGCCGCCATGTTCGATTGCTCGCTCGCCGCCGAAGCAAGTCATTGTGTCAAAACCGCGCTAAAATTATCGCCGCAACGCGGTTCACTGAAGAAGTTTGAATCATATTGTCTGTTTCGGGTTGCTAGGTCTCGTGGGAAACGAAAAGAATAACGCGTTGAGCCCGTTGGCCCAATTGCGGCGGCACGGGACCGTTCAAAGGTTGTCTCCACCCTGTAGCGGTGTTGGTTTGTTCCCGCGTTTCTTTACGTTCCGTAACCTAGATGGCGCCACCATACCGTGGCAAGCGTTTGGTTTGTTTTTGCCCGCATTTAAACCTGGCTTGTTTTTGTTCTGGGAGAAAATATTCGTTCCCTGAAACAGTGCTTGCTCGACAAATGGGATCACGTAAGACACCGTTGCTTGCGTCAATCGGCCAGTGTCGTCTGAGACAACCCCAAGCCCCATAGTGCTGTGCAGCTAAACCAAAGCATGCTGTGCGCAGTACGAACAGCAGAACGCATCAGTACTTCTATGTTTACATGTGCTTTCGTAACTTCCACTGTTTGTCCCATCATTCCCATTGCTTTGTAAAGAATGTGCCCTAAATTTAAGCGCAAATCGCTCGTTCGTCTAGTTTGTAAGCTCTACCTAATTTGCGTCTGCTTCTGCCAGCCTCCGCCAATCGCAGAGCTTAGCCCATGTGACATCACAGGTTCTGTTGCGGGAAATGAGCTGGTGGGTCGCATGACCATTCCCGTTTTTCCTAATTATGTAGCTTATTTGAGCGAAGTTTACGTTAAAAGTGGTGTCAGTATGATTCTAACGAGACAATCTTTTGAATGAACCAAACTTGTGTTTTCTCTTCATGGCTCCTTTAAGTTCAAATAAATGTTTATAGGTCGAAAAGGTTTAAAGTTTGCATCAAAGCTGTATTGCGGTTTGTTTATTTACTGGCATTGCATACCACTGAAGTTGACAAAGAATAAAACTCAAGAAGGTGTTCGTCTTACGGCAGCGCCCTACGAGGAATCTACGAAAAATATTTCCGTAGGTACAATGCCATTCTCTTGTATTTGAAACTATTCTGATGGATAAAAATTAATGTTGTCGTTTAGATGCCAGAACCACATATTCGATTTAGGGCAGTGTAAATATTAGTAGAAAGTAGCCGTTCTTCCCTTCTGTGCCGTTGTAATTTGGAGACTTAACGCACAGAGGATCCTTCTGGGTTTGGTCTCCCTTGTACTTTGTTTAACCTACAATTTTAAGTGCGAATGCACTTCTTAAGCGACCCTGAACCTGCGTCCACCGGCGATGTCCGCATAGCATACCCACGTGGGGTATTGGCCAGGAATCTCCTCGTATTCCTTTGCAACGAGGGGAGATGGGCGCGCGCTGCCTGGCCGCTGACATGGCACATACCCACGTGGGGGATTGGCCAGGAATCGGGCGTGAGAAGGGCTAATGCACCCGCTTAAAGGAGTACTGACACGAAATTTCAAAGCTGAGATCCGCTCTAGCAATCAAGTACAACGACAACACAACTAGGTGTCTTTGCATCTTTCTTTCTTTGTAGTTGTGTGTGTGTGTGTGATCTCTCTTTCGCGAACATTACCGAACCGCGCAAATTCAACTCGTGCATTCGCACTTTCACATTCTTCCCCACGGGGAAATGCGGGGAATTTTTTTATTAGTGTCACAGCAGCGTTTGATTACTTCAAAGTTGAAACTGGATGCTCTTTCGGTTACACAGGACCTCTCCAATAACCCAGTATTTCTTTTTCCCTTGAAGCGATTCTGCGCTATTCCCTCATCCTGCAAAGTTCTGCGGAGTCCCCGAATGTGAAAGTAAGCTGCCTCGACAAGCCGCGACGTGCCTGGGAACGGCCTGATCAAGGGTACCTAGCTGTGGGCGTGATTCAAAATTCGGCGGCGTCAGAAGCGGCAAGTTGAGACGCGACCCGGCGACGCAGACGGGCCAGCGGAGATCTCCTTTCTGCCCTCTTTCAGACTCAGCGTGCGCCGCCACTACCGACCACTCACAAACTCTGGAAAGAGCATTGTCTGTACTATCTTCTCGCCGTTGTTGCATACGGGCGGGCGCCCCGAGCACCGTCGCCTCCGTCATGCGCGTGGTAACTTTGGGGTGAGCGGCCAGCAATTGTTGCTACCTTGAGCAGGATGACAAGAAGCCATAGGCAAACGAAACTGGTTTACTGCATAGCGAGAAAGGAGCCGAAGCAAGACAGGAACATTGCCCTGAGAAATGATTTGTAAAAACCTGTGCAAAAAACAGGGGGAGAACTTGTTTGACCGTTAGCGCTTTGGGTATAAATACAATGCCCCGTGCGCAGAAGATCATTCGTTTTTGAGCAGCGAATGAATGCTGTCACTTTGCTCGAGTCCGTTACTCTAACCTCGCCTGTTGGGACATTGTTCCCGTCTTTCTTCAGCTCATCTCTACATGCAGTAAGCCAATTAAGTTTGCTTCAGCTCCTGGCCATCATCTCAAAGGCAGCAAATTTGCTAGCCGCTCACCGCCAATCTCCCACACGCATGACCGAGGCGACTGAGCTCAGCTCGGGGAAGCCTTCCTAATGCAACAATGGGTTGCCAGCGGTGGGATGGTAACTCCGTTACAACTGGAGCCAGCGGTGCGATATACAATGCCACGGACATGAAGACGGCTTTGGACTTCGCAAAATTCATGGCGGTCAATTGTGAGCTCCGGACCTTTATTCTCTGAGTTTCACCAAGCTTCAGAGGATAGCCGATAGGACGTGTCTCTTTGCCGCGTTGGACATATGGACCGGGCAGCTGAACGGGTAGCACCACTACTTCGCAGTCCCTTCATTAGTGGAATGAGGCGGTCCATTTCACTACGTATCCTACCGCTGTTTTTGTCGTGTTTGCATCGGTGATTTGAATGTTTTGGTGGGTTGTGAGGAGTTATGTTCGGAGAAACGAAGTCTAGACAAATGTTTTGTGTTCTTAGGTGCAATAACGGCTACATACCTTTGTTGAACGCTTCTAAAGTTGCACGGGTACGGGCTACAATTACATGAGCGTTTTTTGCAACGATCTACGCTTGGATCCACGCTATATTAGTACGAATAAAACTACTACTATTAGCATTCATTTCTTCCTAAATGCACTGAAGGCTAGGTGAACTGATTGGACGCTTCAAAGTTTGGGAATTGGCAACATTGACATGACCGCGTTTTGCTGCACTCTGCGCCTGGCTCCGCGCGAACTCAGCAGGAATAAAACTATTACCATTAGCATTCATTATTAATATATTCATTTCTACGTGTACATTATCTTTACTGGCTTCAATGAATATAGTTTCCAAGCTAGCATTAACGATGGGATGCCTGGGTTCGTGTGCTTTGAAGAGAAATGTGCTTACGTACGAGATCGATTATCGTTTGGCCGTGGAAATGTTGTGGCAGTTCACACTTTCTTTCTGCATCTGTGAGCTTTGTTTTGGTGAGCAACACTGTGACAGCACTGGAGCCTGAGAGCCGGAGCGGAACTCCTGCATTTGTAATGGTCATTTTATCAATAGCGAAAGTTTAGGGGCGTGTTAGATGCCAGAACCACATCTCCAATTTAGAAAAATTTAAATATTAGCAGAAACTAGAAGTTCTTCCCTTTTGGGCCGTTGTAGTTAGGGGACTTGGTGCACACAAGATCCTTCAGCGTTAGTCCTATGTGCTTTGTTTACCCTACAATTTTTATTACTGTATAAGTAGCGTTTGATTAATTCAAATTTTAAATCAGCTGGATACTCCTTCAGTTGGAGTGGACCTCTCCAATAAGTCAATATTTCTTTTTTCCTTTAGTGTTGTGATTATGCGCGCTGAAACCAACAACCAAGTTTTTGCGTCTTGCCAAGTTTCGCGGAGTCCCCTGTGTGAAAGAAAGCTGTCTCCGGCAGGCCGCAACGTTTCTGGCAGCGGCCGGTTTGGGGCGCCTCGCTGTCGGCATGATTGAAACTTCGGCGGCGTCAGATGCGCAAAGTTGAGACTTGACCCGGCGAGGCAGGCGCCGCAACGGAGTTCTCCTGTCTCCCCACTTTAAGAATCGGCGTGTGCCGCTACTATAGACCCCTCATGAACAGTGGAAAAAGCGTTGTGTGTTCCTTTACTAGGCTCTCCCCGTGAGCAAAAAGCAGGGGAGGACTCGTTTGACATTTAACGCTTTGGGTAGAAATACGAGGCGGTGAGCGTGTAATATATTTCTTTTTGGAGCAGCAATTTAATTCTGTCACTCTGCCGTAGTCCTGTACTGTAACCTCGCCCATCAGGGCAATGTTCCTGTGTTACTTGGGCGCATCTCTCGCCATCCAGTAAACCATTTAAGTGTGCCTTTGTCTTCTGTTCCTCATCTCCAAGGCACCAACATTTGCTGGCCGCTCACCACCGCGCTACAACGCTACCATACGGATAGCCGAGGTGACGGAACTCGGCTCGGGGACGCCTTCTCGAATGCAACAATGGGTTGCCTGCGGTGGGATGGCAACCGCGCAACACCCTCCCTTTGTGTAACGGTTCTCCCCAGATAGGCCTTCACTTTAACTGTAATATGAAGGATAGTGGAGCAAGTGTAGGCATAATGGAATGTACTGGAGGGAGGATAAAACTCAAGGAGAGGAGAAGGGAGAACATTGTGAACACAAACCCTCAAGAGAACAGGATAAATGTTAGCAACTTCACACCGACAGTCATCGACAATACCTTCTGTCCAATTTTGTTCTCCGGTATGTCCTACATTTTGCGCTTTTGCATGTCGGTTTAAAAAGTAATGTATTGCACCATCCGTTAATGTTTCAGAGAATATGACTCGTCCAGCACGTGGTGTGCAAACAGTAAGAGGAAAAATAACGAAGCCTTCAAGCGACAAATAGAATGTACCTAAGCTTTCAAGCAAAAATAAAAAATGCCTGCAGTGATGAATTTTATTACATGTGTTCAAACGCTTCGCGTTTAGTGCCTTACGATGGTGCACCATGATCCAAATTCTAGAAGGCTATGCGGATTACGAGTACACTTGAGCATGACGCAGTCTCATTGTGTTTGTGCATCCTGGAATATTGCATTAATGCGTGTTCGCTGCCAAAACTTCGTTGATAGGCTGAACACAAGCATACCCTCTTACTTTAGAGCTCTAAAGACGGCTGCATAATTAAAGACGAGAAGTTCAGGCTTTATCCTATGGCGCAACTATTCGCAGAATGCTTAGCACGAGGACGCTGGTTAGACTCCCGGCTGCGGTGGCCGCTTTTGTGATGAAGTTGAAAAAAAATGCCTGTGTGTACCATATATCAATCAATCAATTAATCAACCAAGCAACCAATTTATTGATTGATTATCTGAAAATCATGCACGGGGGTTATATACAGAAGGAGTTCACAAGGTTCGAGACTGTAGCATGATCTCCTGTACAGAATAACATAAAATACAGTGAATAATAGAAGAAAATTGGGAAGAAGAGAGATATGTACACAAATGATGCAAAGCATGTCAGTAAGTGTAAGTACACAGAAACAAGCGATACAGAATCAACTTAGAAAAAAAACTACGCAACAAAGCATCGGAAAGCAATCTTGGTTATGTTTGCGGCAGGGACATCAGGTAGATCTTTAATTCTTTTTTGAATTTGTGTAATGTCGTGGAAGATTTATTGGTGGCAGCATAGAATTCCATAGGGATATTGCTCAGAAGTGCACTGTCTGTTGGCCATAGTTCGCTTTTTCTCCCGGTAAAATGAAATTGTTCTTAAAAGCAAATCTATTGGTCTTAGTACTAATAAGACTAGGCGGCAAAAAAACAGAAACACGGGAACTGATCGCTAACTTCTTTAAATAAAAATACCGAGGTATAATTCAGAACTTTGGAAACGGGCAAAGATTTATTTGTATGAAGCCATGAATGAGAATTCGCGCTGCAGAAACTAGATGAGAAGGTTCGAATAGCTTGATTGTGTATTACTTGTAATGGTGTTAGATGAGTGTCGTATGTATTACCCCAGCACGACATGCAGTATGTAATATGTGAATATATAAAAAAGAAGTATAGTGATGCGTTGAATGACTGAAGCATGTAAGACACGTTAAAGATCCCCAGGTGGTCAAAATTATTCCAGAGCCTTCCACTACAGCGCGCGCCATCGCCTACCTTGCTTCGGCGCATCAAACCCTACAATCAACCAAGTAACTTTTCGCAGAAGTATGCCGCACGCACTTGCACTTACAGATTACCAAGCACGGACATTTTTACAGAGATGCGCAAGAAAAGGCTACCGTGTTGCTCCACTGCAGCACTTGGAACGGTCGTTATGGACAGTCAGCATCCTTTGAGCCGAAGAATCATTACTACCAATTCTTAAATGTCGCATTCTACAAAAAGGCGCCAATTTTCTGTATTGGCAGCTTGGTTCGAAAAGTATGTGCATTACGTGTGCTGCGTGGTCGAGATGAAAATGCGCCGGAGGCTGTCGTATACTGGGCTGTGTTACACCAACTTCCCTGACGATAACGCAATGCGAAAGGTGCCGGGGTTCTTTAAAAGAGCCTAAAATGCCTTTTATTTTTCGGCCCACAAGAGACCACATGTGGCATAAAATGGCGACAATCGATGACTTCACCGTGCCTTAATTTGCATGTTTTAATCGAAAAATGGCGCCCACACAGTGAGCATAAAATCTGGTATGGGGCTAAGCCTTTAAAAAAGACTCTCAGCTGAGTTTGAGACATTTCGATTTTAAATCTAGCAAATAAAATCTAAAGTATGGCCTCAACCACATCACGAGAAAATCACTTATGCCGCTTCCCTTTTACATGTGTAAATAGTAGAGGTACCGTGTACACGGCCACGCGAGCAGGTGAAGCCGGGGAAATTGGTTGGCTGCCATTTTGCTCTGTTCAAGAGTGAACATAGCGTGTGCGCTGGCTACGTAATGAGTGAGCTTTGGCTCAGCCGTCTGAGCATGAAACAGGAAAATTGCCGCAGTTTTTGTTCCCAAATTGGTCTGTGATTTAACCTATTACGACGCAGTGCAGTTGTTTACACAGTAATATATCAGCTAAGGTTATTCGTGCATGGGCGTATTCACTTGCAACATTCCCGACATGAGGTGCACTGTTTAACAGTAAAAGTGGTAAATAAATTTTCATTTTATCCCAGGCTTTAGAGGCGTAGCCAAAGAGGGGTTGGGTGTTTCGGTACCAGAACACTCACCGAAAGTTTCTGAAAGGGGCATTTGTTTCTCTGCCTCTGGCGCCTTTCGGCCTTATTTTTGTCTACGCTGGTCGCACTCCGCATCGGTATATTATTATGCAAAATCAAGAATGATAAACTCAATAAGAAAATGAAATGGTGTTTGCATGCGGGCTCTTTTTCCTATCAGGGTTTTCTTTTCGTTTTCTTTTTTTTATAGCGGCGTATAACAGCCCCCGTAAAACGCCACTGCCAGGCATTATACAATATAAGAAAAAAGCATTTGTCGTATGGTCTATGCGTGAAAAAAGAGCAACAAACCCACATGACCAGCCTAATGTTTAAATGTGGTCCAGCAGGGAATAAGGTACACAAATAAAACACGCGCCCTTAACTACTACGCATAAGAAAAAATACAAAAGAATACAAAGTCGGAGCAATTACCCAGCTTACTGCTACTCTGGTTCCCATTTGTAGCCTACAGATTTGTAACAATTAGTCCTTAGTCCATGCTATGCCAGTTTTCTGGTTTATTTCATGGAAAAAAATGGTGAAACCTCAACTTTATTATATTTACAGGCTGGCAATCTTCTTTGACAAAGCGTTAAGTTGGTTGTTGAGTCGATCGATGAAGCTCCAAATGAGCAAATAATGCTTCTTCAAAGCCCACCATCATCCTCTTCGCGATAAGGCGCGTTCACTACTTGCATGTAGCGATTTTAAGGTCTTGCATTCTCCACATTGCGGCCGATCTTCAGGACATTTTCAGGGCTCCACCATTAGTTTTTACAGCTGCCGGTACCTCACTGGACCGCAGCTTAGTGAAGCATTCATCGCGAAATGTGCAACCATGCAATATCAGTGTCACAACTCCAGATGGCACTTCTGCACCGAACACAGGCGAAAGGTTTTTCCGAAAGTCCACCCGAATGGTGTAATCGATCGTGATCATTGCCCAAAGGCCGCAGGAGTCCATATTTTGGTGAATATGTGCGTGGATATTCAGAGAAACGCAAGGAATGCATCTCCTTGCCACAGCGTTGTTTGGCCCGTTGTGGCAAAGCAGCCGGCTTCAACTGCTGAGGCCACGAACACGGGTTCAATTCCCGGCCGCGGCGGCTGCTTTTCTGATGGAGGCGAAAAGCAACAACGCCCGTTTGTATGAGATTTCGGCGCATGTTGAACACCTCCGGGTAGTGAAAATTAATCCGGAGCCCTCCACTACAGCGCGCCTCATCGCCTGCGTAGCGTGGGTGCGTTAAACCCAACAATCGATCGATCCATCAATCAATCAATCAATCAATCAATCAATCAATCAATCAATCAATCAATCAATCAATCAATCAATCAATCAATCAATCAATCAATCAATCAATCATATGAGGTCGGCTTCAAAGTGCTGCGTGGAATGAACGTCCGCATTTTTAGGCATTCAGCCATCCTTCCGAACCTTGCGCAGCGCCTTCTCCTTCGGGATCCTGTGACACACGTACAGCCGGTAAAAGGCTTGTCTATAACACAGCGTTCGTACTCTTAGCCCTCTCCTGCCCCGCCGGAGCGGGATTTGAATAAAACTACTGCGGAATTCTGAAGTCTTAGCTTTTCGCTTTTGCCTCCGACATGTTTTGAACAAGTATGTTTCGGCAGTTTTCGGATGTAGCTGGTTGAAGTTGAAATCGCTGTTATAGACAAGCGTTTTACCGGCTGTACAAAAGTCATATTTCACTTTGTATTACCAGATAAGAAATATCGTTGAGAAAGTTTTCCGTTGCAACCTCACCTGCGCTCCTCGAGCGAGACAGCGAGCTGAATGGGTCAAGCCATTGAAGGATGTTTCGCGGATATTTACTCATGAAAAAATAATTCTAGGCTTCTGCTTGGCACGAGTAGTGCAGCCGAAGGCGACACGCGAGATCACCGTCGCGTTCAGACCCGTTTTAACACAAGAGCAGTGGAGAAACACCCCAAGCACCGCAACTGCTGTGTGGGCCCAAGTGGCCGCTTTTACGTTTTCTCCTTAGAGCAATATGGCGGCCACCGGCCTCAACAGCGGGGCGCCGCTTCCACTCCATCAGTTTTTCAGGGGCGAAGCTCCTTAGGGCGTGGGTCTGTCCATCCTCGACATATGTATGTAGCCACCTCTAGTTTAGTTCTTGGATTATTTACTAGATGGCGTGGCTACATCTAGTTAAGTTCTTGGATTGTTTACTAGATGGCGGTACGTGTATATGATGAAAAGATGCGCTTGGATTGTTTACTAGATGGCGTGGCTACCTCTAGTTTAGTTCATGGATTGTTTACTAGATGGCGAGGAGCGTTGTAATAAAATCCGTTAGCTGTTGGCGCGCGCTCGGAGTCGCCCGATGAATAAGGCTGCAGATGTGCGAGCCCGGGAGGCAGAAGCGCTCCGTGAAGCTGCGCGACGCCGCCGCCAAGATCCTCCCGTACGAGAGCGGGAGGCCGAAGCGTGTCGTCTGGCTGCGCGACGACGCCGCCAAGATCCCAGCGTTCGAGAACGAGAGGCCCAAGCGTCACGGCAACGGCGCCAGGACCCTGCCGTACGCGAAGCGGCACGGCTGCGGCGCGAAGAGGATCTCCAAAACGTCAGAGAACGGGAAGCGGCGAGAAAGCGCGCGTATCGGCAGGCAGACCCCGATGCAGTGAGAGCTCGTGAGGCGTCTGCAAAACGCATCAGGCGAGCTCAGCCCCAAGGTGCCGACGCGCGGTTTAAGCGAGACTTTCTAGACGTTACGTTCGGACACAGATGTAGTGGGCGAACTTTCACTGAAGAGTCACGGTTTTACCTATGATTTCCCCTCAGGAGCTTCGCCCACTCATCATCATTCACCCCGTGGATATGCTGTGAATTTTTTTTAAACCTTCTTATATTGAACCAGGCGCTTCGAGTGTGCTAGCGGAAAAAAACACAACGAAGACGCTCTCAAGGCTCTGCTTTGCAACTTTCGTCGTTAAGCTAGCCCGGCCGGCACGAAAACAAAGAAAACAACGCTAAGAAGCTGTACAACAATAAACAAGTTTCCTCGAACTTCACAGGCCGGAGTTTGTGCGGGAATCTGTTATACGCTTACCTAAATTAGGACATTTGTGTAGGGGCAACGTCACATCGCACGGCATCTTTTTGCTGCTACTTGGCTTGTTTATGATGCTTCGTAGTCAAAGGTTCCGATCTGCGCTTATTGAATAGTAATTATAATTCGTACAGAGCGGTGCAAACATCCCGTAACATGCCAAACAAGCTTATTAGTGTATTCTGGAACTCTGTATAAAGTATAAAAAAACTTATCTAAAAAAACTGATACAATGACCCACTGAAGCAAAGCTCTACACTGCCCCCCCCCCCCCACACACACAAAAAAGATTCTACAATGTTTATTACAAACGTCAAGAACACGCGTGCCAGAAAAATGGCAGCGCAGCTGCTAACTTTGCTGGAAATGTCGTTGAAAACACGACAGTATTCTTCCTCCGCCACCTCCACACGCCAGGTCTATCTGTCGCACTGTTACCCTACCGTCTCGCTACGGATACAGTAAACACGAAGGAGGTTTGCTGAAGTCAAATAAATATTCCCGCGTTCCACTGTTCACGAGCAATCTATTGGATCCTTTCGCTACTATTAAACACGTTGGAATGCCGCCACCGGGTCAGATCGGGCATGATCTCTTGTGGCATTTTTGGCGAAATATTCTTTTCTGGTATTCATTATTTGCTGTAGCAAAAGCAAGCTAGGATCCCTTTTCACTTAAAGTGATGTTTTGATGTTCCGCTTTAAATATGCCTGTTTTATTTTAGCTCAACAAGGTGGACGAGTAGAAGGTATCGTACCAGATGCCGTAGTGTGGAAAGGTTTTGCCTAAGAAAACTGCTGGTTTCAGAATTTGTGTGTCTTCTGGCTGGGTGGCTGAATGCAGCAATAGACGGACAAACATGCCCAGAGGGAGATAAACATTTTCCTACACAAGTGACACATAACTTGTTCTTCGAAACCGTGCTCATAATGTACATTGCTACTGGACACACTAAGGAATAAGTAGTTCAGGAAACGGCGTAGCACCACAACAAATATTTTAACTTTATTTAAATCAATATAATTAAAGTTTAGAAAACAACTCAGTCCTTAAAAAAATTGAAAATATCTACAATAAGAAATCTAAACTTGTTATAATTGTTCTTAAAAACTTTTTTGTTTGCAAAATTATTTACAATAAGTTACGCCTGACTGATTTTTTTTTAATTTTGTTTAGAATTTTATTCGTTTTTAAACTAAATAACATTTTATGGTTGAGAAAGGTGTGAAGTTTGTATAAAATTTTAATGATAGTTGATTGATTCACTGGCGTTGCAGACCATTGAAGGTGACAAAAAATGAAAGTTCAACAGGGTGCTGTTTTCACGGCAGCGCCCTGCGTCGGATCTACGAAAAATAATTTCGTAGGTACAATACCATTCTCTTATATTTGAAGCAATGATCGCTAAAGGCTAATGTTGACTTTTAGGGGCGTGTTAGGTGCCAGAACCACATCTCCAATTTTTGACCATTTAAATATTACTAGAAAGTAGCCGTTGCTCCCTTCTGTGCCGTTTTAGTTCGGCGACTTAAAGGAGCCATGAAGAGAAAATACAACTTCGTTTAATTTGAAAGAACTACGATTCAGTATCTCACTCAGCTCCATTACAGGCACAAAAGATGTATTTTAGCGAAAAAAAGCAAGAAGTATATAAAAACTTTCAAATATTGCGCCACAGTGACGTTTTATGAGCAAGAATAAAGTCATACGGGCCAACAATAAAACATAATTTTCACTGCCATAGCTGCACGTTAGCATTCAAGTGATGTGGGCATATGGAACTAGAGGCCCCATTACAGACGTCCAGTCATGTGTCGTCGCGACAGGTAAGTTAGGCGGCCGCCAATCGCACAAACAAGGTTCGGTGACGTCATAGAAAAGTTGCGGGAAATTGGCTGGTGGTCGCGACTGCTTCATACGTTTTCTTTTATATCTCCGTGATTTGTTCGAAGATTGCGATGATATTGGTATCATTGGTATCGGGACTAAGCAGTCTTTCTGAAAAACCCCACTTGTGTTTTGTCTTCATGGCTTCTTTAACGCACACACGATCCTTCAGCGTTTGTTCTTCCTTGTGCTTTGATTACCCCACAACTTTTTATTACTGTCACAGTACCGTTTGATTACTTCAAAGTTTAAATAAGCGGTATACTCTTCCGGTTGGACCCCACCTTTCTAATAACCCAATATTTATTACTTGGGATTATGCACGCCGTGACAAAGTTCGCGCGTCCCGGAAAGTTTCGCGGTGTCCTCCTGTGTGATAGAAAGCTGTTTCGGGCAAGCGGCAAAGTGCCTGGGAGCGGCCGGATCAAGCGCGCCTCGCTAACGGTTAGATTGAAACTTCGTCGGTGCCCTCCGAGGCCGTTAAGACGTGACCAGGCGAGGCAGATGCCACAACGTAGTCCTACTCACTCCCCTCTTTCATACTCAGCGTGCGGCGCTGCTACCGACCCCTTACAAACTCTGGAAATAGCGTTGTGTGTGTGGTGTCTTTACTATGGTGTCGCCGCTTGGAAAAAGTAAGGGGGGGACTTGTTTGACCGTTAGCGCTGTTGGTATAAATACGAGGCCCTGAGCAAAGTGTTGCTAATTTAGCTTTTTTTAGCCCACGGTCGTAGCTACTTTTCGACTCAATTAGCTCCCGAAAATTCAATTCAGTTACGAGTAGCTGTTCTAGATACTTTGTTCTCAATCAACCTCATAACTCAGCTACTTAACCTTTAGTCCTGCGAAATTGCAGAATGGCAATTGAGTTGTCACTAAATAATTGGTGCAGGTATGCTACACGCAACCAAACCAACGTTAGGCATCTATCACGGCTCCACAAGAAAGTACATCGAGACCAAGATATATTGCGGCTCGAGAGAATGCAGGAAACTCATAAAGAGAGAGGAAAGGAAAATACAAAGTCTGTACAAGAGTCTGCCCCCCTGCGTCACTGAAAAATAAACGAGCCCTAGAACAAATGAAGCGATTTGGTCGTGGGGCTTACTACGGGTACCGGTTTTCACGCGCTGACACCGATGAGCATCGATATAATGCTCGCGTTACAATAGTGAACATGTGCGTGCAGATGTGTCAAACTTATAATAAGTCAAATGTCACGTGAACACAACAGGAGCTCCAGAGACTTTACGTTCCTGTGTTGCGGGCGTGTTGGCTGTAAACGTTCTATAGTGATTGATTGTGGGATATAACGCGCCGACGCTACACCGACGATCAGGAGCGCGGTATGTAGAGCTCCGTATTAATTTGGACAACCTGGGGATCTTTCTGCCCACCGAAATCTCTCGAACACACGCATGTTTTCGCTATTCGCCTCCATCAGATTAGTGGCCGCCGCTGCCGGGAATCGCACCCGCGTCCTTAGTCTCAGCAGCTCGACGAGCCCCGTAGCCACCTAGGGGGGTCGTAAACGATTTTCCTTAAAAAAATCGGCACGCAAAAAGATTTGAAGAGTTTTTTTGTTAATTTAACGTTAATCTGACTGAAGTTGACATTAAACTGTCAACCTCAAACTTTTATTTATTTTGCCTTTTGGCCAGGGAATATTTGCTATGATGAACCAACCATGCTGACCACTGTTTCAACCTTCTTTACACTGCATATGATAATTACGCTTGGTTTGGAAACATGGCAACAAAATACAGCACAACACTGCTTGGCGCAGAGCTACAGAACAAGCTTGGATTTCATAGGCATTTTGTGTGGGCCGATAAAATATATGCAGCTCATTTTTTACATGTTTAAAGATGGGTGATGCCTTCGTAGCTGGTCTTTGGCGAACGCACCTTTGATAACTTTTTAGAACTACGCCAGCACTAAGTTATTGGTAATGAAACGAGAGCACATTTAAAAATAAATTTCGGATACATGCTCTGCACAGTTGCTGATGTTTGCAAGCTGTGTTTAATATTTAAACAAAATACAGTGGCCAATAGCTTCATTGTATATAAAGAACATATTAAAAAGTGCTTCCAACAGAAATTTAGCTACTTTTAGCTTCTTGCTGAATTTTTTTGCTACTTCTAGCTACTTTCACGTTGCCATTTAGTACTTTTGCTCGCCGACATTTCGCAACGCTGCCTGAACGCAGACGATCAAGGCCGGGCAAGGCATTGTTCCCTTCGTGCTTGGCTCATATATCCCCCCATGCAGTCAATCATTTAGGTTAGCCTTCGTCTTCTGGTCACCATCTGTAATGCAGGAAAATTTGCTGACCGCTCACCCCCACGCTACCACCACGCGCATGACGGAGGCGACGGATCTCGTCTTGGACGCCTTCGCAAATGTAACAACAGGTTGCCAGCGGTGGGATGGCAACTCTGTAACAACCGGAGCCAGCCATGCGAGACCCACCACCACGGACGTCAAGGTGGCTTCGGACTTCGCAAAATTCACGGTAGTCAATAGTGAGTTCAGGACATTTCTTTACTGATTTTTACTAGGTTTCAGAGGATAGCTGGTGGGTCGTGTCTTTTTGTCGCTTGGCCTATTTGCGCAAAACAATTTTGCTGCAGTGGGGAAGGAGTGTGCTAGACTGGCCATGAATTCGAAGGCGTTGAGAAAACCGCAGTTGTTGGAGATTGCAAAACAGTTGCGCTTGCATGTTTCAGACGCGCTGAGAAAGCCAGAGCTCCTACAGGGGGTACTCGCTTTTGGGGCCGACGATGATGAGCTGTCGGTGTGAATTGAGCTGCAAAATGATAGGCAGACCGCTAAACGTCAGGCTGCAGAGGCTGAGCGCTAGCGAGAGAAAAGAAAGGGAGAAAAAAGCTCGAGATGCAGATCCAAGAACAGGAACAGGAGGAAAGAATGCGAGAGCGGAAATTCAAACACGATGAAAAGATGCGAGACTACGGCCTCGAGATTGAGTAGCTTCGAAAGGAAAGAAACAAGCTGAGAGAGACGCCACCAGGAGAAGAAGTAACTCGCGCTAGAGACTCTACTCGAGCGGGTATACGCCCTGAGCTTCGCGTTCGCTGCGCCGCCTGTCGCCACCTTCCCGTGGCGTTCACGGAATCTGAGCTGCATGGCTGATGGGGTATCATGCGGTGTTGGTCCTCTTCCGCTTGGTTTTACCTTTCCGCGCACCGAACAACTTGCTATGGTCATTTCTGTAAGGAAATAGTACGTTTAGGTCCCTTCCAAGAACAGATACATCTTGGTAGAGTGCTGGAACACCAACAAGAGCGATTCGGCGTGACGATACTGTGCGCTTGTTGGCCGCTCTTATGGATATCGGCGACGGCAGGAGCATATCATCACTGTCACTTCGGAATACATCAGGAGCAAAGGAATTCCATTGTTGCTCCTTTTAAACTTATACTGGCACAGTGATTGGTTGGTTTCGTTTTGGAGGGCTGAAAACGAATGCGGCTTTGTTTAAAATATATACGTTGTAGAAAAATGTCATTCGGGGACATAATTACCCAATACCTGACGATAACGTATGCCTATTTTGGCAATATAAGCTACGGGAACATGTTAAATATATTCTAAAGGCTGCGCGTCGTAAACAATGAGCCCACTCATGCCCTATAGCAAGAACCAAAGAAAGGTAATAGAATCATGAAAAAATAAAGGGTCTGCAAGTACGGAAGAAACAGTAGCTGGTACGGGAACGGAAAAACCCAGTGCACCTTGGAGAATGCTGAAGATGTTCGTCTGGTAGGGCTCATCAGACCATGGGCGAAATTAACTTCTATTTCACAATACATGGGGAGCGGAAGGGGGACGTTTAACTATTTTCGTGTACAGATGCGGAGCGAAATCGACGAATAAACGTTTTAGTAATAACACACACAAGCTATGCGTTTACTTTCCTTTTGTTTTTCTAATTCAATGAACAGCATTACAGGGAGGACGCATTTTTTGAAGTGTACATAGTAAGCAGTTAACAAGCGATAAAATGTGTCGTTGGAAGAGTGTGGTAATCTGGTGAGGCCCTGTGATTTCAGTTTTTGCTATATTCTGCGGGCTCCCTGTGTCATTTGATGATGTCTCGAAGAAGCATTTAGTAGTGGACGTGGGTTACTCTGCAAGCCTGTCTCCGCGGAGAGAATATAGGAATGTTTGCAAGAGCTCACATTGCGACAAGACCCCCCATTATTTTTTGTCGTGTGCTGATTTCGAAGTATGGTGGAAACCAGCTGATACGTCTTCCCGAATTACGACGACCCGCTTCTTACGGCGTATCATCGTATCACGCGGTCCCATTAGAAACAAACTCCCCTAAGAAACAATGCATTAAAAACCCCGAATATATGACGCTCCGGTGCACAGGGTCCGCTTCATACGACGGACTCTGGCGCGGATAAACAGGCGCTTTTGCCATATTTTGCTCCGCTTTCCCGCCTTGTTCTTACCTCTTATAGTGTCAATTCGTGTTTTACTCCGTTTGATGTGCAAGGTTGGCAGGCGGACCAGAACAAATACGGAATAGACGCAAGCAGGTAGGCGGGTACCCATGAGTGGGAGGTAACCAGCGACGGCCCAAGCAGTAGCAGTACGCCAATGCGCCAACCGCGAAATGTCGAAGTTCAGGCGGCAGGTGCACCGTGAATTAAAACTTCGGCGGCGTGAGACTCGGCAAGTTGAGACGTGACCCGGCGAGGCAGACACTGCAAACGGGATCTTCTCTCTGCCCTCTTTCAGACTCAGTGTGCGCTGCCACTACCGGCCCCTCACGAAATGTAGAAAGATGGTTGTGCATGTCTGTACTATGTTCCAGACGTGTGCAAAAAGCCGGGGGAAAACTTGCTTTACCGTTACCTCTTTGCGTATAAAACGAGGCCCTGAGCGCAGAAGATCCTTGTTTTTGGAGCAGCGAATCAATGCTGTCACTCTGCTCGAATCCTGTACTGTAAAAGTGCCTCTCAGGGCGTTGTTCTTGTCGTTTCGGCTCATCTATCCCCATACAGTAAACCATTAAGGTTCGCCTTCGGCTTCTCGTCGTCATCTCCAGGGCAGGAACATTTGCTGGCCGCTCACCGCAACGCTATCAGGCACATGACTGAGTGGACGGAGCTCAACTTCAACTTGGGGACGCCTTTCCGAGTGCCGCAACCGGTTGTCAGCGTTGGGATGGCCACTGCTTGACAACTGGAGACAGCTACGCGAGATCCAACACCACGGACGTCAAGGCGGCTTCGAACTTCGCAAAATTCACGCTGGTCAATGGTGAGTTCGGGACCTTCTTCATTGAGTTTTACCAGGCTCCAGAGAACGTGCCTGGCAGTGCGTTCTTTATGTCGCGTGGCCAATGCGCGCAGAAGAATTTTGGTGCAGTGGGGAAGCAGTGCTGTAGGCAGTCCATGAATTCGAAGGCGTTAAAAAAACCGCAGTTGTTGGAGCTAGCAAAAGAGCTCCGCTTGGATGCTTCAGACGCGCTGAGAAAGCCACAGCTGATACAGGGTATACTCGCGTTTGGGGCTGACGATGATGAGCTGTCGGAGTGCATTGAGCTTATCAATTACACGGAGCCATTGAACGTCAGGATGGAGAGGCGAGGGAGAGCGCCAACGAGAGGAAAAACAGGGAAAACAGGAGATCGAGGTGCAGGGGCAGGAACAGGAACACAAGGAAAGAATGCGAGCGCAGAAACTCAGACACGACGAAAAGATGCCGGAGTATGGCCTCGAGATCGAGCGACTCTGAAGGGAAAGAAAAAGCTCGAGCGGGAGAGCCTCAAACAGGAGAACATGAACCTAGCGCACGCGACAGAACTCGAGCTAGTAGAAATGAAGCCTGAGTTATAATTGTTGCTCGGGAAAGAACCGTGACACAGTTTTCCGGAGAAGACGATCGAGTGCTGGAGTCGGAGCCGGCCTTTGTGGCCCAGTAGCGCGACAAGGCGGCTGAGAGAGATAACCAAGGCGCATTAGCTCAGATTTTCGACAGATTTAGGTACACGTCCATTGAGTGCGATAATGTGTCGGGGTTGGTTTTGGAGATGTCGGCAGAGTGTTCACGTCGTTCAAATTCGCGGGAGGCATAGAGAGCAACTACCGACCATAACGTGAACATTTCACGACATAGCGACGTTTCGCAGGAGTACGTGAACGATGGGGCTACCCAGAGACAGCACAAGCCCGCTGGAACAGAAGGTTTTTGTTCGGATGCTAGTTTAGAATTCAGCGACGGACGGCAAACCGCTCAGACGTCTGTCGCTTTTAAAGGAAACTTGGAACACCCATTGGTGTTTGCTGACTGAGGGTGTTGCTAAAAAGGGAAGCAACGAGGAGAGAGGAAAAACTTCCACGCGTACTTGTTGCGCATGTTTCAGTGCGAGTACGCCGCAAAAGAAAGCGTAGAGCTCACTCACATCGCCCCAGGGGAACGCCGCCTTCAAGAAAAAAGTTGTGCCTCTCGTTTGAGCGCTTGAAAATCTCGCCCACTTCCCCGTATGGTCGACCTCTGTAGGAAAGGATGACCGGTGTCTTCTCATCCGATCCCAGGGAACTTCACAGAAGGGGTGCTTCGTTGCGATTTCAAAAGGACAAAACTCAAGACAATCATGTGAGCTCAAATCGCAGCTCTCAGCCCAAGAAGTGGCCTGTAGATGTCTGGCTTTCCCGTTCGCTTTGTTTTTCCTGAAGCAGGTATCGTCCGGTACGACTACATGTAGTTTTTGCGTGGGACATTCCCAATCACGCGAAATGTCAACTTTCAGGTTTCTGCGCTCGGCTAAAGCTCTATCGGGATATAACATAACCAGTTTATTTGGTTCTGCGCGTATTTTATTTCAACTAAAATCCTGGTAAAGCTTCTGGGTAAATTGGTCTTCAAAGTTGACCGCGATGCGGTTGTGTCTTCTTTTTATGTTCTGTTGGTTGCCTGACAAAGCCAGAAACGTTCCTGGAGAGCCACTGTCCATCCACTGACCGGGCCGGTGAACCTCCACCACGGTGTCGTTCAGCCCGGACCTTCGAGCACTTCTATTTGAGAGCAACCCTCCAGACAACGGGTGAAGACCCTTATCCATCAGGATCTCGCACCGCCGGCGGAGACGCTGTTGTGATTGTACGCGCCACGCCCATGTGCGCGTGTCATGCAAAGTTTTGTGGTGTCCACCAGTGTGAAAGAAAGCTGCCTCGGACAAGCCGCGATGCGCCTGGGCACTGCCGGATGAAGAGCACCTCGCTGTCGGAGGGATTCAAACTTCGGCAGCGTCAAACGCGGCAAGTTGAGACTAAAGTTCCTTCATCTGCTTTAGCTAAGTAGCGACAACGATTCATGTGCCGACGCGGCCTGGTATTGGCTCACCCCTTAGTTTCTGTTCCGGTTTCAAACAATTTTCGGTTTCGGCTTGCGTTTTACGTTTCCTTCCGCAATGATCGATGAAGTTGTTTTTCTTGAACTGTGTAGTCCACGTTGTTCCTGTGTGCGCTAACCGCACATTCTGAATTGCAACGGTCGCTTGCAATTTGGGACCCTTTTCGAGAGGATATATAGTCTTGTAGAGAGGCTACTCGGACCGCAGTGCATGGCACTGCGAGATGACGGACTGCTGCGTGTTTAACTGCACGACATAGTCGGGCAAAGGCAAGGGGTTGTTTGCCATGCTGTTCGGCAAGATCAGCGCCCAATGCAGGAAAGTTTGGCTGCACAGGATAGGAAGAAAAGACTTCCAGGCTACCAAGTTGAGTAGACTATGCGAGGTGAGTTTCTACTGCACTGAAAAACTCAGTTGCTGCGGCAAGGGTGTAACACCGCTTTATGGTCGTGTTATACGCGACAGCCTTCTTTGCGTGCCCAGGGTAATAGAAGCGCCATGCCTAAAAAAGTACTCGTGGAAACCTTTAATTTTCAGCATTTGGTTCTCACTTGCTAATATTATTTTAGGTAATTTTGACCGCCTGGGGAACTTCAATGTGCGTCGAAATATCGACACACGGGCTTTTCGCTTTTCGGCTGCATCGGAAAAGCAACCACCGCGACCTGTATCGAACCCACATCCTTTGGCTCAGCAGCACAACACCTTCCTTAGCCACTGAGCCACCGTGATGACGGTGGTGCGTTCAATTTTAAAACTCGTTGAAATAGCTTCGAATGAGAGTGAATGCAGTTTAGTTATATAACATTTTGCAACGAATCGCCTCAATGCTTTTAATCGAGATTTGTAGTTAGCTTCATAATCTGCTGCCAATGTGTATCTGTTTAAATATCGGCAGATCCGTCTACCCGTTTAAATAACGAGTAATTCCGCTCACTTGCTGTGATTTTCTGCAGGCTGGCCTTGAACTTCATTGGTAGCTTGACAGCGACTTCTTTTTGTGGTGTATTGTGTATCTGTTGCTTTAACACACCTACTATGCAATCTCACTTCACAGAGGACCAGTTTGAGCCAAGCATCCTGCGGAAGTTCGGCATAAAGAAGCTAAGGAGCACTGCAGTTTAATCGGTGTTCAGCCACAGGCCAAAAAAGCCATTACGCAAGGTGCAGCACCGTCGAAATTGTGCTTGCAGTCGGAAGAGCTCGAAGTGAGTGCTGCCTTATTTAACAAGAGGTTATGTTCCATGTTATAAAAACCTAATGTCGATTCTCTTTCATGCCTATCCATAACCACAAAAAATCAAATTTTCAGCAACTGGAATCGGACAAAGACATTCTCTACCGATATGCGCACTTGCTACAGTTGAGTGCTCACCGTCTGGTCATGTTCGCAGCTACAAGTTGAGCGTTACGTTACAAAAAACCGGTCAGTATGTTTGCTAAGTCCTTTTGCCATGGTTTTTGAAAGTGCTTTATTCAGGTATATATCTTTTTTATACGTCAAATAACAGATGATCAGCATGTATTTCTAAAAGGCTGATTGGTTGAAACCAACTTGACAACCTCTGTTGAATGCACTAGCTCAATAGTCGCTAATCGCGGCCAGATTGATGTAGTGTACTTTGAGCTGATCGGTTGAAACCAACCTGACAACGTTTGTTGATTGCGGTAGCCCAATCATCGCCAATAACTGCCAGGTTGATGTAGTGTACTTTTATCTGTGTAATACTTTTGAATGGTGGATCAAAATCTTCTAATTCAAAAGCTGCCACGATATGGTGTTTACAGGAACCTTTGCATGTTCAGTCATGACTATCCTAATAGCCGGCCAAACCAACCAAACGTAGGTGGAGTGTTGTCTAAACTCTTTTTTCAAAAACAGGAGTCCCTCAAGGACCCAATTTGGTTCAATTTTGTTCTATGTTTTTAATAAAGACCTCTCTTTTCCAGTAAGCAAAAGCCAAATGCTTCTCTACGCGGAAGACATCAAGTTGTTCCGAAAAGTTGACACTCGTGGTGACTGTACCCTTTTACAATCCGAAATTTGCAGTGTAAGAAATCGGTGCCTTGTTAACAAGTTATAAGTAAATCCTGCCAAAACACATGTAACTATTCTAACCAGGAAATGCACAAGTGTGTTATATTATTACACGCTAGATAATTGAATCCTGAGCAGGGTTGGTGGGTGTCATGACCTAGGGATTTTTGCCGATTCAGTACTACGTGTCCATGTGCACAATGAAAAGCTTGTTAAAAAGGCATATAGTCAGTTAAGAGTGACATCAAGCATCACACGTCCTTTCCATAATGTGTCGTGCCTCAAACGTTTGTTTTTATCCTTATTCATTCCGAAACTTCATTTTGGGTATATCTTATGGAAGAACTTGTACGGGAGCCAGGCTGCGAATATTGAAGGTGTTTAACGATGTGTTGTTAGAATTTTTTATGAGAGGCATTTTGATCGAATAGTGTATTACCAGTATAATAACATTTTGGATAAATTGCACTTGGTCACACTGTACAAGAGAAGGAAGAATGCAGATTTTATATATCTGTTTAAATGTTTGCATCTTGTGACTGAGTGGAACAATTTGACATCGTCAGTACACTTGTCGGTTCCTTGTAAGCTATTTCGAGAATTCAATGTGTTGGGAACAAAGTTTGTCTCTTATGCAACGGCTGTTTCGTTTGTATAATGGCGTGAGGTCAAAAGATGATGTTTTTAGCAATATGTCGGCATTTAAACTAGCTCTTGTGAAGTTATAGTGTCTCATGTATTGGTATTCATGTTTCTTCTCTTTTGAAGGGTATTTTCTGTTTTTTATAGTTATACAAGGGCGGTTGATGGTCATTGCTCAGGTTTTGGTTTTGGCATTCAGATGAGTGATTGTGAAGCTGCTAGTTGTTTAGGTTTTGCCTGTGGCGACCTCTTTCACACTTATGTGTTGTTTATACACGTATGAAATTTTATTGTTGCTCAATTGAGCCTTCTGCACATTGTCTAATTGTGCCACTAGTGCTTCTCATCATTTGCTTTTCACTTATGCAATACTGTCTAATACATAAGAGCGAGTGCATTTTAGGTTTGCTGTTTATTTGATGCATGTTTTTATATAAGCCCGAATGGTATGTGTAAAAAATTTTTTTCTGAGGTGATGACCTTTGTCCCCCCCTGTTTACCTGTAACTTTTCGCAATTCTTTCGGAACTGCTACATGGAACTATAAGGATGGAGTTTTGAGCAAACCTGGCTAATGTCTCTCAATATCTGGCTGTGAGCTACACCATTACAGCCGGTTTTTTTTTCTTTTTTCTTTTTTGGTTTTGTTACCATGCTTTTTCGGAAGAGTTGAATTGTCAGCGGGCAGTTGTTGAGATGTACAGATGCTTAATAAACCTGAATGCTGTATCTAACAATTTAGCTCTAATGTAACCTCCCCTTCTTTCCACGTTTTTCACTAAAATCTAGACCTTGCAACTATTAAGATGAGCAGATTTTTAAACTGAGTTTAAATGTTTGCACCAGTCTGTCTTCCTATCATTGAATGAGCCGTGTGTTGATGTTAAACGATTCATTGTGTGTTCTTTCAGTTATGCCATGTGACTTTGCACAGTCTTAAGTGTTTATTGTGAAATGCTTATTTGAACGGGAATAAGGCTGTGCCCTGGACGCCCCAGAAGTTTGCTGAAATTTCGCTTAACGTAAAGCCAATAAAAAAGATTTCAAACACGTCACGTGAGGTTTTTCCAGATTACTTCCAGAATATATTCAGCTAAACAAAGTACATTTCTTGCGTCGAACTTTACACAAATAGATTGGCTGCTACAGTGCCATGCATGGCATTTGTGGCACTGGATTACCTTATATGAAACCTTGCTCTATTTTCAATAGTGGTTGTGTTCAATTCCATTCTTTGGGCATGATCCGAAAAGTGGTTGACTTTGACAAAACCTCTTTTTCTAATGTGCAAGCTAACGGCATGCTGTATACAAAATATAACCTTTGTAAGATACATCTGCCAGATCCCTGAAAAAATTGCAAAAAATACGAAATACGAAAATGAAATACAGCTCCCACTGAACAAACTGCATGGGTTGAATTCAGAATTACGTCAAAGTTTTACCCACATTTCGTATGTGAAATTTCATAAAATAACGGAAATCCCTGATTTTAGGCTGTATTGTGTTATACATAAGATGGCAAAAAAAAACTTCAACAGAATTATTCTGGGAACTTCTAGCATTGCTGCCTCAAAAATAGGCTTGATTTTATTTGGAACCAATAAACTGCAAGAATTAAAGGCTACAATACATGTTTTTTTTGGAACCTCGGTGGCTAACTTGATCACATATACGAGATTCGCAGGGCGAAGCACTAGTGTCTATGAAGCAGTTCTTGGCAGGAGATGTTATGGGTAGAAAGATGTTTGAGAGGTACTGGGCTGCGATCTATTCTTGGAAAACATACTTTTGTTTGGAGCAGCTTATAATGCTTTCGTAATTTCGCGATTAAGAAACGTCCGTGTGGTGTAATTACCATGCTGTTATCTACTTCGGTGTCATAATAGTACAACATTGCGGTACATAAGCATTCCGGTAACGCAACTTTTCAAGTCTGCATTCGTAAATGTGACAGTACGCACCTTACCTACTGCTGTGGGGAAATCCGAGCACGCAAAAGTTTTTTTTGAAAAGGCACAGTGCAAACAAACAAACCAAAAATACTCTCGGAGGGTGCACGGCCAGTATAAAACAAGTCCCCTCATCGCCGCCGATCGAGGGACTTTACATAAAAGCAAATCCATGGAGGCAGCTTTAGCTAATGTTGATTACATTTATCTATACTTAATCCAAAGATTCACCCGGGGACCACATGACAGTCTGGCTGGCAGCTATAAAGGACGGACACGAGACATCATTCTTCAGTGTACACGGCAACTCCGCCATGGCTACGTCGCGTGACACTCCGGTTTTTGTGCAGGTTCGTGATCCGAAATATGGCTTTCATAGTAACTACCTTTGCGGAGTGGTGTTGCCGTGTCCACACACATTGGGAATGTTTCTCTGTAGCGTGTTTTCTACTAAAACTGTCGGGAGATGTCGAAGAGAATCCAAAGCCTATTGAGGATATGATTAAAGAGGTGCCGCAATCGCACAGGGAAGTCCTTGCTAAAATTACTGACATTCGGGAAAAACAGCAAGCCTCGGAGACGGCAATGTCGCTTGTCGAGAAAAGACTGGAGAGGACAGAATGTAAGTTATGTGGCGTAGACGAAGTTAACACGAGACTTGTTACACTTGAGGGCTCTATGAGAAACTTTGACGAACAGTTCAACCAAATGTCAAAACAAATAGACCTTCTCGAAAATCGTTCAAGACGCAATAGCATCATCGTTGGAAGAGTAGAGGAGGCAGAGCTAGAAACTGAGGAGGTACTCCTACGAAAAGTAAACGATGATGTGTCTGGGAACATTCTAAAACAAAAATTGAAGTCTATCGATAGAATTCAGCGGTTAGATATGAAGATACCGGGAACAAATGGACCAGTGATACTCCGAGTAGGAGATTTTAGGGAAAAAACCAAGACTTTTAAACACTGTGCGAAATTAAAGGGAACCCCTTTCAGCGTGCAAGAATAATTTTCTAAACGAGTGCCCGCTACTCGGAAAAACTTGTGGAACTTGACAGCAGAGGAGAGGAAAACCGGAGCCAAGGTTATAAGGGCTTTCGACAAGATAAAAGTTAACAATGTGCTCTACGCTTGGGTTGAAGAAAAAAGCCGCCGGTATGTGCACCCGGCTTCTGCGACCACGCCTTGTTCGGCTTCGGAAAATGACTTCCTCCATGGAAAAAAATCGTGACTGTTTCAAAATTTTGAACCTTAATGCAAGAAGTGTCCTGAATAAACAAGATACGCTAGAAAGCAATATAATCGAGCACGCCCAAGACCCATTGATAATCACAGAAACGTGGCTGCATCCAGACGTATCTGATGTTGAACTGGTGCCCCCGGATATTCGATAATCAGAAAGGACCGCCGCACTAGAGGGGGTGGAGTAGCTATCGTTATTAAAAACGACATTTCCTTTCCGGTACTGGACGATCGAACCGATTTTGAAACAGGTTGGATTAAACTGCTTTAAACGACCGTAATGTGCTGATCGGCGGTTTGTACAGGACACCCAACTCTCCTGTAGAAGTGCTAGTTAACTTGGAAGCATTCATGAACGTGCACATGAGCCCTGATGACGCCATATTTCTTGCGAGGGATTTTAATTTAGCTGGAATTGATTGGGCATCCAACTCTCCAGGATTGACGGAAGTGCGGAGCTGTGAACATTTGTTAAATATTGCATTTAATTATAACCTAACACAACTTGCGTCTGGTTTCACAAGGGTGGGCGCTGAAACTTCGAAGCTTTTAGATCTTGTTTTTGTTTCAAATTGCCTATGTCCTCTTGTTGCGAACTATGACATCGAAGATGGTATATAGGACCATAAAATGGTAGTGACGTCTTTGAGCATGTGTGCGCGTAAACTCGTTCGTCCTTCGAAAGTGAAGGTATTACAATTTGCTTTAGCTGACGATGTATCTATCTTAGATTACCTAGAAATATCGTTGGATACATTTTTAGGCCTAGCACTCTGGCGCAAGCGTAGACGGCCTATGGAATTTCTTCTCATACATGGTTAATCACTGTGTGCTATGCTTTGTGCCTAAAACGTTCAAAACTACTAATAGAAAAAAATCCCTGCATAACCAGAGAGATAATCCACGCAAAAAGAAGGATAAAACGGATGCGAGCTTCATCTTCACAAAACTGCCGACCCATCGATAAAAGCTGCATTTTCACTATGAGTCGAGAGTTGAAACAGCTCATCAAAGAATCAAAAAATAAATTCTCTAATGCAACATTAAAATCTTTTATGGAAAACGTCCCTGGAAAATATTGCCGATACGTTCATCCCCCACTGGCCTCTTCGAATGAAAACGGAGATAGCGCCCCAAACAAGCCACACGCTTTCAACTCGTTCTTTTCGTCGGTCTTTACGCGTGATCATGGTGTCCGGCTCGATTCTACAGATGAATCAGTAAGGCCCCCATTTGATGATATAAAGATTGACGAACAGGGTGCGTTTAACCTTCTGCTCAACATAAATACTAAGAAAAGTACCGGACCTGACAGAATTCCTAATAAATTTTTGAAAAGATATGCAGAGTGGGTCTTTAAATTCTTAACTGTAATTTTCCAGGCTTCTATTAACCAATGTTCCTTTTCACAAGCATGGAATCGTGCTAAAATTATTCCAATTCATAAAAGTGGCAGCAAATCAGACGCTGCAATTTGTAGGCCGATCTCCACACTAGCACTTGTTCGAAGTTACTTGACCATATAGTGTCGAAGCATCTATTACGCTACCTTAACGATTAGCATATTTTAAACAAATGCCAACATGGGTACCGTTAGGAACTATCTACAGTAACTCAGCTAATTGAAACTATCCATGATCTCTCGTGCAAAATAAACAGCCGTACCCAAACAGACATAATATTCCTATACCTTTCCAAGACTTTCGATAAGGTATCGCACCCTAAGTTGCTCTTAAAAATTAACACTTTATTTAGAAACCCCCGGTTATCGGAATGGTTCTCGTCATACCTTAGCCATAGAGAGCAATTTGTCGAATATGAGGGCTTCCAATCTTCCTTTTCGCCTATGGAGCCTGGTGTACCCCTGGGAAGTGTTCTGGGCCCCCTGTTAATTCTTTTATTTATTACGACATGCCGCTTAACATTACTGTTCCAGTCAGACTGTTCACCGATGGCTGCGTATTTTACAACCGTATTGGAGCGCCTGCCGACCAGGTTGAGGTAAATGATAATATGCAAAAAAAAAAAAAAACTGGTGTGACAGCTGGCAAATGGCTTTGAACACACAGAAAACTGTGTACATGTCTATTACTAGAAAATGAAGTATTATTGATTATGCTTATTGCATCGAAGGTGTGCCGTTAAAAGAAGGTATCAAGAATTACGTACTTGGGTTTGAAGCTTACATCTGATATGCGTTGGAATGAACATGTAGGTTATGTATGCAGTAAGGTCAGAAAAGCATTGTTGTCACTTCGAAGAACTGTGTTTAATGCCACCCCTCAAGTGAAATCTTTCGCGCACAAAACCTTAATACGACCGTTTATTGAATATGCTAAAATTGTGTGGGACCCGTACACATCCGGAAATCATTCGAAACTTGACAAGATTCAAGGGCTTGGGGAAAGATTTATTTTTAACAAATATCGTTGCTGCCTCTCACCCACACAGTTATGTGAACTTGCTGAACGTCCATCTTTAGAAAAGAGAACTGCATATGAGCGATTGAAGTTTCCTTTTCTTATTATTCATGGCCATGTTAAAATTGACAAAAATGACTACTTTCGCATATCTCCCGACGAATATTTTTGCAATCGTCACAGCATGTATATCCCGCCTCCGATTGATCGTAATGACTGTTTTGAATACAGTTTCTTTCCTAGAGAAATAAAGCAATGAAATATGTTAACAGATGCCGCAGTAAAGACGTCATCTGTAAACGAATTTCGCGCTAAATGTCCTGGCCAAAAGTGAGCAATGTCATCACCTGCGTTTGTAGCGCATTTTATTGTTGCCTCCATGTTGCATTTGCCAAGAGTATTTTGTGTTTGCATTTCCGGAGATGTGCTTTCTTTTACTTCTTGTAACCAAAGTGTATTGTACCCTTCCACTCCTGTAATAGCCGAACAATGTGCTGACAGTATGGATAAATAAATAAATAAATAAATAAATAAATAAATAAATAAATAAATAAATAAATAAATAAATAAATAAGATGAAGGCACTTAAACGTCATCCACATGCCTTAGGAACCGTCAGACACTGAATACAACGCACGCTAGCCGAAGTCTGAGAGCCAGCAAACCATGCTCACTGCCGCTACACGGCAAGCGAAGCTGAAGTCCCTTCATCGGCTTTTCACCGGGTATATTCAGCGCCTGACTTCCTTTTTTGTGTTGTATGTCATGAATAATAATGTTACCGCTGTATTCTGCAGCAAAACATTGGTGAATCCGCTTCGTACTACTGCGAAAGCAGTGCGCGCGACGCTGCCTAAGCGCCGGGCAGCGCTTAGGAGGAGCTTGTCGCTACTTGGCTAAGCGCCGATCAAGGGACTTTAGTTGAGACGTGACCCGACGAGACAGACGCCGCAACGCAGTTCTCTCTCCCCTCTTAAATACCCAGCGTGCGCCGCTCCTTCCGACCCCTCACGAATTCTGAAAAGAGCGTTGTGTGTGTCTGTACTATTGGCGGTGAGATGCTTGAGCGGCGCCCCCTGGCTCTGACCTGGGCTTAGGGATTCGCGCCGCTGTCGCCTGCTACACTCCGCTTGCGAGGGGCAGTGGTGCCGGTGGTAGAAATATCCAGGTTTGTTGCTTTAGTGCATTAAAAAGCGTGTTTGTAGTAATTAGGTTATTTTTGCCGGCGGCTGACACATCTGAATAATTTCAAGCTGTATCTCCCAGAAGTTCGCAACACACGATGAGAGAGAACAACTTTCTTCAGAGCATCGCTGAGACGATCATGTGTAACTCGTCCTTTCTAGCTTACGAGGATGGCTTGGTGGGCTAGTTGGTGTAGCATCATATAGGGTTGACAGCGCATAAACACGACGACACAAGAAAGAGAAGACAGGACAAGCGCTGAACTACAACTGATTTTTATTTCGCCATGAAAGACATATAAACCAAGACACACCCAATCACAAGGCCCAAAAAATATGAAACACACTTATGACGCGCCCCGCCTTCTACGCTCTTTGCACCAGATACTGTTTTTCTTTTTCTGATAGTGCAACAGATGGTCTGCTGACGCAATTTTTATGAAGGCGTTCAATCTCGAGGGCCTCGATAACCTCCCGTGTATGTCTGTCCTTCCCTCTAGCAATGACTGAGCAGTCCCCGAATAGCGGCACGCAGGCGCAATATTTGCAGTGCGCAGCTAGGTGGCCCGAAACAGTCGTCTTTTCTACGAGGTTTTTATGTTCTCTCAGCCTATCATTAAGGCATCTGCCCGTCTGGCCGACATAGGTTTTTCCACAATCCAGCGGGAGAGAATAAATAACGCCTTCATCGCATTCAACAAATTGTTCCCGGTGTTTCTTCGAGCACCCCCCTTTTTCTCTGCCACCGCCATTCACCATCGGACACAGCTTGGAAAGCTTGTTGGGAGCAGAGAAAATTACATCAACACCTGCGCGCATGCCAATCTTCTTGAGGTTATGCGCAACCGTGTGCATATAAGGAACCATCACAAATTTTTCTTTCCTTCACCTTATCTCCAGGCAGTACTGGTCACCACGTTTTAACTCCCTTAGTAAGTCACGAGCCACTGCGGTCAGCAAATGTTGCGGGTACTCAGCAGTCAACAGGCGTTTGATTTGAGCCATGAAGCTTTTTTCTGCTGAATGTGCACATGACTTCAAAAACGAATTATTTAGACAAGACTTAACAATGCCCGGTTTTACCAGTTTTGTGTGATTGGAGGAATAAGGAAGTAGCGGCTTTGACGCACGGGGCTCGTACATCCAACACGCATGTTCTTGAGTAAAATTAAACAGCATATCTAGAAACTTGAGAGAACCGTCCAGTGGGACCTCATGCGTCAATTCCAAAGGCGCAAGACAGTCATTGAAATTCACCAAAACACGGGATACCGAATCGTCAAACTTAACAGTTTTACAATTTAAAACTACGAGGTAGTCGTCGACATACCTAAAAACTCGCTTCACATTCGACCCAGACAAATGCTCACTTAAAACACGATCATGATAGGCTAAAAACAAATCACTCAAAATAGGTGCGATGCATGACCCGATACAGATCCCGTTTTTTTGAATGAACGTGCCCCCTTCCCATGAGATGAACGTTGAAGTAAGGTAAAAGTTCAAAAGCTCTAAAAAGGCAGCGTCCGTCATACCAGCTGAGTTCTGGAAGCCCACAACACCGTGGTTGTCAATTGCGCTTTGAACGCAGTTTAAAAGCTCTTTCAAGGGGAGTGAATAAAAAAGGTCCTTAATATCGATTGAAAACGCTAAAAGCCCTTCGTCGTTGGCTTTTAAAATGTCTAATACTTCGTCAGAGTTTTTGATCATAAAGGGATCGTCAATAACTAAAAGCTTGAGCTTTTGCTGCAAGAATAACGCAAGGGGCTTTTGTCATGCAACCGACCCAGACACACTCATCTCGCTCACTGCCTTCGCCAGATGCCAGTCTCGTGAGCTCGGCTTCTGCATACGTAACAAGGTACTACCACCGGCTGTACTGTCGATGTTTGGTGGCCTTCCTACATCACGGAAGCGTGGTTTCACTGTCTGTGCAACCGCCAGAAGGGAGTGGCAGGAGAGAAGCCGCTTCTTCAAAGAGTGCCTGTTCCAGCGCCTGCATAGAGGAGTGGAGGCTCACGGCGCCTCCGCTCGGTGGCGAGAATGTGTGCGCATCCTGGACACTACAACTGAGTGCTGGTGGCAGCACATGTTGCCTCGTCTACGAGCCATCGTTCCGAAGAAGACTCCGTGTGCGACTAACCCTATTCACACCCTCGAAGATCTGCATCTTCCAAGCGACGTGGTATGCGTCCTCGAAAAAGGCCCAGAGTTTGCTGTTGACCCTAAGAAGAGTGCAGCTGAGCTTGTGGCACTGGTGCGCAAGGTTGGGGAAGCAGCCGCCCAAGAGTGCGAAAAAGAACGATGCATCTCTGAAGGTGTGGAGGTTTTACAGAGGACAAAACTGCCTACCTGTAGCCTCCCCGTGAGTCACACTGTGCTCTTTTTAGGCCAGAACGAATTGTCTATTGTTCAGGCTGATAAGGAAGGTGGCTTCGCAGTTTTCTCTGCTGCTGACTATCGGAAAAAAGCAAATCGTGCCATCAGCACCCTTTTCATTAGGCGTAACGATGTAAAGCTCTCAAAAGTGAAAAAAGACGCTCTCAGTCCGTGTGAAAGTATGAAGCTAGAGTCGCTGGCACGCTCCATAGCCAGCAAAGAAAGGTTAAGCTTGAGGGTATTTTTCTCGGCAAAAACCCACAAACCAGAATTTCCGTTTCGTGCCATTGTCTCGGAGAACGGTGCATGGCAAAAGCCCCTTGCGTTATTCTTGCAGCAAAAGCTCAAGCTTTTAGTTATTGACGATCCCTTTATGATCAAAAACTCTGACGAAGTATTAGACTTTTTAAAAGCCAACGACGAAGGGCTTTTAGCGTTTTCAATCGATATTAAGGACCTTTTTTATTTACTCCCCCTGAAAGAGCTTTTAAACTGCGTTCAAAGCGCAATTGACAACCACGGTGTTGTGGGCTTCCAGAACTCAGCTGGTATGACGGACGCTGCCATTTTAGAGCTTTTGAACTTTTACCTTAATTCAACGTTCATCTCTTGGGAAGGGGGCACGTTCATTCAAAAAAACGGGATCTGTATCGGGTCATGCATCGCACCTATTTTGAGTGATTTGTTTTTAGCCTATCATGATCGTGTTTTAAGTGAGCATTTGTCTGGGTCGAATGTGAAGCGAGTTTTTAGGTATGTCGACGACTACCTCGTAGTTTTAAATTGTAAAACTGTTAAGTTTGACGATTCGGTATCCCGTGTTTTGGTGAATTTCAATGACTGTCTTGCGCCTTTGGAATTGACGCATGAGGTCCCACTGGACGGTTCTCTCAAGTTTCTAGATATGCTGTTTAATTTTACTCAAGAACATGCGTGTTGGATGTACGAGCCCCGTGCGTCAAAGCCGCTACTTCCTTATTCCTCCAATCACACAAAACTGGTAAAACCGGGCATTGTTAAGTCTTGTCTAAATAATTCGTTTTTGAAGTCATGTGCACATTCAGCAGAAAAAAGCTTCATGGCTCAAATCAAACGCCTGTTGACTGCTGAGTACCCGCAACATTTGCTGACCGCAGTGGCTCGTGACTTACTAAGGGAGTTAAAACGTGGTGACCAGTACTGCCTGGAGATAAGGTGAAGGAAAGAAAAATTTGTGATGGTTCCTTATATGCACACGGTTGCGCATAACCTCAAGAAGATTGGCATGCGCGCAGGTGTTGATGTAATTTTCTCTGCTCCCAACAAGCTTTCCAAGCTGTGTCCGATGGTGAATGGCGGTGGCAGAGAAAAAGGGGGGTGCTCGAAGAAACACCGGGAACAATTTGTTGAATGCGATGAAGGCGTTATTTATTCTCTCCCGCTGGATTGTGGAAAAACCTATGTCGGCCAGACGGGCAGATGCCTTAATGATAGGCTGAGAGAACATAAAAACCTCGTAGAAAAGACGACTGTTTCGGGCCACCTAGCTGCGCACTGCAAATATTGCGCCTGCGTGCCGCTATTCGGGGACTGCTCAGTCATTGCTAGAGGGAAGGACAGACATACACGGGAGGTTATCGAGGCCCTCGAGATTGAACGCCTTCATAAAAATTGCGTCAGCAGACCATCTGTTGCACTATCAGAAAAAGAAAAACAGTATCTGGTGCAAAGAGCCTAGAAGGCGGGGCGCGTCATAAGTGTGTTTCATATTTTTTGGGCCTTGTGATTGGGTGTGTCTTGGTTTATATGTCTTTCATGGCGAAATAAAAATCAGTTGTAGTTCAGCGCTTGTCCTGTCTTCTCTTCCTTGTGTCGTCGTGTTTATGCGCTGTCAACCCTATATGATGCTTTCTAGCTTATTCGCGACGTTCAGCGCTCAGAGCTCCTCGGTAAGTATTTTTGAGATGCTCTTTGAGATGCTCTTTCAGACGTGTACAGTATTTTTGAGATGCTCTTTGAAGACTCAAGAGTCTATAGTGCTACGTACCAAGCAGCGGGCCCCTACACGCGCACGACACAGCAGGATATAAAGCGGCTGTCTTCTCTTTCGTTGTTGACCTGTTCGAGGTGATTTGCTTTCTGTACCCAACGCAATAATTTTTCTGCTTCCTCACAAACAACTGATCAGAAGGATTGGGGATGTTTGAGAGGTTCACAAAAATAGTGTGGAGATTTGTGTCAGGCTTTATGGCGTGCATTCCCTTCACAAATTGGGTTTCGTTATGGCTGCGTGCACGAAGGTGCAATCCCCAGCGTACATTGTTTATTCACATGCAAATGACATCCTGAGAACGGTTGTGCCACGCCACCGCAATGGAGCCCCAGACAACACAGGTTGTCCAGAGTACTCGAAGGCGGCGTTTGTGCTCCGAATTTCGAGCATAACCTTCGTTGTCATAGATAACTTACTCTTAAGCTAAACAATTATGACATAATTACGGTGTTGAATGCGTGATATACTAGCTAACGAACTCAAAAAATATTACACCTGCACATATGCCAAGAATTGAAACCGATGAATATTTCCAAGCAGCTCTTTATTGCTTTCCACCCTTTCCAGGCGTAAAGAATAAATGCTGGTCTACTCGGGATGGCGTTTTATGAATCCAAGAAAATTACTCTGGTTTTCTTGCCCTGGGCTGAGGACCCAGCCCACTAATCAACTCGATTTTACTGTAAAATAAAGTTTTCTCTTCATCCTCCTCCTCCTGCTCTTGAGTGCCGTTTTCCTATAAGGCATATCTGAATATTGGGATTGATACTGCTATGGTTAATGTACCGAATTTCCTACAGGTCAGAACAAAAATAGTGTTACGGTACCTTTACGGTAGACGTCACTCATTTTGCTCAATAAAGCTTCATACTGCTGTAGCTTGGTATAAAATCAGCACGTGATTATACACACGGTGGGGCATTTGGAACGCACCCTACAGTTGTCGTAGCCGATAGTGCATGTCGGCATATTTTGATGCCATGACAACGTAAAGTGATGTGATACAATACAATGTGATAGAACCGTACCCTGCTAAAGAAATAATAACCTCAACTTTCCGAATACGCCAAACGCATTAAAGGAGTCAAATAACGCGCGTGAATGCCATCTTGCCTTTGATATATTCCCACGCTCTCGCTTGGAACGCGAGGCCGAACTCTGTACACTTCGGGGAACAAAGTATGGCAGTACATAAACGGGTTGCATCTTGCCATTGCTTTTGACACCAGCCCCGAAGGGCTGTGACATATTCTTGGGCTGCGTTTTGGCGCCCGTTAGGTGCCGTGAATGTCGCTGAAAAAAAAAGGTTACTGCTGATGAAACAATACTGGTCGAAGCCGAATACCTTCTGTCATGCGCATACTACGGCATTTGATTCAGAACTATCAAGTCTTCGATGTGTATGAAACAGGGAAAGAAATCATTTTAGTTTTCTAGCACTCGGCGTCTGCGATGCGTATCAACAGTAATCGTACTCACAATTTTACGATTTCCAATGACAAAAAACGTCATCGCTTTTTTACTTGACTGTTCATACTGCAGAAATCCATTTCTTGGCACGCTCCGTCCCCACGGCTGTCCGGGAAACCTGCACAGAACGATGCCAGGCTGCCCTTCGCAATTGTGGCAGTCCTGTACGCAGCAGTAGGCGGGCTGCCATGAATTCTTATATGCAGCATTCTGATCCTTTCGGATACCGCAACTTGCGATTATACCTGTTTCGTAAAGAACTTCCGCCCCACAGCATCGAACCGCACGCAGCGCGTGTCTTTGCACGTGCGCTGAACGGCCGGTTGCGACATCCACCCACTCAAAAGTTGCTTAGCGGAGGGGAGAGGCGGCGGAGCAGTCGCGGGCAAACTTCAGTGCTTGGTGCGTATGCTCTCGCGGTGTGCAAAAAGCAGAGGGCGGAATCGTGTAACCTTTACCGCCTTGGGTATAAATACGAGGTTCTGAGCGCAGAAGATCGTTCTTTTTGGAGCAGTGAATCAATGCGGTCACTCGGCTCGAGTCCTGTACTGTAAGCTCGCCTGTCGGTGCATTGTTCCTGCCTTGCTTCAGGTCATCTCTCGCCAAGCACTAAACCATCTAGGTTTGCCTTCGTCTTCTGCTGGTCATCTCCAAGGCAGCAACATTTGCTGACTGCTCAGCACAACGCTACCACAGACATACTCAAGGTGACGGTGCTCGGCTTGGGGACGCCCTCCCGAATGCAACAACGAGTTGCCAGCGGTGGAGTGGCAAATTAGCAACACCCTTTCTTTTCCTAAAAGTTCTCCCGAGATAGGGCTTCCCTTTAACCGCAATATGAAGGATAGTGGACATAGTGTAGGCGTCATGGAAGCTACTTGAAGGTGGAAGAAACTGAAGGAGACGAGAAGAGAGAAAAAGATGGTCAACACAAAGAATCGTCACAATCGTCAATCAAAACCGTGAATTACAATCGTGAGAATCGTCAGTCGTCAATCAACAGAACAGAATCGTCAACACAAAAGGAAGAATGGTAGCAGCTCCACATCGACAGTCATCGGAGATATCTTCTGGCGAATTTAGTTCCTTGAGCGCCCAACACTTCGCTCTGTTTCTGTCGGTATAAAAAGTCCGGTATTGGGCCATGCGATAATGGTTCACATAATATTACTTGTCCCGCACGTGGTCTGCAAAAAGTAAACGAAAAAATGGAGAAAGCCTTCTAGAAACAAACAGAATATACCTCAGCTTTCAAGCAAGAGTGAAAAATACCTGCAGTGATGAATTATTTAACCAGTGTTCCAAGCGCTTAGCGTTTATGGGTCTTACGACGGTTCACCCTGATACGAATTTTAGCAGTCTTTGTGGATAACGAGAATACTTTGGCTTTGAGAATTTTTTCAATGTGTTTGTGCATCCTAGAATGTTCGATTGTTGCATCTTCCCTCTCCCCAAATTTCGTTGGTAGGGCAGCACAAACACCCCTTCTTTTTTAAATATTTAAAGACGGCTGTATAAATTAAAAGGAGAAGTTCAGCGTTTATTTATTGCGCAAATACTCGTCTAATTCTGAGTACGAGGGCCTGGTTTCGTCTCCCGGCCATGGCAGCCGCTTTTCTAACGAAGGCGAAATGGAAAAACGCGACTGTGCACCAGATTGCGGCGCACTTTAAAGATGCCCAGATAGTCAAAATTACTCTGGAGCCCGCCATTACGGCGCGTCCCATTGCCTGCATTGCATCGGCGCGTTGAACCTGATAATCAATAAATCAACTATTCGCAGAAGTATGCCGCACCGGATTTGCACTTACATATTTCAAAGCACGGACATTTTCACCAAGATGCGCAAGACAAGGCCCCCATGTTGCTCCACTCCCCTACTCGAAACGGGCGTTATGTATAGTCAGCGTACGTTGAGCTGAACCAACATGACTACCAGTTTCTAAATGTCGAATTCTACAAGAAGGCGCCCATTTTCAGCATTGTCAGCTTCATTTGAAACGTATGTGCATTACGTGTGCTGCGTGGCCAGGAGAAAATCCGCCGGAGGCTACCGTATACTGTGTTGTATAACACCAACTTCGCTGATCACCGCGGAATGTGTCCGTGCCGGATGTCTTTAAAAGAACAACAAAAAGCTTTTATTTATCGTTGTCTATTCATGTCTGTTTATGTAGCAGCGTCTGTTAATGTCCGCATAACCGACTGTGAACGTAGCCCCGACAAATAAAATTACGCCCATCTTCCCGCTAGGGAATCCTGATGTGATGCGACGCATCAGGGGGGAGCATTTGGACTGACGCTGGTATTGGATTGCGTCAGTTCATTCGCTGGAGGGACTATCGCTTCCATCACGTCTTCATCGGAAGATCTTGCACGGAGGTATCGTCAAGCAAAGTCAAGTGCGAGAGCGAGCACTGGACTGATCCGGCGCCGTGCGCTCCCGCGCTTATATTCCCGCTTTGGGAAGGAGAGGAGCCGGGGGGAGAGTCACGCGCATGCGCACACATGCGCGCACCCAGCGCAGCGGAGCGCAGCGGAGCGCACACGCGCAGCTGTTGTTATGATAACGGGACGGCGTGAGAGTGCGCACACATGCGCGCACCCAGAGCAGCGAAGCGCACACGCGCAACTGTTATGATAATGAGAAGGAGTGAGAGTGTTGCCCACATATGTCGGAGAGAAGAACGGAGGAGAGTTGCACATGTGCAGTGAGCGTGCGGATAACGCCGCGACGCCGCAGGAGGGACATGCCTCAGAGCAAGAGATGCGTTGCATCTAAAAGAAAACAGAGAGGAGCGTCTAGAGAAGGGTGAAGGGGAGTACAACACGTACAGCCACGGCGTGATCTTTCTCAGTGCTTTTCCCTCACCCATGTTACATAAATCGCACCAAGGAGCGCCCTCCCACTGGCACTTTTCCAAGACGCTGTTCCATTCTCAGCTAATATTAACCACGTGATGTTTGCGGGAGAGGTTGAAAAACGATACGCAACAACATGCTCGCTGCGTCCTTGTGCGTGCTAATCCAAACCACGTGATATTTGTGTGGGAGGTTCAAATACGATTTCAAACGTGCTGGCCGGCGGCAGCTGCGCACTTCGAGGTAGCAGCAGAGCAGCGCACGCCGCAGTAGGTTCGCTGATCAGGCGACCACTTCCTAAGACGCAGGATAAATGCGCCGTGACCGGGAAGACTGCAGCTCGAGCTCCGCACAAATTAATTTTTGGTAGTGTAGTAATCGCCAGTGCAGTTTTTTGCGCCCAACCGTGCTTCTATTTTCTGTCGCAACATCTGATAAACGCATACCGCCATTCGCTGCGACTGCGCAACTTGCCAAAGGGGCATCGGCGGAGGCGAGGGGGAAACTAGTTGTGAATCAGGTGTCAGCGGTGGTGGGGAAGAGCCCCGGAGCGGCGCCGAGTAATTCGATGACACTGGATTGAAAACAGCGGGAGGGGGAGTTAGGCATATACTGCTTTGCAGTAAAACGAATTAAGTTTCGTTAGGGGATCTAACGGTCCGCTTGGGGTGTACTAGGCTAAAAAAACAGTGTGAAGAGGATCTCAAGGCTGCGCTTTGCCACTTTCGTCGTTACGCCAGCCGAGACCGCTAGTAAACAAGCAAAAAACAACGCTAACAACCTAAACCCCATTAAACATGTTGGCTCAAACTTCACAGGACGGATTTTGTGTGGTAATCTGGGAACACGCTTTCATAAACATGCCTGTTAGTGTTTAGCAGCAACGTCACCTCACACGGAACTTATATGATGCTACTTGTCTTGTTTACGATGCTTCGTTGTCAAAGCTTGCGAGGTGCGCTTATTGAATAGTAAGAAAAATTTGTACAGACCGGTGGAAGAATCCCCGTAACGTGCGAAAGAAGGTTATTATTGTATTCTGCTACTCTGTATAAAAAGATAACCTGTATAAAAAACTGATTCAATAAACCGTTGAAGCGAAGCTCCACACGGTTCGACAAAGAAACAGAAGATACAATGTTCATTACAAACGTCAAGTACACGCGTGCCAGAAAAATTGCAGCGGATCTGCTCACTTCGCCGGAAATGTCGCCGAAAACACGACAGTATTCTTCCGCCACTTCCACATGTGAAGTCCACTTGTCACGCTTTTCCCCTAGCGTCTCTCTACGGATACAGGAAACACGACGAAGGTTTGCTGAAGTCAATCAAATGTTCGCGTGGTCCACTGTTCCTGCGCAATCTATTGCATGCTTTTGTTACTGTTGGATACGATGGAATACCGTCACCTGGTCTAGGATTGGGCTTGAACTCTGGTGGCATTTTTGGTCAAAATATTCTTTCTTGGAATTCTTTATTTGTAATTGCGGATATCAAGCGCTGAAACATTTCCACTTAAAGTGATGCTTTAATGTTCTCCTCAAATATGCCTGTTTTATATTTCCACAACAAGATTGACGAGTAAAAGGTATCGTACCAGATTCGGTGCTTTATAAAGGTGTTGCCTAAGAAAAATACTTGTTTAAGAATTTTTACGTCTCCTGGTTGGGTGGGTGAGTAGAGCAACAGACAGACGGAGCGGACCCCAGAGAAACAAACGTTTTCCTTCACAAGCAGCACTACTCTTGTCCGTCAACACGCTGCGTACACCAAATAAAAAATGCACGAATGAAAGAATTATCCGAAACTCTGCAGCAAATATTCTTTCTTAAACTAAGTTAGTGCATGATGCTTAGAAATCAGCTGATGTTTTGTAAATGGTAACAACATTTATATAAAATTGAATTGCGTTTTGAATTTTCTTAAAAGCTCTTAGGTCCACAAAAGTGTTTACAAAAAACTCTGCGCAATTATGTTTCTTGAAATATTCTGCCCCGCTTATTATTTGTTTAAGATAAATTTATTGTTTATAGTAAGAAAGGGTGCGAAGTTTGTTTCAAACATTTATTACGGTTGGTGTATTTACTGGCATTGCAGAGCATCAAAGTTGACAAAGGTAAACAGTTAAAACGGTATGGTTCATACGGCAGCGCCCTGCTTGAAATCGAAGAATAGGTTCGTGGGTACAATGCCATCCTTATGTATTTTTAGGGAAGGATGAAATGACAGAACCACATCTTCAAATTAAGGTAATTTAAGTATTAGTAGAAAGTAGCAGTTCGCCCCTTCTGTGCTGATGCAATTTGGGGACCTAATGCACACAGGATCCTTATGCATTTGTTCTTCCTTGTGCTTTGTTTACCCTACAATTTTTTATTACTGTCAAAGCAGCGTTTGATTACTTCAAAGTTTAAATCTGCTGGATACTCCTTCGGGTAGACAGGACCTCTCTAATAACCCAGTATTTCTTTTTCCCTCGTAGCCATTCTGCCCGTCGCAACCGAGTTCGCTCGTCCTGAAAAGTTTTGTGGAGTCGCCCGGTATGAAAGAAAGCAGCCTCGTACAAGCTGCAACGTGCCTGGGAACGGCAAGATCCAGGGTACCTAGCAGTATGCATGATTTAAACTTCGTCGGCGTCAGACGCGGCAAGTTTAGATGTAACCCGGCGAGGCAGACTCCGCCACGGAGATCTCTCTGCCCTCTTTCAAACTCAGCCTACGCCACCACTAGCGACGACTGACGAACTCTGGAAAGAGCACTGTCTGTATTTTGTTCTCGCCGTGGTTGCTTTCGGGTAGACGTCCCCGAGAGGAGCTCTGTTGCTTCCGTCATGGGCGTGGTAACTTGGTGGTGACCGGCCAGCAAATGTTACTGCCTTGAAGAGCACAACAAGAAGCTAAAGGCAAACTGAACTGGTTTATTGCATGGCGAGAAATGAGCCGAAGCAACAATACCCTAAGAAATGATTCGCAACCCCCTGTGCAAAAAGCAGGGGGAGAACGTTTTGACCGTTAGCGCTTTGGGTATAAATACGAGGCCCTGAGCGCAGAACATCAATTTTTTTGGAACAACGAATGAATGCTGTCACTTAGCTGAAGTCCTGTACTGTAACCTCCCCTGTCGGAACATTGTTGCTGTCTTGCTTCGGCTCAACTCTAGCCATGCAGTAAACCAGTTACGTTTTCTTTGGCTTCTGGCCGTCATCTGCAGGGCAGCAAATTTGCTAGCCGCTCACCGCCTATCTCCCATGCGCATGACCGAGGTGACGGAGCTCAGCTCGGGGACACCTTCCTGAACGCAACAGCGGGTTGCTAGCTCTGGTATGGTAACTCCGTTACAACCGGAGCCAGCGGTGCGAAATACAACGGCACGGTCGTGAAGATGGCTTCGGACTTCACAAAAATCAAGGCGGTCACTAATGATTGCCGCAACTTTCTTCCCTGAGTTTCAGCAGGCTTCAGATAGGATAGGACGTGATAAGACGTGTTGTTTTGCCGCGTGGGCTATAAGGACCGGGCAGTTGAACGGGTAGCGCCACCACTTTGTGGTCCCTTTGTTAGTGGAATGAGCCAGCCCATTTCACTACGCACCCTTCCGTTGTTTTTGGCGTCTTTGCTTCGGTGCTTTGAATGTTTTGGTTGTGAAGTGAGAAGATATGTGCGGAGAAACGAAGTCTAGACAGATATATAGGCTTCGTAGGTGTACTAACGGCTACGCAAAGCTTTGGATGCTTCTGAAATTCCATGGGTACGGGTTACAATGACATGAACGCCTTTTCGAGCGATCTACCCTTGGGTCCACCCGATACGAGTACAAATGAAAGTACTACTATTAGTATTCGTTTGTTCTTAAATGCAGTGAAGGCTACGTAAACTGGTTGGAAGCTTCTAACTGTGGGAATGGACAACATTGACATGACGGCTTTTTGCGGCGCTATCCGCCTGGCTCCGTGCGATCTAAGTAGGAAAAAACTATTAGTATTAGTATTCGTTATTAGTAGTATTAGGTTTTATATATAAATTATCTTTACTGGCTTCAATGACTACTGTTTCCACGCCAGTATTAACGATGGGATACCTCGATGCGTGTACTTTGAAAAGAAATGCGCTTACGTCCAAGATCGATTACCGTGTGGCCATGGAAATGTCGCGGCAGTTTACCCTTTCTTTCTGCAACCATGAGCTTTGTGCCTTCGCTTTTGGTGAAAGAAACTGTGGCAGAATGGGAGCTTGAGAGCTGAAGCGAAACGCCCACGTTTGTAATGGTTATTTAATCAAGAGACAACCTATACAAAAATGCCTTATGGGCGTCTATAGAAAAATGTATGGGGAGCTATGGCCGCCTATGGGTCCCTATGGTCACCCATAAAAGTGCATAAATTAGGCTATAGCCAGGTATTGAAGTCTTTATGCATCCTGCACTAAAGAACGTAAACCATACAATTCTCTTTAGACGACTATAGAACATCCTAGTGTGATTAGTCTATAGACTCACAGCTAATCAGGCTACTGTAGCCAGCTAAAGAAAAATCTATGGCTTTAGTTCTATAGGCCAGCCGCGACAAAGCTCTTTTGGCTGGCTATAGACCATTGTTTAACTTATGTCTACAGACTTGAAACCATTCAGCTGTTTTTTACCAGCTATTGAAAAGAGTTCGTGCTAAAGCTAAAGAGAGAAAGCCATAAAAGCTCATTTGGCTGGCTATAGGCCGTTGTTTAGCTCTAACTCTACAGACTCAAAACCATTGAGCTGTCTTTTGCCAGCTATTGAAAAGGATTCGTCCTACAGCTAAAGACAGAACGCCATAAAAGCTCATTTGGCTGGCTATAGGCCGTATTTTAGCTCTAACTCTACAGACTCAAAACCATTGAGCTGTATTTTGCCAGCTATTGAAAAGAATATGTCCTAAAGCTGAAGAGAGAAAGCCATAAAAGCTCATTTGGCTGGATATAGGCCGTTGTCTAGCTCTAAGTCTACATAATTGGAACCATTCAGCTGTCTTCTGTCAGCTATTAGAGAGAATCTGCCGTAAAGCTAAAGGGAGGCACCCATAAAAGTTTCTGCGGCTGGCTACAGCGCAATATATAACTGTGATGAACTCAGGGTTCGGTGGTGGGAACCACGAGACGAGCGCACGGAGTCAATGACGACAGAGGCCACAACACGAAGGGGAAACGTAGCAGCGATGTATTATGCGGCAAAAACAGCTCAAATGGGTCATGGGCAAAACGGGAAGAAACCAAAACGTTACAAACGCGGCAAACGCAAATGAGAAAGGAGAACAACAACAAGCGGGATTCAGTCCTGCACCTCCTAACAGTCCCGCGCAAGTCCAAGTTCAGCGAGGGTAGCGAACGCCCAACATACGCGTGCAATCTGGACTGGGGTCACATGGATTGTCGTAGTCACACTAGCCGAGGGTCGCAGACGTGCTGGTCCCGTTTGGCTGGCCCCACGTCACTCGAACCACACGTGGCCCGATCCGGTGGCGCAGCCCAGCAGGAACATGAGGCGGCCCGGCGCGGTAGCATGAACCTCTCGCCCGGAGGCCCAAGAGAGGCAGGCAGGGGCGGCGGCTCCGACGGGTGGTCCTCTCGAACCGATGGCGGCCCCGCCTGATTGACGACCAGACTCCCCGGCGCAAGGCACGGGTGCCCGGTGTGGTAGCGGGTACGAGCGACCGGCGCTACGGCACGGCCCCCGTAATGCGGCGTTCACTGGCGACGTCCCGGCGCGGTAGCACGGGCGACGTCGGGTGGGTGTAGATCACGTTCGGTGCTGTCCAAGCACACACCGAGCTTATGCCGACCGATGGTGGTCCCCGTCGCGTTCCATCCGCTCACGCGCTCCCGCACCGGGGGATTATTGTCCTCTAATTGCAAGCATACCCCTTCAGGGATTGGCGGCACCATTACACTACCCCCGGCTTTGGAAAGTTGTAGGGGGGGCGGAGCCACACACACACTTTCAGTGTCCCCGGTGTTCGAGGTGCGGTGATGAGGGAGAAGAAGAAGAAAAGAAAACGCTATGTACACTAAAGGGCTACTTGCGTAAATGTCACCAAAACAATAAGGGAGCAAGCACAGATTTCCGGCATTACACTCGGCTCATGAAGTCTGCTCCAACATTATCCGCACCTTTTATGTATTGCACGGTGAATGAATGTTCTTGTAGGAACAGGCTGCACCTCAAAACACGGCTGTTTAAGTGTTTCGCGGTTTGTAGGTATTGCAAGGGCTGGTGGTCTGTTTGGAGGACAAACTTTCGACCACACAAGAACAGATGATATTTCCGCACAGCCCAAACGAGCGCTAAGCATTCTCGTTCCACGGTAGAGTACTTGCTTTCACGCGGGGAAAGCGTTCTGCTGGCGTACGAAACAGGGTGGAGGGTGCCATCTTTCTCTTGCAGCAGAACTGCCCCTACGCTCCTGTCCGATGCGTCGGTGCGCAGCACGAAGTTCTTACGCAGATCTGGTGCTTGCAAAATGGGTGCGGAAGATAGCTTCTGTCTCAAGTCGGTGAAGGCGCGTTCATACTCTTCTGTCCATTGGATTAAGTTTTTGGCACATTTGCGCGTGAGGTCCGTCAGTGGCTTGGCCGTCTCCGCGTAGTTTGGTATGAACTGGCGATAATAGCTGGTTAGCCCAAGGAATGACCACACTTGTTTCTTGTTCTGGGGTCGTCTCGACTCCAGAATTTTATCCAGCGTTTTGTCCATTGGTTCTACTTGGCTAGATCCAATCTTGTGCCCTAAAAAGGATACCGTTGGACTTCCGATTTCTGATTTTCTTGGCTTGACGGTGAGCTTGGCTTCTCGTATGCGTGTGAAGACGGTTCGAAGAACGGAGAGGTGCTCGCCCCATGTTTCGGTAGCGACTAGCACATCGTCGAAGTAATGGAAGGTGTGTGGGATTCCCGTGAAGAACTTTCTCATAAGGCGAGCGTGGACTGCTGGCGCTGTCTTCAAGCCAAATGGCATATATTTAAACTGGTACAGGCTGGACCTGCAAGAAAAAGCGGTCTTCTCACGGGAGTCTGGGGCCATCAGAACCTGCCAATAACCTTTCGTGAAGCCGAACTTTGAAAAAATCTTCTTTGGTCCGATTTCTGCAAGCAAAACGTCAATTCGTGGAATAGGTTCGCTGTCGTCCAGAAGTAGCTTGTTCAGTTCCCTAAAATCCACGCACACTCGGATCGTGTTGTCCGGCTTTCGGATAGCCAAAAGTGGCGAATTATATGGGGAGACTGATCGTTCGACGACGCCCAAGCGCAACATATCTTGAACCTCATTTTCAATGGGTTCTTGGAACGCGAAGGGCACGGGGTATTGCCGCACGTTTACCGGTATCGCGCTGGTCAGGTTGAGCTGACATTCCACGAGGTCGGTCTTTCCCAGAAGGTCACTGAATATGTCTTGAAACTGGCTGCACAAGGATTGTGCCTCTTTTCGTTGTTGCTGTGTCAACCCAGGGAAAATACCGATGTCCTCAAAAGTTTGCTCCTGGTTGCCGGAGAAGAAACGTATTTCTTCGCTGTCGGTTCCATCTTCGATTATGTTAACAGCGGCTACAAACGCCGCGGCCTGTTGTCGCTCCTCATATTTCTTTAACATGTTGATATGAAAAAGTTTCGTTTTGCCTCCAGCATCCACCTCATAGTCAACGTCGTTGCATTGGCGGAGAACCGCAAACGGGCCCTTCCACTGCATCAACAACTTGTTTGTGCTGCTTGGAAGGAGTACCAGGACCCGGTCCCCGGGCTTCAAGGGTCTTCGAACTGCTGTGCGGTCGTAATAGGCTTTCTGTTTGACTTTAGCCTTCCTGAGCTCTTCGTGCGCAGTCTTGCATGTGTCTTCAAGACGGTTTCGGAGTTCGACAACGTATGTGTAAGTGGTACGAATACCTTCGTCCAACCCTTCCTCCGTCCAGAGCTCTCTTAACACAGCCATCGGTCCTCGAACATGTCGACCGTAGATCAGTTCAAATGGGGAAAATCCCAGACTGGCTTGAGGAACCTCTCTATATGCAAAGAGGAGCGGAGCTAGATAGCGGTCCCAAGATTTTGGTTTTTCTCGGCACATTCTGCGCAACATGGTCTTAAGCGTGCCGTTGTATTTCTCCGCCAAACCATTGCCCATGGCGTGGAATGGTGTCGTACGCAGAGATTTCATGGAGAGTAGCCTGTTCACTTCCTGCATGAGACCGGATGTGAAACTGGTTCCCCTGTCCGTCAAGATCTCTTTCGGGAAACCGACTCTGGAAAACATTTCCAGTAAACCCTCTGCAACGTGGACACTGTCGAGGCTCGGTAGAGCTACTGCATCGGCGTACCGGGTTGCAAAGTCTATCATTGTTAAGATATACCTATTTCCCTTGTCTGAGGCTGGTTGTAGCGGCCCAATGATGTCCACTGCCACCCTCTGGAATGGCGTGCCAATAATAGGCATATTTCCTAATGGGGCGACGCCGATCTTCCCTTTTGGAGTAGTACGCTGGCAGACGTCACATGACTTTACAAATCTTTTAACATCTGCATGAATACCTGGCCAGTGGAATTCTCGAAGAATTCTCTCCGCCGTTCTTCTTGTTCCTGGATGGCCAGACATGATTCCTTCGTGTGCGATCTTCATGACGGCCTCCCTTAGCGGATGAGGTATAACCAGCTGTTTGAACCGTTTACCTGCTGCCATGCAATATCGTCGGTACAGCAATCCTTTTTCCTTTACATACGTGTACGCATTTCCACTTCGGGAGAAGAACTCCGTCCCCGCCTTTTTGAAACAATCATCAAGGGATTTGTCATGTTGCTATTTTTGGATCATATCCCGGCTCGTAATATCAGCGATCGTGATTGAGCTCGTAGGTATGCCCTGTTTCACAGCTGATGTTTCTTGGGCAGCTTTGTCGGTCTCCCTGTCCGCAGGCGAGTGAAGGGATTGTACACTGGCCGCCTCTACCCTTGGGGGTTCGGAGACTTGCGGCTGCCATGTGGGGTCAGGATTGTTCGGATCCCTAACACCAGGTATGTTCCCAAGGATCAGGTCATACAGGGGGTCGGCCATGCATTTCGCCAGAACGTGTCCTGTGAAAAACGGCGTATTGACGTAGATGTATGCCTCTTCAAGGTGCCGCGTGGTGTTGTCCACAAACAGAACCATGGACGCATGGCCCGTGAGACACCTGTCTGGAATGAATTCCCGACGCACGATGACAATATTGCTTCCAGTGTCTCGTAAGACCGAAATGAGTCGTCCGTAGACCTGACCGGTGGTGACAGGCATGCTTGCGGTTAGACTTCCAGTCTGGAGCTTGCACTTTTCACGCACTGCACGCGTGGGAGCCAGTTTGCCTTTGACGCCATCGTTCTTTCGGGGTCCTTGGGAGCGGCGTTTTGCAAAAATGCATGCCGAGACCTGATTCTTATTGGGGTGTTTAGACCGGCAGTTTTCAGTTTTGTGTCCTTGTTTTCCGCAGTTATCACAGCAGACATTCCGTACTGCGATCCTGCAGTCTGGGGCACAGTGCCCCGTTTTTCCGCATAAAAAGCAGTTAGGACCTTTCTTGGACGGAAGGTCTACTTGCGACTCTTTCTTTTCGTCTCGGGCCTTTCCCAAGTTTTTGAGATCCTGTGCTTCGAGGAAACGATCGCAAGCTTCGGCCATTTCTTTGGTCGACTTACAGTCTCTTTCCTTAATGAAAATGGCCAGCTGGGATGAGCAGCACTTGGAGAATTGCTCCGCGATCATCTTGTCGCGCAATGCTTCGAATGTCTTGGGAACCCCAGACGTTTCGAGCCATCGGTCGAAATAACCGGAAAGTCACGTCGCGAACTGAGTTCCGGTTTTGCCGTCCTCAGCTTTCGCCTGGCGGAATTTGTCATTGTACCCTTAAGGGGTAAAACGAAACCGCTGAAGGAGCGCCAGCTTGACTTTTTGGTAGTCGAGAGAATCTTCTGGCGTCATCCTGCCGATGACGGAGAGCGCGTCGCCGGTGAGGCATGTGCTCAATCCGACGGCCCATTTATCCTCCGGCCATTTTTGAGCTGCAGCGACCCTCTCAAACCTTAGGAGGTAGGCGTCCAGATCGTCTCTTCGCGCATCAAATGGGGGGATAAAGTTATGCGGGCTCGTCGACATGACAGGCACGGGGTTAGGTTGGGCTGCCACGGAGACCTCAGCTTGTGGGTTGTTTTGTGCGCCCTCCTGTAGCCTTAAACTGAGTCTCAGGCTCTCCTGCTTAGCGCGTTCCAACTCTGCTGCGGCCTTCAGAGCTTCCCGTTCTGCCGCCCTTTCATCGCGCAACCGGTCTTGCTCCGATTTAACCCATTCTCGCAGTTCGGCATCGCGGAGTTCCAGCTCCTTTCCGCTGGCCACTAACTTTTCCACTTCCATGTCGGTTCTCTGTCTCCACGCCTCTTGGACAAGCCTCGTGACCTCTTCGAAATGTTATTGAAGAGGTCCTGTCGCGGACGCCAATTGTGATGAACTCAGGGTTCGGTGTTGGGAACCACGAGACGAGCACACGGAGTCAATGACGACAGAGGCCACAACACGAAGGGGAAACGTAGGAGCGATGTATTATGCGGCAAAAACAGCTCAAATGGGTCATGGGCAAAACGGGAAGAAACCAAAACGTTACAAACGCGGCAAACGAAAATGACAAAGGAGAACAACAACAAGCGGGATTCAGTCCTGCACCTCCTAACAGTCCCGCGCAAGTCCCAGTTCAGCGAGGGTAGCGAACGCCCAACATACGCGTGCAATCTGGACTGGGCTCACATGGATTGTCGCAGTCACACTAGCCGAGGGTCGCAGACGTGCTGGTCCCGTTTGGCTGGCCCCACGTCACTCGAACCACACGTGGCCCGATCCGGTGGCGCAGCCCAGCAGGAACATGAGGCGGCCCGGCGCGGTAGCACGGACCTCTCGCCCGGAGGCCAAAGAGAGGCAGGCAGGGGCGGTGGCTCCGACGGGTGGTCTTCTCGAACCGATGGCAGCCCCGCCTGATTGACGACCAGACTCCCCGGTGCAAGGCACGGGTGCCCGGTGTGGTAGCGGGTACAAGCGACCGGCGCTACGGCACGGCCCCCGTAATGCGGCGTTCACTGGCGACGTCCCGACGCGGTAGCACGGGCGCCGTCGGGTGGGTGTAGATCACGTTCGGTGCTGTCCAAGCACACACCGAGCTTATGCCGACCGATGGTGGTCCCCGTCGCGTTCCATCCACTCACGCGCTCCCGCACCAGGGGATTATTGTCCTAGGAAAGCGTTTGGCGCAGAATTTAGAGGCTTGCATCCATAAAAGCTTCCTTAGCTAACTACATAGTGACATAAGCCTTTAAGTCTCCAGCCGCTAATAAAAAAGTGTTAGCCTATAAATTTATAATTCGAGCGCACCATTAAATTCTATTCCGCTGGTTCCAATATGACTTATGACGCGTAATTTATACACTAATGATTTACCTAGCTACATCTACAACACAGACTGAATAACGATGATGAGGTTCATCGGCCAGTTATATGAAAGCTTTAGTTCAATAACGTTAGGTACCTAATGTACCAACAATACGGGAAAAGTACGATTAAAGGCAGCTACAGACAGATTAACGCTCAAATTCAGGTTGCAACTTTGGATACTGTGCGTCGGCCAAGCTTGCGAATGAACGTCGACCGAAAGAGGTATAAGTTCGGAGAATTCTTCCTCTGTGGCCCTTCCCTGCCATGGTCAAGTGAAAAAGCTGGCTTCTCTGAAAACGGCCTTCTCAGCGTGGAAAGAACTTTCGCGGCCCCCGTTCCTGCGGGCGCAGTCAGAAATATGGTGGCATCTGCGAACAACCGCATTCCTTCTGCTGCGGAGCTCACTTTGAAATTAGTCATTGAGAAAGGGGGACAGCGACCCAAGCTGGACTGAAGGAGGCAGGGAAAGGAAGTTCTGGGAAGCGTTGAAAAGATAGAGGGGACCACGACCGGCCGGGGAGGTGCGGCGTGAGTGCCGCGCGCGTCGATGCTGTAGCACCTTCGTGCGAAGGGACGTTTTCGTGGAAAAGAGGGTCAGGCGTTCCGTGCTGTGTTAGTATTCGTGCGCGCAGCAATAATAGTGGCAGAAAATTTTGTCTGAGTACTGATAACAGATATAGTTTTTTCGGATGAAGAAAACAAAACGTTAAGCGATGTTGTATTTGCCAAATAAAATCATGACCACAAAACAAGTTAGAAAAAGGTCGAAAGATGGGCACGTATCCCGCACTATTTGCTAGCGCGATGGACCTGCTTATACCAGGATGTACTCAGTCAGCGACATCTCGTCTCCTTGCTCATGTGCGCGGGCATGGCACGTGTTGCTTAATGTTGGAAATTTACGACTCGACTGCAATGTGTTCGTGTTGATGGTGGGACGCCAAGCAAATGTGCCGCTATTCGCTGTCGGAAATTTCGGTGTTTACGGTGACAGTGTTACGATTAATTCAACATCAACTCGAAGTCATGCGAAATTGGATACCTGCGATACCGCGACAGGAATTTCATCGTACGCAAAACACCAGGGTGAGTGATCTTACGAACTGAAGAGGCTGTATTGTGCGAGAAATGCAGGACTTTTTTTGGTGTTCAAGAATACGTTTCCAAGCTACCCTGCACCACATGGGCATTGCAATGTGCACAGAAGTGAAGATTTCGCCGCGGTGATGAGACAAATATAATTATTTTTTCGCGAACTGAGAAAACGTACAAGGAACTAATTGAACAGACTTGGAAAACGGTTTTTTATTATTGCATTATGTGTGACCGTCTTCATTGTTTAATTAAGAGTGCATTTCCATACTTGCAACTTCGTGCATTGAGTACTGAGTGAAATGAACGACTTCTGAGTGTTCTATTTTCTGTGGACTACCCAGCACCTGTAGGTATATGTGTCTTGGTAGGCGTTCGTGGAAAATGTGCCTCGTAGTGTGGCTGTCGAGCGAATGACGTAAGCGTGAGCCATAGTGTTGGAATGCGTGTGCTGTGTGTTTCGATCGGCGTATGTGAACAACAGTTTACTGGCGGCGAAGTAGCGTGGATAGTAGCCCTTTATGTAATGAATGGGATGAATAAACCCCTTGGTTTTCCTTTTCTTGTTTGCCTTGTTTAAGCCTTTTGTGAATGAAAACTGGCGACGTGTTTGCAGTCGCAACCTTGCACTCCCCCTATATCGCTGAAGTGTTCATGGAGCATATATTACAGAATGCAGATAGCCACACAACCTAAGTGCCACCGGAGAAGTTCTAGAGATCCACAAGGCTATATGCCGGCATGGCAGCGGGTTATTAATTTCCCAGAGGCTGCTGCTGTCGCTGAGTTTCAAGTAGTGGCGATTGTCTTCTGGCTGCAGCCCATGCAAAAATATCGTATGGTCGGCTATTGAAAATACTTCTTATGGTTGTCTTTAGCTATTTGGCCCAATTATCTTTAGACATTTCTATGGCTGTATTTAGCCATTTCTATGGATATTCCTATGGGTGTCTTTAGCTTCTTCAATAGCCATAGCGATATCGAAAGAAGACCTAAAGAAAGCCATAGAATCGGCTATAGAAGAAGCTAAAGACACCCATAGGAAGGTCGATACGAATAGCTAAAGACAACCATAGAACCGGCTATAGAAGAAGCTAAAAACACCCATAGGAATGTCGATACGAATATCTAAAGACAACCACAAAACGGGCTATAGAAGAACCTAAAGACACCCATACGAATGTCGATACGAATAGCTAAAGACAACCATAGAACCGGCTATAGAAGAACCTAAAGACACCTATAGGAATGTCGATACGAATATCTAAAGACAACCACAGAACTGGCTATAGAAGAAGCTGAAGACACCCATAGGAATGACGATACGATTCGCTAAAGACACCCATAGAAACGTCTAAAGAATATTGGGCCAAATAGCTAAAGCCGACCATAAAAAGGATTTTCTATAGCCGACCATACAATATTTTTGTATGGGAACTTATGGAACCACCAAACAGCCGATGCTACAAACCATCACCGCTCCCCTTGCTACTTTACAGCTTGCGTCGAATAAAGGCTGGCACCGATAGCTAAAAATTGTGGCAGTGTTAACGGCAGCCTGTGTTTTTTGCTCTGAAGTAAAAAAATGGTATAGTTCCTTTTAAAGAAACCAAAAACGCGCGACAACTTGCCTAAAACAGGGGTGCCTCAGCCGAAGTCATCCAGCACAGACGCATTTCCGACATTCTGGGAGCAGTAAGGATTTGAAGAGGGTTGCATGAAGGGAAAAAGTAAACAACATAATCATCCAGCCCCTCATCTAACGACGACGATGGTCGAACACTAAGCCTAAGTTTCTTTATGCGAAATAGAACAGGAAAGGGTCAAAGTTAAAGACGCTGCGTTGGTAAGACCGAACTGCGTGCTGGCCAAATTCAAACCTCAACTAGACAAAGTTTAAATTTCGGAGGTAGCCAAGGAAGCCTACACGAGAAACCTTTGCGGTGAACCATAATCGCCATTGGACGCAGGAGTGCATGATTTTTTTAGCACAGGTGGCAGCTTGTCAAGTTCGGCCGCCGCATTAAGTTGTGAAACTTAGGGCAGGTTTTTGGCACCCTCCTCTTGCTCGTCCTCTGGCATTCTTTTTTGATGAACCATTTACCAACTAGATTACAACCATTGCAAGTCTTTTAAAGCAATTCTTTTCCGCGAGAATCAATACCGTTCTGCTTTCATGCAATATTTATTTTGTAAACGATTCTCAATGACAGTAGTAAGGGTATTTGTGTGAAATGAAACATGGTTCTACCGAAATTAATGAAGTTACGGGGCCTCGTACATAAGAATTTCTGTTTTAGGGGCGAAGCACCCTGAGTCCGAGGCTTTTGCGGCATCTGGCGTCCGTGCGCATGGCACAGCACCGTGTAAATCGGGACATCTGTGATCAAAGTGTTCACAAAACGAAAACAAGACAAATTTAAGGTTCAAAAAAGGTTAGAGACAGATAGATGCACGCCAGCATGCAAATCAAAAGATCTGTGAACAAAATGTTCACAAAAGATTAACAAGAGCAAAATAGAAGGTTCAGAAAAGTTTAGAGAGAGAGAGATTGAGATAGAGAGAGAGAGAGAAAGAGAGTGCTCCTGAAGAGCCGTGCTGCACATGCGCGAGGAGCATTGAATTGGATTGAACTGGATTTGAGTTTGGATTGGATTCGATTGAATCAAAATGTATTGAAATGGAATAAATTGAATTTTATTCCATCGGGTTGTATTGTAAATCGTTTTAGCAGCAGTAACCACTCTCACGGGTGATTTACAATAAGAACTATCCCCATTGCTTCGCGCACTCGTCGTAATTCAATTCGTGGAAATGCGCGAAGTTTTTTGGTTTATATTTTAGAAAGCACACCCTTACAACTGTGTCTTTCACTTGTGCACGACGCCGTTTAGTGTTCAACTGCCAATGGCGAGCGCCGCACCATGGCTGGATTATCTGCACACACCGGCTTTGTAGGACCCGGTGTTTGCAGCCGTGTACGAGATTGACGAGTTTGATAATACCTGCAATGTATTCCTCGATGCGACAAACAGCATGCAGCTACAAAAAATTGCACGAGGTTAAGGAGTTGCAATTCCAGCTTGAATTTCATCTTGGCCAATTGCGCAATGTCTGCTAATCGTAATTACTTAGTATGGGCGTAAAGAAGACGCTTGGCATATCCTGGAAAGGTCGCCTGTACGGATAAGGTTTACTGATCTGTGAACGTCCTTGTGGTTATGCACGCTTTGGCAGCTGCAGCGCAGTAGAACGACAGAAAGGCTAGACCAACTACGGTGCTATGACCGCAACTGGCATTCTACTGAGGAGCGGTTCGCCACGTGCGGCGCTGTTCGCTGAAACGACAGTGGTGCCATACAACGGCCTCCCGATCCCTATTCACGCAAAACAATTTTGGTGCATTAGGGAAGTAGTTGTGTAGACCGGGCGTGAATTTGAAGGCGAAGAAAAAAACCTGTTGTTTGGGCTTGCAAAATAGATGCGCGTGGGTGTTTCAGACATGTTAAGAAAGGCAGAGCTGCTACAGGCTATACTCACTATTTGGCCTGACGATGATGAAGTGTCGGAGTGCATTGAGCTGATCAACGACACCGGGACCGCTAAACGCCAGGCTGCAGAAGCAGAACGCCTGCCAGAGCAAAGCAAGCGAGAATAGGAGCTCGAGCTGCAGATGCACGAACTGGAACACGAGGAAAGAAGGTGAGAGCACCAACTTAGACAAGACGAAAAGATGCGTGAGTACGGCCAGGGCAGTTCACAGGGCAGTTCCCGTCCATCGACACAGGGCAGTTTACGCCCATTGAGTGCGAAAATGTTTCGTAGTTAGCTTCGAAGATTTCGCATAGTGTTCAGGTGGTGCATATACGCGGGAGGTCACGGGACCGACTACCGACCTGAACGTGAAGTTGTAGCGAGATAGCGACGTTTCGAAGGAGTATGTGAACGAAGGGGCTACCCCGCACCGGTCACCTTAAGTAATGTGTGTGATGGTATTGCGACACCGCAGACCCCAAGCCACTAAAATAAGTTGTAACCGCGCCCGACGATGTTTTTATAGGTGGAGGGTAAAAAACCACAAATGGTGGACGTCGGAGCCGTGGTCAAGCTCCTGTCTGTTTATCAGGCATGGAGCTCCAAGACCGCTTCAGCTATCAGGGCTAGGCTTCAGAAAAAAGTACCCCTGTACCTTGCTTTATAGTAGATCATTTGGTATTTTCAAAACCCCTGTCCAAAAATGACCGGTCCGTGAAAAAGGCCGCACCAAAGTTCTTTTTCCACGTCTACGAAACAACATTCTTCCAAAACCTGCAAACTATCACTGTTTAGTGGTCGTTCAATCAGTTTATTAACCAAAACCAATCTCTTCCCAGTCGGTATTCCTCGTCTCCAAGTTCCCCAAAAGTGTCCTTGGGAATTGTTTCGCGGAAAAACACTAAAAACAGGTCAAGTGTTTTTTGAAGTCAAGGCACAACAGCAAGCTAAAATCTGCCCCAAACCCACATGACAGATTTGAACATCAGTGCCACATCCCATCGCAGCCTCTTCAGCTCTCAGGATAGGGATATCTGAGCGAGATCTGCCAAACGAAACGAAAGAAGACTACTATGCTCACGGGCGCGTGCCCGCATAACTGCCTGCTCTTCTGCCGAACGAATCATCTGTGGCCTACCCATAGACCTGCGCAGTTGAACTCAGGCCACCACCACCAACACCACCACCACCATCATCATCATCACATCATCGCCGTCGTCGTCGTCGTGATCGTCCTCGTCATCATCATGGGCTTTACAAGGTGGGCTTCACTGTTAAAAAAATTCTTTGCTACGCCACTACCAGGCCACCATCTTTTTTGGCACCATCAAATGTCCACACACACACGCGCACGCGCGACTATTTTCGCACAAGGAGACAATAACTTCGCAATGTACAAAACGTAGTTGGCCTGCTTCACTTTTCATGTCCCTGTAGTTTTCACGACGTTTTAGCTGTAACACGGAATCACTAGTAGTGCCAATATTCAAAAACTGTCAGGCGTCGGCGTCAGCCTTGTGCTGTCAAGCGCGGTAGGTTGCGCTTTGAGCGATTGCTTCCTCCCCACCTTCCACCTGCTAACAGACCGGCTATAAGGAAGTTATGGTTATAAAGAAGGACTCACTGAATATAGGAAAACTCCGGTGATAGCAACTTGCTAATGACACTTCAGCGACAGGTGACAGCGACTGGGGAAGCGAGCAGGGCCTCATTCACTGAGAAATTAAACAATTTATTGGGGTCAGGAAGATAAAAAATTGTGTTGTGTTGGGGCTTATACTAGTTGAACCATGATAAACAAACAATGCATACCCGTTTCGTTGTGCCATATCGGAAAATAGGAAAAAAATGCAGTTACGGTTACACCGTGGCTTACCTTCTCTACTCGTGAAGTGACTCCTTGTTAAGGAGCCAATCACAGTTCCCTCTCGTCTGCACAACATGTCGGCATAAAGCGGGCTCGCAAAGGGCCAGATAAAGCTACAACATCGGCGCCATGATGAAACTCATCCCGAAACTGAACGGGAGATGTCTAATCTCTGATACGACCAACAAGATGGTGGAACGCTCAGTAAACAACGTGGGCAAGTGGCGCAGGTAGAAGTAGCCCCGTTTAAAGTAAACTTGGTTTTTGTAAACTGTTTGCGCTGTTTCACACGAGTCTAAACTGCCCATGTCTGTCTCGCGTAGCTTGTAATATCAGTTCGCAAACATAGAACCTCTGACGTTACGATATAATTCACCGAAAGCTTTACATGAGCATTAACTACATAAACACGTCTATCGAAGGAACTTCGAGTATTCTGAACTTAAATCTAACCAGCCATTTAGTCGTCAAGCGCAAAAATAACTGGTGAGAAGCCGAGTCGCCGAATTTCACCACCACGAAGCTCGACTGCGTTCCACTTTGCTCAAATAAAAATGCTATTAACGTTGTTTCGTAAGTGGATATGCTCCCCTTTAGTTTACTGCAGAACGCGAACAGTAAGTCAGTGGTTTAAGCCCTGGGTTGATTTGAATTGGCGTCTTCATGGGATGTTGTGGCCGTTACTACACCAGGGTGGCCAATCCTGCTCTGGTGAGGGAGTGCATTACCGGCAATCGTCGCCGGGGTCAGGCCGCACCCCAAACCCTTTTGTGCAATTCCATCAATACGCGGATTTTTTTTAATCCGGTGGGAATTGTCCGGCACCGGAACTCGAACCACGGTCCTTCTGCACGTGAGGCGGGTGTTCTACCTCTACGCCATCGCTGCATCCTCCTATACCTATAAGGAAGGGTGTCAGACAAGGAGACAGAATCTCTCCAATGTTATTCACAGCATGCTTACAAGAAGTATTCAGAACGTTGGATTGGGAACAGGTCGGAGTAAGTGTTAATGGAGAATACCTCAGTAACCTCAGATTTGCTGATGACGTTGCCTTGCTATGTACTCGGGGGACGAATTGCAAAGCATGCTTTCCGCACTGGGCGAACAGAGTAGAACCGTGGGCCTGAAAATGAATATGCAGAAAACTAAAGTAATCATCAATAACCTCGGGACAGCCCAGCAGTTTAAGATAGGTGGCGGGGCAGTGGAAGTGGTAAGCGAATATATCTACTTAGGCCAAGTTGCGACCCCAGATCCCAACCATGAGGCACAGATAATTAGAAGGATCAGAATGGGGTGGGGTGCATATGGCAGACATTCTCAGATAATGAATAGCAGCCGACCATTGTCGCTAAAGAAAGTGTATGACAGCTGCATCTTACCGGTACTCTCCTACGGGGCAGAAACTTGGAGGCTCACTAAGAGGGTTTAACTTAAATTGAAGACGACTCAACGGGCAATGGAGCGGAAAATGATAGGTGTAACATTAAATGACAAGAAGAGAGCAGAGTGGGTGTGGGAGCAAACTGGTGTTAAAGACATATTAGTAGAAATTAAGAAGAAGAAACGGGCGTGGGCAGGGCATGTAATGCGAAGGCAAGATAACCGCTGGTCATTAAGGGTAACAGAGTGGATCCCTAGAGAAGGCAAGCGTTGCAGGGGGCGGCAGTAAGTTAGATGGGCAGATGAGATCAAGAAGTTTGCGGGGATAAATTGGTCACAGTTGCACAGGACCGAGGTAATTGGAGAATAATAGGAGAGGCCTTTGCCCTGCAGTGGGCGTAGATAGGCTGGTGATGATAATGATGATGATAATGATGATGATGATGATGATTATAATTTATGAAAACAGATCAGAGGGCTTGGTTACAAATCCGAAGCGGCTGTTATGCATCAGTTTCCTTCTGCGTGCGCTTTCGCGTCGAACCCGCCGCGGTGGCTCAGTGGCTAAGGCGTTGTGCTGCTGAGCACGAGGTCGCGGGTTCGATTCCCGGCCGCGGCGGCTGCTTTTCTGATGGAGGCGAAAAGCAAAAACGCCCGTGCGTACGAGATTTCGGAGCACGTTAAAGATCCCCCGGTGGTCAAAATTAATCCCGAGCCCTCCACTACGGCGCTCCTCATCGCCTGCGTTGCGTCGGCGCATTAAACCCTACAATCAATCAATCTTTCGCGTCGATACTGTAGTTACTGTGAGATTTTCAGTAGAATATTTAGCCACTGTTTCGAGAAAAACACAAAAAATTGAGGGAGATGATGTTCCCCGTAACACGTTATCGTGAAGTGTTTAATTCTCGTCCTGGGCAGGATGTGTTATACAGTGTGAAAAAAAAATGGCAGTCCCAGCATCCGTGAACACTTTTTTTTCAAGTTACATACAGGAACGCTGCCAGTTGAAACATGTATGGAGACGGGGCTGTTTATTGGTTGGTCTAGCATGTGTACGCTGTGTGCGAAAGCCGAAACAGTGGAACATGTTTTCGCGGAGTGCTGGGATGCCGTATTTTTTTGGGACGTCTTACAGAGAACGTTAAAGAAAGACCTGCCTATTTTAGCGCATGGCATTTGGTTCCTTCCGGTTGAGCGCGAAGATGAAGTCCCGTATGATTTGATAATGGCGCTAGGGTTGCCTGCCATTTGGAGGTCCAGAATGGCTGTGCGACATGGGGACCCGAATGCGCTCACTGTAAGCAAGTATTGTGCTCAAAATTTCAGGCAGTTGTATGAAGTGTACAAGTTACAGGACCCCGAACTTGAATGGCTTCCTGTTTTGGAAGAGCTGTGTGCTTTTGATGTTTATTTTAAGTCCTTCCGTCTGCCAAAGTTTGGCAGGTGGTGTTTAATTTATCTGTGACTTGTATTACGTGTGTTCAAAAGGTAATAAACAAAGAAAGTGTCGATACTGTAGTGAGTAACGCATCTGACTTCCATGAAGGCTGGCCGTAACGTTGGGCTGGCCGGCGGCTGCAAGTTCGAATCGCACCTTGGGCACTTTTTTTTGCTTGAACGGTTTTGTGCCATGCGATACCAAAAAGGTATGATTCCAAAGAGAATTCGGCAAAATAAAGTAAACTATAGCAGGGAAACTGTCTACAAATTTTTCAAACAGCTAGTAGATCTGAGTTATGCTACAATAGTTGCCAGACAACTGAAGTGGTCGAAACACCGGTCATGTGGACAGAAAAGTGTTTATAAAAAGGAATAAAGAATACATTATTTATTTTAAATATCGGGTTTGCACTTGTACAGAACAATACATACAAAGATTAACTTTTGGATGTTCTTACTGTGACGTTACTGCTAGTTACGCTGCCGACCGACGATGTGGGCATGGCCGCTTGCGATGCGCATCAAAACGAGAATCTTAAAGACGTCTCCTAAATTCCAGAACCAATGGATTGTGAAAATATTTCGATTTTATGTTAATAATAGGCCGTCCCAGCCGACATACATAAGAAACTTTACAAAACAAAACAATATTAAGCAAAGACAAATTCATTTCACGCCCCTTTAAGGCCAAATTTTGATTCTACCGTTAAATCGTGTGGTTCGTGACGTCTGATATTAGGTATCCAGGGCAAGTCTTTAAGTGAACATTAGTAGGTCGACTAGGGCAGCCGTGTGCGGCTGAAAGCCTTGTTTACTGCCAATCCTCGCAGGTGGTGGCCAATACCACTTACGACCACTGTCAACACTCGCACCGTTTTTGACCAGATTTGCACCTTTGTGGTTCTGCCATGCCCGGAGACTTGTGCATGACTTCTTCTGGACGCTTGGACGGTCATTTTGATTCTTCTTGCGGTGGATGTTGAGCAGAATCCAGTGCCTGATATAGACGATCTCATAAAAATGATGAACACTATACTTGCTTTCCAGCAAGTATTGAAAACAAAAATCGAAAATTTAGCTACTGCTCACGATAAGCTTGAATCTACGGTTAACGCTCGAATGGTCGATGTTATGGCAGCGATAACAGAACAGAAAGTAGAGATCAAGGCACTGCCGGCCAAAGTTACAGCGTTGAAAGGTAATCTTCAACTACATCAAAGCCGTCTGGACGATTTAGATTATCGAAGTAGACGCCGCAATCCCTTTATTTTTGTTTTTCCCGAACCGGATCATGAACATGCTGCAGAACTAAGAAAACATGATCAAGGAATGGATAGGGCATAAATTCGGAGTGGTTGTTAACTCTGTGGAAAGAGTACATAGGGTTTGGAAAAAAATCCTCGATAAAGTACGACCGGTAATAATGAATTTTTTAGACTGCAACGACAAGCTTGAAGTTTTAAAGAACTGCCACAAACTAAAAGGAACAACAATCTCGGTAAACCATGACTTCTGCAAGGCCACTCTATTAAAGCGCAGCAAACTCTGATCTCATTGCAGTGATTTTAATGCGCAAGGTCGCAAAGTATGGCTTGATTACGATAAGCTTAGAGTGAACGACGATATATACGAAGATGATGAGCAGAAGGGTTGTCTGAAATGTATCCGCCCGCAATGTAACCGCGATGAATGGCTCAATCACAAACAATTGCCAGTTGTTCCCCTTAATTCTTGGAGCATTGTCAATAAAGTTCACGAGCTTGAAGAAATCATATTGACCTATGATCCCCAAATCATAGCAATTACAGAGACCTGGCTTACTGCGGACATTTTAGATTCTGAAATAGTTCCCCGAACTCATAAAATGGTTAGACGTCATCGAGGCTGCCAAGGAGGAGGCATTGCTTTGGTAGTCAAACAGGAAATCACTTGCGTAACTATGAACGAAATAATCGACAATAAAAGTGTATGGTGTCAAATTGATTTTCGTGGGCTCTCGGCTCTTGTAGCTGTAGTCTACCGGGCCCCTTCTTCGCCTTACTCGTTTTTGGAAATTATTCAGTCTTACATGCACCAGAAGTACAAACGTAATCACAAAATCATATTAGCCGGGGGACTTCAACCTACCATCGATTGATTGGCACACTCTTCACCCAGGTTCAACAGACGTAGCGAACTGTAACTTGTTGCTTGAATTGATGCTGAACTTTAATCTCGTTCAACTTGTTAAAGAGGCTACCAGAGTTGCCCAAAGCACTGAAAGCTGTGGGGATCTTAATCGAGACTAGTCCCAATTACGCGGGCACGTAGCCCACGATCCCCTCTCCCCGAGGGGCGAGGTTAGCTCCTCACACCCTCTCCCTGTAAGGGGCACGGGTTGACCAATGCGCGCCGGTCCGTGGGCCACGTTGGGCGTGACGTAGTGGCCCGGCGCCCAAGGGCTCGCGGCGGCGGGCACGCGCTTCGGTCGGACCCAGGAGAGACTGGCTGGGTGCCGACTCCGACAGCAGGGCTGCCAACTCTAGGGAAATTTCCCTAGATCGAGGGAATTTTAGTTGTCTCTAGGGAAAAAGGGAAATTTGTCAAAATCTAGGGAAATGTTTGCGTCCACATGGACTTATGCCTTCAGTCGTGTAATAGTGCCCTTTGTTAAGTTTAACATTTATTATTTTTTATGTACCTATGCCTTTCAGTTTCCCGATGAAGCGCAGATACATATTTCCCATTAATGTGCATCGAGTAAAGCTATCACTCCTACGTTTGACACTGCTGGTTTAAATAGCAAAAGAACATGATTGATGAAGTTCATAAACTTGCTCGCTCGAATATCTCGTGCACTGCGCATCGTCTGTGCTCGTTCCTATTATCCTTCTTTCATATATACCTGCTGCTATTACAAGTGCTCTGTGTCGTAGTACAAGATTATTGTGTTTTGCATTGAATTGCGGTGTTCTTGAATATGTTATTTTTATATTTTAACACGTCTTCGGCTTATATACAAGGCGCTGTAACACGTAGTGCTTCATGGAATGCCGTATCGTTGTGTGTGCACCGAGCGATTGCTTTTATTTTCTAGGTAATTTTTTAGGTGTTATTCAGTAATACCTGTCCCCCCCGTAATGACCCTCTATTGCTTTTGTGGTTTGATGAAATAAAATATTTAAATGCAATATACATTGGTCTCTAACATTTTTTCACCTTCTCTCTGTTACTTCAAAAACGGTTGAAGTCATAATTAGGCCTTACAAGTAAATTCGGCAGTCATATCGCATACTAGAACCCAATATCCGTGGGAAAACATGTGATAACCGCATTCAGCAAAAATCTAGGGAAATCTAGGGAATTTTTTATCTGAGCTAGGGCAAAAGTGGCTTCGCAGGTTGGCAGCCCTGTCCGACAAGTACTTCGTGCTCGCACGCTGCTCGCTCGCTTCGGCCTGAGCGACCGCCGTTTTCTCACTTCCATGAGGTCGGCGAATGTACCGAGAGTTCTATTTGCTCAGTCAGTCTGGTGGTCGGTTCCGGTCCTAGCCGGGCCCATCACCCTCAGCGCTTTGGCGGCTTCAGGAGGTTGAATAGAACTTCTGGAGTGGAGATGGGGCTCGAAAACTGACGCCGACGGCCGCCATCTTGCCGTGGGTAGAAAACTCGTTCCGCGGTAGCAGACGCATTGCATTCCTCGCATAATGTACTTGTTTTTGCGGCGGGTTACGTTATATTTTTGCTTCCGTTCTTTTTTTGTTTTGTTTTGTTTTGTTTTGCAAGTTGATTCTCTCATGCGGCTACCTTCAAGCGCACCGAGCTTTTCTTGCGCGCGTTCATTTCGCCGCATGTGGTTTCGGTTATGCTCCCCTCTCCGTGTTTCTAGTTAAGCGCTTCGCAAGTCGCCCGTGCGTGCGCCGGGGGCGCACACATCTGGTAATTATTTACATTCTTGGGCGCTAACAACTAAAATAAACAGTAGACACAATGACATTTTTTTTCTGCCCCATGTGTCGTTCTACCGAGTTCTCTCTTGCCAAAAAGCAGAACTCGTGTTCGTTCGATCCTCGTTCGCGGATGGATGCTCCAAAGGTGTAGAAAGCAGAAATGGTCTGCTCGTGCGTCGCGTTCGGCTGCGCTAATCGCGCAAAGAAGGCGTCGGGGATCACCTTTCATCTGTAAGTACTGAGGGTATCTGTTTGTTTTGGGTTTCGAGGGCATTACTAGTATTATAACGTTATGAGTACACACTTGCCCGCCGTTTGTGCGTGATGTAAAGGGAAAATTTGCCGTAGCACCTGCCGTCCGCTTACTGCATACCGTACGCGCTTGTTTACGCAGATATGCGAATGTTTTCGCTCGTAGTTGTGGTGGTCCTGTAGTCGCTTGGCTGCGCGAAATCACGTGTTTGTAACTATGTGGGGCGCAAATTGTTTTTCCGCACTAATTTAAATGCAGAGTATTGCTAAGGCAGTTACCGTCAAAAATCAAGGCACTTTTGTTTAATACATTTCCTTTACATCCTGCCATACGTGAATACACTCGTTTCTCGTTAGCGCTGTTTCGTAGAAGTCTTTGATGCACCGCAATGCTCTCCCGCGTTCTTCGTCCGCGTGATTTTGTTATCAATAGCACGCTGCTCGCGTCCGAACTTGCGTGGTCAACGAGGTTGTGAATGTGATTGAGTAACCTCCTGCGAGTAGTTTTCTTATCAATAACACGCTACTATCGTGCCAACGTGCGCGGTTAATGTAGTCGTGCATCTAATTAAGTAACCATCTGGATTTGAAAAATAAAGTCAATGGGAGTCCCATGCCTTCTGTAAAGTGCACGCGGAATAAAAAAAACCTGCTTTAATGTGCTTCAGTGTGTGCCAAATCCATTTCGCAAAATACGATTGAAAAGCTGGAAATAGACCCGCCGCGTTGGCTCAGTGGCTAATGCACTGTGCTGCTCATCCCTAGAACGCGGGTTCGATTCCCTGCCACGGCAGCCGCTTTTCTGGTGAAGGCGCAAAGCGAAAACTACTGCGTGAACGAGATTTCGGTGCACGTTAAAGATTCCCCAGGTGGTCAAAATTAATCCGGAGCCCTCCACTACGGCGCGCCTCATCGCCTGCGTTGCGTCAGAACGTTAAACCCCACAATCAATCAATCAATCAATCAATCAACCAATCAATCAATCAATCAATCAATCAATCAATCAATCAATCAATCAATCAATCAATCAATCAATCAATCAATCAATCAATCAATCAATCAATCAATCAATCAAAAGCTCGTGCCTAATTTGGTCTTCGGCAAGGGCAAAACTGGGCATGTTGTTTAAACCAGAAAACGTGCATTTGCACTACATATAAAGATTGCAATATCCTGATGGATATGATTCTTGCAGTACTGCTTAAAAACCATTCGTACCGCTACTGCATTATTATTTAATAATCATTAATGAATAAGCATTCATTAATCCTAGCCACGCCGCTAAAAGAAACAAGCATATTGCGCTTTCGCGTATTCCGCACTTCCAGCGTGAAATCACGGCTAATAGTAACCTTATAACGCGGAATCTCTTGCCATGGCGCGCAACATGAGGTAATTTTAATGTTAAGGGGGCGGTCTATAGCCTTAGCTATACCGAATAAACGTTTATTGAAATAAAATCAGGGGTGGTGCCTTTAGCATAGCGCTGCGCGTTTTCCCGCATCGACAGCTCTGTTGACCATCGTAAGATATACACAGGCGAACTCGCTGCTTGAACCATATCTTACGTCAAAACCTTACGCGTAAGGCAAAATTCAGTCTTCCCTCAAATATCGTTATCGATATACTAGCTTACCATCGTTTTCTACCTTGTAAAGCCAAAAAAACGCGACCGCACTTCAGCGTCCCTGCCGGCGCAGCGCCTTTTCTACCCACGGCAATATGGCCGCCGACCGGTTCGCCCGGCTTCACCTCCCCGCGTTGCCCGCTATGGGCGGCCTCCACTCCAGAAGTTTTATACAACCTCGGGCGGCTTACACCACTGCACCAACAGCTGCCGATTACCCTACCTTCGCGTCGGGCTCTGAGGCTTGAAGCATACGGTCGGCGGCTACCCCCCTCTCTGCCCCAGGGCTAGGAGCGTAATACCAGGGCTGGTTGCTGTACCGTGGATTACTCGGAATTAAACCAAGTTCTGAGGAGCTACTTCGTCTTCGCGGAGTGACTTGGCACGCGTGGCGAGGGCCGCCGCGGCTGTTTACGGCTTGGCTCGCTCGAGCCCATGGTGGGCACCTTGGCAGGCTGCACTGCATTGCACAGGTCAGGTCCACAAAGTGTACTAGATCTTCTATTCGTTGGAAACTTTCCAGATTACACTAAAGTCAGTGTTTATGGTGAAATCTCTGATCACAAGAAGGTTTTACATACCTCGAATTTCTGCCGTGTCAAAAAGAATTGTGCGAGCAAGAGTGCCTTTAACTTTTCTGCTGCGGATGACGAAGCTATTATACATACACTTCATTTGTGCTTCGGTGACTTTGAGGCAAGAGGGACGTATCAGGTCTGTAAAATACGTTTAAAAACATTACTGAATCATGTCTTGATAAATGTTACCAAAATTTCATAAAAAGAAACGGTGAAACCCCTGGATAACACGTGACGTAATACAATTGAAAAGAACAATATGAAGAAAACGTAAAGCAGCGCGTAAATATAACCATGCCATATCTTCCCTTTCAGTAACACAGAAGCACAAAATACGAACCGCTCGAGATTATTTTTTTGGAACGACACTTGTTAGCTTCGTGGGAAACACACCGCATAAGTTTTGGGGATACTTGTCCGGAAACAAAAAGTCTGTTGAGCAGCCTCACATTGACGGCTGCGCGGTTACTGATCCTTAAGCAATTGCTAAAGAGCTAAACAAAACATTTCACAGTGTGTTTAGTCAACCGTGTGTAACCGACAATCCGATAGAACCATCACCTCTCTCGCCTAACGTAATGCCGAATATAGATTTAAATGTAAATGGTATTTGCCTTCTTCTTCTAAAACTTGATACAAAAAAGTCTTCTGGCCCTGATGGTACCCCCAATGCCTTTTTGAAGCGTTATACCGACATGATTTCGCATTACGTATATATTTTGTTCGATAAATCTTTGGACGACGGATGCCTACCGCGTGATTGGTTGCGTGGAAAAATTGTCCCAGTACACAAGGATGGAAGCAAACTGTTGTCTTCGAACTTCAGGCCAATATCATTAATCATTAGTTGTTGTAAACTACTTCAGCACATCCTCTCCAGCCAGATAACTTTGTTCTTCGAATCAAAAAACATATTAGGCAGCTTCCAGTATGGGGTTAGAAAAAAGATATCAACGACGACCCAGCTCGTGTCAGTCATACACGACTTCGCTAATGCTATCAATGATAGAAAACAAATAGACGCAATATTTTTGGACCTATCGAATGCCTTTGTTAGGGTACCGCACTCTCTACTGATAAGAAAAATGCAGCGTGAAGGGATTGCTTCCCGCCTTGTGGACTGGATTTCTGCGTTTCTGAAAAACAGAACGCAGTTTCTAGAAATTAGCGGCTGTCAATCACAAAACCTTGATGTATTGTCAGGAGTGCCTCAAGGGTCCGTCTTAGGGCCACTCTTGTTTTTGATCTATGTAAATGATATTTGTGACGATATTGACTCCGGAGTGACTGTGAAAATATTTGTAGATGACTGTGCTATTTATACAACTGTCAGTAGCCCCTTGCATCAATCATTGCTTAACGAAAACTTATGTAATAATGCTGGCTGGTGTGAGAGGTGGCAGATGGTTATCAACTGCTCAAAAACTTTCGCTCTTACAATAACACACAAGAAAAGCCCTCTTGAATATAAATACCATGTCCGTGACCAAAGTATTGAATTTGTGAATAGCGTAAAATAGTTTGGATTGACTATTAACAAAAAACTTAGCTGGGACGCTCACACCGACAACGTTTGCGCCAAGGCATACAAGAAGCTAAGCTTCTTAAGAAGCAAGTTGGGATCTTGTGATTGGAAAGTGAAACTTGAAGGCTTTAAAACCCTAGTTCGACCACTGCTGGAATACGCATCCGTTGAGTGGGACCCATACTTAGAGAAAGCCGTAGATAAAGATGGAAGGATTCAGTGGCTAAGTGACCGGTTTGATTTTTCAGATTTTAGGCGCCTCTCCGTTTCTGAAATGTTAAATAAATGTGGGCTTGAACCACTCGAATTTAGGCGAAGAATTGCAAAGTTAACCTTCTTTTATAAACTATACAACAACGAATTCGGTTTAAATAAATAATTGTATCTTCTGGCACCTCCCCAGCTCTCAGCAATGTTAAATCACTCAAAAACTGTAAGACCATATGCAGCTAAAAAACAAGTTCAAGTACTCTTTTTTTGTACGAACCGTTGACGACTGGAATTCACTGCCTTCCGACCGCGTGCATGATCCGACGTCTTCTAGTTTTGACCTCTGTATTAAGAACCTGATGTATCCCTCTCCTGCTAGGATGATGAAAAACCATCCGCAGTTTTTCCTGAAATGAAAAAAAAATAAAAATAAATAAATAAAAAAATGTTGCAAGTGGTGCGTTGATTTTCAAGGAGCCTAAAGCGGGACGTGCACCGTGGAGAAACGCTAGAAAGCTGTTTTTATAACTCTGCATAGGAGACGGAAGCAGATACATACTCATGTCTTCTTTGGAGGCCATCCTGGCTCTTTCAGGCGTTTTTGAAGGTTTCCAATGTGTTTCCCCTCGAATTCAAGCAAAAAAAATGAAGGTTACGTAATTTAAACTTACAATTTTCTGCGTTCGCCGCTTTGTTTTTTGTTGCCATTTAACGTTTGCAGCATGACGAGTTCACCATTGTCATTGTGCGTACATTGACTTTCTAACAAAAAAGGGCAGCAGTTTTATTGAGTTAAGCTTCTATTTCCAAGTAACGTTCTAAGGTATTAGTTTTTATTTCAATTTTTGGTAATATTTCACCCAATCTTTGAAAGTAAAATTTTTGAAACTGACTGTGTTCCGCTTGGACTCCTTTTGTTCTTGTGTGCATTATGATGTTGTGGGCTGAACACGGAGAGTTGGACTATAAAAATCTTGCTTCGGGCCCAGTCGATTTATCAATCGCTGGAAGCCAACTTCTCCGTGTAAATGTCCAGCAACGATGGTTTTCAACGATCGCACTTTCTGCTTATTAATGGGAGGCGACATCCTCAATGCGGTACCGGCAGGCTGCACCGTTATTCTAATGTGATATGACTAAGCGGCTTGTTGAGGGAAACGCCACCGTTCCGAAAACACCGCACATACATTTTTATTCTCCTCAGGATTTAACGGCAAACGATAGGTCGCCATTGCGCTGGCTATGGCCCACAGTCCCCAACTTAAAACAGGTAGCTTCAGTGAGTCAAAATCAGCCATTGGAAATTTTCTCTGCAGGCAACTTTATTTGTGTTTTTGAAGGCAGAGAACACTCGCTCCCAGTCATACTGCGCTACCTGGAAACAGATCAGCCCACGAAGCCGCTCCAGCTTCGGTCTCCCGAGAGCTCGAAGGCGACGCCAATGACAGTCGTGCAAGTGACACTATAAGTGACAGGTTGCACCCATGTAACCGTGCAGGTAACAGTTTTCTCCTGCAAGTAACAGGTTGCACAGATACAGGGACATTATCGCCAAAATATTTTTGGAGCGTACCGACTTTCAATCTTCACATCCATCTGTAACCCTGCTCTTGAAGCCTATCTATCGACAGCTTCGGAGCCGCTCCTTCGCCATCGCAGAAGAGCTGTTCTTATTTGCCGTATGTTCGCCGTTGGCAAACAAAATACCCACAAAATTCTTAGCACTCGCGAGCACGTGCCTGAAGGTGACCGCCGGGTTCCCGGCTCGCGCAGTGGCTTTAGCGAAGCAGGAAAACAATTGCGGCGCTGTCGTCCAGGGCTACCGCGCGTATCATGCTTGGCATAAGGAACACGACGATATCGATGCATATGACGATGACTACTACTAGAGCAGTGCAAAGGAATCACAGATCAGGCACATCAACAATTTCAAACTTATGCACATGTGGGGTGATGCGTCATCAGTGCTCAAGTATAAAAAAATGTTACATGTTCGCTATGGTTCCAGCCTTGCGCGACAAAGTGCAAGCGTCGCCAGTTGAGCTGGTGGAATCTGCAATGCTGAGGATGAATTGCTGCCACCATTCGCCGCGAAGGAGACGACGACGTCTCCGATGCATATGACGACGATTATTAGCACCGCAAGTATACAATTAAACAGTGACACTGAAACATAACTCAGTGTGCAGCAATGCTCACCTACAACAGGTCGGCCACTCAAGTCTTCCATTCCGCGTGAGTGCAAGCTTCCCTAAATTTTTTTCCTTACATCTACTTAGACGCATGAGCCCATTTTTCTGCCCTTCACGCATTGCTATCCCACATCTTATGTCCCAGGGTTGCCAGAAGGGGCCGAGCTAACACGCATATTATAGTTGCAAAAGACGTCTTTGAAAAACGTGGCACGAATAATGTGACGAATTACAAAAAAAAAGTGGCAGTACCACTAATGCATATACTCTTGAACAAAATTATTTAATTTTAATTAGAGAAGAAACTTACTAAAATAATTCTGAAGTAGAGGCGATAGTAAACTTTCGCGCAACAAACTGTACGAAACTATGTACGAGAGAACGTACAGCATTGCTATCGAAGTATCCTATAGGTATCCTCAACCCTGTTCAATGCCCATTTTTCAGTTGCGGTTATTACGCCGGTGCAATATCCACTTACTTTTCATACCACAACGTCTTGTGTTACAAAGCTAAACTACACCGAGTCATCGTTGCATATGGCCGACTCACGGGGAAAATAGTAAGCGTCAACGTCGGCTTAAAAATACGAGTTTTGCGTTGGAAACCTGCGATAGCCACGCGATCGATTGAAATTCTTTGCATTAGACATCCAAAACTATTAGGCCATGTACGTGCAGGATGCCGCTCAATAGGGGTGTCTTCTTTTCCCTTTCTGTAGCAGGATTTCGTGAAGTTGTTGTGTTAGAACACCCTATCGACGTCGGCGCTGCTGATGGGCATGTGGCCAATAACGGCGGATGCAGCTGTTTTTTCCTTGAAACAGCTTTCACCAATACATATGTGACATATAGTGCGTGTACCCAGACTGTGTTCCAAGTTCTTGACGGAGAAGCCCTTAGTGGACGTGGCGAGAATTAGAGTAGCAATATTTCCACAAAACGCCAATGAGCCCTAAAACACGAAAATATACTAAAAAAATCTTAGCAGAGACCTGGAACACACTCAGGGGTTTGACAGACCTCTTAAAAAGGCAAAAACTCAGTAGCAGAATCTAAGCAAAATAAAAAAATTTGGAAGCTCCTACGAGGAGCCCGTAAAAGAGATTCGAAACAGATATGTGGGCAGCGACCCACAGGTGCGACTGAAGGATTTCGAGGGACCTCCGACCCCGAAGTTAGGCGAACAGATTCCGCTGGCTAAGGTGCACGGAGCCATTCTGGCACTGCGTATAAGGTTTGGATCCGGGTTGCGACGGTGTAACAAACAAGATGCACCGTTACCGGGACGACCATTAGGTAGAAGTGCTGACTCGGTACTTAAACTGGTGTTCAGCACGGGGCGAGATACCGGCAAAGATTTTAATGATTCTGAAGCCTGGAAAGAAACTTCACCTAGATAACCTGGGACACATCACTGACATCGTGTATGGGCAAATTGTTATAGCACGTAGTCTTATACGGACCTCACGCGCTCGTGGGCGATAGAGATCTTTTCCCCATACTATGACCGTGTTTAGACCGGGCCCGTCTACGCAAAACGTGATGTTGCGACTCAAGTATAAAATCCTTTACGAAGGGTCCTAGCCGTTAGACACCAGAGCCATCCTTGGTCTAGACCTGTGGAAGGCATTTGATAGCGTCAAGCACGAGGCAATTATGGAGAGTTTAGATAGCCTGGGGGTAGGTACCAGGACTTAAACTGCGTTATAAATTTTCTGTCCACGAGAACGGCACGCCTGGTCGTGGGCCTCGGAGTAGAATCGGATGTTATTGGCGGTGAGCGCGAACACAGGCGGCGCTGCGAAGCGCGCCTCCTTGACTTCAGCTTAGGGATTCTCGCATTTGTCGTCTGCTTCACTCAGGATCGTTCACCCTGCTGTTTCTTTGCGCTCGGTCGACGTCTGATGCTGGTCCGCACCAGAATTGGCGTGTGGGTAACTTTTTTGTCATAATAATAGGCTTAAAATCGCATACACTAGTTTATGATGTCAATTAAAGTATAGTTTTGGATACCGCTACGGGAGAAACATTGGCGGCGCCACCCCATTCCTTGCGAAGCCGGTCCTGTGCGGAGCGCGAAGAGTCGGAGCTAGGCGTCAGCTTCTCATGTAAGCATTCGAACAAAAGGAACAGTCAGTTGCTAATAATCGAAAACAGCGAAAATGGAAGACCAAAACAAATTATAGGCTTTCAGGGCTGTCGGCGTTGGCAGAAGGCATCACGATTCCCGGTAATCATATGTCAGGTAAAACAGTTTTTGCAACCTTGCCGGACGCTCGAACGCGTTTTGTCACACCACTTTAAGTTGTCAAGGCATGAAAGTTTGCCGACATGCACTATAGACTGCAAAAACTGTAGGTTGAGTTCAAAATACGCCAGTGTGTATATACGCGCGGGCTGATTCTATACCAGGCATCTAACCAGTATGGAGGTTTATTGAGCAAAACGAGTCACGTCTTCGTTAAATTTATAGTAACACATATATGTTTGTTAAGACCTGGTAGGATAGTTCGGAACATTTTGCACAGCCATATCTTCCCGATATTCGGATATGCGTTATAGGAAAACTGCACTGAAGAGGTGGAGGAGGAGTAAGGGGGGAGGGGAAAACTTTGTTTAACAATTAAATCGATCTGGTTAGTGTGCCGGGTCCTCAGTCCAGGACAAGATAGTAAAAGTAATTCTCTTCAAATCATAGAACGCCATCCCGAGTAAAATAGGATTTGTTCTTCGCGCCTGGAAGGGTTGAAAAGCAATAAAGAGCTACTTGGAATTCTTCGGTTTCGAGTCTTGTAATATATGCAGGTATACTATTTATTACGTTAGTTAGCGAGCATATCATGCGTTCAACACCGTAATCGTGTCATTATTGTTGGAGTTGAGAGTCAGTTCGTTATGATGACGATATAATTACGATAGAAATTCGGAGCACAAAAGCCGCCTTCGAGTACTGTGGACTACGTTGTTTAGGGCGCGATCACGGTGGCGTAGCACAAACCTTCTCATTGTATTTGCATGTGAATAAACAAAGCACGCTGCGGATATGCACCTTGCACGCAGCCGTAATGAAATCCAATTTGTGAATAAGTGAATGTATGCCATACAAAATGAAGGGAATATCCACACGACCTTTGTGATACTCCCAAACATCCCGAACCCTCCTAATAAGAAGTTGGTGACGGCGCAGAAAAATAAATGTGTTGGGCAGAAAAAAAAGCAAGAAACATTAATCGGATACAACACAACAAAGAAAGAAACAGAAGAAAGCCGCTTTATTTCCTGCTGTGCGATGAGCCTGTACAAGCCGCTGCTTGGTACGTAGTATTAGACTGTTGAGTCTTGATAGGAGCATCTCAAAAATACTGGAGGGAAGCCTACGCATTAGGAATACTTATCGAGAAGCTCTGATCGCTGATCCTCGCGAATGAGCGAGAAAGGACGAGTTACACACGATCTTCTGACCGATACTCTGAAGAAAGGTATTCTCTATCTCTTCGTGTGTTGCAAACTTGTGGGGGATACAGCTTCAAATTATTCAGATGCGTCAGAAGCTGGCAAAATAATTGAGTCGCTAGAAATACGCTTTTTAACACACTAAAGCAATGAAGCGGGCGAATTTTAGCCCAGGTACTGTTGCCCCTCACAAGCGGAGTGTAGCAGACGACAGCGGCGCGAATCCCTAAGCTGACGTCAGAGCCAGGGGGCGCCACTCAAAGATCTCACCACCAATAGAGACGGAGAGCAGCGGCAGTCCTCAGGGCTCCGTCATTTCGTGATTTATCTTCAACGCGGCCATGATCGGTCTCTCGCGCATCTTAGATCACATAGGGGCTGGAACACAGCATGTATGCAGACGACGTAACCATCCTGTTATCCGGAGGCGGTAGCGAGGGAGCGACTGCAAAGGGCCGCGGATGCGCTAGCAGAGTACGTGACCCCGAGAGGTGTGCGCCGCTCGCCGCAGAAATCAAGCTTCTGTTATGTAATCCTGGAAGGCAAACAAAGACCGAGATAGAAACAGCTAAGCGAAGTTCTTCAAGTGAACTCTGGGCCGAGGGGATTAAAGGTTCCCGTGGTCCACAGAATCAGGGCTCCGGGTCTTAGGATCGAAGCGGACGGGCACAACATGGAGGCCATGAGGGCGCTGAAGGGAAGCGTGAACCAGACCTCCCGACTAATCTCCCACATAGCCCATTGGCATCTGGGAATGAAGGAGGCGAGTCTCCTTAGGCTCGTACAAGCTTTTTTTGTGGGTCGCGTGGCGAACATGGTGCCTTCCCTCCATACGCTCACAGGTGAGAAAGAGAAAGTAGATAGGCTGACGAAAAGGGCCTAAAACAATGGATCGGGCATACGGATCACGACATCTATCGAAAATTCTGCGGCCATGAGGCTGCCCAACTCGGTCGATGAATTGATATAAGTGCAACGGCGCAACGCATGGTGCCAGCGCGGAGACTGTCGAGGAGCCGTAGGGGCATACATATCTTAGCTTCGCTTTAAGCGAAACACTTTCTCCCGACTGCAACGAGAGGGGTATTGAATATACATCCTTTCCCGGCAAACATGCACCCGCACAGGGACGCGGCGAGAAGTACTGCCAGAGCGGCAGCTCCAAAGAGGTAGCTCGAACCCAATGCTCGCAAGGCAAATGGAAACAAAGTTTCCTACGTGGACGCTGCGGGCTATCAAATCAGGAAAGGATCGCAGAGCAGATATGGCGCAATGGCTGCAGCAGTGATGGATCATGAAGCGAACCTGGGTGCTTCCGGCTCGGTCTTGACGACGAGCCCCGAGATAGGCGAGGAGGTGGCTGTCGCTCTGACGATTAGAGCTGAAGTCGCCGACGGGCTTCTCGAGAAAGGCACACCGCTACCACTCACCCTCGATACAGCCACCACCATTGATCCAGCATGGACAATACAAGACAAGGATGTAACAGCTCGCACCAACAGGGTCGTGATTGTCAGTGACTCGAAAGCAGCCATTAGGCATTTCGCCAAAAGTCGCATGTCGTTTGAGGCTACAAAGGTACTCGTCTCTATCACAGAGAACAATTTCTACACTTAACAAGAATCCCCTAACTTTGATATGGGCTCCGGAACAGTCTGGCCTCAATGGCGACGAACGCGCTCAGAGCGGCTCGAGGATTAACAGTCCGAGCTCGTGTCTGTGAATCACGGCGTGTGGGTGCACACGGAGACGGTGGTGGCAAAGCGCCTTCGTCGCTTACGGAGAGGTTGGAACTCGCCAGGCTGACGACGGAGGAGATCTGCCCTTGACCTCCGGCCTATCCACGAGCGGTCATCTGATAACGTGTAGGGAAATATTATACCATTACAGAAGCTCCGGGTCAAATACCCGCCGGCGGACAAAATATTATAAAGGGAAAGGACTCTTTCAGGCGAACAGTTATCCAAATCCGGCGTCATACAACTGGCGATGCATGTACAACACACATGGGAAATGGTGTGAAATGCCAGGTGGATATCGGACACATGGTCTGGGCCTAGCAAGACCCAACTGACAATATCACGGCGTCAAATGACATAGCGCGACAAACTGGTCCCCTCCACATGGGGGAGAACGACGGGAATAGAGTCGTAGAGCAATATAAGGAGCGAGAAAAGACCCTGTCATCGCTAGATATAACGGGACCGATGAATTGGGAGACCGCGCTCTTCAGTACGTATCTCCAGATTCAGAAGAAAGTAATCCAGCTTGTCGAGGGTGCCGCTGGGGCCCACGGGCTGCTGGCCGCCAACTGTCGGGTAGGAGGATTCATATTCTCCCTTCGAAGTGAATTCGAAATAAAGTTATTCTCTCTCTCCCCTCTGTGTTTCTCTCGAGCGACTTGGTTTAACAGGAAGGCCAAATCCGCTTCAAATAGGCGGGTCTGAGAGGCCTGATATGGGCCTGTGATAGCATGCCGTTTGTAGTGGTTCAATTTTTTAAGGGGGAAAAGAAATTAACCCGTTTTTTTTTAACTCATTAGGAGAGTTCACCTGCATTCAACCCAGTCCCGGGGGGGATATAGAGGGGAGAATACAATATGGTAGCGAAAAGTAACGATTAAAAAGGTGATAAAAGCATACAGGGGAGGGATTCCACCGTGGTCGTTCCCGTCGTATGCAACACACCTCAAGCACTGCTAGCTTGAGTCTTTCTGGATACGGGGAATGAGAAGCATCAGCAGGAATCGTAAAGCCTATGCAAGCTTGTCATGACTCTTTTGGCTCCGATCCGAACCCATCCTTATTCCGCCACCAGCGAGAAGCGGTGGGAGTCCGCCCTGCGAGACCTGGACCCCGATGCACACGAAGACCTACCCCGTCTTGGAAGACCCGCACAAACGACTAAGAAGCGAAGAAGATGGCGGCGGCGGGAGAACTGGGACAGCAGCTGGGACAAAACAAAGTTTTGTTTCTGTCATCAGCGCGGTATTTCTTATATGGAGTGCCTCATAAGTGGCCCAAAAAGAAAATGCATACTTCCTGCGGCTCCAATTACAGGTGGACGAGTGACAAACCACTCATAAAATGCGCGCTGCTCAGTTTCTGGGAAACGGCTGGGCTGCTCACATTGAAACATGCTCTAAACTTCGCGTTCCTGCCGGTCCTGCGCCTCTCGCCCAGTGGCGCAGCAGTCACCAGCGAACCACAGCCCAACCAATAAATTAGTACCACTGAGCTTGTCCACATGATCGTCACCAAAGTCACAACTGAAGTAAAGGCATACTAACCCTACTGTAACGTTCCTTATATACGGAATTATGAGTATACGGAGTTCCGACGGATTATGCCGCCCCCAAGCACACCGAAATTAGATGTATGTATAAAAAACAGGGAATCACATTAATGTGCGCAATAAAAACGTTTGGCACAGGTTTGGGGTTTTTATCTTCAATAATAAGCAAAATGATGCTCCGTATGTTTTCCGTATACTCCGTATATACGAAATTCACACAGACAATGATTTGGCGGTTCTAGTAAACTTACAGACATAAAATAGGTGTCAAATTTTTGGATAAGAAGGCACTATTTTGCTCCCGTGTGTTTCTCAAATATATTCCGTGTTTTGTTGCGGCTTCGCATCATTTTAGGAAAGTACTCCGTATGCGCATATTTCCGTATATACGGAACTTTTCAGGGGGGAAGCACTGTGGTTCGAACGTCTCAAGTTTTTGGCCACGTGCAAGCGCAAGAATGAGCTGTAATCGCAGCTCGTAACGAAAATTTCCCAACTTTCTCTCCACCCTCAACTGTTCCGCAAACACTTCCTCCGAGGAAGACAATACCATCTTTGCGTAATGCATTATTCAGCGTCTGAAGATGCCTAGCACGAGTATTTTACTAAAAAAAACTCCCAAGCATTTCCCCGAGGGTGAACATGGTTAAGTGCGAATGCACGGGGTGATGCTATGAGGGGGAGTAAAGTTAAAATCCGTTGGCATTCGCCCGTGAGCGCGCGCTAGCCGACCCACGGAGGTCTGGCAGTTTATCGCTGTATATATAGGGGGGTACGCCGCACCGAGCGCGCCGAGCCAGGTGGCTGAGAGAGGAGGCGAGCGCAAGGGGAGAGGGACAGCGGCGCACAGCAGCTGCAGCCGAGCGAGGGGGAGAGGAGAGAGTGTGACGTCACGGTGGAGAGAGAGGCGCGCGGCAGCTGCTGGGGAGAGGAGGCGGGCTGTGACGTCATACCATGACGTCACGGCGCGAGGAGCGGTGCGGGGAGCGGCGCGCACCCGCGCAGCCACGGCGAGGAGGCGGAGCGAGCGCGGTCACGTGGTAAAGTGACGTCACCGCGCCGTTGCTACCGACGCTCCTCTCCGCTCCACGCCGTTGCTAGGGAGAGGAGGACTGCGGACGCCGCCGCCGCCGCCGCCGCCGGCGGTGGAAGGTTTGGGGTCGCTTATAAAGTACATTCGCACTTAAAATGGGCCTAGTCATTCTTCCCGCTGCGCCTTCTCATTTCAGACGTCGAAGACGGACCGAAGCGCGACCCATTCAAGATCTTCCGCCGCCTTAACACCACACCTTTTTTCAGTCTACTTTTTTCTATTGGCCTAGAGCCCATATACCGGGATACGGAATCGATGGGGTTATGATGGCTCGACGCCTCCTGGTGTCAAAAAAAGGGATCAACCACCACCCTCTTGTCTCAGCATGATTACACAAGCAACGTACTTGAATAAAAAAGGCTTGCATGCTTTGAATAAAGAGGCGATAATATGAAGCAATCCTTCAAAACACTAGACCTTATCCCAAGAATATTCGTCATCTAATTTCTAGCTTGTTGATTTTGTGCTGATCATCTAATAACTTGTTACTGAAAAATTACCATCATTAGAGATTTGATATTCCATGAGGAGGAGTAAATGATACTCTCCTCACAATTTTATTCATGGTCTTTGTTGTATTACGCGTGGATTAGGGGGCTTAGCTTAACCTTAATGTTTCTTCCGTCTGAACTCAAAAAACATCTTTATTTCACGTTTAAATAACCCAAACCACAATTTTTTTATGCCATAACAAACGTCCCCTGCACGAGTGCGCGATCAGAGCTTTTGTGCAATGGCTATCAAAAGGGCTCTGAAAGAGCTTTTGCCGTTACACGGGAGTTCGCACTTTCAGGTAAACCAATTTCCTAGTAATCACCTCCTTGAAGAATTTGGTTAAAGCGACGAGTATTAGTGGAATTATTGAAAATCAAAACTTCGCATTTTCGCCCTGCGCCGCGATTAACCCTCGTTTCGCCGACCTCCTCCCACAGTGTGAGCGTGACGGCCCATGATGCCTCGCTTCTCGGTCACGTCTGGTTGGGGCGTCATCAGCTACTTGGATGTTCTGCGCCGTAGCCTGGCTCTTGGATGCAGCCGTGTGACTTTCTGCGTTCCGTATGGCCATCTTTCATCATTTTGCCTATGAATCCTGCACTCCGTTCACGGCTGAAAAAAAACTAATGGAAGGAATGGGGCGGGACATACGGGAGTCTAAAATATCTAAGCGAGTGTCTAAATATTCGCTTCAAAATTCGTTACAGTGAGCACGTGCATGCTTTCCGAATCGACGTCGGTTTATTTATTGCTTGATTGGCCTTTTTTCGCACCAATGTTGCCCTTGGCTGTGTTGATTGATTGATTGATTGATTGTAGGGTTTAACGCGCCGACGCAACGCAGGCGATGATGCGCGCCGTAGTGGAGGGCTCCGGATTAATTTTGACCACCTGGGGATCTTTAACGTGCGCCGAAATCTCGTATACACGGGCGTTTTTGCTTTTCGCCTCCATCAGAAAAGCAGCCGCCGCGGCCGGGAATCGAACCCGCGACCTCGTGCTCAGCAGCACAACGCCTTGGTTGTGTTGTGGTGATGCCATGCACGCGCGTACTGAGGCAGTTGTAGTATCCTGATCCGTTATTCCGATCGGTTCCAAACATTTATAACCATAGCAAACAGCAGCGGAAGGGTTGCACGGTACGGTAGAGGCACTATTTTTACAGTGAGTCATGCATTCGCTTTCCCCTCCCTCTCCCCTTACTTTCTGAGAAACTCCTTGGTGACTCTGTGTTTAACAACTGCTAGGCAAGTACACAATAACAGATATTAGGGGCGGTCTCCGAAGAGTAGTGAGAGTTGTGGGGCCGTGCGCGCCTGCCTCTTTGTTCCACTGCGCATATAATTGCACAAAACAATTATACCCCCATGGCTTTGTCTCCTGATTGCCTTTGGCGTCTTTTATCTCTATAATAGGCTGTTAGTTTGTTTTGTATGTGATCAGGGCTTCCAGCTGCGATATATGGAGGGTTTGGGTGCCGGCCGCAGCTCTATATTCGCCCTCCCCGCCAACCTACCCTCTGTCTTGTTTAAGTGGATTGGAGGAAACTATCTTGACGTGATATAAAGACATACCAATTTTGCAGAATACCCACATTAATATTTCGTCCTCTGAAAGTACAATTTCCCTTTTGCGTATGCAAAACCCGAGTTTAAAGCTGAACCAATCGTACCTGCGACTCGAATGATGCATTGACGCTTCATATGGTAGTTGCACAGCTGAACGAAAAATTTTTGTTTCGGGTTCGCGAATACGATTCCCAGACCGTGCCAGTTAAAAGGCAGAAATAAAAGAAAAGCAACACCCCGTCGGGATTTGAACCACTGCATTTGATTCAGCGGTCGTGGGACACTAGTCCAGTGCTCCCCTAAATGACGACTATACTACATTGAGACCCACCTTTGTGTTAGATGAGTGTTTTGTACATGATTTCAAGGATTCTTGGCTGGTTAACTGAGCAGTTCTTGAATAACATTTGCGCAGTAAGGTTTCATAAAGCTCCACCATAGCTGACCTCCGGCAACAGCCCTGTTCCGGCTGCGACTGTGATTTCGCCTTGCGGGAACTGTAGTCGCCCTGATTTTTATTACGCTGTACGCTAAAAAAATTGGTTGATATTGATTTTTTATAATCTAGTAAACGTTCCGTAATTCATCTTCTGCTATTTACGGAGCTTATGTTTTCTACAAGCGTTGTTGGTCGCACACAAATATTGAGTTTGCCACTCCGGGAAACGAATTGTCGCCAAAGGGAACGGACGGAGCGTCGAAAGCCGAAATACGAATCGCATGTGTTGAGCTGTAAGATCTTCATGTATCTTACTATGTTTATTACACTCTAGCAACTAACAGAACAGAACCGCATTCATTTCCGGACCTATCATTGCGGCGGTGAAGTTTTATTTATTTATTTTATTTACAAGATCCTACGGTCTTAAAAACACCAAGCAAGAAATGCACAAAAATTGAGTGGCAAACACACGTAAGTGCGATAGATTGTAAAGACAACAGGCGTAGATAAAATACAATATAAATTATTCAAGAGCTGTAATAAGGACCTTAAACAATGATTAACATGGCCTTCAAAACAACAAAAAGTGGGTTTATATCCCTATTGCATGCTCACAGTATACAATAAACAATTAAGACATAACAAAAAAAAAACAAGAAACAACTGTACCGACAATATGGCGCGATCAAAATCGCTACAGGACTGAGATGTAAAGACCGCTTCAGGAGGTGAACTCCACTCCGATATTTAACGTGGGAAAAAAAAAATTCTTGAACATGTTTGTGTGGGCTCGATACGGAAGCAAATTTTGCGTGGGCCGATGTCTTGGGTGTTGTGATCGAAATTGTTGAATGTATACCGATGCATTCACCTTTGTGAAACCAATATAAAGAGCAAACAAGAGCTTCAGGTGGTCAACTTTTTGTCTGTGTTGCAGGGTTGAAATGTTGTTCTGCAGCATTAGAGAAGTTGGCGAGTCAGTGGTCTTATATATGTTAAAAATCAACAGTATAGCGCCTCTTTGCACCTCGTCAAGCCGGTACTCATCTCTTTTAAGCAAGGGGTCCCACAGAAACGAATCGTATTCCAATTTAGGAAGAAATATCATTTTGAAGGCCAGTAATTTAGGATGCGCTTGTGTAGCTTCGAGTTTATGCCGTAAAAAGCCTACCTTGTGCGTGGGAGATGCGCAGATGTGTTCTACGTGCTTCGGCCAGGATAGAGTATCGGTGAACGTTATCTCAAGGTACTTGTACTGGCTTTTTTCTACAACTGGTGCACCATTTATGGAATAAGAAAACTGAAATGGCTGTTTCTTGTCCGTTACACGAAGTAGTACTGTTTTGTCGGTATTTAACTTCATACCCCACGTAGCGCGCCACTGATCAATTCCTGTCAAACTGCTGTTTAACAAAACTTGGTAGTCTGCAATCGTTTTTTTTTTGAAAATAAGGAAGTCGTCTACAAACAATATAATAGAAACTCCCAGATCAATAGCAGACGTCACTCATTGATGTAAATTAAAAAAGAACTGCTCCCAAAACACTGCCTTGTGGAACGCCATAGGTTACAGCAAGTCTTTCAGATGTGCTCCCGTGAGCTTTTCCCTTCTTGATCGATTCCCTACGACCATTCTTCCGATCGGTAGTCGTCTATGTCTTCAGTGGGTAAGCCAGTCACACATCGCGGACGTTCGATCGGCCGACACGACGTTGGTGAAGTGTGACAAGGCGATCGCCAATTCGCAATTCGTCGTGGTATCGTCGTGTCGGCCTAGACAACGCGTCTTAACGACAGGCGTGGTAATACAGTGAAAAAAGATAAATATAGAAGAACACGACGGCGTTAAGCGTGCTGCAGGGAGCGCTACCACAGGCGCCACCGCTACCCGTCGACGCTGAGCATGCGACGCTTCTCTTACCGGAAGTGAGAAAAAAAGCCATCCCATTGCAAGATTTCCCCTTCGTGACCCGCATGGTAGACCTGATTACGTACACAGAACAAGATGGCAGGGCCAAAAAAAACATGCAGGAAAGGGTGGGAATACGAACAAGCTTTTCAACAAAAGTATGTGCATTCTGTTGCACGTAAAAACGTTATACTTGGCACTGACGAAGTTGACCACCCAACTTAACGATTGAGCTAGTTCGTTTAGTGTGCTGAACCGGCCTTTGAGGGCCCCTTCAACCAGAGGTAAATGACGTCATAATCGAAAGTGCCAGCACGGCGTAGACTACTTGGCCTCAGGAGGTCACTTGCTCGCGTTCAGATACGGGCCAGAAATTCTTCTCTGATGTAGAAGACGCACACAGTCTTTCCTAGAGAAGCTTGAAAGAAACATAAATGCAACAAGTTCGCGCGCGACGACCTTTAGAAAGGGGTTTTTTCCCTAATGACTCGCGCGAAACTTCGGTTTGTCGTATATTGGATGGTCGCTTTCAGTATATATTGCTAGCACAATGTTTCAACTCACCATCGTTCCCATCCTCGGAATTGTAACTTTGGTTTTAAAATTCAGGCAGGCGGCAAAAAGCTCTGTGCAGGGGCCTGCGTCGATTCAGGAGGGCAGGCAGCAGTGATGCGGCCGTCAGTAGGTGCGTCTCGCGGAGACGCTGGTGCCGGCTCCCTACGTGGGCGGTCAGCGTAGAGAACGTCAGCTTCGGCCTTGCGGAACATAGACAGTTTTAGAATAGGGTATCTGAAGTTTGGGGCTTCTTTAAAAGTTATGGGAACCCAAACCCAACACGCTGGTGCTGGGCGAGTATTTGAAAGTGTCTTCCCCCACGGCAAACATGTGGCGTGGGTGGCTCTGATAGGCTCAGATATTGGGAACCCTAGGCTTAGCACCAAGCCAGATATTTGGATGCTGCTATCACTAATACTGCGGTTGAAAATCCAGTTTTTTACCCCACTAGCACGCCCCTTCAATCACATGGAACTTTATTTTCGCGCTGATTGTCATATTAGCGGTGGGTGCTGGGTTGATTATTGCGCCCAGCCAGCGCCATTCTTCGGCCCCTCACCGCATTGCGTGCTCGGGCTGATACTGATGCCGGCTCCCCCCCCCTGCCTCCACAGCCGGTGGTCGTCGCGAAGGGTCGGCTTACAATCGCAGCACAGATTTTATCGCCCCATTCCCATCGGATGACAATCTCTAGCCCAATTTTCGACTTGAAATCATTCCCCCTCTAGCATGTTTACTTTCTTTTCCACGATTCATTTGATTCTGGGCAGCAGCGGCGAGCGGTTTCTGCCATGCCCTGCGTCAGTTTGAGTCACTTAGTGCTCCGCACGGGCATGTTCGGAAGGTGTGTGTGCGGAGCGCTTCCGCATGCAGAAAACGCTTCATGCATTCCAGATTTAATAACTTCTTCCTAACGACGTGCAAATTCTTCATACTTAGTTTAGCCATCGTCATAGTTCTCAATGTTGTTTGTGAAAGGAGAAACACGTTCGGGGAACCCACAGAGTTGCCGTCCCCTAAATTTCTAGTGGGTCAGGAGCTTGAGGCACTTCCGTATTTGTCTGAGCCGTCGCTTTGCGTAAGAAGCACAGAGGACTGTCGACACGGCCTTCCAGGACTACTCGTGAAGGCAATGCAGAAGCCACGTGTGCACGGGTAGGAAATCTCTAGTGTGTGAGTCGTTTTATGGAATCACATAAAAACAAAGCAGCATTATGGCTGAAAATCTGCGCAGCGGCAACTTAAGACAATGAAGGTATATGAAGTGTAAAACACACCCTTAATTGAGGACGGCTCAGCGAGCAATAGAACTGAAGATGATAGGTTGAACATTAAGACACAAAAAGAGAGTGGGACGCGTGTTAAGGACATATTACTAGAAATTAAGAATATTAAATGGGTATGGGCACGGAATATATTGCGAAGGCAAGATAACCGGTGGTCATTGAGGGTAACAGAGTGGATCCCTACCGAAGGCAAGCGTGGTATGGGGCGGCACAAAATTAGATGGGCAGATGAGATCAAGAAGTTTTTGGGGATAAATTGGTCACAGTTAGCACAGGACCAGGGTAATTGGAGATATATGGGAGAGGCTTTTGCTCTGCTGTGGGCGTAGATAGGATGGTGATGATGGAAATACACGCCTCACGAATTCAAAAGTTCGCCCAGAAAACTGGAAACAGCGGAGCCGCCGCGCACACCGCTGGCCGTATTCCACGAATGACGTTATTCCGTTCGCTGCCTCTCGGTTTCCCGCTCCTCCGGCGGTGCGGGAGGGAGTAGGGGGGGCATAGGATCAAGTGTACTTTCCCCATGCTAACAACACTGAAAAAAAGTTTACAGGTATGAAATGACCGATGTTTTATGTGTTAAATATAAATTTTAAGCCGTTGTAAAAGCACTTCAGCAGCTTTTTAAGACTAACCAACCTAGAGCCTTTTTGCTTGTGCGAGTCGGGGAAACAGTATCAAAGTACCGTAATATTATCTTGATTATTTTCATTACAATTTAAACGGTTTATATTTTATATATCCACTATAACTTCGTACCAATTGAGTAATGGCGCCAAAGTTACGCCGTGTCGTACGAGCCCCCATTGTACGCAAACATGACTGAAATTCTTTATGTTCATAGCAGTGCTTAAAAACGCCACTGTTTTATAATAACGCGCAAATATAACGTATTTGACTCTGCTACCCATCATACTTCCTAAATAAATCACTGCTTCGCTAAATATCATAGGAATTAGCAATTAGGTGTGGGAATTTTATGTTAATTTTCTCAAATTCGGTAAGGGCTTAATCATCAACTACGAGTCAGATGATGGCACTTGAATTTTGTCTGTGCGCATGTAGTAGTGCGATTTTTCGCGTAAATAGCAGCGTTCGAAACCATGCATATCAAGACCCCCTTATCATATTTCGGGGGCATGGGTGATGAGGCCCAACACTGTGGGCATAATGGGTCCAGCTACGGGATAAGAAACGACCCCGGCTAGCTTCGTTAGAGACGTCGAGCGCCAAAGTGGGCTCGTTGGTCCCCTGCGGGCTAAGTGGGGTTCAGGGTGCTCCCCCTTCGCCCGGAAATGACCCATCCAAAATGCCCCAGAGAGGTTCGCGGCGTCCACAAGGGAGACGCCGCGACGGGTTCGACTCACCGACACAGGCGACGACAGGCTCCAAGGGGCCAGGACGAACCAGGGGGTTTATTGGCCCAGGCGTACAGTGCATAATAACGCCAAGACCGGGTTAACAACTACACTGTACCGACACGCGTCCTACGGCGTCGCCCAAACAGGCGACCATGGCCGAGGTTGCACGCGGGCCGCTCGCAAGGTGACCGGAGGCCTACCCTGCGCGTCCGATCAGGGCCAAAACAGCGCCCGACCGTCCGGCGCGGCGGGGAGGAGACGAGGCAGCCGGGGACAAGGAGCGCCCCGGTAGAGTGAACTAGAATTCACTCTAGCCCGGGTATCCGACTCCCATCTCCTCTATTCCCCCATCTCCCCTATCCATGGGGCCAGAGCCGGAGCAAGAGCCAAGAGTGAGAGCAAGAGAGAGCACGAAGCGCATGCGCCGCGCTTATAAGGAGCGGGGGAGAGGAGGCCGGAGGCTGGGCGAGGAGGAGCAGCAACGGCGCGGTAGGCGCCCGTCGGCGCGTCGGCCCGCGGGGTGACGTCACGAGCGCGGGGAAGCGCGCTCGTTCAAAGGCCCCCACACGCGGGCCACGGAACAGGGGATCTAGCGGACCCCCACAACACAGTAAATTACAAGTCTGCATGGTAAGTAATCAGATATTCAGATTGAATTAAATTGATTATAATGATCGAAGACACAAGTAAAACCACAGGGTAAGGTGGTGAAATTAGTTGCGAGGCTCAAACCTCATTTCCTCCTCGGAGGTATGGCTGCAATAGTAATAGCTGCCCCTTGCGTTATTCAGCTCTCATTAGAATGTGTTATAGTAACAGTAACCTGCTAAAAATGACACCGCTGGTTAATCTTCTCAGGCCCCTCGTATGATCAGTTCCTTTTGTCATGTGTCAAATGAGATTGCATTGGTACGCAGATGCCGAAACTCCAGCGGCCGAGTTAAACTTGAATTTGAGCATTGCAGGGGTCACTCGGCCGATGATAGACGATGATGATGGCAGGTTCGACGATCGACGGCATCTCGCCGACGGTCTACTCCAGAAATACACAATTTATTTACAGCAGAGCTGTTTAAGCTTTTTGATCCGACGTTTACCGTTACCAGGAAAAATACAAAAGCAAACCGCGAGCATGTGAGCGTGCGCCTCGGGAGGAGCGCCCGGCGTCGTCTAGACGTTAGCGTAGGTTTGCGCAACGTGAGGAGCCCGCAAGGACACAAAGAAAAAATACAGGCGCATAAGGAGCGCCCGTTGGCGGTCAGCTCATCCTTCGAGAACACTCTGCCCAGCTTCGTGGTGGCGTGACCTGCCGTGGGCTATTCTACTCTCATGTTCTCGTGCGTTCACGCCCGCAGTGTGGAGCGCAGGCACCGAGTTCGCGCTACACATGCCAAGCTTCTGAACCCGGGTGCCGCGGATTCTGGCACATGCTAACGCGGTGCACTTTGGGAGATTTGGGAGATATGGGAAAGGCTGCGGACAAAAAGATCCGGGCCTGCCAGTCATGAAGAATTTTCCGCGTCTATTTCATTAATCGATGTGATGTGCAAAGCCGGCTGCCCGGCTATAGGAAAGGCGCCGACAGCTCTGCTGTTTCTTCAGGCCTTGTGGCTCTAGTGCATGCTAGAAATTTTTTTTATTTCCAAGTACTGTTACAACGAAGCCGGATTCAGCGTTAGACCCTCTGCCCTAAGACCCCCAGAAACTTATTTATATTGCATAAACCAAGCCTCCAGTGGAAATGATAAGCAACTGCTAGCTAATCCCCATTTGGCCTCTGACTGGCCTGAAAACACAACCGATCGTAGGCGTGTAGAAAATGGTCACTGAATCTAACACACCCTCTCATGCGAGCACAACATTTTTAACTCGAACACCATTTAGAACCACTAAAACATATAAAAAATAACAAATAAACTTCCAGCCCTCAACAATGAAACCTTATTAGGGCCACCCCTTGTGGCGTACTTACAATGAACAGCATATAATCGTGCTCCGAGCCAACAACTGCCTCTCTGTATTAATCCACCCCCCCCTCTCCCGTTCCGAGTAGCCTCGGCAGGCGCGAGTCTCAAATGTACAGTTGCTCGCTGGGAAACATATTGTCACTTAGCCAAGGACAATGCGGGCTTCTTTAAGAAGGTTTTTTTAGCGAACTTGAGCTCCGCAAAAAACATAATAACTGCGCAAACAGCGAAGAAGAAGTCAACAGAAGTACGTCCACAGACGATCGTCTGCAAATAGAATGTCACGGCGTTTTCGCGGCCAGCATTTATCTCGTGGCGTCATTCCTTCGGGAACAATCTAATCAGATTGAGAACACTGGTGATCACGAAAGAACATTCTAGTATGGTAACGACAGGGCAACATACTCTCCCTATCAAATTAGATAGCCTATGCTGCATAAAAAAAGAAAGCGAATCAGGCACTTATCTTAGCCCATAGATAAGGCAAACAGCGGTGCCCAGACGCTCGATACACAACACATAAATAAAAAAGAGAAGGTAAGGGGGGTCGCGGCCATAATCCCGGCGTCGTGTAAACGGCTGCCGACGCGTCAGGAATTCAAAGGCAGCTCCTAGTATAGGCAAGTTGACCTCGGCAGACATGACAGATAGGCTTGCCCATGCACTGGTCGGATGTACTTTCTCCGTACAAGCGAACCCTCGAGTGACCGCACCGCACTCATATTCCTGCCGATCACACTAGCGCATCGCGAATGACATAATGCGTTATTACACAGGTTAAATAGAAAATAAAGGCGCTGCGCCACATTCACCAAAAAAGTAAAGGAGTTCTACTCAACGAGAAAGCTGTCAAGTGTGGAGCAGTGATTAGCGAGTGGAGAGACTATGGCGCTCTTCTTCGCTCTTGAATACCACCCCTTGTGCGTCTCCCTCCACCCTGGAATAATTGAAGCGATCATTGTTGGATGCCCCGCTTTCACAGTTCTCGCACGCCTACTTCTGGGACAGCTCTCACTGTTTTTTTTATATCTTGTTTTTTAATGAGCTGCAGCCGCATTAGCAGCATCAGCACCAGCTGGATTCTTCTTTTTGTGCTTGCTTTCCACAAGCACGTGCTGGAGCTTTGCTGGCGCATTTTGAACACATCATTTTTAATGGGTAGCTTCCTGTTCATGTAGGTGTACTCCATAACAAGGCAAAATAATTGCGCAAGAGAAGAGACACGCGGATGAAGTGAAGACGCACATACATGGCGGCCACAGTCCGTCTTCCATTCATCCGTGTTTTGCCTTTTTTGCGCACTTATTTTATTCATTCGCTTTTTTTCTTCTGCGGCCACTTTTTCTTTGCTTACTATCGTAAAAACCCAATTAAATCAGCATTTTTAACTAAACAGACCCGGGGAATGCCGTTCAGTTGCATATCTTTTTCCTCAAACGCACCTGAAGTTTTTCTTGAGCTAAATAATGGGGAAATGCATGACCAGTGTCAGCAGGTCAATGAGTTTAAAGCGGCCCCGTTTAAATAAACCTCTTGTTCAAGGCTGCTATTTTTACAAAGCCTCTGTTTGAGTGCATGATACCACGTGACTCCAGTGGTACCACGGACGAGCTACGACGACGAGCGCGGCCCCTAAAATGTTCTACACTTAAAAACGAATGGAGATTCGTAACAGGGATCGAACCGTCCGCTTCGAGTGTACTAGCAGAAAAAAAACGGCGTGAAAAGGCTCTCAGGGCTGTGCTTTGCAACTTTCGTCGTTATTCGAGCCAGGGCGGCACGAAAACTAACGACGAAAGCAACGCTAAGAAGCTGAACAACAATAAACAAGTTTGCTAGAACTTCACAGGCCATATTTTGCGGGGGAATCTGGGAATACGCTATTGGTGTCTAGTGGCAAAGTCAACGTCACGTCACACGGAACCTATTTGAAGGCTTGGCTTGTTTATGATGCTCTTCAGTCCAAGTTTCCCAGCTGCGCTAATTGAATAGTAATTAAAATTCGTGCAGAGCGGTGCAAGAATCCCCGTAACGCACGAAAGAAGCTTATATGGCATTCTGGAACCCTGTGTAAAAAGACAACCTTTTTAAACAACTGATACAATTACCCACTGAAGCGATGCTCAACATGGGTCCCCAAAGGAAGAAAATCTACAATGTTCATTACAAACGCCAAGAACACGCGTGCCAGAAAAATGGCAGCGCATCTGCTGACTTCACGGCAAATGTCGCCAAAAACACGACAGCATTCTTCCGCCACTGTCACACTGCCAGTCCACTTGTCACGCTCTTCCACTACCGTCTCACTGTGGCTACAGTAAACACGACGGAGGTTTGATGAGGTCAATCAAATGTACGCGCGTTCCGCTATTCATGCGCTATCTATCGGATACATTTGTTACAGTTGAACACGTTGAAACCGCCACCTTGTCGAGGATTGCGCTTGATCTCTTGTGGCATCGAGGGTCAAAATATTCTTTTCTGGAATTCTTTATTGGCCGCCGCAAATATCAAGCGCATGCCCATTCTCAATTAAAAGTACAGTGCCTTAATACAAGTCATGTTGTGCTGTTCAGCATCAAATATGCCTGTTTTATTTCGCTCAAGGTTGACGAGTACGAAATATCGCACGAGATTCTGTGGTTTAGAAAGGTTTTGCTTAAGAAAACTGCTTGTTTAATAATTTTCGCATCCTCTGCCCGCGTGGCTCAAGATCGCAAGTCATATATACGAAGAGGAATACAGGGAAGCAGACATTTTCTGGTGTAAGCACCACACTTACCCTTACTATAGTGCCTAGAACATACTGGTATATTCTAGGCACTATACCCTTACTGTAGAGTTATCACTACGGGAGGTGCGAAACAATGGTAACTCTTTCTATAAAATTTTGCCTTGAGTTACGACAAAAAGCAGCTTTAGTTTTATAAAAATTAGAGATGTTTTAAAATAGCAATACAAAACTGTTATTACAATGTTCAAAAAACAATAGTTTTAACAAAAACGTAAAAATTACTTTTGCCTATATATTTGATTTGTTTTAGAAAAATTACGTTAATATTTATTTAAATATTTTTTGAGTAAAAATTTTACAAATTAAAAAAATGTTAAGCTCTAATGAAAACTGTACTACGGTTGGTTTATTTACTGGCGTTGCCGACCACTGAAGGCGACAATGGAAAATTCAACAGAGTGTTGCTCTCACGGCAGCGCCCACCGTGAGACCTACGAAAAATATTTCCGTAGGTAGAATGCAATTGTCTTGTATATGAAAAGATTGTGGTGGCTAAAGGCTGAATAGCGCAATATCGCCGCGCCATCTACAATGTGTTCCGTGAGTGAAAAGTGCCCTATTCATCCCCAGCCGCGTTGGGACTTTCTTGTCCCGTACGCAACGAAAGATCCGCTGGCAAGTAGAGGAAAGCTTTGCTTTAAAACCGCAGTTGTTGGCGCTTGCAAAAGAGCTGCGCTTAGATGTTTCAGGCCCGCTGAGAAAGCTAGAGATTATGCAGTACATACTCGCTTTTGGGGCGGATGATATGAGCTGTTTGAGGGCATTGAGCTGATCAATGACCGCTAAAAATCAGGCAGCAGAGGCAGGGGGCCACCGAGAAGAAAGAAAGGGAGAACAGGAGCTCGAGATACGCAGGCAGGAAGAAAAACCCGAGGAAGGAGTGCGAGAGCAGAAGCTCAAACAGGACGGAAAGATGCGACAGTACGTGCTCGAGATCGAGATACTACGAAGGGAAAGAAGGAAGCTCGAACAGGAGAGACACCAACGGGAGAAGAAGACACTAGAGCACGACGTTCTACTCGAGCGGGTATAAGTAAAGCGTGAGTTAGAATTTTGCTCGAAAAAGACCTCGTGTTTGAGGAAAGAACCGTGCCAGCATTGTCTGGAGCAGACGCTCGTGTGCTTGAGTCAGAGTTGACCGTTGCGGCTCAGCAGAGTGACAAGGCGGCTGAGAAAGATAACCAAGACGCATTAGTTCAGACGGCCGAAAGAGGGCACTACACGTCCACTGAGGGCGATGATTTGGTTATGCTGAGTGAAGCCCATTTCCGGACAAGGTGATTCATGCCGGGCTTTGAAAAATGGATATATAAAAATGATGCACGTAATGCCACAGGGCAGGCGCAAACTCACAACTGCTTAACTTTACCGAGAAATCCTCAGCGAATTAGTCTTGCGCAGCCACAGAAACGCATTCTAAATAATGAGTAAAATTAACAACACAATAAAAGCAACGCCTATCCAAAAATATTATTTATTTTCGAAAAGGTACGGGAAGAATTCGATGACACAGGCGCTTGCGGGTGTAAAATACGTTTCCGGTAATGTATGGGCGATTGTGCACGGGTCGTGTGCAGTGTAATTGTTTTTGTCTGTTTCTTCCTTCTATGAGGGCATAGCGCAATTTTGCAAGGGTGGGGCAAATGGGTGCACGAATATGTGCAGGTCTTGTCACTTCTTACCGGTTTCGTGCACTAAACTTTTATCCTTTAAATATTCCCCACGCCACCTTCAAAAAGCACCCTTTGACGTTCCCGAAACGGCAGATGATTGCGCTCATGAATAAGATAAGTGCAATGTGTCGAAGCAATGTTTATAACACGTTTAACGTGTATAACAGGTTTCACCACGGCGAAGATGTTTCGTTGAATTAAACCACCGCATTAACCCGCAACGGCCACTGATTATTGCGTTTATAGAGGAAATTCGCAAGCACAGGTAACCATGTCATTCCTTACTGCCAAGCAAGGACACATATTGGTTGTGTTATCGTGGGCAGTACGCGCCTTGCGCCGCGCGCAACGGGAACGAGCAGACGACTCGAGAGCGCCTTCCACACTAGGAACGGTTCATCGCTCCGCGTCAGGGGCGGACTGTGTTCGATCTCACGGCGGATACTGTAACCTCGGCTGTCGGGGCCTTGTTCCTGTCTTGCTTGGGCTCCTCTCTCGCTATGCAGCAAACCAGCGATGTTTGCCTTCGTCTTCGGGTCGTCATCTCCAAGGCAGCCAGATTTGCTGGCCCCTTAGCACCACGCTACGACAATCATAACCGAGGTGATGGAATCCGCTCGGGGAATCCCTCCCGAATGCAACAATGAGTTCCCAGCGGTGGGATGACAACTTCGCAACACCCTCTCTGTGTCTAACGGTTCTGCCCAGATAAGGCTTTACTTTAACCGCAATATCAAGGATAGCGGAGAAAGTGTAAACGTCGTGGAAGGCACTCGAATCAGGAGAAACGCAAGCATACGAGACGAGAGGAAACGTTCGCCAACACAAACCCCTCACAGTATAGGAAGAATGGTAGCAGCTCCACATCAACAGTCATCGGAGATAACGTTTGGCCATTTATTACCCCGGAATGTTACACATTTCGTTCTGTAGCTGTCGGTATTAAAAGTCAGGTATTGCACCATCTGACAATGTTTCACCGAATATCACTCGTCCAGCACGCCCTCTGGAAACAGTAAGCGCAAAAATCAGTAAGTCCTCTTCAAACAAAGAGAATATACCAAAGCTTTCAAGGAGTAAAAAATACCTGCAGTGAAGAATTATCCAGCACATGTTCTAAACGCTCAGCGTTTATGGGCCTTACGATGGTGCACCCTGATCCGAATTCTAGCCGTCTTTGTGAGTAACCACCAGTACATTTTGACTTTGAGAACTTTCTCATTGTCCTTGTGCATTCTCGAATGTTCGATTGCTGCGCCTTCCCTTTCCTTAAATTTCCCTTCCTTCCCTTTCCTTATACATCCCCTCTTATTTCAAAGCTGTAAAGATGGCTGCATAATTAGTAGCGAGAGAAGTTCAGCGTTTATCTATTGCACAACAATTCGCAGAATACTGAGCATGATGACGTGGGTTCGACTCCCGGCCGCGGCGGCCGCTCTTCCGATGAAGGCTAAAAGGAAAAACGCTCGTGTGCACCAGATTTAAGCTCACGTTAAAGATAACCAGGTGCTCAAAATAAATACGGAGCCCTCTATTACGGCAGGCCTCATTGCCGGCATTGCATCGGTGCGTTAAACCTTACAATCAATCAATCAATCAATCAATCAATCAATCAATCAATCAATCAATCAATCAATCAATCAATCAATCAATCAATCAATCAATCAACCAATCAATCAATCAATCAATCAATCAATCAATCAATCAATCAATCAATCAATCAATCAATCAATCAACTCTTTGCAGAAGATTGCCGCACCGGACTTGCACTTACAGATTACCAAGCACGGACATTTTCACCGAGATGCGCAAGAGAAGGCTCCCGTGTTGCTCCACTCCCCCACTCGAAAAGGGCGTTATGAATAGTCAGCATCCTTTGAGCCGAAGAAACATTACTACCCGTTCTGAATTGCGGCCTTTTACAAGACGGCCTGTATCATTTATTCCAAAAGTATGTATATTAAGTGTGCTGCTTGGCCGGAAGAAAATGCGCCGGAGGCTGTCGTATACTGAGCTGTATGACACCAACTTCTCTGATCACAACATAATGCGTCAGACTGCAGAATTCTTCAAAAGAGTCTAAAAAACCCCTTGTTTATCGGCCCACAAGAGACGGCATGCCGCAGAGAATGACCCGTACTCCATGACTTTCACCGTACCGTAATTTGTATGTTGAAATCGAACAATGGTGGCCAAACACTTCGCATAAAATCTAGTACAGGGGCTAAGAATTAAAGAAACCCCGCAACTAAGGTTGAGGTTTCGCAATTTCATTTCCACCAAATAAAATCTAAAGTATGGCCTCAACCGCATTACTAGGAAATCGCTTATGCCGCTTCCGTTTGCGATGCGTGAGCAATACGAAGTAGACATTTTCTTTTTAAAATGAATAAAACTTTTCTGTAACCCTTGGGTGCAATTACATGGTTTGGAGTTTTCGTTTATGTGAAAGAAAGCAAAAGTTTAAAATTTAACAATCTACTTGGACAAGCGTTGGCGTACTAGGCATATAGAAAAATATTAAACGCGGCTTTATTAGGCGAATACAAGAACACATGCTGTAGTTCCAGGGTGACAGGGATGACTTGCAATAAAAATTTATAAATGACAGGGAGAAAGTGTCGGAAAACAGAGGGGGAATCTACGCGTCAGTTGTAAAGTGAGACGCTCTTTACTTTCTCAGGTACGGGACCAGAATATTGGCGACATGTATGACCAGTGTTAGCAATTCCATGAGTTTAGAATGGTCGTGCCTACATAGACATGTTGTTGAATGCCGAAACAACGGACAAGCGGGTATCTTTTCAAAGCGTCTGTTTGGGTGCGTGAGGCCACGTGACATCGGTGGAACCACGGACCAGCTACGACGGCAAGCGAGGCCCATAAAATGTTCCACACTTATAAACGAATTAAGATTCGCTAATGAGATGGAGAGGTCCGCTTCGAGTGTACTAGCGAAAAAACCTAGTCGAAAGGCTCTCAAGGCTGTGCTTCGCAATTTTATTCGTTATGGCAGCCCGGCCAGAATGAAAACAAAGAAAGAAAACAACGCTAAGAACCTGACCAAAAATAAAATGTCTGCTCGAACTTCAGAGGCCGGATTTTGTGTAGGAAACTGGGAATACGCTTTCTTAAATATGTGCATTAGTGTTTAGCGGCAACTTCACCTCATACTGCACTTATTTGATGCTACTTGGCTTGGTTATGCTGCTTCGTTGTCAAAGCTTTCGAGTTGCGCTTATTGAGTAGTGATGAGAATTCGTTCAGAGCGGTGCAAGAATTCCCGTAATACGCGAAACAAGCTTATTATTGTATTCTGGAACTCATTATGAAAAGTGAACTTATTTAAAAAACTGATTGAATGAACCACTGAAGCGAAGCTCTATACGAGTCTCCAGAGGAACAGAACACACAGTGTTCATTACAAACGTCAAGAACACGCGTTCCAGAAAAATGGACTCGCGTCTGCTCAGTTCGCCGGAAATGTCACCGAAAACACGACAGAATTCTTTCGCCACTGCAACACTGCCAGTCCAATTGTCACGCTCTTACCCTACCGTCTCGCTACGGATACAGTAAACACGCGGAGGTTTGGTGAAGTAAAATAAATATTCGCGCGTTCCACTGTTCACAAGCAATCTATTGGATCCTTTTGTCGCTGTTGAACACGTTGGAATGCCGCCACTTTGTCTAGGATTGGGTTTGAGCTCTTGTGGCATTTTGGGTCAAAATATTCTTTCGTGGTATTTATTATTTGCCATCGCAAATATCAAGCGCCGAACCATTTTCACTTAAACTGATGTTTTAATTTTCCGCCTCAAATATGCCTGTTTTATTTTTGCTACAAGGTTGACGAGCAAAAGATATCGTACCAGATGCTGTGCTTTATAAAGGTTTTGCTTAAGAAAAAAGAAACATCCCCCTCGCGAGGGGCACGATCAAATGCAGAGCATTTCCGCGGGGCGCGCGCCTGCAAGTGGTATGGATTACGTATTGGTTGTTGTTGTTGTAATTGTTGTCTTTCAGCGTAGACATTGTCGATGAAGTCGATGGTGAAACGTGCCGTGAACCCCCTGCCGCGGCTATGACGCAACGTGGAGCGGCTATGACGCAACGTGGCGCGGCTATAACGCAACACAATCCAACACAATCCACTTTAATCCAATCCAATCCAAATCCAAGCCAACCAAACCAAGCCAAGCCAATCCAATGCAATCCAATCGAATCCAATGCAATGCCCTTCGCGAGAGAGTGTTATAGCGCCGAAATCGCGCCACCACATGAACGCGAACCGAACGCGGCGAGAGAGGGTGTTGCGAGCGGAGAGAAGGCGAGGAGGACGCGGGGGAGAGGGCGCACCTGTGGCCGACGGTTGAATGAGTCAAGGATATAAGGCGCGTGCGTAACCTTCCATTCTGTGTCGGCTCCGTGGAGCAGTCGGTAAAGTGCCGTGTACCTTGCGTTCCGCCCGCAGAGTCGTGGGATCGAAACCTGGCGCCGGAAGGTATTATTTCTTTATATAGTGTAGGGTGCGGACTACGTAGTGATGCGGACTACGGACGCCAACGCGGGTGACATCGTGAGTTACTAAAATGCTCTGCATTTAAAATACTTCGTTCAGAATTCCTGTGTCTTCTGGTCGGGTGGCTGAGTGGAGGGACAGAAAGACGGATGGGCACAGACGGGAGACTCTTCTTCCTTCTCAAGTGCCACAACACTCGTCCTCAAATACCTTACCCACAGTACGGCACACTCTTAGATGCGGGACAAACGAAATGGAGTATATCCTAATGCAAATTCTCTTACTTAAGCTAAGTTCGTATAATTAATGTATAGATAACAACTCAGATTTAAAAAAAAACTTATGAACACTCCAAAAAGAGAGTCAAGATTGTTATAGCGGTCTTCAAAAACCCCTTAGGTGGGCAAAAGAATTTATAGAAATTTAGGCCCAGCTTTTTACCCTCCTTAAAATATTTTGCCCAGGTTATTATTTCTGTTTAAGTTCAAATAAATGTTTATAGGTCGAAAAGGTTTAAAGTTTGCATCAAAGCTGTATTGCGGTTTGTTTATTTACTGGCATTGCATACCACTGAAGTTGACAAAGAATAAAACTCAAGAAGGTGTTCGTCTTACGGCAGCGCCCTACGAGGAATCTACGAAAAATATTTCCGTAGGTACAATGCCATTCTCTTGTATTTGAAACTATTCTGATGGATAAAAATTAATGTTGTCGTTTAGATGCCAGAACCACATATTCGATTTAGGGCAGTGTAAATATTAGTAGAAAGTAGCAGTTCTTCCCTTCTGTGCCGTTGTAATTTGGAGACTTAACGCACAGAGGATCCTTCTGGGTTTGGTCTCCCTTGTACTTTGTTTAACCTACAATTTTAAGTGCGAATGCACTTCTTAAGCGACCCTGAACCTGCGTCCACCGGCGATGTCCGCATAGCATACCTACGTGGGGTATTGGCCAGGAATCTCCTCGTATTCCTTGGCAACGGGGGGAGATGGGCGCGCGCTGCCTGGCCGCTGACATGGCACATACCCACGTGGGGGATTGGCCAGGAATCGGGCGTGAGAAGGGCTAATGCACCCGCTTAAAGGAGTACTGACACGAAATTTCAAAGCTGAGATCCGCTCTAGCAATCAAGTACAACGACAACACAACTAGGTGTCTTTGCATCTTTCTTTCTTTGTAGTTGTGTGTGTGTGTGTGATCTCTCTTTCGCGAACATTACCGAACCGCGCAAATTCAACTCGTGCATTCGCACTTTCACATTCATCCCCACGGGGAAATGCGGGGAATTTTTTTATTAGTGTCACAGCAGCGTTTGATTACTTCAAAGTTGAAACTGGATACTCTTTCGGTTACACAGGACCTCTCCAATAACCCAGTATTTCTTTTTCCCTTGTTGCGATTCTGCGCTATTCCCTCATCCTGCAAAGTTCTGCGGAGTCCCCGAATGTGAAAGTAAGCTGCCTCGACAAGCCGCGACGTGCCTGGGAACGGCCTGATCAAGGGTACCTAGCTGTGGACGTGATTCAAAATTCGGCGGCGTCAGACGCGGCAAGTTGAGACGCGACCCGGCGACGCAGACGGGCCAGCGGAGATCTCCTTTCTGCCCTCTTTCAGACTCAGCGTGCGCCGCCACTACCGACCACTCACAAACTCTGGAAAGAGCATTGTCTGTACTATCTTCTCGCCGTTGTTGCATACGGGCGGGCGCCCCGAGCACCGTCGCCTCCGTCATGCGCGTGGTAACTTTGGGGTGAGCGGCCAGCAATTGTTGCTACCTTGAGCAGGATGACAAGAAGCCATAGGCAAACGAAACTGGTTTACTGCATGGCGAGAAAGGAGCCGAAGCAAGACAGGAACATTGCCCTGAGAAATGATTTGTAAAAACCTGTGCAAAAAACAGGGGGAGAACTTGTTTGACCGTTAGCGCTTTGGGTATAAATACAATGCCCCGTGCGCAGAAGATCATTCTTTTTTGAGCAGAGAATGAATGCTGTCACTTTGCTCGAGTCCGTTACTCTAACCTCGCCTGTTGGGACATTGTTCCCGTCTTTCTTCAGCTCATCTCTACATGCAGTAAGCCAATTAAGTTTGCTTCAGCTCCTGGCCATCATCTCAAAGGCAGCAAATTTGCTAGCCGCTCACCGCCAATCTCCCACACGCATGACCGAGGCGACTGAGCTCAGCTCGGGGAAGCCTTCCTCAATGCAACAACGGGTTGCCAGCGGTGGGATGGTAACTCCGTTACAACTGGAGCCAGCGGTGCGATATACAATGCACGGACATAAAGACGGCTTTGGACTTCGCAAAATTCATGGCGGTCAATTGTGAGCTCCGGACCTTTCTTCTCTGAGTTTCACCAAGCTTCAGAGGATAGCCGATAGGACGTGTCTCTTTGCCGCGTTGGACATATGGACCGGGCAGCTGAACGGGTAGCACCACTACTTCGCGGTACCTTCATTAGTGGAATGAGGCGGTCCATTTCACTACGTATCCTACCGCTGTTTTTGTCGTGTTTGCATCGGTGATTTGAATGTTTTGGTGGGTTGTGAGGAGGTATGTTCGGAGAAACGAAGTCTAGACAAATGTTTTGTGTTCTTAGGTGCAATAACGGCTACATACCTTTGTTGGACGGTTCTAAAGTTGCACGGGTACGGGCTACAATTACATGAGCGTTTTTTGCAATGATCTACGCTTGGATCCACCCTATATTAGTACGAATAAAACTACTACTATTAGCATTCATTTCTTCCTAAATGCACTGAAGGCTAGGTGAACTGATTGGACGCTTCAAAGTTTGGGAATGGGCAACATTGACATGACCGCGTTTTGCTGCACTCTGCGCCTGGCTCCGCGCGAACTCAGCAGGAATAAAACTATTACCATTAGCATTCATTATTAATATATTCATTTCTACGTGTACATTATCTTTACTGGCTTCAATGAATATAGTTTCCAAGCTAGCATTAACGATGGGATGCCTGGGTTCGTGTGCTTTGAAGAGAAATGTGCTTACGCACGAGATCGATTATCGTGTGGCCGTGGAAATGTTGTGGCAGTTCACACTTTCTTTCTGCATCTGTGAGCTTTGTTATGGTGAGCAACACTGTGACAGCACTGGAGCCTGAGAGCCGGAGCGGAACTCCTGCATTTGTAATGGTCATTTTATCAATAGCGAAAGTTTAGGGGCGTGTTAGATGCCAGAACCACATCTCCAATTTAGAAAAATTTAAATATTAGCAGAAACTAGAAGTTCTTCCCTTTTGGGCCGTTGTAGTTAGGGGACTTGGTGCACACAAGATCCTTCAGCGTTAGTCCTATGTGCTTTGTTTACCCTACAATTTTTATTACTGTATAAGTAGCGTTTCATTAATTCAAATTTTAAATCAGCTGGATACTCCTTCAGTTGGAGTGGACCTCTCCAATAAGTCAATATTTCTTTTTTCCTTTAGTGTTGTGATTATGCGCGCTGAAACCAACAACCAAGTTTTTGCGTCTTGCCAAGTTTCGCGGAGTCCCCTGTGTGAAAGAAAGCTGTCTCCGGCAGGCCGCAACGTTTCTGGCAGCGGCCGGTTTAGGGCGCCTCGCTGTCGGCGTGATTGAAACTTCGGCGGCGTCAGACGCAGAAAGTTGAGACTTGACCCGGCGAGGCAGGCGCCGCAACGGAGTTCTCCTGTCTCCCCACTTTAAGAATCGGCGTGTGCCGCTACTATAGACCCCTCATGAACAGTGGAAAAAGCGTTGTGTGTTCCTTTACTAGGCTCTCCCCGTGAGCAAAAAGCAGGGGAGGACTCGTTCGACATTTAGCGCTTTGGGTAGAAATACGAGGCGGTGAGCGTGTAATATATTTCTTTTTGGAGCAGCAAATTAATTCTGTCACTCTGCCGTAGTCCTGTACTGTAACCTCGCCCATCAGGGCAATGTTCCTGTGTTACTTGGGCGCATCTCTCGCCATCCAGTAAACCATTTAAGTTTGCCTTTGTCTTCTGTTCCTCATCTCCAAGGCACCAACATTTGCTGGCCGCTCACCACCGCGCTACAACGCTACCATACGGATAGCCGAGGTGACGGAACTCGGCTCGGGGTCGCCTTCTCGAATGCAACAATGGGTTGCCTGCGGTGGGATGGCAACCGCGCAACACCCTCCCTTTGTGTAACGGTTCTCCCCAGATAGGCCTTCACTTTAACTGTAATATGAAGGATAGTGGAGCAAGTGTAGGCATAATCGAATGTACTGGAGGGAGGATAAAACTCAAGGAGAGGAGAAGGGAGAACATTGTGAACACAAACCCTCAAGAGAACAGGATAAATGTTAGCAACTTCACACCGACAGTCATCGACAATACCTTCTGTCCAATTTTGTTCTCCGGTATGTCCTACATTTTGCGCTTTTGCATGTCGGTTTAAAAAGTAATGTATTGCACCATCCGTTAATGTTTCAGAGAATATGACTCGTCCAGCACGTGGTGTGCAAACAGTAAGAGGAAAAATCACGAAGCCTTCAAGCGACAAATAGAATGTACCTAAGCTTTCAAGCAAAAATAAAAAATGCCTGCAGTGATGAATTTTATTACATGTGTTCAAACGCTTCGCGTTTAGTGCCTTACGATGGTGCACCATGATCCAAATTCTAGAAGGCTATGCGGATTACGAGTACACTTGAGCATGACGCAGTCTCATTGTGTTTGTGCATCCTGGAATATTGCATTAATGCGTGTTCGCTGCCAAAACTTCGTTGATAGGCTGAACACAAGCATACCCTCTTACTTTAGAGCTCTAAAGACGGCTGCATAATTAAAGACGAGAAGTTCAGGCTTTATCCTATGGCGCAACTATTCGCAGAATGCTTAGCACGAGGACGCTGGTTAGACTCCCGGCTGCGGTGGCCGCTTTTGTGATGAAGTTGAAAAAAAAATGCCTGTGTGTACCATATATCAATCAATCAATTAATCAACCAAGCAACCAATTTATTGTTTGATTATCTGAAAATCATGCACGGGGGTTATATACAGAAGGAGTTCACAAGGTTCGAGACTGTAGCATGATCTCCTGTACAGAATAACATAAAATACAGTGAATAATAGAAGAAAATTGGGAAGAAGAGAGATATGTACACAAATGATTCAAAGCATGTCAGTAAGTGTAAGTACACGGAAACAAGCGATACAGAATCAACTTAGAAAAAAAACTACGCAACAAAGCATCGGAAAGCAATCTTGGTTATGTTTGCGGCAGGGACATGAGGTAGATCTTTAATTCTTTTTTGAATTTGTGTAATGTCGTGGAAGATTTAATGGTGGCAGCATAGAATTCCATAGGGATATTGCTCAGAAGTGCACTGTCTGTTGGCCATAATTCGCTTTTTCTCCCGGTAAAATGAAATTGTTCTTAAAAGCAAATCTATTGGTCTTAGTACTAATAAGACTAGGCGGCAAAAAAACAGAAACACGGGAACTGATCGCTAACTTCTTTAAATAAAAATACCGAGGTATAATTCAGAACTTTGGAAACGGGCAAAGATTTATTTGTATGAAGCCATGAATGAGAATTCGCGCTGCAGAAACTAGATGAGAAGGTTCGAATAGCTTGATTTTGTATTACTTGTAATGGTGTTAGATGAGTGTCGTATGTATTACCCCAGCACGACATGCAGTATGTAATATGTGAATATATAAAAAAGAAGTATAGTGATGCGTTGAATGACTGAAGCATTTAAGACACGTTAAAGATCCCCAGGTGGTCAAAATTATTCCAGAGCCTTCCACTACAGCGCGCGCCATCGCCTACCTTGCTTCGGCGCATCAAACCCTACAATCAACCAAGTAACTTTTCGCAGAAGTATGCCGCACGCACTTGCACTTACAGATTACCAAGCACGGACATTTTTACAGAGATGCGCAAGAAAAGGCTACCGTGTTGCTCCACTCCAGCACTTGGAACGGTCGTTATGGACAGTCAGCATCCTTTGAGCCGAAGAATCATTACTACCAATTCTTAAATGTCGCATTCTACAAAAAGGCGCCAATTTTCTGTATTGGCAGCTTGGTTCGAAAAGTATATGCATTACGTGTGCTGCGTGGTCGAGATGAAAATGCGCCGGAGGCTGTCGTATACTGGGCTGTGTTACACCAACTTCACTGACGATAACGCAATGCGAAAGGTGCCGGGGTTCTTTAAAAGAGCCTAAAATGCCTTTTATTTTTCGGCCCACAAGAGACCACATGTGGCATAAAATGGCGACAATCGATGACTTACACCGTGCCTTAATTTGCATGTTTTAATCGAAAAATGGCGCCCACACAGTGAGCATAAAATCTGGTATGGGGCTAAGCCTTTAAAAAAGACTCTCAGCTGAGTTTGAGACATTTCGATTTTAAATCTAGCAAATAAAATCTAAAGTATGGCCTCAACCACATTACGAGAAAATCACTTATGCCGCTTCCCTTTTACATGTGTAAATAGTAGAGGTACCGTGTACACGGCCACGCGAGCAGGTGAAGCCGGGGAAATTGGTTGGCTGCCATTTTGCTCTGTTCAAGAGTGAACATAGCGTGTGCGCTGGCTACGTAATGAGTGAGCTTTGGCTCAGCCGTCTGAGCATGAAACAGGAAAATTGCCGCAGTTTTTGTTCCCAAATTGGTCTGTGATTTAACCTATTACGACGCAGTGCAGTTGTTTACACAGTAATATATCAGCTAAGGTTATTCGTGTATGGGCGTATTCACTTGCAACATTCCCGACATGAGGTGCACTGTTTAACAGTAAAAGTGGTAAATAAATTTTCATTTTATCCCAGGCTTTAGAGGCGTAGCCAAAGAGGGGTTGGGTGTTTCGGTACCAGAACACTCACCGAAAGTTTCTGAAAGGGGCATTTGTTTCTCTGCCTCTGGCGCCTTTCGGCCTTATTTTTGTCTACGCTGGTCGCACTCCGCATCGGTATATTATTTTGCAAAATCAAGAATGATAAACTAAATAAGAAAATGAAATGGTGTTTGCATGCGGGCTCTTTTTCCTATCAGGGTTTTCTTTTCGTTTTCTTTTTTTATAGCGGCGTATAACAGCCCCCGTAAAACGCCACTGCCAGGCATTATACAATATAAGAAAAAAGCATTTGTCGTATGGTCTATGCGTGAAAAAAGAGCAACAAACCCACATGACCAGCCTAATATTTAAATGTGGTCCAGCAGGGAATAAGGTACACAAATAAAACACGCGCCCTTAACTACTACGCATAAGAAAAAATACAAAAGAATACAAAGTCGGAGCAATTAGCCAGCTTACTGCTACTCTGGTTCCCATTTGTAGCCTACAGAGTTGTAACAATTAGTCCTTAGTCCATGCTATGCCAGTTTTCTGGTTTATTTCATGGAAAAAATTGGTGAAACCTCAACTTTATTATATTTACAGGCTGGCAATCTTCTTTGACAAAGCGTTAAGTTGGTTGTTGAGTCGATCGATGAAGCTCCAAATGAGCAAATAATGCTTCTTCAAAGCCCACCATCATCCTCTTCGCGATAAGGCGCGTTCACTACTTGCATGTAGCGATTTTAAGGTCTTGCATTCTCCACATTGCGGCCGATCTTCAGGACATTTTCAGGGCTCCACCATTAGTTTTTACAGCTGCCGGTACCTCACTGGACCGCAGCTTAGTGAAGCATTCATCGCGAAATGTGCAACCATGCAATATCAGTGTCACAACTCCAGATGGCACTTCTGCACCGAACACAGGCGAAAGGTTTTTCCGAAAGTCCACCCGAATGGTGTAATCGATCGTGATCATTGCCCAAAGGCCGCAGGAGTCCATATTTTGGTGAATATGTGCGTGGATATTCAGAGAAACGCAAGGAATGCATCTCCTTGCCACAGCGTTGTTTGGCCCGTTGTGGCAAAGCAGCCGGCTTCAACTGCTGAGGCCACGAACACGGGTTCAATTCCCGGCCGCGGCGGCTGCTTTTCTGATGGAGGCGAAAAGCAACAACGCCCGTTTGTATGAGATTTCGGCGCATGTTGAACACCTCCGGGTAGTGAAAATTAATCCGGAGCCCTCCACTACAGCGCGCCTCATCGCCTGCGTAGCGTGGGTGCGTTAAACCCAACAATCGATCGATCCATCAATCAATCAATCAATCAATCAATCAATCAATCAATCAATCAATCAATCAATCAATCAATCAATCAATCAATCAATCAATCAATCAATCAATCATATGAGGTCGGCTTCAAAGTGCTGCGTGGAATGAACGTCCGCATTTTTAGGCATTCAGCCATCCTTCCGAACCTTGCGCAGCGCCTTCTCCTTCGGGATCCTGTGACACACGTACAGCCGGTAAAAGGCTTGTCTATAACACAGCGTTCGTACTCTTAGCCCTCTCCTGCCCCGCCGGAGCGGGATTTGAATAAAACTACTGCGGAATTCTGAAGTCTTAGCTTTTCGCTTTTGCCTCCGACATGTTTTGAACAAGTATGTTTCGGCAGTTTTCGGATGTAGCTGGTTGAAGTTGAAATCGCTGTTATAGACAAGCGTTTTACCGGCTGTACAAAAGTCATATTTCACTTTGTATTACCAGATAAGAAATATCGTTGAGAAAGTTTTCCGTTGCAACCTCACCTGCGCTCCTCGAGCGAGACAGCGAGCTGAATGGGTCAAGCCATTGAAGGCTGTTTCGCGGATATTTACTCATGAAAAAATAATTCTAGGCTTCTGCTTGGCACGAGTAGTGCAGCCGAAGGCGACACGCGAGATCACCGTCGCGTTCAGACCCGTTTTAACACAAGAGCAGTGGAGAAACACCGCAAGCACCGCAACTGCTGTGTGGGCCCAAGTGGCCGCTTTTACGTTTTCTCCTTAGAGCAATATGGCGGCCACCGGCCTCAACAGCGGGGCGCCGCTTCCACTCCATCAGTTTTTCAGGGGCGAAGCTCCTTAGGGCGTGGGTCTGTCCATCCTCGACATATGTATGTAGCCACCTCTAGTTTAGTTCTTGGATTATTTACTAGATGGCGTGGCTACCTCTAGTTAAGTTCTTGGATTGTTTACTAGATGGCGGTACGTGTATATGATGAAAAGATGCGCTTGGATTGTTTACTAGATGGCGTGGCTACCTCTAGTTTAGTTCATGGATTGTTTACTAGATGGCGGGGAGCGTTGTAATAAAATCCGTTAGCTGTTGGCGCGCGCTCGGAGTCGCCCGATGAATAAGGCTGCAGATGTGCAAGCCCGGGAGGCAGAAGCGCTCCGTGAAGCTGCGCGACGCCGCCGCCAAGATCCTCCCGTACGAGAGCGGGAGGCCGAAGCGTGTCGTCTGGCTGCGCGACGACGCCGCCAAGATCCCAGCGTTCGAGAACGAGAGGCCCAAGCGTCACGGCAACGGCGCGAGGACCCTGCCGTACGCGAAGCGGCACGGCTGCGGCGCGAAGAGGATCTCCAAAACGTCAGAGAACGGGAAGCGGCGAGAAAGCGCGCGTATCGGCAGGCAGACCCCGATGCAGTGAGAGCTCGTGAGGCGTCTGCAAAACGCATCAGGCGAGCTCAGCCCCAAGGTGCCGACGCGCGGTTTAAGCGAGACTTTCTAGACGTTACGTTCGGACACAGATGTAGTGGGCGAACTTTCACTGAAGAGTCACGGTTTTACCTATGATTTCCCCTCAGGAGCTTCGCCCACTCATCATCATTCACCCCGTGGATATGCTGTGAATTTTTTTTAAACCTTCTTATATTGAACCAGGCGCTTCGAGTGTGCTAGCGGAAAAAAACACAACGAAGACGCTCTCAAGGCTCTGCTTTGCAACTTTCGTCGTTAAGCTAGCCCGGCCGGCACGTAAACAAAGAAAACAACGCTAAGAAGCTGTACAACAATAAACAAGTTTCCTGGAACTTCACAGGCCGGAGTTTGTGCGGGAATCTGTTATACGCTTACCTAAATTAGGACATTTGTGTAGGGGCAACGTCACATCGCACGGCATCTTTTTGCTGCTACTTGGCTTGTTTATGATGCTTCGTAGTCAAAGGTTCCGATCTGCGCTTATTGAATAGTAATTATAATTCGTACAGAGCGGTGCAAACATCCCGTAACATGCCAAACAAGCTTATTAGTGTATTCTGGAACTCTGTATAAAGTATAAAAAAACTTATCTAAAAAAACTGATACAATGACCCACTGAAGCAAAGCTCTACACGGCCCCCCCCCCCACACACACACACAAAAAAGATTCTACAATGTTTATTACAAACGTCAAGAACACGCGTGCCAGAAAAATGGCAGCGCAGCTGCTAACTTTGCTGGAAATGTCGTTGAAAACACGACAGTATTCTTCCTCCGCCACCTCCACACGCCAGGTCTATCTGTCGCGCTGTTACCCTACCGTCTCGCTACGGATACAGTAAACACGAAGGAGGTTTGCTGAAGTCAAATAAATATTCCCGCGTTCCACTGTTCACGAGCAATCTATTGGATCCTTTCGCTACTATTAAACACGTTGGAATGCCGCCACCGGGTCAGATCGGGCATGATCTCTTGTGGCATTTTTGGCGAAATATTCTTTTCTGGTATTCATTATTTGCTGTAGCAAAAGCAAGCTAGGATCCCTTTTCACTTAAAGTGATGTTTTGATGTTCCGCTTTAAATATGCCTGTTTTATTTTAGCTCAACAAGGTGGACGAGTAGAAGGTATCGTACCAGATGCCGTAGTGTGGAAAGGTTTTGCCTAAGAAAACTGCTGGTTTCAGAATTTGTGTGTCTTCTGGCTGGGTGGCTGAATGCAGCAATAGACGGACAAACATGCCCAGAGGGAGATAAACATTTTCCTACACAAGTGACACATAACTTGTTCTTCGAAACCGTGCTCATAATGTACATTGCTACTGGACACACTAAGGAATAAGTAGTTCAGGAAACGGCGTAGCACCACAACAAATATTTTAACTTTATTTAAATCAATATCATTAAAGTTTAGAAAACAACTCAGTCCTTAAAAAATTTGAAAATATCTACAAAAAAAATCCAAATTTGTTATAATTGTTCTTAAAAACTTGTTGGTTTGCAAAATTATTTACAATGAGTTACGCCTGACTCATTTTTTTTTTAAATTTTGTTTAGAATTTTATTCGTCTTTAAACTCAATAACATTTTATGACTGAGAAAGGTGTGAAGTTTGTATAAAATTTTAATGATAGTTGATTGATTCACTGGCGTTGCAGACCATTGAAGGTGACAAAAAATGAAAGTTCAACAGGGTGCTGTTCTCACGGCAGCGCCCTGCGTCGGATCTACGAAAAATAATTTCGTAGGTACAATACCATTCTCTTATATTTGAAGCAATGATCGCTAAAGGCTAATGTTGACTTTTAGGGGCGTGTTAGGTGCCAGAACCACATCTCCAATTTTTGACCATTTAAATATTACTAGAAAGTAGCCGTTGCTCCCTTCTGTGCCGTTTTAGTTCGGCGACTTAAAGGAGCCATGAAGAGAAAATACAACTTCGTTTAATTTGAAAGAACTACGATTCAGTATCTCACTCAGCTCCATTACAGGCACAAAAGATGTATTTTAGCGAAAAAAAGCAAGAAGTATATAAAAACTTTCAAATATTGCGCCACAGTGACGTTTTATGAGCAAGAATAAAGTCATACGGGCCAACAATAAAACATAATTTTCACTGCCATAGCTGCACGTTAGCATTCAAGTGATGTGGGCATATGGAACTAGAGGCCCCATTACAGACGTCCAGTCATGTGTCGTCGGGACAGGTAAGTTAGGCGGCCGCCAATCGCACAAACAAGGTTCGGTGACGTCATAGAAAAGTTGCGGGAAATTGGCTGGTGGTCGCGACTGCTTCATACGTTTTCTTTTATATCTCCGTGATTTGTTCGAAGATTGCGATGATATTGGTATCATTGGTATCGGGACTAAGCAGTCTTTCTGAAAAACCCCACTTGTGTTTTGTCTTCATGGCTTCTTTAACGCACACACGATCCTTCAGCGTTTGTTCTTCCTTGTGCTTTGATTACCCCACAACTTTTTATTACTGTCACAGTACCGTTTGATTACTTCAAAGTTTAAATAAGCGGTATACTCTTCCGGTTGGACCCCACCTCTCTAATAACCCAATATTTATTACTTGGGATTATGCACGCCGTGACAAAGTTCGCGCGTCCCGGAAAGTTTCGCGGTGTCCTCCTGTGTGATAGAAAGCTGTTTCGGGCAAGCGGCAAAGTGCCTGGGAGCGGCCGGATCAAGCGCGCCTCGCTAACGGTTAGATTGAAACTTCGTCGGTGCCCTCCGAGGCCGTTAAGACGTGACCAGGCGAGGCAGATGCCACAACGTAGTCCTACTCACTCCCCTCTTTCATACTCAGCGTGCGGCGCTGCTACCGACCCCTTACAAACTCTGGAAATAGCGTTGTGTGTGTGGTGTCTTTACTATGGTGTCGCCGCTTGGAAAAAGTAAGGGGGGGACTTGTTTGACCGTTAGCGCTGTTGGTATAAATACGAGGCCCTGAGCAAAGTGTTGCTAATTTAGCTTTTTTTAGCCCACGGTCGTAGCTACTTTTCGACTCAATTAGCTCCCGAAAATTCAATTCAGTTACGAGTAGCTGTTCTAGATACTTTGTTCTCAATCAACCTCATAACTCAGCTACTTAACCTTTAGTCCTGCGAAATTGCAGAATGGCAATTGAGTTGTCACTAAATAATTGGTGCAGGTATGCTACACGCAACCAAACCAACGTTAGGCATCTATCACGGCTCCACAAGAAAGTACATCGAGACCAAGATATATTGCGGCTCGAGAGAATGCAGGAAACTCATAAAGAGAGAGGAAAGGAAAATACAAAGTCTGTACAAGAGTCTGCCCCCCTGCGTCACTGAAAAATAAACGAGCCCTAGAACAAATGAAGCGATTTGGTCGTGGGGCTTACTACGGGTACCGGTTTTCACGCGCTGACACCGATGAGCATCGATATAATGCTCGCGTTACAATAGTGAACATGTGCGTGCAGATGTGTCAAACTTATAATAAGTCAAATGTCACGTGAACACAACAGGAGCTCCAGAGACTTTACGTTCCTGTGTTGCGGGCGTGTTGGCTGTAAACGTTCTATAGTGATTGATTGTGGGATATAACGCGCCGACGCTACACCGACGATCAGGAGCGCGGTATGGAGAGCTCCGTATTAATTTGGACAACCTAGGGATCTTTCTGCGCACCGAAATCTCTCGAACACACGCATGTTTTCGCTATTCGCCTCCATCAGATTAGTGGCCGCCGCTGCCGGGAATCGCACCCGCGTCCTTAGTCTCAGCAGCTCGACGAGCCCCGTAGCCACCTAGGGGGGTCGTAAACGATTTTCCTTAAAAAAATCGGCACGCAAAAAGATTTGAAGAGTTTTTTTGTTAATTTAACGTTAATCTGACTGAAGTTGACATTAAACTGTCAACCTCAAACTTTTATTTATTTTGCCTTTTGGCCAGGGAATATTTGCTATGATGAACCAACCATGCTGACCACTGTTTCAACCTTCTTTACACTGCATATGATAATTACGCTGGGTTTGGAAACATGGCAACAAAATACAGCACAACACTGCTTGGCGCAGAGCTACAGAACAAGCTTGGATTTCATAGGCATTTTGTGTGGGCCGATAAAATATATGCAGCTCAGTTTTTACATGTTTAAAGATGGGTGATGCCTTCGTAGCTGGTCTTTGGCGAACGCACCTTTGATAACGTTTTAGAACTACGCCAGCACTAAGTTATTGGTAATGAAACGAGAGCACATTTAAAAATAAATTTCGGATACATGCTCTGCACAGTTGCTGATGTTTGCAAGCTGTGTTTATTATTTAAACAAAATACAGTGGCCAATATCTTCATTGTATATAAAGAACATATTAAAAAGTGCTTCCAACAGAAATTTAGCTACTTTTAGCTTCTTGCTGAATTTTTTTGCTACTTCTAGCTACTTTCACGTTGCCATTTAGTACTTTTGCTCGCCGACATTTCGCAACGCTGCCTGAACGCAGACGATCAAGGCCGGGCAAGGCATTGTTCCCTTCGTGCTTGGCTCATATATCCCCCCATGCAGTCAATCATTTAGGTTAGCCTTCGTCTTCTGGTCACCATCTCTAATGCAGGAAAATTTGCTGACCGCTCACCCCCACGCTACCACCACGCGCATGACGGAGGCGACGGATCTCGTCTTGGACGCCTTCGGAAATGTAACAACAGGTTGCCAGCGGTGGGATGGCAACTCTGTAACAACCGGAGCCAGCCATGCGAGACCCACCACCACGGACGTCAAGGTGGCTTCGGACTTCGCAAAATTCACGGTAGTCAATAGTGAGTTCAGGACATTTCTTTACTGATTTTTACTAGGTTTCAGATGATAGCTGGTGGGTCGTGTCTTTTTGTCGCTTGGCCTATTTGCGCAAAACAATTTTGCTGCAGTGGGGAAGGAGTGTGCTAGACTGGCCATGAATTCGAAGGCGTTGAGAAAACCGCAGTTGTTGGAGATTGCAAAACAGTTGCGCTTGCATGTTTCAGACGCGCTGAGAAAGCCAGAGCTCCTACAGGGGGTACTCGCTTTTGGGGCCGATGATGATGAGCTGTCGGAGTGCATTGAGCTGCAAAATGATAGGCAGACCGCTAAACGTCAGGCTGCAGAGGCTGAGCGCTAGCGAGAGAAAAGAAAGGGAGAAAAAAGCTTGAGATGCAGATCCAAGAACAGGAACAGGAGGAAAGAATGCGAGAGCGGAAATTCAAACACGATGAAAAGATGCGAGACAACGGCCTCGAGATTGAGTAGCTTCGAAAGGAAAGAAACAAGCTGAGAGAGACGCCACCAGGAGAAGAAGTAACTCGCGCTAGAGACTCTACTCGAGCGGGTACACGCCCTGAGCTTCGCGTCCGCTGCGCCGCCTGTCGCCACCTTCCCGTGGCGTTCACGGAATCTGAGCTGCATGGCTGATGGGGTCTCATGCGGTGTTGGTCCTCTTCCGCTTGGTTTTACCTTTCCGCGCACCGAACAACTTGTTATGGTCATTTATGTAAGGAAATAGTACGTTTAGGTCCCTTCCAAGAACAGATACATCTTGGTAGAGTGCTGGAACACCAACAAGACCGATTCGGCGTGACGATACTGTGCGCTTGTTGGCCGCTCTTATGGATATCGGCGACGGCAGGAGCATATCATCACTGTCACTTCGGAATACATCAGGAGCAAAGGAATTCCATTGTTGCTCCTTTTAAACTTATACTGGCACAGTGATTGGTTGGTTTCGTTTTGGAGGGCTGAAAACGAATGCGGCTTTGTTTAAAATATATACGTTGTAGAAAAATGTCATTCGGGGACATAATTACCCAATACCTGACGATAACGTATGCCTATTTTGGCAATATAAGCTACGGGAACATGTTAAATATATTCTAAAGGCTGCGCGTCGTAAACAATGAGCCCACTCATGCCCTATAGCAAGAACCAAAGAAAGGTAATAGAATCATGAAAAAATAAAGGGTCTGCAAGTACGGAAGAAACAGTAGCTGGTACGGGAACGGAAAAACCCAGTGCACCTTGGAGAATGCTGAAGATGTTCGTCTGGTAGGGCTCATCAGACCATGGGCGAAATTAACTTCTATTTCACAATAGATGGGGAGCGGAAGGGGGACGTTTAACTATTTTCGTGTACAGATGCGTAGCGAAATCGACGAATAAACGTTTTAGTAATAACACACACAAGCTATGCGTTTACTTTCCTTTTGTTTTTCTAATTCAATGAACAGCATTACAGGGAGGACGCATTTTTTGAAGTGTACATAGTAAGCAGTTCACAAGCGATAAAATGTGTCGTTGGAAGAGTGTGGTAATCTGGTGAGGCCCTGTGATTTCAGTTTTTGCTATATTCTGCGGGCTCCCTGTGTCATTTGATGATGTCTCGAAGAAGCATTTAGTAGTGGACGTGGGTTACTCCGCAAGCCTGTCTCCGCGGAGAGAATATAGGAATGTTTGCAAGAGCTCACATTGCGACAAGACCCCCCATTATTTTTTGTCGTGTGCTGATTTCGAAGTATGGTGGAACCCAGCTGATTCGACGACTTACGACGACCGGCTTCTTACGGCGTATCATCGTATCACGCGGTCCCATTAGAAACAAACTCCCCTAAGAAACAATGCATTAAAAACCCCGAATATATGACGCTCCGGTGCACAGGGTCCGCTTCATACGACGGACTCTGGCGCGGATAAACAGGCGCTTTTGCCATATTTTGCGCCGCTTTCCCGCCTTGTTCTTACCTCTTATAGTGTCAATTCGTGTTTTACTCCGTTTGATGTGCAAGGTTGGCAGGCGGACCAGAACAAATACGGAATAGACGCAAGCAGGTAGGCGGGTACCCATGAGTGGGAGGTAACCAGCGACGGCCCAAGCAGTAGCAGTACGCCAATGCGCCAACCGCGAAATGTCGAAGTTCAGGCGGCAGGTGCACCGTGAATTAAAACTTCGGCGGCGTGAGACTCGGCAAGTTGAGAATTGACCCGGCGAGGCAGACACTGCAAACGGGATCTTCTCTCTGCCCTCTTTCAGACTCAGTGTGCGCCGCCACTACCGGCCCCTCACGAAATGTAGAAAGATGGTTGTGCATGTCTGTACTATGTTCCAGACGTGTGCAAAAAGCCGGGGGAAAACTTGCTTTACCGTTACCTCTTTGCGTATAAAACGAGGCCCTGAGCGCAGAAGATCCTCGTTTTTGGAGCAGCGAATGAATGCTGTCACTCTGCTCGAATCCTGTACTGTAAAAGTGCCTGTCAGGGCGTTGTTCTTGTCGTTTCGGCTCATCTATCCCCATACAGTAAACCATTAAGGTTCGCCTTCGGCTTCTCGTCGTCATCTCCAGGGCAGGAACATTTGCTGGCCGCTCACCGCAACGCTATCAGGCACATGACTGAGTGGACGGAGCTCAACTTGGGGACGCCTTTCCGAGTGCCGCAACCGGTTGTCAGCGTTGGGATGGCCACTGCTTGACAACTGGAGACAGCTACGCGAGATCCAACACCACGAACGTCAAGGCGGCTTCGAACTTCGCAAAATTCACGCTGGTCAATGGTGAGTTCGGGACCTTCTTCATTGAGTTTTACCAGGCTCCAGAGAACGTGCCTGGCAGTGCGTTCTTTATGTCGCGTGGCCAATGCGCGCAGAAGAATTTTGGTGCAGTGGGGAAGCAGTGCTGTAGACAGTCCATGAATTCGAAGGCGTTAAAAAAACCGCAGTTGTTGGAGCTAGCAAAAGAGCTCCGCTTGGATGCTTCAGACGCGCTGAGAAAGCCACAGCTGATACAGGGTATACTCGCGTTTGGGGCTGACGATGATGAGCTGTCGGAGTGCATTGAGCTTATCAATTACACGGAGCCCATTGAACGTCAGGATGGAGAGGCGAGGGAGAGCGCCAACGAGAGGAAAAACAGGGAAAACAGGAGATCGAGGTGCAGGGGCAGGAACAGGAACACAAGGAAAGAATGCGAGCGCAGAAACTCAGACACGACGAAAAGATGCCGGAGTATGGCCTCGAGATCGAGCGACTCTGAAGGGAAAGAAAAAGCTCGAGCGGGAGAGCCTCAAACAAGAGAACATGAACCTAGCGCACGCGACAGAACTCGAGCTAGTAGAAATGAAGCCTGAGTTATAATTGTTGCTCGGGAAAGAACCGTGACACAGTTTTCAGGAGAAGACGATCGAGTGCTGGAGTCGGAGCCAGCCTTTGTGGCCCAGTAGCGCGACAAGGCGGCTGAGAGAGATAACCAAGGCGCATTAGCTCAGATTTTCGACAGATTTAGGTACACGTCCATTGAGTGCGATAATGTGTCGGGGTTGGTTTCGGAGATGTCCGCAGAGTGTTCACGTCGTTCAAATTCGCGGGAGGCATAGAGAGCAACTACCGACCATAACGTGAACATTTCACGACATAGCGACGTTTCGCAGGAGTACGTGAACGATGGGGCTACCCAGAGACAGCACAAGCCCGCTGGAACAGGAACAGAAGGTTTTTGTTCGGATGCTAGTTTAGAATTCAGCGACGGACGGCAAACGGCTCAGACGTCTGTCGCTTTTAAAGGAAACTTGGAACACCCATTGGTGTTTGCTGACTGAGGGTGTTGCTAAAAAGGGAAGCAACGAGGAGAGAGGAAAAACTTCCGCGCGTACTTGTGGCGCATGTTTCAGTGCGAGTACGCCGCAAAAGAAAGCGTAGAGCTCACTCACATCGCCCCAGGGGAACGCCGCCTTCAAGAAAAAAGTTGTGCCTCTCGTTTGAACGCTTGAAAATCTCGCTCACTTCCCCGTATGGTCGACCTCTGTAGGAAAGGATGACCGGTGTCTTCTCATCCGATCCCAGGGAACTTTACAGAAGGGGTGCTTCGTTGCGATTTCAAAAGGACAAAACTCAAGACAATCATGTGAGCTGAAATCGCAGCTCTCAGCCCAAGAAGTGGCCTGTAGATGCCTGGCTTTCCCGTTCGCTTTGTTTTTCCTGAAGCAGGTACCGTCCGGTACGACTGCATGTAGTTTTTGCGTGGGACATTCCCAATCACGCGAAATGTCAACTTTCAGGTTTCTGCGCTCGGCTAAAGCTCTATCGGGATAGAACATAACTAGTTTATTTGGTTCTGCGCGTATTTTATTTCAACTAAAATCCTGGTAAAGCTTCTGGGTAAATTGGTCTTCAAAGTTGACCGCGATGCGGTTGTGTCTTCTTTTTATGTTCTGTTGGTTGCCTGACAAAGCCAGAAACGTTCCTGGAGAGCCACTGTTCATCCACTGACCGGGCCGGTGAACCTCCACCACGGTGTCGTTCAGCCCGGACCTTCGAGCACTTCTATTTGAGAGCAAACCTCCAGACAACGGGTGAAGACCCTTATCCATCAGGATCTCGCACCGCCGGCGGAGACGCTGTTGTGATTGTACGCGCCACGCCCATGTGCGCGTGTCATGCAAAGTTTTGTGGTGTCCACCAGTGTGAAAGAAAGCTGCCTCGGACAAGCCGCGATGCGCCTGGGCTCTGCCGGATCAAGAGCACCTCGCTGTCGGAGGGATTCAAACTTCGGCAGCGTCAAACGCGGCAAGTTGAGACTAAAGTTCCTTCATCTGCTTTAGCTAAGTAGCGACAACGATTCATGTGCCGACGCGGCGTGGTATTGGCTCACCCCTTAGTTTCTGTTCCGGTTTCAAACAATTTTCGGTTTCGGCTTGCGTTTTACGTTTCCTTCCGAAATGATCGATGAAGTTGTTTTTCTTGAACTGTGTAGTCCACGTTGTTTCTGTGTGCGCTAACCGCACATTCTGAATTGCAACGGTCGCTTGCAATTGTGGGACCCTTTTCGAGAGGATATATAGTCTTGTAGAGAGGCTACTCGGACCGCAGTGCATGGCACTGCGAGATGACGGACTGCTGCGTGTTTAACTGCACGACATAGTCGGGCAAAGGCAAGGGGTTGTTTGCCATGCTGTTCGGCAAGATCAACGCCCAATGCAGGAAAGTTTGGCTGCACAGGATAGGAAGAAAAGACTTCCAGGCTACCAAGTTGAGTAGACTATGCGAGGTGAGTTTCTACTGCACTGAAAAACTCATTTGCTGCGGCAAGGGCGTAACACCACTTTATGGTCGTGTTATACGCGACAGCCTTCTTTGCGTGCCCAGGGTAATAGAAGCGCCATGCCTAAAAAAGTACTCGTGGAAACCTTTAATTTTCAGCATTTGGTTCTCACTTGCTAATATTATTTTAGGTAAATTTGACCGCCTGGGGAACTTCAATGTGCGTCGAAATATCGACACACGGGCTTTTCGCTTTTCGGCTGCATCGGAAAAGCAACCACCGCGACCTGTATCGAACCCACATCCTTTGGCTCATCAGCACAACACCTTCCTTAGCCACTGAGCCACCGTGATGACGGTGGTGCGTTCAATTTTAAAACTCGTTGAAATAGCTTCGAATGAGAGTGAATGCAGTTTAGTTATATAACATTTTGCAACGAATCGCCTCAGTGCTTTTAATCGAGATTTGTAGTTAGCTTCATAATCTGCTGCCAATGTGTATCTCTTTAAATATCGGCAGATCCGTCTACCCGTTTAAATAACGAGTAATTCCGCTCACTTGCTGTGATTTTCTGCAGGCTGGCCTTGAACTTCATTGGTAGCTTGACAGCGACTTCTTTTTGTGGTGTATTGTGTATCTGTTGCTTTACCACACCTACTATGCAATCTCACTTCACAGAGGACCAGTTTGAGCCAAGCATCCTGCGGAAGTTCGGCATAAAGAAGCTAAGGAGCACTGCAGTTTAATCGGTGTTCAGCCACAGGCCGAAAAAGCCATTACGCAAGGTGCAGCACCGTCGAAATTGTGCTTGCAGTCGGAAGAGCTCGAAGTGAGTGCTGCCTTATTTAACAAGAGGTTATGTTCGATGTTATAAAAACCTAATGTCTATTCTCTTTCATGCCTATCCATAACCACAAAAAATCAAATTTTCAGCAACTGGAATCGGACAAGGACATTCTCTACCGATATGCGCACTTGCTACAGTTGAGTGCTCACCGTCTGGTCATGTTCGCAGCTACAAGTTGAGCGTTACGTTACAAAAAACCGGTCAGTATGTTTGCTAAGTCATTTTGCCATGGTTTTTGAAAGTGCTTTATTCAGGTATATATCTTTTTTATACGTCAAATAACAGATGATCAGCATGTATTTCTAAAAGGCTGATTGGTTGAAACCAACTTGACAACCTTTGTTGAATGCACTAGCTCAATAGTCGCTAATCGCGGCCAGATTGATGTAGTGTACTTTGAGCTGATCGGTTGAAACCAACCTGACAACGTTTGTTGAATGCGGTAGCCCAATCATCGCCAATAACTGCCAGGTTGATGTAGTGTACTTTTATCTGTGTAATACTTTTGAATGGTGGATCAAAATCTTCTAATTCAAAAGCTGCCACGATATGGTGTTTACAGCAACCTTTGCATGTTCTGTCATGACTATCCTAATAGCCGGCCAAACCAACCAAACGTAGGTGGAGTGTTGTCTAAACTCTTTTTTCAAAAACAGGAGTCCCTCAAGTACCCAATTTGGTTCAATTTTGTTCTATGTTTTTAATAAAGACCTCTCTTTTCCAGTAAGCAAAAGCCAAATGCTTCTCTACGCGGAAGACATCAAGTTGTTCCGAAAAGTTGACACTCGTGGTGACTGTACCCTTTTACAATCCGAAATTTGCAGTGTAAGAAATCGGTGCCTTGTTAACAAGTTATAAGTAAATCCTGCCAAAACACATGTAACTATTCTAACCAGGAAATGCACAAGTGTGTTATATTATTACACGCTAGATAATTGAATCCTGAGCAGGGTTGGTGGGTGTCATGACCTAGGGATTTTTGCCGATTCAGTACTACGTGTCCATGTGCACAATGAAAAGCTTGTTAAAAAGGCATATAGTCAGTTAAGAGTGACATCAAGCATCACACGTCCTTTCCATAATGTGTCGTGCCTCAAACGTTTGTTTTTATCCTTATTCATTCCGAAACTTCATTTTGGGTATATCTTATGGAAGAACTTGTACGGGAGCCAGGCTGCGAATATTGAAGGTGTTTAATGATGTGTTGTTAGAATTTTTTATGAGAGGCATTTTGATCGAATAGTGTATTACCAGTATAATAACATTTTGGATAAATTGCACTTGGTCACACTGTACAAGAGAAGGAAGAATGCAGATTTTATATATCTGTTTAAATGTTTGCATCTTGTGACTGAGTGGAACAATTTGACATCGTCAGTACACTTGTCGGTTCCTTGTAAGCTATTTCGAGAATTCAATGTGTTGGGAACAAAGTTTGTCTCTTATGCAACGGCTGTTTTGTTTGTATAATGGTGTGAGGTCAAAAGATGATGTTTTTAGCAATATGTTGGCATTTAAACTAGCTCTTGTGAAGTTATAGTGTCTCATGTATTGGTATTCATGTTTCTTCTCTTTTGAAGGGTATTTTCTGTTTTTTATAGTTATACAAGGGTGGTTGATGGTCATTGCTCAGGTTTTGGTTTTGGCATTCAGATGAGTGATTGTGAAGCTGCTAGTTGTTTAGGTTTTGCCTGTGGCGACCTCTTTCACACTTATGTGTTGTTTATACACGTATGAAATTTTATTGTTGCTCAATTGAGCCTTCTGCACATTGTCTAATTGTGCCACTAGTGCTTCTCATCATTTGCTTTTCACTTATGCAATACTGTCTAATACATAAGAGCGAGTGCATTTTAGGTTTGCTGTTTATTTGATGCATGTTTTTAAATAAGCCCGAATGGTATGTGTAAAAAATTTTTTTCTGAGGTGATGACCTTTGTCCCCCCCTGTTTACCTCTAACTTTTCGCAATTCTTTCGGAACTGCTACATGGAACTATAAGGATGGAGTTTTGAGCAAACCTGGCTAATGTCTCTCAATATCTGGCTGTGAGCTACACCATTACTGCCGGTTTTTTTTTTCTTTTTTTTGGTTTTGTTACCATGCTTTTTCGGAAGAGTTGAATTGTCAGCGGGCAGTTGTTGAGATGTACAGATGTTTAATAAACCTGAATGCTGTATCTAACAATTTAGCTCTAATGTAACCTCCCCTTCTTTCCACGTTTTTCACTAAAATCTAGACCTTGCAACTATTAAGATGAGCAGATTTTTAAACTGAGTTTAAATGTTTGCACCAGTCTGTCTTCCTATCATTGAATGAGCAGTGTGTTGATGTTAAACGATTCATTGTGTGTTCTTTCAGTTATACCATGTGACTTTGCACAGTCTTAAGTGTTTATTGTGAAATGCTTATTTGAACGGGAATAAGGCTGTGCCCTGGACGCCCCAGAAGTTTGCTGAAATTTCGCTTAACGTAAAGCCAAAAAAAAAGATTTCAAACACGTCACGTGAGGTTTTTCCAGATTACTTCCAGAATATATTCAGCTAAACAAAGTACATTTCTTGCGTCGAACTTTACACAAATAGATTGGCTGCTACAGTGCCATGCATGGCATTTGTGGCACTGGATTACTTTATATGAAACCTTGCTTTATTTTCAATATTGGTTGTGTTCAATTCCATTCTTTGGGCATGATCCGAAAAGTGGTTGACTTTGACAAAACCTCTTTTTCTAATGTGCAAGCTAACGGCATGCTGTATACAAAATATAACCTTTGTAAGATACATCTGCCAGATCCCTGAAAAAATTGCAAAAAATACGAAATACGAAAATGAAATACAGCTCCCACTGAACAAACTGCATGGGTTGAATTCAGAATTATGTCAAAGTTTTACCCACATTTCGTATGTGAAATTTCATAAAATAACGGAAATCCCTGATTTTAGGCAGTATTGTATTATACATAAGATGGCAAAAAAAAAACTTCAACAGAATTATTCTGTGAACTTCTAGCATTGCTGCCTCAAAAATAGGCTTGATTTTATTTGGAACCAATAAACTGCAAGAATTAAAGGCTACAATACATGTTTTTTTTGGAACCTCGGTGGCTAACTTGATCACATATACGAGATTCGCAGGGCGAAGCACTAGTGTCTATGAAGCAGTTCTTGGCAGGAGATCTTATGGGTAGAAATATGTTTGAGAGGTACTGGGCTGCGATCTATTCTTGGAAAACATACATTTGTTTGGAGCAGCTTATAATGCTTTCGTCATTTCGCGATTAAGAAACGTCCGTGTGGTGTAATTACCATGCTGTTATCTACTTCGGTGTCATAAAGGACAACATTGCGGTACATAAGCATTCCGGTAACGCAACTTTTCAAGTCTGCATTCGTAAATGTGACAGTACGCACCTTACCTACTGCTGTGGGGAAATCCGAGCACGCAAAAGTTTTTTTTTGAAAAGGCACAGTGCAAACAAACAAACCAAAAATACTCTCGGAGGGTGCACGGCCAGTATAAAACAAGTCCCCTCATCGCCGGCGATCGAGGGACTTTACATAAAAGCAAATCCATGGAGGCAGCTTTAGCTAATGTTGATTAAATTTATCTATACTTAATCCAAAGATTCACCCGGGGACCACATGACAGTCTGGCTGGCAGCTATAAAGGACGGACACGAGACATCACTCTTCAGTGTACACGGCAACTCCGCCGTGGCTACGTCGCGTGACACTCCGGTTTTTGTGCAGGTTCGTGATCCGAAATATGGCTTTCATAGTAACTACCTTTGCGGAGTGGTGTTGCCGTGTCCACACACATTGGGAATGTTTCTCTGTAGCGTGTTTTCTACTAAAACTGTCGGGAGATGTCGAAGAGAATCCAAAGCCTATTGAGGATATGATTAAAGAGGTCCTGCAATCGCACAGGGAAGTCCTTGCTAAAATTACTGACATTCGGGAAAAACAGCAAGCCTCGGAGACGTCAATGTCGCTTGTCGAGAAAAGACTGGAGAGGACAGAATGTAAGTTATGTGGCGTACACAAAGTTAACACGAGACTTGTTACACTTGAGGGCTCTATGAGAAACTTTGACGAACAGTTCAACCAAATGTCAAAACAAATAGACCTTCTCGAAAATCGTTCAAGACGCAATAGCATCATCGTTGGAAGAATAGAGGAGGCAGAGCTAGAAACTGAGGAGGTACTCCTACGAAAAGTAAACGATGATGTGTCTGGGAACATTCTAAAACAAAAATTGAAGTCTATCGATAGAATTCAGCGGTTAGATAGGAAGATACCGGGAACAAATGGACCAGTGATACTTCGATAGGAGATTTTAGGGAAAAAACCAAGACTTTTAAACACTGTGCGAAATTAAAGGGAACCCCTTTCAGCGTGCAAGAATAATTTTCTAAACGAGTGCCCGCTACTCGGAAAAACTTGTGGAACTCGACAGCAGAGGAGAGGAAAACCGGAGCCAAGGTTATAAGGGCTTTCGGCAAGATAAAAGTTAACAATGTGCTCTACGCTTGGGTTGAAGTAAACAGCCGCCGGTATGTGCACCCGGCTTCTGCGACCACGCCTTGTTCGGCTTCGGAAAATGACTTCCTCCATGGAAAAAAATCGTGACTGTTTCAAAATTTTGAACCTTAATGCAAGAAGCGTCCTGAATAAACAAGATACGCTAGAAATCAATATAATCGAGCACGCCCAAGACCCATTGATAATCACAGAAACGTGGCTGCATCCAGACGTATCTGATGTTGAACTGGTGCCCCCGGATATTCGATAATCAGAAAGGACCGCCGCACTAGAGGGGGTGGAGTAGCTATCGTTGTTAAAAACGACATTTCCTTTCCGGTACTGGACGATCGAACCGATTTTGAAACAGGTTGGATTAAACTGCTTTAAACGACCGTAATGTGCTGATCGGTGGTTTGTACAGGACACCCAACTCTCCTGTAGAAGTGCTAGTTAACTTGGAAGCATTCATGAACGTGCACATGAGCCCTGATGACGCCATATTTCTTGCGAGGGATTTTAATTTAGCTGGAATTGATTGGGCATCCAACTCTCCAGGATTGACGGAAGTGCGGAGCTCTGAACATTTGTTAAATATTGCATTTAATTATAACCTAACACAACTTGCGTCTGGTTTCACAAGGGTGGGCGCTGAAACTTCGAAGCTTTTAGATCTTGTTTTTGTTTCAAATTGCCTATGTCTTTTTGTTGCGAACTGTGACATCGAAGATGGTATATAGGACCATAAAATGGTAGTGACGTCTTTGAGCATGTGTGCGCGTAAACTCGTTCGTCCTTCGAAAGTGAAGGTATTACAATTTGCTTTAGCTGACGATGTATCTATCTTAGATTACCTAGAAATATCGTTGGATACATTTTTAGGCCTAGCACTCTGGCGCAAGCGTAGACGGCCTATGGAATTTCTTCTCAGACATGGTTAATCACTGTGTGCTATGCTTTGTGCCTAAAACGTTCAAAACTACTAATAGAAAAAAATCCCTGCATAACCAGAGAGATAATCCACGCAAAAAGAAGGATAAAACGGATGCGAGCTTCATCTTCACAAAACTGCCGACCCATCGATAAAAGCTGCATTGTCACTATGAGTCGAGAGTTGAAACAGCTCATCAAAGAATCAAAAAATAAATTCTCTAATTTAACATTAAAATCTTTTCTGGAAAACGTCCCTGGAAAATATTGCCGATACGTTCATCCCCCACTGGCCTCTTCGAATGAAAACGGAGATAGCGCCCCAAACAAGCCACACGCTTTCAACTCGTTCTTTTCGTCGGTCTTTACGCGTGATCATGGTGTCCGGCTCTATTCTACAGATGAATCAGTAAGGCCCCCATTTGATGATATAAAGATTGACGAACAGGGTGCGTTTAACCTTCTGCTCAACATAAATACTAAGAAAAGTACCGGACCTGACAGAATTCCTAATAAATTTTTGAAAAGATATGCAGAGTGGGTCTTTAAATTCTTAACTGTAATTTTCCAGGCTTCTATTAACCAATGTTCCTTTCCACAAGCATGGAATCGTGCTAAAAGTATTCCAATTCATAAAAGTGGCAGCAAATCAGACGCTGCAATTTGTAGGCCGATCTCCACACTAGCACTTGTTCGAAGTTACTTGACCATATAGTGTCGAAGCATCTATTACGCTACCTTAACGATTAGCATATTTTAAACAAATGCCAACATGGGTACCGTTAGGAACTATCTACAGTAACTCAGCTAATTGAAACTATCCATGATCTCTCGTGCAAAATAAACAGCCGTACCCAAACAGACATAATATTCCTATACCTTTCCAAGACTTTCGATAAGGTATCGCACCCTAAGTTGCTCTTAAAAATTAACACTTTATTTAGAAACCCCCGGTTATCGGAATGGTTCTCGTCATACCTTAGCCATAGAGAGCAATTTGTCGAATATGAGGGCTTCCAATCTTCCTTTTCGCCTGTGGAGCCTGGTGTACCCCTGGGAAGTGTTCTGGGCCCCCTGTTAATTCTTTTATTTATTACGACATGCCGCTTAACATTACTGTTCCAGTCAGACTGTTCGCCGATGGCTGCGTATTTTACAACCGTATTGGAGCGCCTGCCGACCAGGTTGAGGTAAATGATAATATGCAAAAAAAAAAAAACAACTGGTGTGACAGCTGGCAAATGGCTTTGAACACACAGAAAACTGTGTACATGTCTATTACTAGAAAATGAAGTATTATTGATTATGCTTATTGCATCGAAGGTGTGCCGTTAAAAGAAGGTATCAAGAATTACGTACTTGGATTTGAAGCTTACATCTGATATGCGTTGGAATGAACATGTAGGTTATGTATGCAGTAAGGTCAGAAAAGCATTGTTGTCACTTCGAAGAACTGTGTTTAATGGCACCCCTCAAGTGAAATCTTTCGCGCACAAAACCTTAATACGACCGTTTATTGAATATGCTAAAATTGTGTGGGACCCGTACACATCCGGAAATCATTCGAAACTTGACAAGATTTAAGGGCTTGGGGAAAGATTTATTTTTAACAAATATCGTTGCTGCCTCTCCCCCACACAGTTATGTGAACTTGCTGAACGTCCATCTTTAGAAAAGAGAACTGCATATGAGCGATTGAAGTTTCCTTTTCTTATTATTCATGGCCATGTTAAAATTGACAAAAATGACTACTTTCGCATATCTCCCGACGAATATTTTTGCAATCGTCACAGCATGTATATCCCGCCTCCGATTGATCGTAATGACTGTTTTGAATACAGTTTCTTTCCTAGAGAAATAAAGCAATGAAATATGTTAACAGATGCCGCAGTAAAGACGTCATCTGTAAACGAATTTCGCGCTAAATGTCCTGGTCAAAAGTGAACAATGTCATCACCTGCGTTTGTAGCGCATTTTATTGTTGCCTCCATGTTGCATTTGCCAAGAGTATTTTGTGTTTGCATTTCCGGAGATGTGCTTTCTTTTACTTCTTGTAACCAAAGTGTATTGTACCCTTCCACTCCTGTAATAGCCGAACAATGTGCTGACAGTATGGATAAATAAATAAATAAATAAATAAATAAATAAATAAATAAATAAATAAATAAATAAATAAATAAATAAATAAATAAATAAATAAATAAATAAATAAATAAATAAATAAATAAATAAGATGAAGGCACTTAAACGTCATCCACATGCCTTAGGAACCGTCAGACACTGAATACAACGCACGCTAGCCGAAGTCTGAGAGCCAGCAAACCATGCTCACTGCCGCTACACGGCAAGCGAAGCTGAAGTCCCTTCATCGGCTTTTCACCGGGTATATTCAGCGCCTGACTTCCTTTTTTGTGTTGTATGTCATGAATAATAATGTTACCGCTGTATTCTGCAGCAAAACATTGGTGAATCCGCTTCGTACTACTGCGAAGGCAGTGCGCGCGACGCTGCCTAAGCGCCGGGCAGCGCTTAGGAGGAACTTGTCGCTACTTGGCTAAGCGCCGATCAATGGACTTTAGTTGAGACGTGACCCGACGAGACAGACGCCGCAACGCAGTTCTCTCTCCCCTCTTAAAAACCCAGCGTGCGCCGCTCCTTCCGACACCTCACGAACTCTGAAAAGAGCGTTGTGTGTGTCTGCACTATTGGCGGTGAGATGCTTGAGCGGCGTCCCCTGGCTCTGACCTGGGCTTAGGGGTTCGCGCCGCTGTCGTCTGCTACACTCCGCTTGCGAGAGGCAGTGGTGCCGGTGGTAGAAATATCCAGGTCTGTTGCTTTAGTGCATTAAAAAGCGTGTTTGTAGTAATTAGGTTATTTTTGCCGGCGGCTGACACATCTGAATAATTTCAAGCTGTATCTCCCAGAAGTTCGCAACACACGACGAGAGAGAACAACTTTCTTCAGAGCATCGCTGAGACGATCATGTGTAACTCGTCCTTTCTAGCTTATTCGCGATATTCAGCGCTCAGAGCTCTTCGGTAAGTATTTTTGAGACGCTCTTTGAGATGCTCTTTCAGACAGCGGGCCCCTACACGCGCACGGCACAGCAGGATATAAAGCGGCTGTCTTCTCTTTCTTTCGTTGTTGACCTGTTCGAGGTGATTTGCTTTCCGTACCCAACGCAATAATTTTTCTGCGCCCTTACAAACATCTTATTAGTAGGATTGGGGATGTTGGTGAGGTTCACAAAAATAGTGTGGAGAGTTTTGTCAGGCAGTATGGCGTACATTCCCTTCCCAAATTGGGTTTCGTTATGGCTGCGTGCACGAAGGTGCAATCCCCAGCGTACGTTGTTTATTACATGCAAATGACATCATGAGAACGGTTGTGCTAAGCCACCGCGATGGAGTCCCAGACAACGCAGGTTGTCCAGAGTACTCGAAGGCGGCGTTTGTGCTCCGAATTTCTAGCATAACCATTGTTGTCATAGATAGCTTACTCTTAAGCTAAACAATTATGACATAATTACGGTGTGGAATGCGTGATATACTAGCTAACGAACGCAAAAAAATATTATACCTGCATATATGGCAAGAATTGAAACCGATGAATATTTCCAAGCAGCTCTTTATTGCGTTCCACCCTTTCCAGGCGTACAGAATAAATGCTGGTCTACTCGGGCTGGCGTTTTATGAATCCAAGAAAATTGCTCTGGTTTTCTTGCCCTGGGCTGAGGACCCAGCCCACTAATCAACTCGATTTTACTGTAAAATAAAGTTTTCTCTTCATCCTCCTCCTCCTGCTCTTGAGTGCCGTTTTCCTATAAGGCATATCTGAATATTGGGATTGATACTGCTATGATTAATGTACCGAATTTCCTACAGGTCAGAACAAAAATAGTGTTACGGTACCTTTACGGTAGACGTCACTCATTTTGCTCAATAAAGCTTCATACTGCTGTAGCTTGGTATAAAATCAGCACGTGATTATACACACGGTGGGGCATTTGGAACGCACCCTACAGTTTTCGTAGCCGATAGTGCATGTCGGCATATTTTGATGCCATGACAACGTAAAGTTATGTGATACAATACAATGTGATACAACCGTACCCTGCTAAAGAAATAATAACCTCAACTTTCCGAATACGCCAAACGCATTAAAGGAGTCAAATAACGCGCGTGAATGCCATCTTGCCTTTGATATATTCCCACGCTCTCGCTTGGAACGCGAGGCCGAACTCTGTACACTTCGGGGAACAAAGTATGGCAGTACATAAACGGGTTGCATCTTGCCATTGCTTTTGACACCAGCCCCGAAGGGCTGTGACATATTCTTGGGCTGCGTTTTGGCGCCCGTTAGGTTTCGTGAATGTCGCTGAAAAAAAAGGTTACTGCTGATGAAACAATAGTGGTGGAAGCCGAATACCTTCTGTTATGCGCTACTACGGCATTTGATTCAGAACTATCAAGTCTTCGATGTGTATGAAACAGTGAAAGAAATCATTTTAGTTTTCTAGCACTCGGCGTCTGCGATGCGTATCAACAGTAATCGTACTCACAATCTTACGATTTCCAATGACAAAAAACGTCATCGCTTTTTTACTTGACTGTTCATACTGCAGAAATCCATTTCTTGGCACGCTCCGTCTCCACGGCTGCCCGGGAAACCTGCACAGAACGATGCCAGGCTGCCCTTCGCAATTGTGGCAGTCCTGTACGCAGCAGTAGGCGGGCTGCCATGAATTCTTATATGCAGCATTCTGATCCTTTCGGATACCGCAACTAGCGATTATACCTGTTTCGTAAAGAACTTCCGCCCCACAGCATCGAACCGCACGCAGCGCGTGTCTTTGCACGTGCGCTGAACGGCCGGTTGCGACATCCACCCACTCAAAAGTTGCTTAGCGGAGGGGAGAGGCGGCGGAGCAGTCGCGGGCAAACTTCAGTGCTTGGTGCGTATGCTCTCGCGGTGTGCAAAAAGCAGAGGGCGGAATCGTGTAACCTTTACCGCCTTGGGTATAAATACGAGGTTCTGAGCGCAGAAGATCGTTCGTTTTGGAGCAGTGAATCAATGCGGTCACTCGGCTCGAGTCCTGTACTGTAAGCTCGCCTGTCGGTGCATTGCTCCTGCCTTGCTTCAGGTCATCTCTCGCCAAGCACTAAACCATCTAGGTTTGCCTTCGTCTTCTGCTGGTCATCTCCAAGGCAGCAACATTTGCTGACTGCTCAGCACAACGCTACCACAGACATACTCAAGGTGACGGTGCTCGGCTTGGGGACGCCCTCCCGAATGCAACAACGAGTTGCCAGCGGTGGAGTGGCAAATTAGCAACACCCTTTCTTTTCCTAAAAGTTCTCCCGAGATAGGGCTTCCCTTTAACCGCAATATGAAGGATAGTGGACATAGTGTAGGCGTCATGGAAGCTACTTGAAGGTGGAAGAAACTGAAGGAGACGAGAAGAGAGAAAAAGATGGTCAACACAAAGAATCGTCACAATCGTCAATCAAAACCGTGAATTACAATCGTGAGAATCGTCAGTCGTCAATCAACAGAACAGAATCGTCCACACAAAAGGAAGAATGGTAGCAGCTCCACATCGACAGTCATCGGAGATATCTTTTGGCGAATTTAGTTCGTTGAGCGCCCAACACTTCGCTCTGTTTCTGTCGGTATAAAAAGTCCGGTATTGGGCCATGCGATAATGGTTCACATAATATTACTTGTCCCGCACGTGTTCTGCAAAAAGTAAACGAAAAAATGGAGAAAGCCTTCTAGAAACAAAGAGAATATACCTCAGCTTTCAAGCAAGAGTGAAAAATACCTGCAGTGATGAATTATTTAACAAGTGTTCCAAGCGCTTAGCGTTTATGGGTCTTACGACGGTTCACCCTGATACGAATTTTAGCAGTCTTTGTGGATAACGAGAATACTTTGGCTTTGAGAATTTTTTCAATGTGTTTGTGCATCCTAGAATGTTCGATTGTTGCATCTTCCCTCTCCCCAAATTTCGTTGGTAGGGCAGCACAAACACCCCTTCTTTTTTAAATATTTAAAGACGGCTGTATAAATTAAAAGGAGAAGTTCAGCGTTTATTTATTGCGCAAATACTCGTCTAATTCTGAGTACGAGGGCCTGGTTTCGTCTCCCGGCCATGGCAGCCGCTTTTCTGACGAAGGCGAAATGGAAAAACGCGACTGTGCACCAGATTCCGGCGCACTGTAAAGATGCCCAGATAGTCAAAATTACTCTGGAGCCCGCCATTACGGCGCGTCCCATTGCCTGCATTGCATCGGCGCGTTGAACCTTATAATCAATAAATCAACTATTCGCAGAAGTATGCCGCACCGGATTTGCACTTACATATTTCAAAGCACGGACATTTTCACCAAGATGCGCAAGACAAGGCCCCCATGTTGCTCCACTCCCCTACTCGAAACGGGCGTTATGTATAGTCAGCGTACGTTGAGTTGAACCAACATGACTACCAGTTTCTAAATGTCGCATTTTACAAGAAGGCGCCCATTTTCAGCATTGTCACCTTCATTTGAAACGTATATGCATTACGTGTGCTGCGTGGCCAGGAGAAAATCCGCCGGAGGCTACCGTATACTGTGTTGTATAACACCAACTTCGCTGATCACCGCGGAATGTGTCCGTGCCGGATGTCTTTAAAAGAACAACAAAAAGCTTTTATTTATCGTTGTCTATTCATGTCTGTTTATGTAGCGGCGTCTGTTAATGTCCGCATAACCGACTGTGAACGTAGCACCGACAAAGAAAATTACGCCCATCTTCCCGCTAGGGAATCCTGATGTGATGCGACGCATCAGGGGGGAGCATTTGGACTGACTCTGGTATTGGATTGCGTCAGTCCATTCGCTGGAGGGACTATCGCTTCCATCACGTCTTCATCGGAAGATCTTGCACGGAGGTATCGTCAAGCAAAGTCAAGTGCGAGAGCGAGCACTGGACTGATCCGGCGCCGTGCGCTCCCGCGCTTATATTCCCGCTTTGGGAAGGAGAGGAGCCGGGGGGAGAGTCACGCGCATGCGCACACATGCGCGCACCCAGCGCAGCGGAGCGCACACGCGCAGCTGTTGTTACGATAATGGACGGAGTGAGAGTGCGCACACATGCGCGCACCCAGAGCAGCGAAGCGCACACGCGCAACTGTTATGATAATGAGAAGGAGTGAGAGTGTTGCCCACATATGTCGGAGAGAAGAACGGAGGAGAGTTGCACATGTGCAGTGAGCGTGCGGATAACGCCGCGACGCCGCAGGAGGGACATGCCTCAGAGCAAGAGATGCGTTGCATCTAAAAGAAAACAGAGAGGAGCGTCTAGAGAAGGGTGAAGGGGAGTACAACACGTACAGCCACGGCGTGATCTTTCTCAGTGCTTTTCCCTCACCCATGTTACATAAATCGCACCAAGGAGCGCCCTCCCACTGGCACTTTTCCAAGACGCTGTTCCATTCTCAGCTAATATTAACCACGTGATGTTTGCGGGAGAGGTTGAAAAACGATACGCAACAACATGCTCGCTGCGTCCTTGTGCGTGCTAATCCAAACCACGTGATATTTGTGTGGGAGGTTCAAATACGATTTCAAACGTGCTGGCCGGCGGCAGCTGCGCACTTCGAGGTAGCAGCAGAGCAGCGCACGCCGCAGTAGGTTCGCTGATCAGGCGACCACTTCCTAAGACGCAGGATAAATGCGCCGTGACCGGGAAGACTGCAGCTCGAGCTCCGCACAAATTAATTTTTGGTAGTGTAGTAATCGCCAGTGCAGTTTTTTGCGCCCAACCGTGCTTCTATTTTCTGTCGCAACATCTGATAAACGCATACCGCCATTCGCTGCGACTGCGCAACTTGCCAAAGGGGCATCGGCGGAGGCGAGGGGGAAACTAGTTGTGAATCAGGTGTCAGCGGTGGTGGGGAAGAGCCCCGGAGCGGCGCCGAGTAATTCGATGACACTGGATTGAAAACAGCGGGAGGGGGAGTTAGGCATATACTGCTTTGCAGTAAAACGAATTAAGTTTCGTTAGGGGATCTAACGGTCCGCTTGGGGTGTACTAGGCTAAAAAAACAGTGTGAAGAGGATCTCAAGGCTGCGCTTTGCCACTTTCGTCGTTACGCCAGCCGAGACCGCTAGTAAACAAGCAAAAAACAACGCTAACAACCTAAACCCCATTAAACATGTTGGCTCAAACTTCACAGGACGGATTTTGTGTGGTAATCTGGGAACACGCTTTCATAAATATGCCTGTTAGTGTTTAGCAGCAACGTCACCTCACACGGAACTTATATGATGCTACTTGTCTTGTTTACGATGCTTCGTTGTCAAAGCTTGCGAGGTGCGCTTATTGAATAGTAATAAAAATTTGTACAGACCAGTGGAAGAATCCCCATTACGTGCGAAAGAAGGTTATTATTGTATTCTGCTACTCTGTATAAAAAGATAACCTGTATAAAAAACTGATTCAATTAACCGGTGAAGCGAAGCTCCACACGGTTCGACAAAGAAACAGAAGATACAATGTTCATTACAAACGTCAAGTACACGCGTGCCAGAAAAATTGCAGCGGATCTGCTCACTTCGCCGGAAATGTCGCCGAAAACACGACAGTATTCTTCCGCCACTTCCACATGTGAAGTCCACTTGTCACGCTTTTCCCCTAGCGTCTCTCTACGGATACAGTAAACACGACGAAGGTTTGCTGAAGTCAATCAAATGTTCGCGTGGTCCACTGTTCCTGCGCAATCTATTGCATGCTTTTGTTACTGTTGGATACGATGGAATACCGTCACCTGGTCTAGGATTGGGCTTGAACTCTGGTGGCATTTTTGGTCAAAATATTCTTTCTTGGAATTCTTTATTGGTAATTGCGAATATCAAGCGCTGAAACATTTCCACTTAAAGTGATGCTTTAATGTTCTCCTCAAATATGCCTGTTTTATATTTCCACAACAAGATTGACGAGTAAAAGGTATCGTACCAGATTCGGTGCTTCATAAAGGTGTTGCCTAAGAAAAATACTTGTTTAAGAATTTTTACGTCTTCTGGTTGGGTGGGTGAGTAGAGCAACATACAGACGGAGCGGACCCCAGAGAAACAAACGTTTTCCTTCACAAGCAGCGCTACTCTTATCCGTCAACACGCTGTGTACACCAAATCAAAAATGCACGAATGAAAGAATTATCCGAAACTCTGCAGCAAATATTCTTTCTTAAACTAAGTTAGTACATGATGCTTAGAAATCAGCTGAGGTTTTGTAAATGGTAACAACATTTATATAAAATTGAATTGCGTTTTGAATTTTCTTAAAAGCTCTTAGGTCCACAAAAGTGTTTACAAAAAACTGTGCCCAATTATATGTTTCTTGAAATATTCTGCCCCGCTTATTATTTGTTTAAGATAAATTTATTGTTTATAGTAAGAAAGGGTGCGAAGTTTGTTTCAAACATTTATTACGGTTGGTGTATTTACTGGCATTGCAGAGCATGAAAGTTGACAAAGGTAAACAGTTAAAACGGTATTGTTCATACGGCAGCGCCCTGCTTGAAATCGAAGAATAGGTTCGTGGGTACAATGCCATCCTTATGTATTTTTTAGGGAAGGATGAAATGACAGAACCACATCTTCAAATTAAGGTAATTTAAGTATTAGTAGAAAGTAGCAGTTCGCCCCTTCTGTGCTGATGCAATTTGGGGACCTAATGCACACAGGATCCTTATGCATTTGGTCTTCCTTGTGCTTTGTTTAACCTACAATTTTTTATTATTGTCAAAGCAGCGTTTGATTACTTCAAAGTTTAAATCTGCTGGATACTCCTTTGGGTAGACAGGACCTCTCTAATAACCCAGTATTTCTTTTTCCCTCGTAGCCATTCTTCCCGTCGCAACCGAGTTCGCTCGTCCTGCAAAGTTTTGTGGAGTCGCCCGGTATGAAAGAAAGCAGCCTCGTACAAGCTGCAACGTGCCTGGGAACGGCAAGATCCAGGGTACCTAGCAGTATGCATGATTTAAACTTCGTCGGCGTCAGACGCGGCAAGTTTAGATGTAACCCGGCGAGGCAGACTCCGCCACGGAGATCTCTCTGCCCTCTTTCAAATTCAGCCTACGCCACCACTAGCGACGACTGACGAACTCTGGAAAGCGCACTGTCTGTATTTTGTTCTCGCCGTGGTTGCTTTCGGGTAGACGTCCCCGAGAGGAGCTCTGTTGCTTCCGTCATGGGCGTGGTAACTTGGTGGTGACCGGCCAGCAAATGTTACTGCCTTGAAGAGCACAACAAGAAGCTAAAGGCAAACTGAACTGGTTTACTGCATGGCGAGAAATGAGCCGAAGCAACAATACCCTAAGAAATGATTCGCAACCCCCTGTGCAAAAAGCAGGGGGAGAACGTTTTGACCGTTAGCGCTTTGGGTATAAATACGAGGCCCTGAGCGCAGAACATCAATCTTTTTGGAACAACGAATGAATGCTGTCACTTTGCTGAAGTCCTGTACTGTAACCTCCCCTGTCGGAACATTGTTGCTGTCTTGCTTCGGCTCAACTCTAGCCATGCAGTAAACCAGTTACGTTTTTTTTGGCTTCTGGCCGTCATCTGCAGGGCAGCAAATTTGCGCATGACCGAGGCGACGGAGCTCAGCTCGGGGACACCTTCCTGAACGCAACAGCGGGTTGCTAGCTCTGGTATGGTAACTCCGTTACAACCGGAGCCAGCGGTGCGAAATACAACGGCACGGTCGTGAAGACGGCTTCGGACTTCACAAAAATCAAGGCGGTCACTAATGATTGCCGCAACTTTCTTCCCTGAGTTTCAGCAGGCTTCAGATAGGATAGGACGTGATAAGACGTGTTTTTTTGCCGCGTGGGCTATAAGGACCGGGCAGTTGAACGGGTAGCGCCACCACTTCGTGGTCCCTTTGTTAGTGGAATGAGCCAGCCCATTTCACTACGCACCCTACCGTTGTTTTTGGCGTCTTTGCTTCGGTGCTTTGAATGTTTTGGTTGTGAAGTGAGAAGATATGTGCGGAGAAACGAAGTCTAGACAGATATATAGGCTTCGTAGGTGTACTAACGGCTACGCAAAGCTTCGGATGCTTCTGAAATTGCATGGGTACGGGTTACAATGACATGAACGCCTTTTCGAGCGATCTACCCTTGGGTCCACCCGATACGAGTACAAATGAAAGTACTACTATTAGTATTCGTTTGTTCTTAAATGCAGTGAAGGCTACGTAAACTGGTTGGAAGCTTCTAACTGTGGGAATGGACAACATTGACATGACGGCTTTTTGCGGCGCTATGCGCCTGGCTCCGCGCGATCTAAGTAGGAAAAAACTATTAGTATTAGTATTCATTAATAGTAGTATTAGGTTTTATATATAAATTATCTTTACTGGCTTCAATGACTACTGTTTCCACGCCAGTATTAACGATGGGATACCTCGATGCGTGTACTTTGAAAAGAAATGCGCTTACGTCCAAGATCGATTACCGTGTGGCAATGGAAATGTCGCGGCAGTTTACCCTTTCTTTCTGCAACCATGAGCTTTGTGCCTTCGCTTTTGGTGAAAGAAACTGTGACAGAATGGGAGCTTGAGAGCTGAAGCGGAACGCCCACGTTCGTAATGGTTATTTAATCAAGAGACAACCCATACAAAAATGCCTTATGGGCGTCTATAGAAAAATGTATGGGGAGCTATGGCCGCCTATGGGTCCCTATGGTCACCCATAAAAGTGCATAAATTAGGCTATAGCCAGCTATTGAAGTCTTTATGCATCCTGCACTAAAGAACGTAAACCATACAATTCTCTTTAGACGACTATAGAACATCCTAGTGTGATTAGTCTATAGAGTCACAGCTAATCAGGCTACTGTAGCCAGCTAAAGAAAAATCTATGGCTTTAGTTCTATAGGCCAGCCGCGACAAAGCTCTTTTGGCTGGCTATAGGCCATTGTTTAACTTTAAGTCTACAGACTTGAAACCATTCAGCTGTCTTTTACCAGCTATTGAAAAGGATTCGTCCTAAAGCTAAAGAGAGAAAGCCATAAAAGCTCATTTGGCTGGCTATAGGCCGTTGTTTAGCTCTAACTCTACAGACTCAAAACCATTGAGCTGTCTTTTGCCAGCTATTGAAAAGGATTCGTCCTAAAGCTAAAAAGAGAAAGCCATAAAAGCTCATTTGGCTGGCTATAGGCCGTATTTTAGCTCTAACTCTACAGACTGAAAACGATTGAGCTGTATTTTGCCAGCTATTGAAAAGAATATGTCCTAAAGCTGAAGAGAGAAAGCCATAAAAGCTCATTTGGCTGGATATAGGCCATTGTCTAGCTCTAAGTCTACATAATTGGAACCATTCAGCTGTCTTCTGCCAGCTATTAGAGAGAATCTGCCCTAAAGCTAAAGGGAGGCACCCATAAAAGTTTCTGCGGCTGGCTACAGCGCAATATATAACTGTGATGAACTCAGGGTTCGGTGGTGGGAACCACGAGACGAGCACACGGAGTCAATGACGACAGAGGCCACAACACGAAGGGGAATCGTAGGAGCGATGTATTATGCGGCAAAAACAGCTCAAATGGGTCATGGGCAAAACGGGAAGAAACCAAAGCGTTACAAACGCGGCAAACGCAAATGAGAAAGGAGAACAACAACAAGCGGGATTCAGTCCTGCACCTCCTAACAGTCCCGCGCAAGTCCCAGTTCAGCGAGGGTAGCGAACGCCCAACATACGCGTGCAATCTGGACTGGGCTCACATGGATTGTCGCAGTCACACTAGCCGAGGGTCGCAGACGTGCTGGTCCCGTTTTGCTGGCCCCACGTCACTCGAACCACACGTGGCCCGATCCGGTGGCGCAGCCCACAGGAACATGAGGCGGCCCGACGCGGTAGCACGGACCTCTCGCCCGGAGGCCCAAGAGAGGCAGGCAGGGGCGGCGGCTCCGACGGGTGGTCCTCTCGAACCGATGGCGGCCCCGCCTGATTGACGACCAGACTCCCCGGCGCAAGGCACGGGTGCCCGGTGTGGTAGCGGGTACGAGCGACCGGCGCTACGGCACGGCCCCCGTAATGGGGCGTTCACTGGCAACGTCCCGGCGCGGTAGCACGGGCGCCGTCGGGTGGGTGTAGATCACGTTCGGTGCTGACCAAGCACACACCGAGCTTATGCCGACCGATGGTGGTCCCCGTCGCGTTCCATCCGCTCACGCGCTCCCGCACCGGGGGATTATTGTCCTCTAATTGCAAGCATACCCCTTCGGGGATTGGCGGCACCATTACACTACCCCCGGCTTTGGAAAGTTGTAGGGGGGGCGGAGCCACACACACACTTTCAGTGTCCCCGGTGTTCGAGGTGCGGTGATGAGGGAGAAGAAGAAGAAAAGAAAACGCTATATACACTAAAGGGCTACTTGCGTAAATGTCACCAAAACAATAAGGCAGCAAGCACAGATTTCCGGCATTGCACTCGGCTCATGAAGTCTGCTCCAACATTATCCGCACATTTTATGTATTGCACGGTGAATGAATATTCTTGTAGGAACAGGCTCCACCTCAAAACACGGCTGTTTAAGTGTTTCGCGGTTTTTAGGTATTGCAAGGGCTGGTGGTCTGTTTGGAGGACAAACTTTCGACCACACAAGAACAGATGATATTTCCGCACAGCCCAAACGAGCGCTAAGCATTCTCGTTCCACGGTAGAGTACTTGCTTTCACGCGGGGAAAGCGTTCTGCTGGCGTACGAAACAGGGTGGAGGGTGCAATCTTTCTCTTGCAGCAGAACTGCCCCTACGCTCCTGTCCGATGCGTCGGTGCGCAGCACGAAGTTCTTACGCAGATCTGGTGCTTGCAAAATGGGTGCGGAAGATAGCTTCTGTCTCAAGTCGGTGAAGGCGCGTTCATGCTCTTCTGTCCATTGGATTAAGTTTTTGGCACATTTGCGCGTGAGGTCCGTCAGTGGCTTGGCCGTCTCCGCGTAGTTTGGTATGAACTGGCGATAATAGCTGGTTAGCCCAAGGAATGACCGCACTTGTTTCTTGTTCTGGGGTCGTCTCGACTGCAGAATTTTATCAAGCGTTTTGTCCATTGGTTCTACTTGGCTAGATCCAATCTTGTGCCCTAAAAAGGATACCGTTGGACTTCCGATTTCTGATTTTCTTGGCTTGACGGTGAGCTTGGCTTCTCGTATGCGTGTGAAGACGGTTCGAAGAACGGAGAGGTGCTCGTCCCATGTTTCGGTAGCGACTAGCACATCGTCGAAGTAATGGAAGGTGTGTGGGATTCCCGTGAAGACCTTTCTCATAAGGCGAGCTTGGACTTCTGGCGTTGTCTTCAAGCCAAATGGCATATATTTAAACTGGTACAGGCTGGACCTGCAAGAAAAAGCGGTCTTCTCACGGGAGTCTGGGGCCATCGGAACCTGCCAATAACCTTTCGTGAAGTCGAACTTTGAAAAAATCTTCTTTGGTCCGATTTCTGCAAGCAAAACGTCAATTCGTGGAATAGGTTCGCTGTCGTCCAACAGTAGCTTGTTCAGTTCCCTAAAATCCACGCACACTCGGATCGTGTTGTCCGGCTTTCGGATAGCCAAAAGTGGCGAATTATATGGGGAGACTGATCGTTCGATGACGCCCAAGCGCAACATATCTTGAACCTCATTTTCAATGGGTTCTTGGAACGCGAAGGGCACGGGGTATTGACGCACGTTTACCGGTATCGCGCTGGTCAGGTTGAGCTGACATTCCACGAGGTCGGTCTTTCCCGGCAGGTCATTGAATATGTCTTGAAACTGGCTGCACAAGGATTGTGCCTCTTTTCGTTGTTGCTGTGTCAACCCGGGGAAAATACCGATGTCCTCAAAAGTTTGCTCCTGGTTGCCGGAGAAGAAAGGTATTTCTTCGCTGTCGGTTCCATCTTCGATTATGTTAACAGCGGCTACAAACGCTGCGGCCTGTTGTCGCTCCTCATATTTCTTTAACATGTTGATATGAAAAAGTTTCGTTTTGCCTCCAGCATCCACCTCATAGTCAACGTCGTTGCATTGGCGGAGAACCGCAAACGGGCCCTTCCACTGCATCAACAACTTGTTTGTGCTGCTTGGAAGGAGTACCAGGGCCCGGTCCCCGGGCTTCAATGGTCTTCGAACTGCTGTGCGGTCGTAATAGGCTTTCTGTTTGACTTTACCCTTCCTGAGCTCTTCGTGCGCAGTCTTGCATGTGTCTTCAAGACGGTTTCGGAGTTCGACAACGTATGTGTAAGTGGTACGAATACCTTCGTCCAACCCTTCCTCCGTCCAGAGCTCTCTTAACACAGCCATCGGTCCTCGAACATGTCGACCGTAGATCAGTTCAAATGGGGAAAATCCCAGACTGGCTTGAGGAACCTCTCTATATGCAAAGAGGAGCGGAGCTAGATAGCGGTCCCAAGATTTTGGTTTTTCTCGGCACATTCTGCGCAACATGGTCTTAAGCGTGCCGTTGTATTTTTCCGCCAAACCATTGCCCATGTCGTGGAATGGTGTCGTACGCAGAGATTTCATGGAGAGTAGTCTGTTCACTTCCTGCATGAGACCGGATGTGAAACTGGTTCCCCTGTCCGTCAAGATCTCTTTCGGGAAACCGACTCTGGAAAACATTTCCAGTAAACCATCTGCATCGTGGACACTGTCGAGGCTCGGTAGAGCTACTGCATCGGCGTACCGGGTTGCGAAGTCTATCATTGTTAAGATATACCTATTTCCCTTGTCTGAGGCTGGTTGTAGCGGCCCAATGATGTCCACTGCCACCCTCTGGAATGGCGTGCCAATAATAGGCATATTTCCTAATGGGGCGACGCCGACCTTCCCTTTTGGAGTAGTACGCTGGCAGACGTCACATGACTTTACAAATCTTTTAACATCTGCATGAATACCTGGCCAGTGGAATTCTCGAAGAATTCTCTCCGCCGTTCTTCTTGTTCCTTGATGGCCAGACATGATTCCTTCGTGTGCAATCTTCATGACGGCCTCCCTTAGCGGATGAGGTATAATCAGCTGTTTGAACTGTTGACCTGCTGCCATGCAATATCGTCGGTACAGCAATCCTTTTTCCTTTACATACGTGTACGCATTTCCACTTCGGGAGAAGAACTCCGTCCCCGCCTTTTTGAAACAATCATCAAGGGATTTGTCATGTTGCTGTTTTTGGATCATATCCCGGCTCGTAATATCAGCGATCGTGATTGAGCTCGTAGGTATGCCCTGTTTCACAGCTGATGTTTCTTGGGCAGCTTTGTCGGTCTCCCTGTCCGCAGGCGAGTGAAGGGATTGTACACTGGCCGCCTCTACCCTTGGGGGTTCGGAGACTTGCGGCTGCCATGTGGGGTCAGGATTGTTCGGATCCCTAACACCAGGTATGTTCCCAAGGATCAGGTCATACAGGGGGTCGGCCATGCATTTCGCCAGAACGTGTCCTGTGAAATACGGCGTATTGACGTAGATGTATGCCTCTTCAAGGTGCCGCGTGGTGTTGTCCACAAACAGAACCGTGGACGCATGGCGCGTGAGACACCTGTCTGGAATGAATTCCCGACGCACGATGACAATATTGCTTCCAGTGTCTCGTAAGACCGAAATGAGTCGTCCGTAGACCTGACCGGTGGCGACAGGCATGCTTGCGGTTAGACTTCCAGTCTGGAGCTTGCACTTTTCACGCACTGCACGCGTGAGAGCCAGTTTGCCTTTGACGCCATCGTTCTTTCGGGGTCCTTGGGAGCGGCGTTTTGCAAAAATGCATGCCGAGACCTGATTCTTATTGGGGTGTTTAGACCGGCAGTTTTCAGTTTTGTGTCCTTGTTTTCCGCAGTTATCACAGCGGACATTCCGTACTGCGATCCTGCAGTCTGGGGCACAGTGCCCCGTTTTTCCGCATAAAAAGCAGTTAAGACCTTTCTTGGACGGAAGGTCTACTTGCGACTCTTTCTTTTCGTCTCGGGCCTTTCCCAAGTTTTTGAGATCCTGTGCTTCGAGGAAACGATCGCAAGCTTCGGCCATTTCTTTGGTCGAATTACAGTCTCTTTCCTTAATGAAAATGGCCAGCTGGGATGAGCAGCACTTGGAGAATTGCTCCGCGATCATCTTGTCGCGCAATGCTTCGAATGTCTTGGAAACCCCAGACGTTTCGAGCCATCGGTCGAAATAACCGGAAAGTCGCGTCGCGAACTGAGTTCCGGTTTCGCTGTCCTCAGCTTTCGCCTGGCGGAATTTGTCATTGTACCCTTAAGGGGTAAAACGAAACCGCTGAAGGAGCGCCAGCTTGACTTTTTGGTAGTCGAGAGAATCTTCTGGCGTCATCCTCCCGATGACGGAGAGCGCGTCTCCGGTGAGGCATGTGCTCAATCCGACGGCCCATTTATCCTCTGGCCATTTTTGAGCTGCAGCGACCCTCTCGAACCGTAGGAGGTAGGCGTCCAGGTCGTCTCTGCGCGCATCAAATGGGGGGATAAAGTTATGCGGGCTCGTCGACATGACAGGCACGGGGTTAGGTTGGGCTGCCACGGAGACCTCAGCTTGTGGGTTGTTTTGTGCGCCCTCCTGTAGCCTTAAACTGAGTCTCAGGCTCTCCTGCTTAGCGCGTTCCAACTCTGCTGCGGCCTTCAGAGCTTCCCGTTCTGCCGCCCTTTCATCGCGCAACCGGTCTTGCTCCGATTTAACCCATTCTCGCAGTTCGGCATCGCGGAGTCCCAGCTCCTTTCCGCTGGCCACTAACTTTTCCACTTCCATGTCGGTTCTCTGTCTCCACGCCTCTTGGACAAGCCTCGTGACCTCTTCGAAATGTTATTGAAGAGGTCCTGTCGCGGACGCCAATTGTGATGAACTCGGGGTTCGGTGGTGGGAACCACGAGACGAGCACACGGAGTCAATGACGACAGAGGCCACAACACGAAGGGGAAACGTAGGAGCGATGTATTATGCGGCAAAAACAGCTCAAATGGGTCATGGGCAAAACGGGAAGAAACCAAAACTTTACAAACGCGGCAAACGCAAATGAGAAAGGAGAACAACAACAAGCGGGATTCAGTCCTGCACCTCCTAACAGTCCCGCGCAAGTCTCAGTTCAGCGAGGGTAGCGAACGCCCAACATACGCGTGCAATCTGGACTGGGCTCACATGGATTGTCGCAGTCACACTAGCCGAGGGTCGCAGACGTGCTGGTTCCGTTTGGCTGGCCCCACGTCACTCGAACCACACGTGGCCCGATCCGGTGGCGCAGCCCTGCAGGAACATGAGGCGGCCCGGCGCGGTAGCACGGACCTCTCGCCCGGAGGCCCAAGAGAGGCAGGCAGGTGCAGTGGCTCCGACGGGTGGTCTTCTCGAACCGATGGCAGCCCCGCCTGATTGACGACCAGACTCCCCGGCGCAAGGCACGGGTGCCCGGTGTGGTAGCGGGTACGAGCGGCCGGCGCTACGGCACGGCCCCCGTAATGCGGCGTTCACTGGCGACGTCCCGGCGCGGTAGCACGGGCGCCGTCGGGTGGGTGTAGATCACGTTCGGTGCTGTCCAAGCACACACCGAGCTTATGCCGACCGATGGTGGTCCCCGTCGCGTTCCATCCGCTCACGCGCTCCCGCACCGGGGCATTATTGTCCTCTAATTGCAAGCATACCCCTTCGGGGATTGCTGGCACCATTACAATAACTGTAAACCTTTAGACGTGTGACAATTAAGCAACATTTAGCCGGAATTAGGAAAGCGTTTGCCGCAGAATTTAGAGGCTTGCATCCATAAAAGCTTCCTTAGCTAACTACATAGTGACATAAGCCTCTAAGTCTCCAGCCGCTAATAAAAAAGTGTTAGCCTATAAATTTATAATTCGAGCGCACCATTAAATTCTATTCCGCTGGTTCCAATATGACTTATGACGCGTTATTTATACACTCATGATTTACCTAGCTACATCTACAACACAGACTGAATAACGATGATGAGGTTCATCGGCCAGTTATATGAAAGTTTTAGTTCAATAACGTTAGGTACCTAATGTACCAACAATACGGGAAAAGTACGATTAAAGGCAGCTACAGACAGATTAACGCTCAAATTCAGGTTGCAACTTTGGATACTGTGCGTCGGCCAAGCTTGCGAATGAACGTCGACCGAAAGAGGTATAAGTTCGGAGAATTCTTCCTCTGTGGCCCTTCCCTGCCATGGTCAAGTGAAAAATCTGGCTTCTCTGAAAACGGCCTTCTCAGCGTGGAAAGAACTTTCGCGGCCCCCGTTCCTGCGGGCGCAGTCAGAAATATGGTGGCATCTGCGAACAACCGCATTCCTTCTCCTGCGGAGCTCACTTTGAAATTATTCATTGAGAAAGGGGGAGAGCGACCCAAGCTGGACTGAAGGAGGCAGGGAAAGGAAGTTCTGGGAAGCGTTGAAAAGGTAGAGGGGACCTCGACCGGCCGGGGAGGTGCGGCGTGAGTGCCGCGCGCGTCGATGCTGTAGCCCCGTCGTGCGAAGGGACGTTTTCGTGGAAAAGAGGGTCAGGCGTTCCGTGCTGTGTTAGTATTCGTGCGCGCAGCAATAATAGTGGCAGAAAATTTTGTCTGAGTACTGATAACAGATATAGTTTTTTTGGATGAAGAAAACAAAACGTTAAGCGATGTTGTATTTGCCAAATAAAATCATGACCAGAAAACAAGTTAGAAAAAGGTCGAAAGATGGGCACGTATCCCGCACTATTTGCTAGCGCGATCGACCTGCTTATACCAGGATGTACTCAGTCAGCCACATCTCGTCTCCTTGCTCATGTGCGCGGGCATGGCACGTGTTGCCTAATGTTGGAAATTTACGACTCGAGTGCAATGTGTTCGTGTTGATGGTGGGACGCCAAGCAAATGTGCCGCTATTCGCTGTCGGAAATTTCGGTGTTTACGGTGACAGTGTTACGATTAATTCAACATCAACTCGAAGTCATGCGAAATTGGATACCTGCGATACCACGACAGGAATTTCATCGTACGCAAAACACCAGGGTGAGTGATCTTACGAACTGAAGAGGCTGTATTGTGCGAGAAATGCAGGACTTTTTTTGGTGTTCAAGAATACGTTTCCAAGCTACCCTGCACCACATGGGCATTGCACTGTGCACAGAAGTGAAGATTTCGCCGCGGTGATGAGACAAATATAATTATTTTTTCGCGAACTGAGAAAACGTACAAGGAACTAATTGAACGGACTTGGAAAACGGTTTTTTATTATTGCATTATGTGTGACCGTCTTCATTGTTTAATTAAGAGTGCATTTACATACTTGTAACTTCGTGCATTGAGTACTGAGTGAAATGAATGACTTCTGAGTGTTCTATTTTCTGTGGACTACCCAGCACCTGTAGGAATATGTGTCTCGGTGGGCGTTCGTGGAAAATGTGCCTCGTAGTGTGGCTGTCGAGCGAATGACGTAAGCGTGAGCCATAGTGTTGGAATGCGTGTGCTGTGTGTTTCGATCGGCGTATGTGAACAACAGTTTACTGGCCGCGAAGTAGCGCAGATAGTAGCCCTTTATGTAATGAATGGGATGAATAAACCTCTTGGTTTTGCTTTTCTTGTTTGCCTTGTTTAAGCCTTTTGTGAATGAAAACTGGCGACGTGTTTGCAGTCGCAACCTTGCACTCCCCCTATATCGCTGAAGTGTTCATGGAGCATATATTACAGAATGCAGATAGCCACACAACCTAAGTGCCACCGGAGAAGTTCTAGAGATCCACAAGGCTATATGCCGGCATGGCAGCGTGTTAATAATTTCCCAGAGGCTGCTGCTGTCGCTGAGTTTCAAGTAGTGGCGATTCCCTTCTGGCTGCAACCCATGCAAAAATATCGTATGGTCGGCTATTGAAAATACTTCTTATGGTTGTCTTTAGCTATTTGGCCCAATTATCTTTAGACATTTCTATGGCTGTCTTTAGCCATTTTTATGGATATTCCTATGGGTGTCTTTAGCTTCTTCAATAGCTATAGCGATATCGAAAGAAGACCTAAAGAAAGCCATAGAACCGGCTATAGAAGAAGCTAAAGACACCCTTAGAAATGTCGATACGAATAGCTAAAGACAACCATAGAACCGGCTATAGAAGAAGCTAAAAACACCCATAGGAATGTCGATACGAATATCTAAAGATAACCACAAAACGGGCTATAGAAGAACCTAAAGACACCCATACGAATGTCGATACGAATAGCTAAAGACAACCATAGAACCGGCTATAGAAGAACCTAAAGACACCCATAGGAATGTCGATACGAATATCTAAAGACAACCACAGAACTGGCTATAGAAGAAGCTGAAGACACCCATAGGAATGGCGATACGATTCGCTAAAGACACCCATAGAAACGTCTAAAGAATAATGGGCCAAATAGCTAAAGCCGACCATAAAAAGGATTTTCTATAGCCGACCATACAACATTTTTGTATGGGAACTTATGGAACCACCACACAGCCGATGCTACAAACCATCACCGCTCCCCTTGCTACTTTAGCGCCTGCGTCGAATAAAGGCTGGCACCGATAGCTAAAAATTGTGGCAGTGTTAACGGCAGCCTGTGTTTTTTGCTCTGAAGTAAAAAATGGTATAGTTCCTTTTAAAGAAACCAAAAACGCGCGACAACTTGCCTAAAACAGGGGTGCCTCAGCCGAAGTCATCCAGCACAGACGCATTTCCGACATTCTGGGAGCAGTAAGGATTTGAAGAGGGTTACATGAAGGGAAAAAGTAAACAACATAATCATCCAGCCTCTCATCTAACGACGACGATGGTCGAACGCTAAGCCTAAGTTTCTTTATGCGAAATAGAACAGGAAAGGGTCAAAGTTAAAGACGCTGCGCTGGTAAGACCGAACTGCGTGCTGGCCAAATTCAAACCTCAACTAGACAAAGTTTTAATTCCGGAGGTAGCCAAGGAAGCCTACACGAGAAACCTTTGCGGTGAACCATAATCGCCATTGGACGCAGGAGTGCATGATTTTTTTAGCACAGGTGACAGCTTGTCAAATTCGGCCGCCGCATAAATTGTGAAACTTAGGGCAGGTTTTTGGCACCCTCCTCTTTCTCGTCCTCTGGCATTCTTTTTTGATAAACCATTTACCAACTAGATTGCAACCATTGCAAGTCTTTTAAAGCAATTCTTTTCCGCGAGAATCATTACCGTTCTGCTTTCATGCAATATTTATTTTGTAAACGATTCTCAATGGCAGTAGTAAGGGTATTTGTGTGAAATGAAACATGGTTCTACCGAAATAATGAAGTTACGGGGCCTCGTACATAATAATTTTTGTTTTAGGGGCGAAGCACCATGAGTCCGAGGCTTTTGCGGCATCTGGCGTCCGTACGCATGGAACAGCACCGTGTAAATCGGGACATCTGTGACCAAAGTGTTCACAAAACGAAAACAAGACAAATTTAAGGTTCAAAAAATGTTAGAGACAGATAGATGCACCCCAGCATGCAAATCAAAAGATCAGTGAACAAAATGTTCAAAAAAGATTAACAAGAGCAAAATAGAAGGTTCAGAAAAGGTTAGAGAGAGAGAGATTGAGATAGAGAGAGAGGGAGAAAGAGAGTGCTTCTGAAGAGCCGTGCTGCACAAGCGCGAGGAGCATTGAATTGGATTGAACTGGATTTGAGTTTGGATTGGATTCGATTGAATCAAAATGTATTGAAATGGAATAAACTGAATTTTATTCCATCGGGTTGTATTGTAAATCGTTTTAGCAGCAGTAACCACTCTCACGGGTGATTTACGATAAGAACTAACCCCATTGCTTCGCGCACTCGTCGTAATTCAATTCGTGGAAATGCGCGAAGTTTTTTGGTTTATATTTTAGAAAGCACACCCTTACAACTGTGTCTTTCACTTGTGCACGACGCCGTTTAGTGTTCAACTGCCAATGGCGAGCGCCGCACCATGGCTGGATTATCTGCCCACACCGGCTTTGTAGGACCCGGTGTTTGCAGCCGTGTACGAGATTGACGAGTTTGATAATACCTGCAATGTATTCCTCGATGCGACAAACAGCATGCAGCTACAAAAAATTGCACGAGGTTAAGGAGTTGCAATTCCAGCTTGAATTTCATCTTGGCCAATTGCGCAATGTCTGCTAATCGTAATTACTTAGTATGGGCGTAAAGAAGACGCTTGGCATATCCTGGAAAGGTCGCCTGTACGGATAAGGTTTACTGATCCGTGAACTTCCTTGTGGTTATGCACGCTTTGGCAGCTGCAGCGCAGTAGAACGACAGAAAGGCTAGACCAACTACGGTGCTGTGACCGCAACTGGCATTCTACTGAGGAGCGGTTCGCCACGTGCGGCGCTGTTCGCTGAAACGACAGTGGTGCCATACAACGGCCACCCGATCCCTATTCACGCAAAACAATTTTGGTGCATTAGGGAAGTAGTTGTGTAGACCGGGCGTGAATTTGAAGGCGAAGAAAAAAACCTGTTGTTTGGGCTTGCAAAATAGATGCGCGTGGGTGTTTCAGACATGTTGAGAAAGGCAGAGCTGCTACAGGCTATACTCGCTATTTGGCCTGACGATGATGAAGTGTCGGAGTGCATTGAGCTGATCAACGACACCGGGACAGCTAAGCGCCAGGCTGCAGAAGCAGAACGCCTGCCAGAGCAAAGCAAGCGAGTATAGGAGCTCGAGCTGCAGATGCACGAACTGGAACACGAGGAAAGAAGGTGAGAGCACCAACTTAGACAAGACGAAAAGATGCGTGAGTACGGCCAGGGCAGTTCACAGGGCAGTTCCCGTCCATCGACACAGGGCAGTTTACGTCCATTGAGTGCGAAAATGTTTCGTAGTTAGCTTCGGAGATTTCGCATAGTGTTCAGGTGGTGCATATACGCGGGAGGTGACGGGACCGACTACCGACCTGAACGTGAAGGTGTAGCGAGATAGCGACGTTTCGCAGGAGTATGGGAACGAAGGGGCTACCCCGCACCGGGCACCTTAATTAATGTTGGTGATGGTATTGCGACACCGCAGACCCCAAGCCACTAAACATAAGTTGTAACCGCGCCCGACGATGTTTTTATAGGTGGAGGGTAAAAAAACCACAAATGGTGGACGTCGGAGCCGTGGTCAAGCTCCTGTCTGTTTATCAGGCATGGAGCTCCAAGACCGCTTCAGCTATCAGGGCTAGGCTTCAGAAAAAAGTACCCCTGTACCTTGCTTTATAGTAGAGCATTTGGTATTTTCAAAACCCCTGTCCAAAAATGACCGGTCTGTGAAGAAGGCCGCACCAAAGTTCTTTTTCCACGTCTACGAAACAACATTCTTCCAAAACCTGCAAACTATCACTGTTTAGTGGTCGTTCAATCAGTTCATTAACCAAAACCAATCTCTTCCCAGTCGGTATTCCTCGTCTCCAAGTTCCCCAAAAGTGTCCTTGGGAATTGTTTCGCGGAAAAACACTAAAAACAGGTCAAGTGTTTTTTGAAGTCAAGGCCCAACAGCAAGCCACAAATCTGCCCCAAACCCACATGACAGATTTGAACATCAGTGCCACATCCCATCGCAGCCTCTTCAGCACTCAGGATAGGGATATCTGAGCGAGATCTGCCAAACGAAACGAAAGAAGACTACTATGCTCACGGGCGCGTGCCCGCATAACTGCCTGCTCTTCTGCCGAACGAATCATCCGTGGCCTACCCATAGACCTGCGCAGTTGAACTCAGGCCACCACCACCAACACCACCACCACCATCATCATCATCACATCATCGCCGTCGTCGTCGTCGTGATCGTCCTCGTCATCATCATGGGCTTTACAAGGTGGGCTTTACTGTTAAAAAATTCTTTGCTACGCCACTACCAGGCCACCATCTTTTTTGGCACCATCAAATGTCCACACACACACACACGCGCACGCGCGACTATTTTCGCACAAGGAGACAATAGCTTCGCAATGTACAAAACGTAGTTGGCCTGCTTCACTTTTCATGTCCCTGTAGTTTTCACGACGTTTTAGCTGTAACACGGAATCACTAGTAGTGCCAATATTCAAAAACTGTCAGGCGTCGGCATCAGCCTTGTGCTGTCAAGCGCAGCAGGTTGCGCTTTGAGCGATTGCTTCCTCCCCACCTTCCACCTGCTAACAGACCGGCTATAAGGAAGTTATGGTTATAAAGAAGGACTCACTGAATATAGGAAAACTCCGGTGATAGCAACTTGCTAATGACACTTCAGCGACAGGTGACAGCGACTGGGGAAGCGAGCAGGGCCTCATTCACTGAGAAATTAAACAATTTATTGAGGTCAGGAAGATAAAAAATTGTGTTGTGTTGGGGCTTATACTAGTTGAACCATGATAAACAAACAATGCATACCCGTTTCGTTGTGCCATATCGGAAAATAGGAAAAAAATGCAGTTACGGTTACACCATGGCTTACCTTCTCTACTCGTGAAGTGACTCCTTGTTAAGGAGCCAATCACAGTTCCCTCTCGTCTGCACAACATGTCGGTATAAAGCGGGCTCGCAAAGGGCCAGATAAAGCTACAACATCGGCGCCATGATGAAACTCATCCCGAAACTGAACGGGAGATGTCTAATCTCTGATACGACCAACAAGATGGTGGAACGCTCAGTAAACAACGTGGGCAAGTGGCGCAGGTAGAAGTAGCCCCGTTTAAAGTAAACTTGGTATTTGTAAACTGTTTGCGCTGTTTCACACGAGTCTAAACTGCCGATGTCTGTCTCGCGTAGCTTGTAATATCAGTTCGCAAACATAGAACCTCTGACGTTACGATATAATTCACCGAAAGCTTTACATGAGCATTAACTACATAAACACGTCTATCGAAGGAACTTCGAGTAGTCTGAACTTAAATCTAACAGCCATTTAGTCGTCAAGCGCAAAAATAACTGGTGAGAAGCCGAGTGGCCGAATTTCACCATCACGAAGCTCGACTGCGTTCCACTTTGCTCCAATAAAAATGCTGTTAACGTTGTTTCGTAAGTGGATATGCTCCCCTTTGGTTTACTGCAGAACGGCGAACAGTAAGTCAGTGGTTTAAGCCCTGGGTTGATTTGAATTGGCGTCTTCATGGGATGTTGTGGCCGTTACTACACCAGGGTGGCCAATCCTGCTCTGGTGAGGGAGTGCATTACCGGCAATCGTCGCCGGGGTCAGGCCGCACCCCAAACCCTTTTGTGCAATTCCATCAATACGCGGATTTTTTTTTTAATCCGGTGGGAATTGTCCGGCACCGGAACTCGAACCACGGTCCTTCTGCACGTGAGGCGGGTGTTCTACCTCTACGCCATCGCTGCATCCTCCTATACCTATAAGGAAGGGTGTCAGACAAGGAGACAGAATCTCTCCAATGTTATTCACAGCATGCTTACAAGAAGTATTCAGAACGTTGGATTGGGAACAGGTCGGAGTAAGTGTTAATGGAGAATACCTCAGTAACCTCAGATTTGCTGATGACGTTGCCTTGCTATGTACTCGGGGGACGAATTGCAAAGCATGCTTTCCGCACTGGGCGAACAGAGTAGAACCGTGGGCCTGAAAATGAATATGCAGAAAACTAAAGTAATCTTCAATAACCTCGGGACAGCCAAGCAGTTTGAGATAGGTGGCGAGGCAGTGGAAGTGGTAAGCGAATATATCTACTTAGGCCAAGTTGCGACCCCAGATCCCAACCATGAGGCACAGATAATTAGAAGGATCAGAATGGGGTGGGGTGCATATGGCAGACATTCTCAGATAATGAATAGCAGCCGACCATTGTCGCTAAAGAAAGTGTATGACAGCTGCATCTTACCGGTACTCACCTACGGGGCAGAAACTTGGAGGCTCACTAAGAGAGTTTAACTTAAATTGAAAACGACTCAACGGGCAATGGAGCGGAAAATGATAGGTGTAACATTAAATGACAAGGAGAGAGCAGAGTGGGTGTGGGAGCAAACTGGTGTTAAAGACATATTAGTAGAAATTAAGAAGAAGAAATGGGCGTGGGCAGGGCATGTAATGCGAAGGCAAGATAACCGCTGGTCATTAAGGGTAACAGAGTGGATCCCTAGAGAAGGCAAGCGTTGCAGGGGGCGGCAGAAAGTTAGATGGGCAGATGAGATCAAGAAGTTTGCGGGGATAAATTGGTCACAGTTGCACAGGACCGAGGTAATTGGAGAATAATAGGAGAGGCCTTTGCCCTGCAGTGGGCGTAGATAGGCTGGTGATGATAATGATGATGATAATGATGATGATGATGATTAGAATTTATGAAAACAGATCAGAGGGCTTGGTTACAAATCCGAAGCGGCTGTTATGCATCAGTTTCCTTCTGCGTGCGCTTTCGCGTCGAACCCACCGCGGTGGCTCAGTGGCTAAGGCGTTGTGCTGCTGAGCACGAGGTCGCGGGTTCGATTCCCGGCCGCGGCGGCTGCTTTTCTGATGGAGGCGAAAAGCAAAAACGCCCGTGCGTACGAGATTTCGGCGCACGTTCAAGATCCCCCGGTGGTCAAAATTAATCCGGAGCCCTCCACTACGGCGCTCCTCATCGCCTGCGTTGCGTCGGCGCATTAAACCCTACAATCAATCAATCTTTCGCGTCGATACTGTAGTTACTGTGAGATTTTCAGTAGAATATTTAGCCACTGTTTTGAGAAAAACACAAATAATTTGAGGGAGATGATGTTCCCCGTAACACGTTATCGTGAAGTGTTTAGTTCTGGTCCTGGGCAGGATGTGTTATACAGTGTGAAAAAAAAATGGCAGTCCCAGCATCCGTGAACACTTTTTTTTCAAGTTACATACAGGAACGCTGCCAGTTAAAACATGTATGGAGACGGGGCTGTTTATTGGTTGGTCTAGCATGTGTACGCTGTGTGCGAAAGCCGAAACAGTGGAACATGTTTTCGCGGAGTGCTGGGATGCCGTATTTTTTTGGGACGTCTTACAGAGAACGTTAAAGAAAGACCTGCCTATTTTAGCACATGGCATTTGGTTCCTTCCGGTTGAGCGCGAAGATGAAGTCCCGTATGATTTGATAATGGCGCTAGGGTTGCCTGCCATTTGGAGGTCCAGAATGGCTGTGCGACATGGGGACCCGAATGCGCTCACTGTAAGCAAGTATTGTGCTCAAAATTTCAGGAAGTTGTATGAAGTGTACAAGTTACAGGACCCCGAACTTGAATGGCTTCCGGTTTTGGAAGAGCTGTGTGCTTTTGATGTTTATTTTAAGTCCTTCCGTCTGCCAAAGTTTGGCAGGTGGTGTTTAATTTATCTGTGACTTGTATTACGTTTGTTCAAAAGGTAATAAACAAAGAAAGTGTCGATACTGTAGTGAGTAACGCATCTGACTTCCATGCAGGCTGGCCGTAACGTTGGGCTGGCCCGGCGGCTGCAAGTTCGAATCGCACCTTGGGCACTTTTTTTTGCTTGAACGGTTTTGTGCCATGCGATACCAAAAGGCATGATTCCAAAGAGAATTCGGCAAAATAAAGTAAACTATAGCAGGGAAACTGTCAACAAATTTTTCAAACAGCTAGTAGATCTGAGTTATGCTACAATGGTTGCCAGACAACTGAAGTGGTCGAAACACCGGTCATGTGGATAGAAAAGTGTTTATAAAAAGGAATAAAGAATACATTATTTATTTTAAATATCGGGTTTGCACTTGTACAGAACAATACATACAAAGATTAACTTTTGGATGTTCTTACTGTGACGTTACTGCTAGTTACGCTGCCGACCGACTATGTGCGCATGGCCGCTTGCGATGCGCATCAAAACGCGAATCTTAAAGACGTCTCCTAAATTCCAGAACCAATGGATTGTGAAAATATTTCGATTTTATGTTAATAATAGGCCGTTCCAGCAGACATACATAAGAAACTTTACAAAACAAAACAATATTAAGCAAAGACAAATTCATTTCACCGCCCCTTTAAGGCCAAATTTTGATTCTACCGTTAAATCGTGTGGTTCGTGACGTCTTATATTAGGTATCCAGGGCAAGTCTTTAAGTGAACATTAGTAGGTCGACTAGGGCAGCCGTGTGCGGCTGAAAGCCTTGTTTACTGCCAATCCTCACAGGTGGTGGCCAATACCACTCACGACCACTGTCAACACTCGCAACGTTTTTGACAAGATTTGCACCTTTGTGGTTCTGCCATGCCCGGAGACTTGTGCATGACTTCTTGTGGACGCTTGGACGGTCATTTTGATTCTTCTTGCGGTGGATGTTGAGCAGAATCCAGTGCCTGATATAGACGATCTCATAAAAATGATGAACACTATACTTGCTTTCCAGCAAGTATTGAAAACAAAAATCGAAAATTTAGCTACTGCTCACGATAAGCTTGAATCTACGGTTAACGCTCGAATGGTAGATGTTATGGCAGCGATAACAGAACAGAAAGTAGAGATCAAGGCACTGCCGGCCAAAGTTACAGCGTTGAAAGGTAATCTTCAACTACATCAAAGCCGTCTGGACGATTTAGATTATCGAAGTAGACGCCGCAATCTCTTTATTTTTGTTTTTCCCGAACCGGATCATGAACATGCTGCAGAACTAAGAAAACATAATCGAGGAATGGATAGGGCATAAATTCGGAGTGATTGTTAACTCTGTGGAAAGAGTACATAGGGTTTGGAAAGAAATCCTCGATAAAGTACGACCGGTAATAATTAATTTTTTAGACTGCAACGAGAAGCTTTAAGTTTTAAAGAACTGTCACAAACTAAAAGGAACAACAATCTCGGTAAACCATGACTTCTGCAAGGCCACTCTATTAAAGCGCAGCAAACTCTGATCTCATTGCAGTGATTTTAATGCGCAAGGTCGCAAAGTATGGCTTGATTACGATAAGCTTAGTGTGAACGACGATATATACGAAGATGATGAGCAGAAGGGTTGTCTGAAATGTATCCGCCCGCAATGTAACCGCGATGAATTACTCAATCACAAACAATTGCCAGTTGTTCTCCTTAATTCTTGGAGTATTGTCAATAAAGTTCACGAGCTTGAAGAAATCATATTGACCTATGATCCCCAAATCATAGCAATTACAGAGACCTGGCTTACTGCGGACATTTTAGATTCTGAAATAGTTCCCCGAACTCATAAAATGGTTAGACGTCATCGAGGCTGCCAAGGAGGAGGCATTGCTTTGGTAGTCAAACAGGAAATCACTTGCGTAACTATGAACGAAATAATCGACAATGAAAGTGTATGGTGTCAAATTGATTTTCGTGGGCTCTCGGCTCTTGTAGCTGTAGTCTACCGGGCCCCTTCTTCGCCTTACTCGTTTTTGGAAATTATTCAGTCTTACATGCACCAGAAGTACAAACGTAATCACAAAATCATATTAGCCGGGGGACTTCAACCTACCATCGATTGATTGGCACACTCTTCACCCAGGTTCAACAGACGTAGCGAACTGTAACTTGTTGCTTGAATTGATGCTGAACTTTATTCTCGTTCAACTTGTTAAAGAGGCTACCAGAGTTGCCCAAAGCACTGAAAGCTGTGGGGATCTTAATCGAGACTAGTCCCAATTACGCGGGCACGTATCCCACGATCTATCTCCCCGAGGGGCGAGGTTGACACCCTCGGGGAGATAGATGTGAGGGGCACACCCCCGTGCCCCTCACACCCTCTCCCTGTAAGGGGCACGGGTTGACCAATGCGCGCCGGTCCGTGGGCCACGTTGGGCGTGACGTAGTGGCCCCGGCGCCCAAGGGCTCGCGGCGGCGGGCACGCGCTTCGGTCGGACCCAGGAGAGACTGGCTGGGTGCCGACTCCGACAGCAGGGCTGCCAACTCTAGGGAAATTTCCCTAGATCGAGGGAATTTTAGTTGTCTCTAGGGAAAAAGGGAAATTTGTCAAAATCTAGGGAAATGTTTGCGTCCACATGGACTTATGCCTTCAGTCGTGTAATAGTGCCCTTTGTTAAGTTTAACATTTATTATTTTTTATGTACCTATGCCTTTCAGTTTCCCGATGAAGCGCAGATACATATTTCCCATTAATGTGCATCGAGCGATGCTATCACTCCTACGTTCGACACTGCTGGTTTAAATAGCAAAAGAACATGATTGATGAAGTTCATAAACTTGCTCGCTCGAATATCTCGTGCACTGCGCATCGTCTGTGCTCGTTCCTATTATCCTTCTTTCATATATACCTGCTGCTATTACAAGTGCTCTGTGTCGTAGTACAAGATTATTGTGTTTTGCATTGAATTGCGGTGTTCTTGAATATGTTATTTTTATATTTTAACACGTCTTCGGCTTATATACAAGGCGCTGTAACACGTAGTGCTTCATGGAATGCCGTATCGTTGTGTGTGCACCGAGCGATTGCTTTTACTTTCTAGGTAATTTTTTAGGTGTTATTCAGTAATACCTGTCCCCCCCGTAATGACCCTCTATTGCTTTTGTGGTTTGATGAAATAAAATATTTAAATGCAATACACATTGGGCTCTAACATTTTTTTCACCTTCTCTCCGTAACTTCAAAAACGGTTGAATTCATAATTATGCCTTAAAAGTAAATTCGGCAGTCATATCGCATACTAGAACCCAATATCCGCGGGAAAACATGTGATAACCACATTCAGCAAAAATCTAGGGAAATCTAGGGAATTTTTTATCTGAGCTAGGGCAAAAGTGGCTTCGCAGGTTGGCAGCCCTGTCCGACAAGTACTTCGTGCTCGCACGCTGCTCGCTCGCTTCGGCCTGAGCGACCGCCGTTTTCTCACTTCCATGAGGTCGGCGAATGTACCGAGAGTTCTATTTGCTCAGTCAGTCTGGTGGTCGGTTCCGGTCCTAGCCGGGCCCATCACCCTCAGCGCTTTGGCGGCTTACGCCACTGCACCAACAGCTGCCGATTACCCTACCTGCGCGTCGGGCTCTGAGGCTTGAAGCGTACGGTCGGCGGCTACCCCCCTCTCTGCCCCAGGGCTAGGAGCGTAATACCAGGGCTGGTTGCTGTACCGTGGATTACTCGGAATTAAACCAAGTTCTGAGGAGCTACTTCGTCTTCGCGGAGTGACTTGGCACGCGTGGCGAGGGCCGCCGCGGCTGTTTACGGCTTGGCTCGCTCGAGCCCATGGTGGGCACCTTGGCAGGCTGCACTGCATTGCACAGGTCAGGTCCACAAAGTGTACTAGATCTTCTATTCGTTGGAAACTTTCCAGATTACACTAAAGTCAGTGTTTATGATGAAATCTCTGATCACAAGAAGGTTTTACATACCTCGAATTTCTGCCGTGTCAAAAAGAATTGTGCGAGCAAGAGTGCCTTTAACTTTTCTGCTGCGGATGACGAAGCTATTATACATACACTTCATTTGTGCTTCGGTGACTTTGAGGCAAGAGGGACGTATCAAGTCTGTAAAATACGTATAAAAACATTACTGAATCATGTCTCGATAAATGTTACCAAAATTTCATAAAAAGAAACGGTGAAACCCCTGGATAACACGTGACGTAATACAATTGAAAAGAACAATATGAAGAAAACGTAAAGCAGCGCGTTAAGATAACCATGCCATATCTTCCCTTTCAGTAACACAGAAGCACAAAATACGAACCGCTCGAGATTATTTTTTTGGAACGACACTTGTTAGCTTCATGGGAAACGCACCGCATAAGTTTTGGGGATACTTGTCCGGAAACAAAAAGTCTGTTGAGCAGCCTCACATTGACGGCTGCGCGGTTACTGATCCTTAAGCAATTGCTAATGAGCTAAACAAAACATTTCACAGTGTGTTTAGTCAACCGTGTGTAACCGACAATCCGATAGAACCATCACCTCTCTCGCCTAACGTAATGCCGAATATAGATTTAAATGTCAATGGTATTTGCCTTCTTCTTCTAAAACTTGATACAAAGAAGTCTTCTGGCCCTGATGGTACCCCCAATGCCTTTTTGAAGCGTTATACCGACATGATTTCGCATTACGTATATATTTTGTTCGATAAATCTTTGGACGACGGATGCCTACCGCGTGATTGGTTGCGTGGAAAAATTGTCCCAGTACACAAGGATGGAAGCAAACTGTTGTCTTCGAACTTCAGGCCAATATCATTAATCATTAGTTGTTGTAAACTACTTCAGCACATCCTCTCCAGCCAGATAACTTTGTTCTTCGAATCAAAAAACATATTAGGCAGCTTCCAGTATGGGGTTAGAAAAAAGATATCAACGACGACCCAGCTCGTGTCAGTCATACACGACTTCGCTAATGCTATCAATGATAGAAAACAAATAGACGCAATATTTTTGGACCTATCGAATGCCTTTGATAGGGTACCGCACTCTCTACTGATAAGAAAAATGCAGCGTGAAGGGATTGCTTCCCGCCTTGTGGACTGGATTTCTGCGTTTCTGAAAAACAGAACGCAGTTTCTAGAAATTAGCAGCTGTCAATCACAAAACCTTGATGTATTGTCAGGAGTGCCTCAAGGGTCCGTCTTAGGGCCACTCTTGTTCTTGATCTATGTAAATGATATTTGTGACGATATTGACGCCGGAGTGACTGTGAAAATATTTGTAGATGACCGTGCTATTTATACAACTGTCAGTAGCCCCTTGCATCAATCATTGCTTAACGAAAACTTATGTAATAATGCTGGCTGGTGTGAGAGGTGGCAGATGGTTATCAACTGCTCAAAAACTTTCGCTCTTACAATAACACACAAGAAAACCCCTCTTGAATATAAATACCATGTCCGTGACCAAAGTATTGAATTTGTGAATAGCGTAAAATAGTTTGGATTGACTATTAACAAAAAACTTAGCTGGGACGCTCGCATCGACAACGTTTGCGCCAAGGCATACAAGAAGCTAAGCTTCTTAAGAAGCAAGTTGGGATCTTGTGATTGGAAAGTGAAACTTGCAGGCTTTAAAACCCTAGTTCGACCACTGCTGGAATACGCATCCGTTGAGTGGGACCCATACTTAGAGAAAGCCGTAGATAAAGTTGGAAGGATTCAGTGGCTAAGTGACCGGTTTGATTTTTCAGATTTTAGGCGCCTCTCCTCCGTTTCTGAAATGTTAAATAAATGTGGGCTTGAACCACTCGAATTTAGGCGAAGAATTGCAAAGTTAACCTTCTTTTATAAACTATACAACAACGAATCCGGTTTAAATAAATAATTGTATTTTCTGGCACCTCCCCAGCTCTCAGCAATGTTAAATCACTCAAAAACTGTAAGACCATATGCAGCTAAAAAACAAGATCAAGTACTCTTTTTTTTGTACGAACCGTTGACGACTGCAATTCACTGCCTTGCGACCGCGTGCATGATCCGACGTCTTCTAGTTTTGACCTCTGTATTAAGAACCTGATGTATCCTTCTCCTGCTAGGATGATGAAAAACCATCCGCAGTTTTTCCTGAAATGAAAAAAAAATAAAAATAAATAAATAAAAAAATGTTGCAAGTGGTGCGTTGATTTGCAAGGATCCTAAAGCGGGACGTGCACCGTGGAGAAACGCTAGAAAGCTGTTTTTATAACTCTGCATAGGAGACGGAAGCAGATACATACTCATGTCTTCTTTGGAGGCCATCCTGGCTCTTTCAGGCGTTTTTGGAGGTTTCCAATGTGTTTCCCCTCAAATTCAAGCAAAAAAAATGAAGGTTACGTAATTTAAACTTACAATTTTCCGCGTTCGCCGCTTTGTTTTTTGTTGCCATTTAACGTTTGCAGGATGACGAGTTCACCATTGTCATTGTGCGTACATTGACTTTCTGACAAAAAAGGGCAGCAGTTTTATTGAGTTAAGCTTCTATTTCTAAATAACGTTCTAAGGTATTAGTTTTTATTTCAATTTTTGGTAATATTTCACCCAATCTTTGAAAGTAAAATTTTTGAAACTCACTGTGTTCCGCTTGGACTCCTTTTGTTCTTGTGTGCATTATGATGTTGTGGGCTGAACACGGAGAGTTGGACTATAAAAATCTTGCTTCGGGCCCAGTCGATTTATCAATCGCTGGAAGCCAACTTCTCCGTGTTAATGTCCAGCAACGATGGTTTTCAACGATCGCACTTTCTGCTTCTTAATGGGAGGCGACATCCTCAATGCGGTACCGGCAGGCTGCACCGTTATTCTAATGTGATATGACTAAGCGGCTTGTTGAGGGAAACGCCACCGTTCCGAAAACACCGCACATACATTTTTATTCTCCTCAGGATTTAACGGCAAACGATAGGTCGCCATTGCGCTGGCTATGGCCCACAGTCCCTAACTTAAAACAGGTAGCTTCAGTGAGTCAAAATCAGCCATTGGAAATTTTCTCTGCAGGCAACTTTATTTGTGTTTGAAGGCAGAGAACACTCGCTCCCAGTCATACTGCGCTACCTGGAAACAGATCAGCCCACGAAGCCGCTCCAGCTTCGGTCTCCCGAGAGCTCGAAGGCGACGCCAATGACAGTCGTGCAAGTGACACTATAAGTGACAGGTTGCACCCATGTAACCGTGCAGGTAACAGTTTTCTCCTGCAAGTAACAGGTTGCACAGATACAGGGACATTATCGCCAAAATATTTTTGGAGCGTACCGACTTTCAACCTTCACATCCATCTGTAACCCTGCTCTTGAAGCCTATCTATCGACAGCTTCGGAGCCGCTCCTTCGCCATCGCAGAAGAGCTGTTCTTATTTGCCGTATGTTCGCCGTTGGCAAACAAAATACCCACAAAATTCTTAGCACTCGCGAGCACGTGCCTGAAGGTGACCGCCGGGTTCCCGGCTCGCGCAGTGGCTTTAGCGAAGCAGGAAAACAATTGCGGCGCTGTCGTCCAGGGCTACCGCGCGTATCATGCTTGGCATAAGGAACACGACGATATCGATGCATATGACGATGACTACTACTAGAGCAGTGCAAAGGAATCACAGATCAGGCACATCAACAATTTCAAACTTATGCACATGTGGGGTGATGCGTCATCAGTGCTCAAGTATAAAAAAATGTTACAGCTTCGCTATGGGGCTAGCCTTGCGCGATTAAGCGCAAGCTTCGCCAGTTGAGCTGGTGGAATCTGCAATGCTGAGGATGAATTGCTTCCACCATTCGCCGCGAAGGAGACGACGACGTCTCCAATGCATATGACGACGATTATTAGCACCGCAAGTATACAATTAAACAGTGACACTGAAACATAACTCAGTGTGCAGCAATGCTCACCTACAACAGGTCGGCCACTCAAGTCTTCCGTTCCGCGTGAGTGCAAGCTTCCCTAAATTTTTTCCTTACATCTACTTAGACGCATGAGCCCATTTTTCTGCCCTTCACGCATTGCTATCCCACATCTTATGTCCCAGGGTTGCCAGAAGCGGCCGAGCTAACACGCGTATTATAGTTGCAAAAGACGTCTTTGGAAAACGTGGCACGAATAATGTGGCGAATTACAAAAAAAGTGGCAGTACCACTAATGCATATACTCTTGAACAAAATTATTTAATTTTAATTAGAGAAGAAACTTACTAAAATAATTCTGAAGTAGAGGCGATAGTAAACTTTCGCGCAACAAACTGTACGAAACTATGTACGAGAGAACGTACAGCATTGCTATCGAAGTATCCTATAGGTATCCTCAACCCTGTTCAATGCACATTTTTCAGTTGCGGTTATTACGCCGGTGCAATATCCACTTACTTTTCATAGCACAACGTCTTGTGTTTCAAAGCTAAACTACACCGAGTCATCGTTGCATATGGCCGACTCACGGGGAAAATAGTAAGCGTCAACGTCGGCTTAAAAATACGAGTTTTGCGTTGGAAACCTGCGATAGCCACGCGATCGATTGAAATTCTTTGCAGTAGACATCCAAAACTATTAGGCCATGTACGTGCAGGATGCCGCTCAATAGGGGTGTCTTCTTTTCCCTTTCTGTAGCAGGATTTCGTGAAGTTGTTGTGTTAGAACACCCTATCGACGTCGGCGCTGCTGATGGGCATGTGGCCAATAACGGCGGATGCAGCTGTTTTTTCCTTGAAACAGCTTTCACCAATACATATGTGACATATAGTGCGTGTACCCAGACTGTGTTCCAAGTTCTTGACGGAGAAGCCCTTAGTGGACGTGGCGAGAATTAGAGTAGCAATATTTCCACAAAACGCCAATGAGCCCTAAAACACGAAAATATACTAAAAAAATCTTAGCAGAGACCTGGAACACACTCAGGGGTTTGACAGACCTCTTAAAAAGGCAAAAACTCAGTAGCAGAATCTAAGCAAAATAAAAAAATTTGGAAGCTCCTACGAGGAGCCCGTAAAAGAGATTCGAAACAGATATGTGGGCAGCGACCCACAGGTGCGACTGAAGGATTACGAGGGACCTCCGACCCCGAAGTTAGGCGAACAGATTCCGCTGGCTAAGGTGCACGGAGCCATTCTGGCACTGCGTATAAGGTTTGGATCCGGGTCGCGACGGTGTAACAAACAAGATGCACCGTTACCGGGACGACCATTAGGTAGAAGTGCTGACTCGGTACTTAAACTGGTGTTCAGCACGGGGCGAGATACCGGCAAAGATTTTAATGATTCTGAAGCCTGGAAAGAAACTTCACCTAGATAACCTGGGACACATCACTGAAATCGTGTATGGGCAAATTGTTATAGCACGTAGTCTTATACGGACCTCACGCGCTCGTGGGCGATAGAGATCTTTTCCCCATACCATGACCGTGTTTAGACCGGGCCCGTCTACGCAAAACGTGATGTTGCGACTCAAGTATAAAATCCTTTACGAAGGGTCCTAGCCGTTAGACACCAGAGCCATCCTTGGTCTAGACCTGTGGAAGGCATTTGATAGCGTCAAGCACGAGGCAATTATGGAGAGTTTAGATAGCCTGGGGGTAGGTACCAGGACTTAAACTGCGTTATAAATTTTCTGTCCACGAGAACGGCACGCCTGGTCGTGGGCCTCGGAGTAGAATCGGATGTTATTGGCGGTGAGCGCGAACACAGGCGGCGCTGCGAAGCGCGCCTCCTTGACTTCAGCTTAGGGATTCTCGCATTTGTCGTCTGCTTCACTCAGGATCGCTCACCCTGCTGTTTCTTTGCGCTCGGTCGACGTCTGATGCTGGTCCGCACCAGAATTGGCGTGTGGGTAACTTTTTGTCATAATAATGGGCTTAAAATCGCATACACTAGTTTATGATGTCAATTAAAGTATAGTTTTGGATACCGCTACGGGAGAAACATTGGCGGCGCCACCCCATTCCTTGCGAAGCCGGTCCTGTGCGGAGCGCGAAGAGTCGGAGCTAGCCGTCAGCTTCTCATGTAAGCATTCGAACAAAAGGAACAGTCAGCTGCTAATAATCGACAACAGCGAAAATGGAAGACCAAAACAAATTATAGGCTTTCAGGGCTGTCGGCGTTGGCAGAAGGCATCACGATTCCCGGTAATCATATGTCAGGTAAAACAGTTTTTGCAACCTTGCCGGACGCTCGAACGCGTTTTGTCACACCACTTTAAGTTGTCAAGGCATGAAAGTTTGCCGACATGCACTATAGACTGCAAAAACTGTAGGTTGAGTTCCAAATACGCCAGTGTGTATATACGCGCGGGCTGATTCTATACCAGGCATCTAACCAGTATGGAGGTTTATTGAGCAAAACGAGTCACGTCTTCGTTAAATTTATAGTAACACATATATGTTTGTTAAGACCTGGTAGGATATTTCGGAACATTTTGCACAGCCATATCTTCCCGATATTCGGATATGCGTTATAGGAAAACTGCACTGAAGAGGTGGAGGAGGAGTAAGGGGGGAGGGGAAAACTTTGTTTAACAATTAAATCGATCTGGTTAGTGGGCCGGGTCCTCAGTCCAGGACAAGATAGTAAAAGTAATTCTCTTCAAATCATAGAACGCCATCCCGAGTAAAATAGGATTTGTTCTTCGCGCCTGGAAGGGTTGAAAAGCAATAAAGAGCTACTTGGAATTCTTCGGTTTCGAGTCTTGTAATATATGCAGGTATACTATTTATTACGTTAGTTAGCGAGCATATCATGCGTTCAACACCGTAATCGTGTCATTATTGTTGGAGTTGAGAGTCAGTTCGTTATGATGACGATATAATTACGATAGAAATTCGGAGCACAAAAGCCGCCTTCGAGTACTGTGGACTACGTTGTTTAGGGCGCGATCACGGTGGCGTAGCACAAACCTTCTCATTGTATTTGCATGTGAATAAACAAAGCACGCTGCGGATATGCACCTTGCATGCAGCCGTAATGAAATCCAATTTGTGAAGAAGTGAATGTATGCCATACAAAATGAAGGGAATATCCACACGACCTTTGTGATACTCCCAAACATCCCGAACCCTCCTAATAAGAAGTTGGTGACGGCGCAGAAAAATAAATGTGTTGGGCAGAAAAAAAAGCAAGAAACATTAATCGGATACAACACAACAACGAAAGAAACAGAAGAAAGCCGCTTTATTTCCTGCTGTGCGATGAGCCTGTAAAAGCCGCTGCTTGGTACGTAGTATTAGACTGTTGAGTCTTGATAGGAGCATCTCAAAAATACTGGAGGGAAGCCTACGCATTATGAATACTTATCGAGAAGCTCTGATCGCTGATCCTCGCGAATGAGCGAGAAAGGACGAGTTACACACGATCTTCTGACCGATACTCTGAAGAAATGTATTCTCTATCTCTTCGTGTGTTGCAAACTTGTGGGGGATACAGCTTCAAATTATTCAGATGCGTCAGAAGCTGGCAAAATAATTGAGTCGCTAGAAATACGCTTTTAACACACTAAAGCAATGAAGCGGGCGAATTTTAGCCCAGGTACTGTTGCCCCTCACAAGCGGAGTGTAGCAGACGACAGCGGCGCGAATCCCTAAGCTGACGTCAGAGCCAGGGGGCGCCACTCAAAGATCTCACCACCAATAGAGACGGAGAGCAGCGGCAGTCCTCAGGGCTCCGTCATTTCGTGACTTATCTTCAACGCGGCCATGATCGGTCTCTCGCGCATCTTAGATCCCATAGGGGCTGGAACACAGCATGTATGCAGACGACGTAACCATCCTGTTATCCGGAGGCGGTAGCGATGGAGCGACTGCAGAGGGCCGCGGATGCGCTAGCAGAGTACGTGACCCCGAGGGGTGTGCGCCGCTCGCCGCAGAAATCAAGCTTCTGTTATGTAATCCTGGAAGGCAAACAAAGACCGAGATAGAAACAGCTAAGCGAAGTTCTTCAAGTGAACTCTGGGCCGAGGGGATTAAAGGTTCCCGTGGTCCACAGAATCAGGGCTCCGGGTCTTAGGATCGAAGCGGACGGGCACAACATGGAGGCCATGAGGGCACTGAAGGGCAGCGTGAACCAGACCTCCCGACTAATCTCCCACATAGCCCATTGGCATCTGGGAATGAAGGAGGCGAGTCTCCTTAGGCTCGTACAAGCTTTTTTTGTGGGTCGCGTGGCGAACATGGTGCCTTCCCTCCATACGCTCACAGGTGAGAAAGAGAAAGTAGATAGGCTGACGAAAAGGGCCTAAAACAATGGATCGGGCATACGGATCACGACATCTATCGAAAATTCTGCGGCCATGAGGCTGCCCAACTCGGTCGATGAATTGATATAAGCGCAACGGCGCAACGCATGGTGCCAGCGCGGAGACTGTCGAGGAGCCGTAGGGGCATACATATCTTAGCTTCGCTTTAAGCGAAACACTTTCTCCCGACTGCAACGAGAGGGGTATTGAATATACATCCTTTCCCGGCAAACATGCACCCGCACAGGGACGCGGCGAGAAGTACTGCCAGAGCGGCAGCTCCAAAGAGGTAGCTCAAACCCAATGTTCGCAAGGCAAATGGAAACAAAGTTTCCTACGTGGACGCTGCGGGCTATCAAATCAGGAAAGGATCGCAGAGCAGATATGGCGCAATGGCTGCAGCAGTGATGGATCATGAAGCGAACCTGGGTGCTTCCGGCTCGGTCTTGACGACGAGCCCCGAGATAGGCGAGGAGGTGGCTGTCGCTCTGACGATTAGAGCTGAAGTCGCCGACGGGCTTCTCGAGAAAGGCACACCGCTACCACTCACCCTCGATACAGCCACCACCATTGATCCAGCATGGACAATACAAGACAAGGATGTAACAGCTCGCACCAACAGGGTCGTGATTGTCAGTGACTCGAAATCAGCCATTAGGCATTTCGCCAAAAGTCGCATGTCGTTTGAGGCTACAAAGGTACTCGTCTCTATCACAGAGAACAATTTCTACACTTAACAAGAATCCCCTAACTTTGATATGGGCTCCGGAACAGTCTGGCCTCAATGGCGACGAACGCGCTCAGAGCGGCTCGAGGATTAACAATCCGAGCTCGTGTCTGTGAATCACGGCGTGTGGGTGCACACGGAGACGGTGGTGGCAAAGCGCCTTCGTCGCTTACGGAGAGGTTGGAACTCGCCAGGCTGACGACGGAGGAGATCTGCCCTTGACCTCCGGCCTATCCACGAGCGGTCATCTGATAACGTGTAGGGAAATATTATACCATTACAGAAGCTCCGGGTCAAATACCCGCCGGCGGACAAAATATTATAAAGGGAAAGGACTCTTTCAGGCGAACAGTTATCCAAATCCGGCGTCATACAACTGGCGATGCATGTACAACACACATCGGAAATGGTGTGAAGAAGCCAGGTGGATATCGGACACATGGTCTAGGCCTAGCAAGACCCAACCGACAATATCACGGCGTCAAATGACATAGCGCGACAAGCTGGTCCCCTCCACATGGGGGAGAACGACGGGAATAGAGTCGTAGAGCAATATAAGGAGCGAGAAAAGACCCTGTCATCGCTAGATATAACGGGACCGATGAATTGGGAGACCGCGCTCTTCAGTACGTATCTCCAGATTCAGAAGAAAGTAATCCAGCTTGTCGAGGGTGCCGCTGGGGCCCACGGGCTGCTGGCCGCCAACTGTCGGGTAGGAGGATTCATATTCTCCCTTCGAAGTGAATTCGAAATAAAGTTATTCTCTCTCTCCCTCTCTGTTTCTCTCGAGCGACTTGGTTAAACAGGAAGGCCAAATCCGCTTCAAATAGGCGGGTCTGAGAGGCCTGATATGGGCCTGTGATAGCATGCCGGGTGTAGTGGTTCAATTTTTTAAGGGGGAAAAGAAATTAACCCGGGTTTTTTTTAACTCATTAGGAGAGTTCACCTGCATTCAACCCAGTCCCGGGGGGGATATAGAGGGGAGAATACAATATGGTAGCGAAAAGTAACGATTAAAAAGGTGATAAAAGCGTACAGGGGAGGGATTCCACCGTGGTCGTTCCCGTCGTATGCAACACACCTCAAGCACTGCTAGCTTGAGTCTTTCTGGATACGGGGAATGAGAAGCCTCAGCAGGAATCGTAAAGCCTATGCAAGCTTGTCATGACTCTTTTGGCTCCGATCCGAACCCATCCTTATTCCGCCACCAGCGAGAAGCGGTGGGAGTCCGCCCTGCGAGACCTTGACCCCGATGCACACGAAGACCTACCCCGTCTTGGAAGACCCGCACAAACGACTAAGAAGCGAAGAAGATGGCGGCGGCGGGAGAACTGGGACAGCAGCTGGGACAAAACAAAGTTTTGTTTCTGTCATCAGCGCGGTATTTCTTATATGGAGTGCCTCATAAGTGGCCCAAAAAGAAAATGCATACTTCCTGCGGCTCCAATTACAGGTGGACGAGTGACAAACCACTCATAAAATGCGCGCTGCTCAGTTTCTGGGAAACGGCTGGGCTGCTCACATTGAAACATGCTCTAAACTTCGCGTTCCTGCCGGTCCTGAGCCTCTCGCCCAGTGGCGCAGCAGTCACCAGCGAACCACAGCCCAACCAATAAATTAGTACCACTGAGCTTGTCCACATGATCGTCACCAAAGTCACAACTGAAGTAAAGGCATACTAACCCTACTGTAACGTTCCTTATATACGGAATTATGAGTATACGGAGTTCCGACGGATTATGCCGCCCCCAAGCACACCGAAATTAGATGTATGTATAAAAAACAGGGAATCACATTAATGTGCGCAATAAAAACGTTTGGCACAGGTTTGGGGTTTTTATCTTCAATAATAAGCAAAATGATGCTCCGTATGTTTTCCGTATACTCCGTATATACGAAATTCATACAGACAATGATTTGGCGGTTGTAGTAAACTTACAGACATAAAATAGGTGTCAAATTTTTGGATAAGAAGGCACTATTTTGCTCCCGTGTGTTTCTCAAAAATATTCCGTGTTTTGTTGCGGCTTCGCATCATTTTAGGAAAGTACTCCGTATGCGCATATTTCCGTATATACGGAACTTTTCAGGGGGGAAGCACTGTGGTTCGAACGTCTCAAGTTTTTGGTCACGTGCAAGCGCAAGAATAAGCTGTAATCGCAGCTCGTAACGAAAATTTCCCAACTTTCTCTCCACCCTCAACTGTTCCGCAAACACTTCCTCCGAGGAAGACAATACCATCTTTGCGTAATGCATTATTCAGCGTCTGAAGATGCCTAGCACGAGTATTTTACTAAAAAAAACTCCCAAGCATTTCCCCGAGGGTGAACATGGTTAAGTGCGAATGCACGGGGTGATGCTATGAGGGGGAGTAAAGTTAAAATCCGTTGGCATTCGCCCGTGAGCGCGCGCGAGCCGACCCACGGAGGTCTGGCAGTTTATCGCTGTATATATAGGGGGGTACGCCGCACCGAGCGCGCCGAGCCAGGTGGCTGAGAGAGGAGGCGAGCGCAAGGGGAGAGGGACAGCGGCGCACGGCAGCTGCAGCCGAGCGAGGGGGAGAGGAGAGAGTGTGACGTCACGGTGGAGAGAGAGGCGCGCGGCAGCTGCTGGGGAGAGGAGGCGCGCTGTGACGTCATACCATGACGTCACGGCGCGAGGAGCGGTGCGGGGAGCGGCGCGCACCCGCGCAGCCACGGCGAGGAGGCGGAGCGAGCGCGGTCACGTGGTGAAGTGACGTCACCGCGCCGTTGCTACCGACGCTCCTCTCCGCTCCACGCCGTTGCTAGGGAGAGGAGAACTGCGGACGCCGCCGCCGCCGCCGCCGCCGGCGGTGGAAGGTTTGGGGTCACTTATAAAGTGCATTCGCACTTAAAATGGGCCTAGTCATTCTTCCCGCTGCGCCTTCTCATTTCAGACGTCGAAGACGGACCGAAGCGCGACCCATTCAAGATCTTCCGCCGCCTTAACACCACACCTTTTTTCAGTCTACTTTTTTCTATTAGCCTAGAGCCCATATACCGGGATACGGAATCGATGGGGTTATGATGGCTCGACGCCTCCTGGTGTCAAAAAAAGGGATCAACCACCACCCTCTTGTCTCAGCATGATTACACAAGCAACGTACTTGAATAAAAAAGGCTTGCATGCTTTGAATAAAGAGGCGATAATATGAAGCAATCCTTCAAAACACTAGACCTTATCCCAAGAATATTCGTCATCTAATTTCTAGCTTGTTGATTTTGTGCTGATCATCTAATAACTTGTTACTGAAAAATTACCATCATTAGAGATTTGATATTCCATGAGGAGGAGTAAATGATACTCTCCTCACAATTTTATTCATGGTCTTTGTTGTATTACGCGTGGATTAGGGGGCTTAGCTTAACCTTAATGTTTCTTCCGTCTGAACTCAAACAACATCTTTATTTCACATTTAAATAACCCAAACCACAATTTTTTTATGCCATAACAAACGTCCTCTGCACGAGTGCGCGATCAGAGCTTTTGTGCAATGGCTATCAAAAGGGCTCTGAAAGAGCTTTTGCCGTTACACGGGAGTTCGCACTTTCAGGTAAACCAATTTCCTAGTAATCACCTCCTTGAAGAATTTGGCTAAAGCGACGAGTATTAGTGGAATTATTGAAAATCAAAACTTCGCATTTTCGCCCTGCGCCGCGATTAACCCTCGTTTCGCCGACCTCCTCCCACAGTGTGAGCGTGACGGCCCATGATGCCTCGCTTCTCGGTCACGTCCGGTTGGGGCGTCATCAGCTACTTGGATGTTCTGCGCCGTAGCCTGGCTCTGGGATGCAGCCGTGTGACTTTCTGCGTTCCGTATGGCCATCTTTCATCATTTTGCCTATGAATCCTGCACTCCGTTCACGGCTGAAAAAAAACTAATGGAAGGAATGGGGCGGGACATACGGGAGTCTAAAATATCTAAGCGAGTGTCTAAATATTCGCATCAAAATTTGTTACAGTGAGCACGTGCATGCTTTCCGAATCGACGTCGGTTTATTTATTGCTTGATTGGCCTTTTTTCGCACCAATGTTGCCCTTGGCTGTGTTGATTGATTGATTGATTGATTGATTGATTGATTGATTGATTGATTGATTGATTGATTGATTGATTGTAGGGTTTAACGCGCCGACGCAACGCAGGCGATGATGCGCGCCGTAGTGGAGGGCTCCGGATTAATTTTGACCACCTGGGGATCTTTAACGTGCGCCGAAATCTCGTATACACGGGCGTTTTTGCTTTTCGCCTCCATCAGAAAAGCAGCCGCCGCGGCCGGGAATCGAACCCGCGACCTCGTGCTCAGCAGCACAACGCCTTGGTTGTGTTGTGGTGATGCCATGCACGCGCGTACTGAGGCAGTTGTAGTATCCTGATCCGTTATTCCGATCGGTTCCAAACATTTATAACCATAGCAAACAGCAGCGGAAGGGTTGCACGGTACGATAGAGGCACTATTTTTACAGTGCGTCATGCATTCGCTTTCCCCTCCCTCTCCCCTTACTTTCTGAGAAACTCCTAGGTGACTCTGTGTTTAACAACTGCTAGGCAAGTACACCATAACAGATATTAGGGGCGGTCTCCGAAGAGTAGTGAGAGTTGTGGGGCCGTGCGTGCCTGCCTCTTTGTTCCACTGCGCATATAATTGCACAAAACAATTATAACCCCATGGCTTTGTCTCCTGATTGCATTTGGCGTCTTTTATCTCTATAATAGGCTGTTAGTTTGTTTTGTATGTGCTCAAGGCTTCCAGCTGCGATATATGGAGGGTTTGGTTGCCGGCCGCAGCTCTATATTCGCCCTCCCCGCCAACCTACCCTCTGTCTTGTTTAAAGGAGCCATGAAGACAAAATACAAGTTGGGTTTATTAGAAAGACTGCTTACTCCCGATAACAATGATACCAATATCATCGCAATCTTCAAACAAATAACGGAGATAATAAAGAAAACGTGTGAAGCAGTCGCGACCCCCTAGCCAATTTCCCGCAACTTTTCTATGACGTCACGAAACCTTGTTTTTGCGATTGGCGGGCGCCTAACTGACCTGTCGCAACGACACATGACTGGACGTCTGTAATGGGGCCTCTAGTTGCATTTGACCGCATCACTTTAATGCTAACGTGCAGTTAACGCACTGAAAATTATGTTTTATTGTTGGCCCATGTGACGTCATTCTTGCTCATAACACGTCACTGTGGCGCAAAATTTGAAAGTTTTTAAATACTTCTTGCTTTTTTTTCGTTAAAAAACATCTTTTGTGGGCTGTAATGAAGCTTAGTGAGATACTGAATCCTAGTTCTTTTAAATTAAACGAAGTTGTATTTTCTCTTCATGGCTCCTTTAAGTGGATTGGAGGAAACTATCTTGACGTGATATAAAGACATACCAATTTTGCAGAATACCCACATTAATATTTCGTCCTCTGAAAGTACAATTTCCCTTTTGCGTATGCAAAACCCGAGTTTAAAGCTGAACCAATCGTACCTGCGACTCGAATGATGCATTGACGCTTCATATGGTAGTTGCACAGCTGAACGAAAAATGTTTGTTTCGGATTCGCGAATACGATTCCCAGACCGTGCCAGTTAAAAGGCAGAAATAAAAGAAAAGCAACCCCCCGTCGGGATTTGAACCACTGCATTTGATTCAGCGGTCGTGGGACACTAGTCCAGTGCTCCCCTAAATGACGACTATACTACATTGAGACCCACCTTTGTGTAACATGAGTGTTTTGTACATGATTTCAAGGATTCTTGGCTGGTTAACTGAGCAGTTCTTGAATAACATTTGCGCAGTAAGGTTTCATAAAGCTCCACCATAGCTGACCTCCGGCAACAGCCCTGTTCCGGCTGCGACTGTGATTTCGCCTTGCGGGAACTGTAGTCGCCCTGATTTTTATTACGCTGTACGCTAAAAAAATTGGTTGATATTGATTTTTTATAATCTAGTAAACGTTCCATAATTCATCTTCTGCTATTTACGGAGCTTATGTTTTCTACAAGCGTTGTTGGTCGCACACAAATATTGAGTTTGCCACTCCGGGAAACGAATTGTCGCCAATGGGAACGGACGGAGCGTCGAAAGCCGAAATACGAATCGCATGTGTTGAGCTGTAAGATCTTCATGTATCTTACTATGTTTATTACACTCTAGCAACTAACAGAACAGAACCGCATTCATGTACGGACCTATCATTGCGGCGGTGAAGTTTTATTTATTTATTTTATTTACAAGATGCTACGGTCTTAGAAACACCAAGCAAGAAATGCACAAAAATTGAGTGGCAAACACACGTAAGTGCGATAGATTGTAAAGACAACAGGCGTAGATAAAATACAATATAAATTATTCAAGAGCTGTAATAAGGACCTTAAACAATGATTAACATGGCCTTCAGAACAACAAAAAGTGGGTTTATATCCCTATTGCATGCTCACAGTATACAATAAACAATTAAGACATAACAAAAAAAAACAAGAAACAACTGTACCGACAATATGGCGCGATCAAAATCGCTACAGGACTGAGATGTAAAGACCGCTTCAGGAGGTGAACTCCACTCCGATATTTAACGTGGGAAAAAAAATTCTTGAACATGTTTGTGTGGGCTCGATACGGAAGCAAATTTTGCGTGGGCCGATGTCTTGGGTGTTGTGATCGAAATTGTTGAATGTATACCGATGCATTCACCTTTGTGAAACCAATATAAAGAGCAAACAAGAGCTTCAGGTGGTCAACTTTTTGTCTGTGTTGCAGGGTTGAAATGTTGTTCTGCAGCATTAGAGAAGTTGGCGAGTCAGTGGTCTTATATATGTTAAAAATCAACAGTATAGCGCCTCTTTGCACCTCGTCAAGCCGGTACTCATCTCTTTTAAGCAAGGGGTCCCACAGAAACGAATCGTATTCCAATTTAGGAAGAAATATCATTTTGAAGGCCAGTAATTTAGGATGCGCTTGTGTAGCTTCGAGTTTATGCCGTAAAAAGCCTACCTTGTGCGTGGGAGATGCGCAGATGTTTTCTACGTGCTTCGGCCAGGATAGAGTATCGGTGAACGTTATCTCAAGGTACTTGTACTGGCTTTTTTCTACAACTGGTGCACCATTTATGGAATAAGAAAACTGAAATGGCTGTTTCTTGTCCGTTACACGAAGTAGTACTGTTTTGTCGGTATTTAACCTCATACCCCACGTAGCGCGCCACTGATCAATTCCTGTCAAACTGCTATTTAACAAAACTTGGTAGTCTGCAATCGTTTTTTTTTTGAAAATAAGGAAGTCGTCTACAAACAATATAATAGAAACTCCCAGATCAATAGCAGACGTCACTCATTGATGTAAATTAAAAAAGAACTGCTCCCAAAACACTGCCTTGTGGAACGCCATAGGTTACAGCAAGTCTTTCAGATGTGCTCCCGTGAGCTTTTCCCTTCTCGATCGATTCCCTACGACCATTCTTCCGATCGGTAGTCGTCTATGTCTTCAGTGGGTAAGCCAGTCACACATCGCGGACGTTCGATCGGCCGACACGACGTTGGTGAAGTGTGACAAGGCGATCGCCAATTCGCAAGTCGTCGTGGTATCGTCGTGTCGGCCTAGACAACGCGTCTTAACGAGAGGCGTGGTAATACAGTGAAAAAAGATAAATATAGAAGAACAAGACGGCGTTAAGCGTGCTGCAGGGAGCGCTACCACAGGCGCCACCGCTACCCGTCGACGCTGAGCATGCGACGCTTCTCTTACCGGAAGTGAGAAAAAAAGCCATCCCATTGCAAGATTTCCCCTTCGTGACCCGCATGGTAGACCTGATTACGTACACAGAACAAGATGGCAGGGCCCAAAATCCTGCAGGAAAGGGTGGGAATACGAACAAGCTTTTCAACAAAAGTATGTGCATTCTGTTGCACGTAAAAACGTTATACTTGGCACTGACGAAGTTGACCACCCAACTTAACGATTGAGCTAGTTCGTTTAGTGTGCTGAACCGGCCTTTGAGGGCCCCTTCAACCAGAGGTAAATGACGTCATAATCGGAAGTGCCAGCACGGCGTAGACTACTTGGCCTCAGGAGGTCACTTGCTCGCGTTCAGATACGGGCCAGAAATTCTTCTCTGATGTAGAAGACGCACACAGTCTTTCCTAGAGAAGCTTGAAAGAAACATAAATGCAACAAGTTCGCGCGCGACGACCTTTAGAAAGGGGTTTTTTCCCTAATGACTCGCGCTAAACTTCGGTTTGTCGTATATTGGATGGTCGCTTTCAGTATATATTGCTAGCACAATGTTTCAACTCACCATCGTTCCCATCCTCGGAATTGTAACTTTGGTTTTAAAATTCAGGCAGGCGGCAAAAAGCTCTGTGCAGGGGCCTGCGTCGATTCAGGAGGGCAGGTAGCAGTGATGCGGTCGTCAGTAGGTGCGTCGCGCGGAGACGCTGGTGCCGGCTCCCTACGTGGCCGGTCAGCGTAGAGAACGTCAGCTTCGGCCTTGCGGAACATAGACAGTTTTAGAATAGGGTATCTGAAGTTTGGGGCTTCTTTAAAAGTTATGGGAACCCAAACCCAACACGCTGGTGCTGGGCGAGTATTTGAAAGTGTCTTCCCCCACGGCAAACATGTGGCGTGGGTGGCTCTGATAGGCTCAGATATTGGGAACCCTAGGCTTAGCACCAAGCCAGATATTTGGATGCTGCTATCACTAATACTGCGGTTGAAAATCCAGTTTTTTACCCCACTAGCACGCCCCTTCAATCACATGGAACTTTATTTTCGCGCTGATTGTCATATTAGCGGTGGGTGCTGGGTTGATTATTGCGCCCAGCCAGCGCCATTCTTCGGCCCCTCACCGCATTGCGTGCTCGGGCTGATACTGATGCCGGCTCCCCCCCCTGCCTCCACAGCCGGTGGTCGTCGCGAAGGGTCGGCTTACAATCGCAGCACAGATTTTATCGCCCCATTCCCATCGGATGACAATCTCTAGCTCAATTTTCGACTTGAAATCATTCCCCCTCTAGCATGTTTACTTTCTTTTCCACGATTCATTTGATTCTGGGCAGCAGCGGCGAGCGGTTTCTGCCATGCCCTGCGTCAGTTTGAGTCACTTAGTGCTCCGCACGGGCATGTTCGGAAGGTGTGTGTGCGGAGCGCTTCCGCATGCAGAAAACGCTTCATGCATTCCAGATTTAATAACTTCTTCCTAACGACGTGCAAATTCTTCATACTTAGTTTAGCCATCGTCATAGTTCTCAATGTTGTTTGTGAAAGGAGAAGCACGTTCGGGGAACCCACAGAGTTGCCGTCCCCTAAATTTCTAGTGGGTCAGGAGCTTGAGGCACTTCCGTATTTGTCTGAGCCGTCGCTTTGCGTAAGAAGCGCAGAGGACTGTCGACACGGCCGTCCAGGACTACTCGTGAAGGCAATGCAGAAGCCACGTGTGCACGGGTAGGAAATCTCTAGTGTGTGAGTCGTTTTATGGAATCCCCTAAAAACAAAGCAGCATTATGGCTGAAAATCTGCGCAGCGGCAACTTAAGACAATGAAGGTATATGAAGTGTAAAACACACCCTTAATTGAGGACGGCTCAGCGAGCAATAGAACTGAAGATGATAGGTTGAACATTAAGACACAAAAAGAGAGTGGGACGCGTGTTAAGGACATATTACTAGAAATTAAGAATATTAAATGGGTATGGGCACGGAATATATTGCGAAGGCAAGATAACCGGTGGTCATTGAGGGTAACAGAGTGGATCCCTACCGAAGGCAAGCGTGGTATAAGGCAGCACAAAATTAGATGGGCAGATGAGATCAAGAAGTTTTTGGGGATAAATTGGTCACAGTTAGCACAGGACCAGGGTAATTGGAGATATATGGGAGAGGCTTTTGCTCTGCTGTGGGCGTAGATAGGATGGTGATGATGGAAATACACGCCTCACGAATTCAAAAGTTCGCCCAGAAAACTGGAAACAGCGGAGCCGCCGCGCACACCGCTGGCCGTATTCCACGAATGACGTTATTCCGTTCGCTGCCTCTCGGTTTCCCGCTCCTCCGGCGGTGCGGGAGGGAGTAGGGGGGGCATAGGATGAAGTGTACTTTCCCCATGCTAACGACACTGAAAAAAAGTTTACAGGTATGAAATGACCGATGTTTTATGTGTTAAATATAAATTTTAAGCCGTTGTAAAAGCACTTCAGCAGCTTTTTAAGACTAACCAACCTAGAGCCTTTTTGCTTGTGCGAGTCGGGGAAACAGTATCAAAGTACCGTAATATTATCTTGATTATTTTAATTACAATTTAAACGGTTTATATTTTATATATCCACTATAACTTCGTACCAATTGAGTAATGGCGCCAAAGTTACGCCGTGTCGTACGAGTCCCCATTGTACGCAAACATGACTGAAATTCTTTATGTTCATAGCAGTGCTTAAAAACGCCACTGTTTTATAATAACGCGCAAATATAACGTATTTGACTCTGCTACCCATCATACTTCCTAAATAAATCACTGCTTCGCTAAATATCATAGGAATTAGCAATTAGGTGTGGGAATTTTATGTTAATTTTCTCAAACTCGGTAAGGGCTTAATCATCAACTACGAGTCAGATGATGTCAATTGAATTTTGTCTGTGCGCATGTAGTAGTGCGATTTTTCGCGTAAATAGCAGCGCTCGAAACCATGCATATCAAGACCCCCTTACCATATTTCGGGGGCATGGGTGATGAGGCCCAACACTGTGGGCATAATGGGTCCAGCTACGGGATAAGAAATGACCCCGGCTAGCTTCGTTAGAGACGTCGAGCGCCAAAGTGGGCTCGTTGGTCCCCTGCGGGCTAAGTGGGGTTCAGGGTGCTCCCCCTTCGCCCGGAAATGACCCATCCAAAATGCCCCAGAGAGGTTGGCGGCGTCCACAAGGGAGACGCCGCGACGGGTTCGACTCACCGACACAGGCGACGACAGGCTCCAAGCGGCCAGGACGAACCAGGGGGTTTATTGGCCCAGGCGTACAGTGCATAATAACGCCAAGACCGGGTTAACAACTACACTGTACCGACACGCGTCCTACGGCGTCGCCCAAACAGGCGACCATGGCCGAGGTTGCACGCGGGCCGCTCGCAAGGTGACCGGAGGCCTACCCTGCGCGTCCGATCAGGGCCAAAACAGCGCCCGACCGTTCGGCGCGGCGGGGAGGAGACGAGGCAGCCGGGGACAAGGAGCGCCCCGGTAGAGTGAACTAGAATTCACTCTAGCCCGGGTATCCGACTCCCATCTCCTCTATTCCCCCATCTCCCCTATCCATGGGGCCAGAGCCGGAGCAAGAGCCAAGAGTGAGAGCAAGAGAGAGCACGAAGCGCATGCGCCGCGCTTATAAGGAGCGGGGGAGAGGAGGCCGGAGGCTGGGCGAGGAGGAGCAGCAACGGCGCGGTAGGCGCCCGTCGGCGCGTCGGCCCGCGGGGTGACGTCACGAGCGCGGGGAAGCGCGCTCGTTCAAAGGCCCCCACACGCGGGCCACGGTACAGGGGATCTAGCGGACCCCCACAACACAGTAAATTACAAGTCTGCATGGTAAGTAATCAGATATTCAGATTGAAATAAATTGATTATAATGATCGAAGACACAAGTAAAACCACAGGGTAAGGTGGTGAAATTAGTTGCGAGGCTCAAACCTCATTTCCTCCTCGGAGGTATGGCTGCAATAGTAATAGCTGCCCCTTGCGTTATTCAGCTCTCATTAGAATGTGTTATAGTAACAGTAACCTGCTAAAAATGACACCGCTGGTTAATCTTCTCAGGCCCCTCGTATGATCAGTTCCTTTTGTCATGTGTCAAATGAGATTGCATTGGTACGCAGATGCCGAAACTCCAGCGGCCGAGTTAAACTTGAATTTGAGCATTGCAGGGGTCACTCGGCCGATGATAGACGATGATGATGGCAGGTTCGACGATCGACGGCATCTCGCCGACGGTCTACTCCAGAAATACACAATTTATTTACAGCAGAGCTGTTTAAGCTTTTTGATCCGACGTTTATCGTTACCAGGAAAAATACAAAAGCAAACCGCGAGCATGTGAGCGTGCGCCTCGGGAGGAGCGCCCGGCGTCGTCTAGACGTTAGCGTAGGTTTGCGCAACGTGAGGAGCCCGCAAGGACACAAAGAAAAAATACAGGCGCATAAGGAGCGCCCGTTGGCGGTCAGCTCATCCTTCGAGAACACTCTGCCCAGCTTCGTGGTGGCGTGACCTGCCGTGGGCTATTCTACTCTCATGTTCTCGTGCGTTCACGCCCGCAGTGTGGAGCGCAGGCACCGAGTTCGCGCTACACATGCCAAGCTTCTGAACCCGGGTGCCGCGGATTCTGGCACATGCTAACGCGGTGCACTTTGGGAGATTTGGGAGATATGGGAAAGGCTGCGGACAAAAAGATCCGGGCCTGCCAGTCATGAAGAATTTTCCGCGTCTATTTCATTAATCGATGTAATGTGCAAGCCGGCTCCCCGGCTATAGGAAAGGCGCCGGCAGCTCTGCTGTTTCTTCAGGCCTTGTGGCTCTAGTGCATGCTAGAAAATTTTTTTATTCCCAAGTACTGTTACAACGAAGCCGGATTCAGCGTTAGACCCTCTGCCCTAAGACCCCCAGAAACTTATTTATATTGCATAAACCAAGCCTCCAGTGGAAATGATAAGCAACTGCTAGCTAATCCCCATTTGGCCTCTGACTGGCCTGAAAACACCACCGATCGTAGGCGTGTAGAAAATGGTCACTGAATCTAACACACCCTCTCATGCGAGCACAACATTTTTAACTCGAACACCATTTAGAACCACTAAAACATATAAAAAATAACAAATAAACTTCCAGCCCTCAACAATGAAACCTTATTAGGGCCACTCCTTGTGGCGTACTTACAATGAACAGCATATAATCGTGCTCCGAGCCAACAACTGCCTCTCTGTATTAATCCACCCCCCCCTCTCCCGTTCCGAGTAGCGTCGGCAGGCGCGAGTCTCAAATGTACAGTTGCTCGCTGGGAAACATATTGTCACTTAGCCAAGGACTATGCGGGCTGCTTTAAGAAGGTTTTTTTAGCGAACTTGAGCTCCGCAAAAAACATAATAACTGCGCAAACAGCGAAGAAGAAGTCAACAGAAGTACGTCCACAGACGATCGTCTGCAAATAGAATGTCACGGCGTTTTCGCGGCCAGCATTTATCTCGTGGCGTCATTCCTTCGGGAACAATCTAATCAGATTGAGAACACTGGTGATCACGAAAGAACATTCTAGTATGGTAACGACAGGGCAACATACTCTCCCTATCAAATTAGATAGCCTATGCTGCATAGAAAAAAAAAGCGAATCAGGCACTTATCTTAGCCCATAGATAAGGCAAACAGCGGTGCCCAGACGCTCGATACACAACACATAAATAAAAAAGAGAAGGTAAGGGGGGTCGCGGCCATAATCCCGGCGTCGTGTAAACGGCTGCCGACGCGTCAGGAATTCAAAGGCAGCTCCTAGTATAGGCAAGTTGACCTCGGCAGACATGACAGATAGGCTTGCCCATGCACTGGTCGGATGTACTTTCTCCGTACAAGCGAACCCTCGAGTGACCGCACCGCACTCATATTCCTGCCGATCACACTAGCGCATCGCGAATGACATAATGCGTTATTACACAGGTTAAATAGAAAATAAAGGCGCTGCGCCACATTCACCAAAAAAGTAAAGGAGTTCTACTCAACGAGAAAGCTGTCAAGTGTGGAGCAGTGATTAGCGAGTGGAGAGACTATGGCGCTCTTCTTCGCTCTTGAATACCACCCCTTGTGCGTCTCCCTCCACCGTGGAATAATTGAAGCGATCATTGTTGGATGCCCCGCTTTCACAGTTCTCGCACGCCTACTTCTGGGACAGCTGTCACTGTTTTCTTTATATCTTGTTTTTTAATGAGCTGCAGCCGCATTAGCAGCATCAGCACCAGCTGGATTCTTCTTTTTGTGCTTGCTTTCCACAAGCACGTGCTGGAGCTTTGCTGGCGCATTTTGAACACATCATTTTTAATGGGTAGCTTCCTGTTCATGTAGGTGTACTCCATAACAAGGCAAAATAATTGCGCAAGAGAAGAGACACGCGGATGAAGTGAAGTCGCACATACATGGCGGCCACAGTCCGTCTTCCATTCATCCGTGTTTTGCCTTTTTTGCGCAATTATTTTATTCATTTGCTTTTTTTCTTCTGCGGCCACTTTTTCTTTGCTTACTATCGTAAAAACCCAATTAAATCAGCATTTTTAACTAAACAGACCCGGGGAATGCCGTTCATTTGCATATCTTTTTCCTCAAACGCACCTGAAGTTTTTCTTGAGCTAAATAATGGGGAAATGCATGACCAGTGTCAGCAGGTCAATGAGTTTAAAGCGGCCCCGTTTAAATAAACCTCTTGTTCAAGGCTGCTATTTTTACAAAGCCTCTGTTTGAGTGCATGATACCACGTGACTCCAGTGGTACCACGGACGAGCTACGACGACGAGCGCGGCCCCTAAAATGTTCTACACTTAAAAACGAATGGAGATTCGTAACAGGGATCGAACCGTCCGCTTCGAGTGTACTAGCAGAAAAAAAACGGCGTGAAAAGGCTCTCAGGGCTGTGCTTTGCAACTTTCGTCGTTATTCGAGCCAGGGCGGCACGAAAACTAACGACGAAAGCAACGCTAAGAAGCTGAACAACAATAAACAAGTTTGCTAGAACTTCACAGGCCATATTTTGCGGGGGAATCTGGGAATACGCTATTGGTGTCTAGTGGCAAAGTCAACGTCACGTCACACGGAACCTATTTGAAGGCTTGGCTTGTTTATGATGCTCTTCAGTCCAAGTTTCCCAGCTGCGCTAATTGAATAGTAATTAAAATTCGTGCAGAGCGGTGCAAGAATCCCCGTAACGCGCGAAAGAAGCTTATATTGCATTCTGGAACCCTGTGTAAAAAGACAACCTTTTTAAACAACTGATACAATTACCCACTGAAGCGATGCTCAACATGGGTCCCCAAAGGAAGAAAATCTACAATGTTCATTACAAACGCCAAGAACACGCGTGCCAGAAAAATGGCAGCGCATCTGCTGACTTCACGGCAAATGTCGCCAAAAACACGACAGCATTCTTCCGCCACTGTCACACTGCCAGTCCACTTGTCACGCTCTTCCACTACCGTCTCACTGTGGCTACAGTAAACACGACGGAGGTTTGATGAGGTCAATCAAATGTACGCGCGTTCCGCTATTCATGCGCTATCTATCGGATACATTTGTTACAGTTGAACACGTTGAAACCGCCACCTTGTCGAGGATTGCGCTTGATCTCTTGTGGCATCGAGGGTCAAAATATTCTTTTCTGGAATTCTTTATTGGCCGCCGCAAATATCAAGCGCATGCCCATTCTCAATTAAAAGTACAGTGCCTTAATACAAGTCATGTTGTGCTGTTCAGCATCAAATATGCCTGTTTTATTTCGCTCAAGGTTGACGAGTACGAAATATCGCACGAGATTCTGTGGTTTAGAAAGGTGTTGCTTAAGAAAACTGCTTGTTTAATAATTTTCGCATCCTCTGCCCGCGTGGCTCAAGATCGCAAGTCATATATACGGAGAGTACCGTGAACTAGAATGTCTTGATCCAGTGGCGCGAACGGGAGCGCTCTACCGCGTTCGGCTGAAGCAAAGCGCGTCTACCGCCGCCAGGGGCGCCACTGCGCCTTCTCCGAAAACGGTACCGCGGTTGAACGGGCCGTTGCTTGGGGCGCTCGCCAGCTATTGCCGCTGCCGTGTTTTAGTGTGGTACAGTAATTAACCTTTATGGAAGAAAGATGCTCACTTTTGTTGTTCCTGTACCTTTCTAGGAACGTTTTGTTGCTTATCAGACCCGTTTGAGCCATCGGGCAACGGCTACAAACAAAGTAGCGCTGTGTCGTCTGCTAGCGGCGCAGACGACACGAGGGGATGTGCGATGCGTTGGCGGCGCTCGGTCGGGCAGACTCTCCGTCTGTTTATGGTCGAGGCCGGCCTTTCATTTTCTGCGTGTTTTACGTTTCCGTGATGTTCCCCTACAGAAGCAAGGGGTATCTAATCGTCAGAAAAATAGTTATTGCGAGTGCTGTCGAATAGAGGTTGGACAGGCGCCGGGTAGCCGCGATGTCAAAACGAAGGACGGACACCTATTCCTTTGCTCCGGGTTGTCACAGTGGTTACCCAGGTGCTCCCAAGGCGTCTTTGTTCGCCGCTCCAATGGACGATGAACTGCGCAAAAAGTGGGAACAAAATTGGGGGAACACTGGACCAACTCCTGACCATATCTTTAGCCGTCGGTGAGCGCCACTTTGGGCCCGAGTGCATATATATATTGCGGGATTAAATCAACGTAATAAACGGCTGTGAAGTGCGACTTGCACGCGGGAAGCTGTCACTGGCTCCAGGTGCTGTCCCTACCATCCTGCCTACTGTGCGGCGGATTCTGTACGGAGCATGCAGGCGGAAGCCGCAAAGAAAAAGGCCGGCAAAAAAAAAAGAGTTCCAGTTTCGGCAGTCAGCAAGAAGCGACAAAGCTGAATAGCCGAAAAAGATGAGGTGCGCCAGCCACACCACGAGGCTTCTCTCTCTCCGCAGGGCTCATCAAATGAAGACGCAAGTTCTGTGGAATGGGATGCTTTTACAATTAGCCATCTTCAAGAAGTCAAGCTTCCTTCAAAGCTCTGGTGCCGGCTAAATTTTGCCGGCAATCAAAACGTTCTTTTCGCTACCACATCGATACGAAGAGAAGAAAAGCTAGAAGTTTTTCACGAGAAATCCGTGCTCTTCTATCCACATGACGACAAAGTGTCGGCGCAAACATTTTTTCGTAGTGTGTTATGCGGAAGCGGTGAAATAGATTCCCCAGCTGTTGCAAACAGTGTGCTGCAAGAAGCTGACAGCAGTTCGGCCTGCAAAGGGGCCATGACGGCTACGGCGTTTAGTGATGTATTGCACGTGCTAACGCCGCATTCAGCCCTAAGTGCCTGGGGAAAGCTTCCTCTAAAGGTAATTTGTTCATTGCAAACTTAGCTGCTGAAAAAATCAGCCGGGTGCTACTGGACGCGTGAATACTGGGTATAATTTGCTTCTGTAGAGGCAAATTCACGAGTAGGTTCATGCCGGGACTTTATTACAGTAAATACAAAAAAGTAAATCCATTCGTAAAGAATTAAACATACCAGTTGTCCGCCGGCAGCACATCGAACGCGTACGCTCGTATCGATCATCTGCGCAGGTAGCAGACGACACCAAACAACACGATTTATAGCCGTTTCCCTACCGCTCAAACGGGCAGATTTGCAACAAAACGTTCCTAGCAAGGTACGGGGATGCCAGACGCGAGTAGCTTTTTTTTTGTAAAGGTTAATTACTACCCAACATCGGAACAACGACAGCCATAACAACTGCAGATCGCCTGAAGTACAGCGACTGCCGCGGCGGCGCCTTTCGAAGAGAGCGCAGCAGCGCCACCTGGTGTTTTCTACACAGAAGAGCACACCCCTTCCTCGCCGTTCGCGCCACTAGATCATTCTAGTTCACTATAACGGAGAAGAATACGGGGAAGAAGATATTTTCTGGTGTAAGCACCACACTTACCCTTACTAAATAGTTATCACTACGAGAGATGCGAAACAATGATAAATCTTTCTATAAAATTTTGCCTTGAGTTACGACAAAAAGCAGCTTTAGTTTTATAAAAATTAGAGATGTTTCAAAATAGCAATACAATATTGTTATTACAATGTTCAAAAAGCAATAGTTTTAACAAAAACGTAAAAATTACTTTTGCCTATATATTTGATTTGTTTTAGAAAAATTACGTTAATATTTATTTAAATATTATTTGAGTAAAAATTTTACAAGTTAAAAAGATGTTAAGCTCTAATGAAAACTGTATTACGGTTGGTTTATTTACTGGCGTTGCCGACCACTGAAGGCGACAATGGAAAATTCAACAGAGTGTTGCTCTCACGACAGCGCCCACCGTGAGACCTGCGAAAAATATTTCCGTAGGTACAATGCAAATGTCTTGTATATGAAAAGATTGTGGTGGCTAAAGGCTGAATAGCGCAATATCGCCGCGCCATCTACAATGTGTTCCGTGAGTGAAAAGTGCCCTATTCATCCCCAGCCGCGTTGGGACTTTCTTGTCCCGTACGCAACGAAAGATCCGTTGGAAAGTAGAGGAAAGCTTTGCTTTAAAACCGCAGTTGTTGGCGCTTGCAAAAGAGCTGCGCTTAGATGTTTCAGGCCCGCTGAGAAAGCTAGAGATTATGCAGTACATACTCGCTTTTGGGGCGGATGATATGAGCTGTTTGAGGGCATTGAGCTGATCAATGACCGCTAAAAATCAGGCAGCAGAGGCAGGGGGCCAGCGAGAAGAAAGAAAGGGAGAACAGGAGCTCGAGATACGCAGGCAGGAAGAAAAACCCGAGGAAGGAGTGCGAGAGCAGAAGCTCAAACAGGACGGAAAGATGCGACAGTACGTGCTCGAGATCGAGATACTACGAAGGGAAAGAAGGAAGCTCGAACAGGAGAGACACCAACGGGAGAAGAAGACACTAGAGCACGACGTTCTACTCGAGCGGGTATAAGTAAAGCGTGAGTTAGAATTTTGCTCGAAAAAGACCTCGTGTTTGAGGAAAGAACCGTGCCAGATTGTCTGGAGCAGACGCTTGTGTGCTTGAGTCAGAGTTGACCGTTGCGGCTCAGCAGAGTGACAAGGCGGCTGAGAAAGATAACCAAGACGCATTAGTTCAGACGGCCGAAAGAGGGCACTACACGTCCACTGAGGGCGATGATTTGGTTATGCTGAGTGAAACCCATTTCCGGACAAGGTGATTCATGCCGGGCTTTGAAAAATGGATATATAAAAATGATGCACGTAATGCCACAGGGCAGGCGCAAACTCACAACTCCTTAACTTTACCGAGAAATCCTCAGCGAATTAGTCTTGCGCAGCCACAGAAACGCATTCTAAATAATGAGTAAAATTAACAACACAATAAAAGCAACGCCTATCCAAAAATATTATTTATTTTCGAAAAGGTACGGGAAGAATTCGATGACACAGGCGCTTGCGGGTGTAAAATACGTTTCCGGTAATGTATGGGCGATTGTGCACGGGTCGTGTGCAGTGTAATTGTTTTTGTTTGTTTCTTCCTTCTATGAGGGCATAGCGCAATTTTGCAAGGGTGGGGCAAATGGGTGCACGAATATGTGCAAGTCTTGTCACTTCTTACCGGTTTCGTGCACTAAACTTTTATCCTTTAAATATTCCCCACGCCACCTTCAAAAAGCACCCTTTGACGTTCCCGAAACGGCAGATGATTGCGCTCATGAATAAGATAAGTGCAATGTGTCGAAGCAATGTTTATAACACGTTTAACGTGTATAACAGGTTTCACCACGGCGAAGATGTTTCGTTGAATTAAACCAGCGCATTAACCCGCAACGGTCACTGATTATTGCGTTTCTAGAGGAAATTCGCAAGCACAGGTAACCATGTCATTCCTTACTGCCAAGCAAGGACACATATTGGTTGTGTTATCGTGGGCAGTACGCGCCTTGCGCCGCGCGCAACGGGAACGAGCAGACGACTCGAGAGCGCCTTCCACAATAGGAACGGTTCATCGCTCCGCGTCAGGGGCGGACTGTGTTCGATCTCACGGCGGATACTGTAACCTCGGCTGTCGGGGCCTTGTTCCTGTCTTGCTTGGGCTCCTCTCTCGCTATGCAGCAAACCAGCGATGTTTGCCTTCGTCTTCGGGTCGTCATCTCCAAGGCAGCCAGATTTGCTGGCCCCTTAGCACCACGCTACGACAATCATAACCGAGGTGATGGAATCCGCTCGGGGAATCCCTCCCGAATGCAACAATGAGTTCCCAGCGGTGGGATGACAACTTCGCATCACCCTCTCTGTGTCTAATGGTTCTGCCCAGATAAGGCTTTACTTTACCCGCAATATCAATGATAGCGGAGAAAGTGTAAACGTAGTGGAAGGCACTCGAATCAGGAGAAACTCAAGCATACGACACGAGAGAAAACGTTCGCCAACACAAACCCCCCACAGTATAGGAAGAATGGTAGCAGCTCCACATCAACAGTCATCGGAGATAACGTTTGGCCATTTATTACCCCGGAATGTTACACATTTCGCTCTGTAGCTGTCGGTATTAAAAGTCAGGTACTGCACCATCTGACAATGTTTCACCGAATATCACTCGTCCAGCACGCGCTCTGGAAACAGTAAGCGCAAAAATCAGAAAGCCCTCTTCAAACAAAGATAATATACCAAAGCTTTCAAGGAGTGAAAAATACCTGCAGTGAAGAATTATCCAGCAGATGTTCTAAACGCTGAGCGTTTATGGGCCTTACGCTGGTGCACCCTGATCCGAATTCTAGCCGTCTTTGTGAGTAACCACCAGTACATTTTGACTTTGAGAACTTTCTCATTGTCTTTGTGCATTCTCGAATGTTCGATTGCTGCGCCTTCCCTTTCCTTGAATTTCCCTTCCTTCCCTTTCCTTATACATCCCCTCTTATTTTAAAGCTGTAAAGACGGCTGCATAATTAGTAGCGAGAGAAGTTCAGCGTTTATCTCTTGCGCAGCAATTCGCAGAATTCTGAGGATGATGACGTGGGTTCGACTCCCGGCTGCGGCGGCCGCTCTTCTGATGAAGGCGAAAAGGAAAAACGCTCGTGTGCACCAGATTTAAGCTCACGTTAAAGATAACCAGGTGGTCAAAATAAATACGGAGCCCTCTATTACGGCAGGCCTCATTGCCTGCATTGCATCGGCGCGTTAAACCTTACGATCAATCAATCAATCAATCAATCAATCAATCAATCAATCAATCAATCAATCAATCAATCAATCAATCAATCAATCAATCAATCAATCAATCAATCAATCAATCAATCAATCAATCAATCAATCAATAAACTTTTTGCAGAAGATTGCCGCACCAGACTTGCACTTACAGATATTACCAAGCACGGACATTTATTTTCACCGAGATGCGCAAGAGAAGGCTCCCGTGTTGCTTCACTCCCCCACTCGAAAAGGGCGTTATGAATAGTCAGCATCCTTTGAGCCGACGAAACATTACTACCAGTTCTGAATTGCGGCATTTTACAAGACGGCCTGTATCATTTATTCCAAAAGTATGTACACTAAGTGTGCTGCGTGGTCGGAAGAAAATGCGCCGGAGGCTGTCGTATACTGAGCTGTATGACACCAACTTCTCTGATCACAACATAATGCGTCAGACCGCAGAATTCTTCAAAAGAGTATAAAAAACCCCTTGTTTATCGGCCCACAACAGACTGCATGCCGCAGAGAATGACCCGTACTCCATGACTTACACCGTACCGTAATTTGTATGTTGAAATCGAACAATGGCGGCCACACAGTTCACATAAAATCTAGTACAGGGGCTAAGCATTAAAGAAACCCCGCAACTCAGGTTGAGGTTTCGCAATTTCATTTCCACCGAATAAAATCTAAAGTATGGCCTCAACCGCATTACTAGGAAATCGCTTATGCCGCTTCCGTTTGCCATGCGTGAGCAATACGAAGTAGAAATTTTCTTTTTAAAATGAATGGAACTTTTCGGTAACCCTTGTGTGCAATTACATGGTTGGGAGTTTTCATTTATGTGAAAGAAAGGAAAAGTTTAAAATTTAACAATCTACTTGGACAAGCGTTGGCGTACAAGGCATATAGAAAAATATTAAACGCGGCTTTATTAGTCGAATACAAGAACACATTCTGTAGTTCCAGGGTGACGGGGATGACGTGCGATAAAAAAATTATAAATAAAGGGGAGAAAGTGTCGGAAAACAGAGGGGGGATCTACGCGTCAGTAGAAAAGTGAGACGCTCTTTACATTCTCAGGTACGGGACCAGAATATTGGCGACATGTATGACCAGTGTTAGCAGTTCCATGAGTTTAGAATGGTCGTGCCTACATAGAAATGTTGTTGAATGCCGAATCAACGGACAAGCGGGTATCTTTTCAAAGCCTCTGTGTGACATCGGTGGAACCACGGACCAGCTACGACGGCAAGCGAGGCCCATAAAATGTTCCACACTTATAAACGAATTAAGATGGAGAGGTCCGCTTCGAGTGTACTAGCGAAAAAACCTAGTCGAAAGGCTCTCAAGGCTGTGCTTCGCCACTTTATTCGTTATGGCAGCCCGGCCAGAATGAAAACAAAGAAAGAAAACAACGCTAAGAACCTGACCAAAAATAAAATGTCTGCTCGAACTTCAGAGGCCGGACTTTGTGTGGGAATCTGGGAATACGCTTTCTTAAATATGTGCATTAGTGTTTAGCGGCAACGTCACCTCATACTGCACTTATTTGATGCTACTAGGCTTGGTTATGCTGCATCGTTGTCAAAACTTTCTAGTTGCGCTTATTGAGTAGTAATGAGAATTCGTTCAGAGCGGTACAAGTGCCCCTACATTCGTAATACGCGAAACAAGCTTATTATTTTATTTTTGAACTCATTATAAAAAGTGAACTTATTTAAAAAACTGATTGAATGAACCACTGAAGCGAAGCTCTACACGGTTCTCCAGAGGAACATACCACACAGTGTTCATTACAAACGTCAAGAACACGCGTTCCAGAAAAATGGACTCGCATCTGCTCAGCTCACCGGAAATGTCGTCGAAAACACGACAGAATTCTTTCGCCACTGCCACACGGCCAGTCCAATTGTCACGCTCTTACCCTACCATCTCGCTATACGGATACAGTAAACACGACGGAGGTTTACTGAAGTAAAATAACTATTCGCGCGTTCCACTGTTCACAAGCAATCTATTGGATCCTTTTGTCGCTGTTGAACACGTTGGAATGCCGCCACTTTGTCTAGGATTGGGCTTGAGCTCTTGTGGCATTTTGGGTCAAAATATTCTTTCGTGGTATTTATTATTTGCCATCGCAAATATCAAGCGCCGAACCATTTTAACTTCAACTGATGTTTTAATTTTCCGCCTCAAATATGCCTGTTTTATTTTTGCTACAAGGTTGACGAGCAAAAGATATCGTACCAGATGCTGTGCTTTATAAAGGTTTTGCCTAAGAAAAATACTTGTTTCAGAGTTCCTGTGTCTTCTGGCCGGGTGGCTGAGTGAAGCGACGGAAAGACGGACGGGCACAAACGGAGACACATTTTGCTCCACAAGTGCCCCTACATTCGTCCTCAAACACCTTACCCACACTATGCCACACACACGAGTTAAGACCTAAGAAATTGAGTACATCCTACTGCAAATACTCTTACTTAAGCTAAGTCAGTACAATTCACGTATAGATAACAACTCAGATTGACAAAAAAGTTATCAACACTTCACAAAGAGAGTCAATATTGTTATAGCGTTCTTCAAAAACCCTTAGGTGGACAAACGAATTTATAGAAATTTAAGCCCAGCTTTTTACCCTCCTTAAAATATTTTGCCCAGGTTATTATTTCTGTTTAAGTTCAAATAAATGTTTATAGGTCGAAAAGGTTTAAAGTTTGCATCAGAGCTGTATTGCGGTTTGTTTATTTACTGGTATTGCATACCACTGAAGTTGACAAAAAATAAAACTCAAGAAGGTGTTCTTCTCACGGCAGCACCCTACGAGGAATCTACGAAAAATATTTCCGTAGGTACGATGCCATTCTCTTGTATTTGAAACGATTCTGATGGATAAAATTAATGTTGTCGTTTAGATGCCAGAACCACATATTCGATTTAGGGCAGTGTAAATATTAGTCGAAAGTAGTAGTTCTTCCCTTCTGTGCCGTTGTAATTTGGAGACTTAACGCACAGAGGATCCTTCTGGGTTTGGTCTCCCTTGTACTTTGTTTAACCTACAATTTTTTATTAGTGTCACAGCAGCGTTTGATTACTTCAAAGTTGAAACTGGATACTCTTTCGGTTAGACAGGACCTCTCCAATAACCCAGTATTTCTTTTTTCCTTGTTGCGACTCTGCGCGATTCCCGCATCCTGCAAAGTTCTGCGGAGTCCCCGAGTGTGAAAGTAAGCTGCCTCGACAAGCCGCGACGTGCCTGGGAACGGCCTGATCAAGGGTACCTAGCTGTGGGCGGGATTCAAAATTCGGCGGCGTCAGACGCGGCAAGTTGAGACGCGACCCGGCGACACAGACAGCCCAGCGGAGATCTCCTTTCTGCCCTCTTTCAGACTCAGCGTGCGCCGCCACTACCAACCACTCACGAACTCTGGAAAGAGCAGTGTCTGTACTATCTTCTCGCCGTTGTTGCATACGGGCGTGCCCCCCCGATCCGAGCACCGTCGCCTCCGTCATGCGCGTGATAACTTTGGGGTGAGCGGCCAGCAATTGTTGCTGCCTTGAGGAGGACGACAAGAAGCCATAGGCAAACGAAACTGGTTTACTGCATGGCGAGAAAGGAGCCGAAGCAAGACAGGAACAATGCCCTGAGAAATGGTTCGTAAAAACCTGTGCGAAAAACAGGCGGAGAACTTGTTTGACCGTTAGCGCTTTGGGTATAAATACAATGCCCCGAGCGCAGAAGATCATTCTTTTTTGAGCAGCGAATGAATGCTGTCACTTTGCTCGAGTCGTTTACTGTCCCCTCGCCTGTTGGGACATTGTTCCCGTCTTTCTTCAGCTCATCTCTAAATGCAGTAAACCAATTAGGTTTGCTTCAGCTCCTGGACGTCATCTCAAAGGCAGCAAATTTGCTAGCCGCTCACCGCCAATCTACCACACGCATGACCGAGGCGACTGAGCTCAGCTCGGGGACGCCTTCCTCAATGCAACAACGGGTTGCCAGCGGTGGGATGGTAACTCCGTTACAACTGGAGCCAGCGGTGCGAAATACAATGCCACGGACGTAAAGACGGCTTTGGACTTCGCAAAATTCATGGCGGTAAATTTTGAGCTCCGGACCTTTCTTCTCTGAATTTCACCAAGCTTCAGAGGATAGCTGATAGGACGTGTCTCTTTGCTGCGTCCGGGCAGCTGAACGGGTAGCACCACTACTTTGCGGTCTCTTCGTTAGTGGAAGGAGCTGGTCCATTTGACTACGTATCCTACCGCTGTTTTTGTCGTCTTTGCTTCGATGCTTTGAATGTTTTGGTGGGTTGTGAGGAGATATGTTCGGAGAAACGAAGTCTAGACAGATGTTTTGGGTTCTTAGGTGCAATAACGGCTACGTGCCTTTGTTGGACGCTTCTGAAGTTGCACGGGTACGGGCTACAATAACATGAGCGCTTTTTGCAACGATCTACGCTTGGATCCACCCGATATGAGTACGAATAAAACTACTACTATTAGTATTCTTTTCTTCCTAAATGCATTGACGGCTAGGGGAACTGATTGGACGCTTCAAAGTTTGGGAATGCGAAACATTGACATGACCGCATTTTGCAGCACTCTGCGCCTGGCTCCACGCGATCTAAGTAGGAATAAAATTATTAACATTAGTATTCATTATTATTATATTAATTTCTACCTATACATTATCTTTACTGCCTTCAATGACTATGGTTTCTACGCTAGCATTAACGATGGGATACCTCAGTGCGTGTGCTTTGAAGAGAAATGTGCTTACGTACGAGATCGATTACCGTGTGGCCGTTGAAATGTCGTGGCAGTTCACACTTCCTTTCAGCAACTGTGAGCTTTGTTTTGGTGAGCAACACTGTGACAACATGGGAGCCTGAAAGCCGGAGCGGAACTCCCGCATTTGTAATGGTCATTGTATCAATAGCGAAAGTTTAGGGGTGTGGTAGATGCCAGAACCACATCTCCAATTTAGGAAAATTTAAATATAAGCAGAAAGTAGAAGTTCTTCCCTTTTGGGCCGTTATAGTTAGGGGACTTGGTGCACACAAGATCCTTCAGCGTTAGTCCTATGTGCTTTGTTTACCCTACAATATTTTATTACTGTATAAGTAGCGTTTGATTACTTCAAATTTTAAATCAGCTGGATACTCCTTCAGTTGGAGCGGACCTCTCCAATAAGTCAATATTTCTTTCTTCCTTAATTGTTGTGGTTACGCGCGCTGAAACCAACAACCGAGTTCTTGCGTCTTGCTAAGTATCGCGGAGTCCCCTAGGTAAAAGAAAGCTGTCTCGGGCAGTCCTCAATGTGCCTGGCAGCGGCCGGAATAGGGCGCCTCGCTGTCGGCGTAATTGAAACTTCGGCGGCGTCAGACGCGGAAAGTTGAGACTTGACCCGGCAAATCAGGCGCCGCAACGGAGTCCTCCTGTCTCCCCACTTTCAGAATCAGCGTGTGCCGCTACTATGGACCCCTCATGAACACTGGAAAAAGCGTTGTGTGTTCCTTTACTAGGCTGTCCCCGTGAGCAAAAAGCAGGGGAGGACTCGTTCGACATTTAGCGCTTTGAGTAGAAATACGAGGCGGTGAGCGTGTAATATAGTTCTTCTTGGAGCAGCAAATTAATTCTGTCACTCTGTTCGAGTCCTGTACTGTAACCTCGCCCATCAGGGCAATGTTCCTGTGTTACTTGGGCGCATCTATCGCCATCCAGTAAACCATTTAAGTTTGCCTTTCTCTTCTGTTCCTCATCTCCAATTCGCCAACATTTGCTGGCAAACATTTGCTGGCATTTACAGGCTGGCAATCTTCTTTGACAAAGCGTAAGGTTGGTTGTTGAGTCGATCGATGAAGCTCCAAATGAGCAAATAATGCTTCCTCAAAGGCCACCGTCACCCTCTTCGCGATAAGGCGCGTTCACTACTCGCATGTAGCGATTTTAAGCTCTTGCATTCTCCACATTGCGGCCGATCTTCAGGACATTTTCAGGGCTCCACCATTAGTTTTTACAGCTGCCGGTACCTCACTGGACCGCAGCTCAGTGAAGCATTCATCGCGGAATTTGCAACCATGCAATATCAGTGTCACAACTTCAGATGGCACTTCTGCACCGAACACAGGCGAAAGGTTTTTCCGAAAGTGCACCCGATGGGTGTAATCGATCGTTATCATTTCCCAAAGGCCGCAGGAGTCCATATTTTGGTGAATATGTGGGTGGATATTCAGAAAAAACGGAAGGAATGCATCTCCTTTCCACAGCGTTGCTTGGCCCGTTGTGGCAAAGCAGCCGGCTTCAACTGCTGAGGCCAAGAACGCGGGTTCGATTCCCGGCCGCAGCTGCTGCTTTTCTGATGGAGGCGAAAAGCAACAACGACCGTTTGTGTAAGATTTCGGCGCATGTTGAACATCTCTGGGTAGTCAAAATTAATCCGGAGCCCTCCACTACAGCGCGCCTCATCGCCTGCGTAGCGTCGGCGCGTTAAATCAATCAATCAATCAATCAATCAATCAATCAATCAATCAATCAATCAATCAATCAATCAATCAATCAATCAATCAATCAATCAATCAATCAATCAATCAATCAATCAATCAATCAAACAATCAATCAACCAGCCAATCAATCAATCAATCAGTCAATTAATTAATCAATCAATCAATCAATCAGTCAATGAATCAATCAACCCATCAATCATATGAGGCCGGCTTCAAAGTGCTGCGTGGAATGAACGTCCGCATTCTTAGGCATTCAGCCATCCTTCCGAACCTTGCGCAGCGTCTTCTCCTTCGGGATCATGTGACAGACGTACAAAAGTCACATTTCACTTTGTATTGCCAGATAAGAAATATCGTAGAGAACGTTTTCCGTTGCAACCTCACCTGCGCTCCTCGAGCGAGACAGCGAGCTGAATGCGTCAAGCCATTAAGGCTGTTTCGCGCATATTTACTCCTGAAAAATGATTGTAGGCTTGTGCTTGGCACGAGTAATGCAGCCGAAGGCGACACGCGAGATCACCGTCGCGTTCAGACCCGTTTTAAACACAAGAGCAGTGGAGAAACACCGCAAGCACCGCAACTACCGCCTGGCAGTTGCTGCCACCGCTGGCGGCCACCGGCCTGAACAGCGAGGCGCCGCTTCCACTCCATAGGTTTTTTTTTTTAAAACCTTCTTATATTGAACCAGGCGCTTCGAGTGTACTAGCGAAAAAAAAACACAACGAAGGCGCTCTCAAGGCTCTGCTTTGCAACTTTCGTCGTTAAGCTAGCCCGGCCGGCACGAAAACAAAGAAAACAACGCTAAGAACAATAAACAAGTTTCCTCGGACTTCAGAGGCCGGAGTTTGTGCGGGAATCTGTTATAGGCTTGCCTAAATAAGGGCATTTGTGTAGGGGCAACGTCACATCACACGGCACCTATTTGATGCTACTTGGCTTGTTTTTGAAGCTTCGTAGCCAAAGGCTCCGATCTGCGCTTATTGAATAGTAATTATAATTCGTACAGAGCGGTGAAAACATCCCGTAACATGCCAAACAATCTTATTATTGTATTCTGGAACTCTGTATAAAGTATAAAAAAACTTATCTAAAAACTGATACAATGACCCACCGAAGCAAAGCTCTACACGCCCCCCCCCCCAAAAAAAAAAGAATCTACAATGTTTAATACAAACGTCAAGAACACGCGTGCCAGAAAAATGGCAGCGCAGCTGCTAACGTTGCTGGAAATGTCGCTGAAAACACGACAGTATTCTTCCTCCGCCACCTCCACACGCCAAGTCTACCTGTCGCGCTCTTCCCCTCCCGTCTCGCCACGGCTACAGTAAACACGACGGAGATTTGCTGAAGTCAAATAAATATTCGCGCGTTCCACTGTTCACGAGCAATCTATTGGATCCTTTCGCTACTATTGGACACGTTGGAATGCCGCCACCGGGTCAAGGATTGGCCTTGATCTCTTGTGGCAGTTTTGGCCAAAAATTCTTTTCTGGTATTCATTATTGGCGGTCGCAAAAGCAAGCGCAGATCCATTTTCACTTAAAGTTATGTTTTGATGTTCCGCTTTAAATATGCCTGTTTTATTTTAGCTCAACAAGGTCGACGAGTAGAAGGTATCGTACCAGATGCTGTTGTGTGGAAAAGTTTTGCCTAAGAAAACTGCTGGTTTCACAATTTGTGCGTCTCCTGGCGGGGTGGCTGAATGCCGAGATAGACGGACAAACAGGCCCACAGGGAGATTAACATTTTCCTACGGAAGTGACACATAACTCGTTCTTTGAAACCATGCTCATGATGTTACATACTGCAAAATATAAGAAACAGTAGGTTTGGAGACGGCGTACATTCAGAACAAATATTTTAAATTTATATAAATTAATATTATTAAAGTTTAGAAAACAACTCAGTCCTTACAAAATTTGAAAATACCTAAACAAAGAAATCCAAATTTGTTTAATTGTTTTTAAAAACATTTTTTTGTTTGCAAAATTGTTTACAATAAGTTACGCCTGACTTAATTTTTTTCAAACTTTTGCTTAGAATTTTATTCGTCTTTAAATTAAATAAAACTTTACGGCTGAGAAAAGTGTGAAGTTTGTATAAAATTTTTATTATGGTTGATTGATTCACTGGCGTTGCAGACCATTGAAGGTGACAAAAAAGAAAGTTCAACAGGGTGCTGTTCTCACGGCAGCGCCCTGCGTGTGATCTACGAAAAATAATTTCGTAGGTGCAATACCATTCTCTTATATTTGAAGCAATGATCGCTAAAGGCTAATGTTGACTTTTAGGGGCGTGTTAGGTGCCAGAACCACATCTCCAATTTTTGACCATTTAAATATTACTAGAAAGTAGCCGTTGCTCCCTTCTGTGCCGTTTTAGTTCGGCGACTTAAAGGAGCCATGAAGAGAAAATACAACTTCGTTTAATTTGAAAGAACCACGATTCAGTATCTCACTCAGCTCCATTGCAGCCACAAAAGATGTATTTTAGCGAAAAAGTATTGAAAAACTTTCAAATATTGCGCCACAGTGACGTTTTATGAGCAAGAATAACGTCATGCGGGCCAACAATAAAACATAATTTTCAGTGCCATAGCTGCACGTTAGCATTCAAGTGATGTGGTCAAATGGAACTAGAGGCCCCATTACAGACGTCCAGTCATGTGTCGTTGCGACAGGTAAGTTAGGCGGCCGCCAATCGCACAAACAAGGTCCGGTGATGTCATAGAAAAGTTGCGGGAAATTGGCTGGTGGTCGCGACTGCTTCATAAGTTTTCTTTTATATCTCCGTGATTTGTTCGAAGATTGCGATGATATTGGTATCATTGGTATCGGGACTAAGCAGTCTTTCTGGTAAACCCCACTTGTGTTTTGTCTTCATGGCTTCTTTAACGCACACGCGTTTGTTCTTCCTTGTGCTTTGATTACCGCACAACTTTTTATTACTGTCACAGTACCGTTTGATTACTTCAAAGTTTAAATAAGCGGTATACTCTTCCGGTTGGACCCCACCTCTCTAATAACCCAATATTTATTACTTGTGATTATGCACGCCGTGACAAAGTTCGCGCGTCCCAGAAAGTTTCGCGGTGTCCTCCTGTGTGATAGAAAGCTGTTTCGGGCAAGCGGCAAAGTGCCTGGGAGCGGCCGGATCAAGCGCGCCTCGCTAACGGTGCGATTGAAACTTCGTCGGTGCCCTCCGAGGCCGTTAAGACGGGACCAGGCGAGGCAGATGCCACAACGTAGTCCTACTCACTCCCCTCTTTCATACTCAGCGTGCGGCGCTGCTACCGACCCCTTACAAACTCTGGAAATAGCGTTGTGTGTGTGGTGTCTTTACTATGGTGTCGCCGCTTGGAAAAAGTAAGGGGGGGACTTGTTTGACCGTTAGCGCTGTTGGTATAAATACGAGGCCCTGAGCAAAGTGTTGCTAATTTGGCTTTTTTTAGCCCACGGTCGTAGCTACTTTTCGACTCAATTAGCTCCCGAAAATTCAATTCAGTTACGAGTAGCTGTCCTAGATACTTTGTTCTCAATCAACCTCATAACTCAGCTACTTAACCTTTAGTCCTGCGAAATTGCAGAATCGCCATTGAGTTGTCACTAAATAATTGGTGCAGGTATGCTACACGCAACCAAACCAACGTTAGGCATTTATCACGGCTCCACAAGAAAGTACATCGAGACCAAGATATATTGCGGCTCTAGAGAATGCAGGAAACTCATAAAGAGAGAGGAAAGGAAAATACAAAGTCTGTACAAGAGTCTGCCCCCCTGCGTCACTGAAAAATAAAAGAGCCCTAGAACAAATGAAGCGATTTGGTCGTGGGGCTTACTACGGGTACCGGTTTTCACGCGCTGACACCGATGAGCATCGATATAATGCTCGCGTTACAATAGTGAACATGTGCGTGCAGATGTGTCAAACTTATAATAAGTCAAATGTCACGTGAACACAACAGGAGCTCCAGAGACTTTACGTTCCTGTGTTGCGGGCGTGTTGGCTGTAAACGTTCTATAGTGATTGATTGTGGGATATAACGCGCCGACGCTACACCGGCGATCAGGAGTGCGGTATGGAGGGCTCCGTATTAATTTGGACTACCTGGGGATCTTTCTGCGCACCGAAATCTCTCCAAAACACGCATGTTTTCGCTATTCGCCTCCATCAGATTAGTGGCCGCTGCTGCCGGGAATCGCACCCGCGTCCTTAGGCTCAGCAGCTCGACGAGCCCCGTACCCACCTAGGGGGTCGCAAACGATTTTCCTTAAACAAATCGGCACGCAAAAAGCTTTGAAGAGTTTTTTTGTTAATTTAACGTTAATCTGACTGAAGTTGACATTAAACTGTCAACCTCAAACTTTTATTTATTTTGCCTTTTGGCCAGGGAATATTTGCTATGATGAACCAACAATGCTGACCACTGTATCAACCTCCTTTACACTGCATATGCTAATTACGCTTGGTTTGGAAACATGGCAACAAAATACAACACAGCACTGCTTGGCGCAGAGCTACAGAACAAGCTTGGATTTCATAGGCTTTTGTGTGGGCCGATAAAATATATGCAGCTCATTTTTTACATGTTTAAAGATGGGTGATGCATTCGTAGCTGGTCTTTGGTGAACGCACCTCTGATAACTTTTTAGAACTACGCCAGCACTAAGTTATTGGTAATGAAACGAGAGCACATTTAAAAATAAATTTCGGATACATGCTCTGCACAGTTGCTGATGTTTGCAAGCTGTGTTTAATATTTAAACAAAATACAGTGGCCAATATCTTCATTGTATATAAAGAACATATTAAAAAGTGCTTCAAACAGAAATTTAGCTACTTTTAGCTTCTTGCTGAATTTTTTTGCTACTTCTAGCTACTTTCACGTTGCCATTTAGCACTTTTGCTCGCCGACATTTCGCAACGCTGCTTGAACGCAGACGATCAAGGCCGGGCAAGGCATTGTTCTCTTCTTGCTGGGCTCATATATCCCCCCATGCAGTCAATCATTTAGGTTAGCCTTCATCTTCTGGTCACCATCTTTAATGCAGGAACATTTGCTGACCACTTACTACCTCGCTACCACGCGCATGACGGAGGCGACGGAGCTGGTCTTGGACGCCTTCGCAAATGTAACAACAGGTTGCCAGCGGTGGGATGGCAACTGCGTAACGACCGGAGCCAGCCATGCGAGACCCACCACCACGGACGTCAAGGCGGCATCGGACTTCGCAAAATTCACGGTAGTCAATAGTGAGTTCGGGACCTTTCTTTACTGACTTTTACCAGGCTTCAGAGGATAGCTGGTGGGTCGTGTCTTTTTGTCGCGTGACCTATTTGCGCAAAACAATTTTGCTGCAGTGGGGAAGGAGTGCGCTAGACTGGCCATGAATTCGAAGGCGTTGAAAAAACCGCAGTTGTTGGAGATTGCAAAACAGTTGCGCTTGCATGTTTCAGACGCGCTGAGAAAGCCAGAGCTCATACAGGGGGTACTCGCTTTTGGGGCCGACGATGATGAGCTGTCGGAGTGCATTGAGCTGAAAAATGATAGGCAGACCGCTAAACGTCAGGCTGCAGAGGCTGAGCGCTAGCGAGAGAAAAGAAAGGGAGAAAAGAAGCTCGAGATGCAGAGCCAAGAACAGGAACACGAGGAAAGAATGCGAGAGCGGAAATTCAAACACGATGAAAAGATGCGAGACTACTGCCTCGAGATTAAGGGAAAGAAACAAGCTGAGAGAGACGCCACCAGGAGAAGAAGTAACTGGAGCTAGAGACTCTACTCGAGCGGGTATACGCCCTGAGCTTCGCGTTCGCTGCGCCGCCTGTCGACACCTTCCCGTGGCGTTCACGGAATCTGCGCTGCATGGCTGATAGGGTCTCATGCGGTGTTGGACCTCTTCCGCTTGTTTTTACATTTCCGCGCACCGAACAACTTGTTATGGTCATTTCTGTAAGGAAATAGTACGTTTAGGTCACTTCCAAGAACAGATACATATTGGTAGAGTGCTGGAACACCAACAAGAGGGATTCGGGGTGACGATACTGTGCGCTTGTTGGTCGCTCTTACGGATGTCGCCGACGGCAGCAGCATATCGTCACTGTCACTACCGAATACATCAGGAGCAAAGGAATTCCATTGTTGCTCCTTTTAGACTTATACTGGCACAGTGATTGGTTGGTTCCGTTTTGGAGGGCGGAAAACGAATGCGGCTTTGTTTAAAATATGTACGTTGTAGAAAAATATGATTCGGGGACATATATACCCAATACCTCACGATAACGTATGCCTATTTTGGCAATATAAGCCACGGGAACATGTTAAATATATTCTAAAGGCTGCGCGTCGTAAACAATGAGCCCACTCATGCCCAAAGAAAGAACCAAAGAAAGGTAATAGAATCACGGAAAAATAAAGGGTCTGCAAGTACGGAAGAAACAGTAGCTCGTACGGGAACGGAAAAACCCAGCGCAGCTTGGAGAATGCTGAAGATGTTCGTCTGGTAGGGCTCATCAGACCATGGGCGAAATTAACTTCTATTTCACAAGACATGGGGAGCGGAAGGGGGACGTTTAACTATTTTCGTGTGCAGATGCGCAGCGAAATCGACGAATAAACGTCTTAGTAATAACTTACACAAGCTATGCGTTTACTATCCTTTTGTTTTTCTAATTCAATGAACAGCATTACAGAGAGGACGCATTTTTTGAAGTGTACATTGTAAGCAGTTCACAAGCGATAGAAGGCGTCGTTGGAAGAGTGTGGTAATCTGGTGAGGCCCTGTGATTTCAGTTTTTGCTATATTCTGCGCGCTCCCTGTGTCATTTGATGATGTCTCGAAGAAGCATTTAGTAGTAGACGTGGGTTACTCTGCAAGCCCGTCTCCGCGGAGAGAATATAGGAATGTTTGCGAGAGCTCACCTTGCGACAAGAACCCCCATTATTTTTGGTCGTGTGCTGATTTCGAAGTATGGTGGAACCCAGCTGATACGTCCTCCCAAATTACGATGACCCGCTTCTTACGGCGTATCATCGTATCATCGCGGTCCCATTAGAAACAAACTCCCCTAAGAAACAATGCATTAAAAACCTCGAATATATGACGCTCGGGTGCACAGGGTCCGCTTCATACGACGGACCCTGGCGCGGATAAACAGGCGCTTTTGCCATATTTTACGCCGCTTCGCCGCCTTGTTCTTACCTCTTATAGTGTCAATCCGTGTTTTACTCCGTTTGATGTGCAAAGGTGGGCAGGCGGACAAGAACAAATACGGTATAGACGCAAGCAGGCAGGCGGGTACCCGTGAGTGGGAGGTAACCTGCGACGGCCCAAGCAGTAGCAGTACGCCAATGCGCCAACCGCGAGATGCCGAAGGTCAGGCGGCAGGTGCACCGTGAATTAAAACTTCGGCGGCGTGAGACGCGGCAAGTTGAGACGTGACCCGGCGAGGCAGACACTGCAAAGGGGAACTTCTCTCTGCCCTCTTTCAGACTCAGTGTGCGCCGCCACTACCGGCCCCTCACGAAATGTAGAAAGATGGTTGTGCGTGTCTGTACTATGTTCGAGACGTGTGCAAAAAGCCGGGGGAGAACTTGCTTGACCGCTACCTCTTTGCGTATAAAACGAGGCCCTGAGCGCAGAAGATCCTTGTTTTTGGAACAGCGAATCAATGCTGTCACTTTGCTCGAGTCCTGTACTATAAAATCGCCTGTCAGGGCGTTGTTCTTGTCGCGTCGGCTCATCTATCCCCATCCAGTAAACCAATAAGGTTCACGTTCGGCTTCTCATCGTCATCTACAAGGCAGGAACATTTGCTGGCCGCTCACCGCAACGCTATCACGCGCATGACGGAGCGGACGGAGCTCAACTTGGGGACGCCTTTCCGAGTGCCGCAACCGGTTGTCAGCGTTCGGATGGCCACTGCGTAACAACTGGAGACAGCTGCGCGAGATCAAAAACCACAGACGTCAAGGCAGCTTCGGACTTCTCAAAACTCACGGCGGTCAATGGTCAGTTCGGGACCTTCTTCACTCAGATTTACCAGGCTCCAGTGAACGTGCCTGGCAGTACGTTCTTTATGTCGCGTGGGCAATGCGCGCAAAAGAATTTGGTACAGTGGGGAAGCAGTGCTGTAGACAGACCATGAATTCGACGGCGTTGAAAAAACCGCAGTTGTTGGAGCTAGCAAAAGAGTTCCGCTTGGATGCTTGAGACGCGCTGAGAAAGCCACAGCTGATAAAGGGTATACCCGCGTTTGGGGCTGATGATGGTGAACTGTCGGAGTGCATTGAGCTGATCAATTACACGGATACCATTGAACGTCAGGCTGCAGATACAGAGCCCCAAGGAGAGGAAAAACAGGGAGAACAGGAACTCGAGGTGCAGTGGCAGGAACAGGAACACAAGGATGGAATGCGAGAGCAGAAACTCAGACACGACGAAAAGATCCGTGAGTACGGCCTTGAGATCGAGCGACTCTGAAGGGAAAGAAAAAGCCCGCGCGAGAGAGCCTCCAACAGGAGATCAAGAACCTAGCCCACGCGATAAACTCCAGCTAGTAGAAATGAAGTCTGAGTTAGAATTGTTGCTCGAAATAGACCTAGTTTTGAGGGAAAGAACCGTGACACAGTTGTCAAGAGGAGACAATCGAGTGCTGGAGTCGGAGCCGACCTTTGTGGCCCAGTAGCGCGACAACGCGGCTGAGAGAGATAACCAAGGCGTATTAGCTCAGATTTTCGACAGATTTAAGTACACGTCCACTGAGTGCGATAATGTGTCGGGGTTGGTTTCGGAGATGTCGGCAGAGTGTTTAGGTGGTTCGAATTCGCGGGAGGCATCGAGGGCGACCACCGACCTGAACGTGAACATTTCGCGAGATAGCGACGTTTCGCAGGAGTACGTGAACGATAGGGGTACCGAGAGACAGCACGAGCCTGCTGAAACAGAAGTTGTTGGTTCGGATGCCAGTTTAGAATTGAGCGACGGACGGCGAACGGCTCAGACGTCTGTCGCTTGGAAAGGAAAATGAGAACACCCATTGCTTTTTGCTGACTGAGGGTATTGCTAAAAAGACGAGCAATGAGGAGAGAGGAAAAACGTCCTCGCGTACTTGTGGCACGTGTTTCAGTGCAAGCACGCTGAAAAAGAAAGCGTAGAGCGCACATCGCGTCAGGGGAACGCCGCCTTCAAGGAAAAGTCGCGACTCTCGTTTGAACGGTGGAAAATCTCGCTCGCTTCTCCGTATGGTCGACCTGTGTAGGAAAAGATGACCGGTGTCTTCTCACCCGACCCCAGGGACCTTCACAGAAGGGGCGCTTTGTTGCAATTTCAAAATGAAAAAGCTCAATACAATGATGATAGCTTAAATCGCAGCTCTCAGCCCAAGAAATGGCCTGTAGATGCCTGACTTTCACGTTCGCTTTGTTTTTCCTGAAGCAGGTACCATGCAGTACGATTACATGTCGTTTTTGCATGGGACATTCCAATCACGCGAAATGTCAACTTTCAAGTTTCTGCGCTCGGCTAAAGCTCTTTAGGGCTGAAATATAACTAGTTTATTCGGTTATTCGCGTATTTTATTTAAACTAAAATCCTGGTAAAGCTTCAGGGTAAATTAGTCTTCAAAGGTGACCGCGATGCGGTTGTGTCTTCTTGTTCTGTTCTGTTGCTTGCCTGACCAAGCCAGAAACGTTGTTGGAGAGCCACTGTTCGTCCAGTGACCCGGCCGGTGAACCTCCACAATGGTGTCGTTCAGCCCGGGCCTGCAGTTGGGCGTCTGTCGAGCGCGTCTATTTGAGAGCATCCCTCCAGAAAAAGGTTGAAGACCCTTATCCATCAGGATCTCGCACCGCCGGCAGAGACGCTGTTCTGATTCTACACGCCACACCCATGTGCGCATGTCGTGCAAAGTTTTGTGGTGTTCACCTGTGTGAAAGAAAGCTGACTCGGACAAGCCGCGATGCGCCTTGGCACTGCCGGATCAAGAGCACCTCGCTGTCGGTGGGATTCAAGCTTTGGCAGCGTCAAACGCGGTAAGTTAAGTCCCTTCATCTGCTTTAGCTAAGTAGCGACAACGATTCATGTGCCGACGCGCCCTACTATTGGCTCACGCCTTACTTCCTGTTCCGGTTTCAAACCATTTTCGGTTTCGGCTTCGTTTTCCGTTTCCTTCCGCTATGATCGATCAAGTTGTTTTGCATGAACTGTGCAGTCCACGTTGTTTCTGTGTGCGCTAACCGCACATTCTGAATTGCAATGGTCGCTTGCAATTGTGGAACACTTTTGGAGAGGATATATATTCTTTTGGAGAGGCTACCCAGCCCGCAGTGCATTGCACTGCAAGATTGCATTGCATTGCAAGATCGCAGTGCATTGCACTGCTGCGTGTTTAACTGCACGACATACTCGGGCCAAAGTAAGGAGTTGGCCGTGCTGTTCGGCAAGCTCAACGCCAAACGCAGGAAAGTTTGGCTCCACAGGATAAAAAGAAAAGACGTCCAGCCTACCAAGTTGAGTAGACTATGCGAGGTGACTGTCTACTTTACTGCAACACTGAGCTGCTGCGGCAAGGACGTAACACCACTCTATGGCCGTGTTAATTGCGACAGCCTTGTTTGCGTGTGCAAAGTTAATAGAAACGCCATGCCTAGAAAAGCACTCGGGTAAACCTCTAGTTTTGAGCATTTGGTTCTCACTTGCTAATATTATTTTAATTAATTTTGACCGCTTGGGGATCTTCAATGTGCGTAGAAATCTCGACACACGGGCTTTTCGCTTTTCGCCTGCATTGCAAAAGCAACCACCGTGACGTGCATCGAACCCACATTACTTAGCCACTGAGCCATCGTAGTGACCGTGGTGCGTTCAATTTTGAAACCCGTTGAAATAGCTTCGAATGAGAGGGAATGCAGTCTAGCATTATAACTTTTTGCAAAGAATCTCCTCAACGCTTTCAATCCAGATTTGTAGTTAACTTCATAACCTGCCGCGAATGTGTATCTCTTTAAACATCGGAAGATCCGTCTACCCGTTTACATAACGAGTAATTCTGTTCACTTGCTCTGATTTTCTGCAGGCTGAGCTTGAACTACATTGGTAGCTTGACAGCGACTTCTTTTTGTGGTGTAATGTGTATGTGTTTCTTTAACACACCTGCTATGCAGTCTCACTTCACAGAGGGCCAGTTTGATCCAAGCATCCTGCGGAAGTTCGCATAAAGAAGCTAAGGAGCACTGCTGTTTCCTTGGTGTTCAGCCACAGGCCAGGAAAGCCATTACGCAAGCTGCAGCACCGTCGAAGTTGTGCTTGCAGTTGGAAGCGCTGGAAGTGAGTGCTGCCTTATTTAACAAGAGGTTATGTTCGATGTTATAAAAACTTAATATCGATTCCCTTTCATGACTATGTATATCCATAACCACAAAAAATCAAATTTTCAGCAACTGGAATCGGACAAGGACATTCTCTACCGATATGCCCACTTGCTACAGCTGAGTGCTCACCATCCGGTCAATGTTCGCAGCTAGAAGATGAGCGTGACGTTACAAAAAACCGTCCAGTATGTTTGCTAAGCCATTTTGCCATGGTTTTTGAAAGTGCGTTATTCAGGTTTTTATCTCTTTTATAAGTCAAATAACAGATACTCAGCATGTATTTCTAAAAGGCTGATCGGTTGAAACCAACTTGACAACGTTTGTTGAATGCACTAGCCCAATCATCGCTAATGGCGGCCAGATTGATGTAGTGTACTTTGAGCTGATCGGTTGAAACCAACCTGACAACGTTTGTTGAATGCTCTAGCCCAATCATCGCCAATCACGGCCAGGTTGATGTAGTGTACTTTGATACGTCTAAGGCTTTTGAATGGTGGATCAAAATCTTCTAATTCAAAAGCTGCTGCGATATGGTGTTTACAGCAACCTTTGCATCTTCATTCCTGACTATCTTAGTAGCCGGCCAAACCGACCAAACGTAGGTGGAGTGCTGTCTAAACCCTTTTTTTCCAAAACAGGAGTCCCTGAAGGACCCAATTTGGGTTCACTTTTGTTCCATGTTTTGAATAAACACCTCTTTTTTCAGTAAGCAATAGCCAAATGCTTCTCTACGCGGATGACATCAAGCTGTTCCGAAAAGTTGATTCCGTGGTGTCTGTACCCCTTTACAGTCCGAAATTTGTAGTGTAAGTAATGGGTGCCTTGTTGACAAGTTATAAATAAATCCTACCAAAACACATGTAATGAGTCTAACCAGGAAATGCACAAGTGTGTTATATGATTACACGTTAGATCATTGCATCCTGAGGAGGGTTGGTGGGCGTCATGACCTAGGAATTTTTTTCAATTCATCACTACGTCTTCATGTGGACATTGAAAAGCTTGTTAAAAAGGCAGAGAGTCCGTTAAGAGTAATATCAGGCATCACACGTTCTTTCCATAATGTGTATGCCCCAAACGTTTCTTTTTATCCTTATTCATTCCGAAACTTCATTTTAGGTATTTCTTATGCAGCAACTTGTACGGAAGTTAGGCTGCGAATATTTAAGGTGTTTAGTCACGCCTTGTTAGAATTGTTTATGATAGGCATATTGATCGAATAGTGTATTACCTGTATAATAACATTTTGGGTAAATTGCACTTGGGTACACTGTCCAAGAGAAGAAAGAATGCAGATTTTATATTTCTGTTTAAATGTTTGCATCTTGTGACTAAGTAGAAGAGTTTGACGTCGTCAGTACACTTGTGGGTACCTTGTAAGCCATTTCGAGAATTCAGTGTTGGGAACAAAGTTTGTCACTTACGCAACGGCTGTTTCATTTGTATAAAGGCGTGAGGTCTAATGATGTTGATGATTTTAGCAATATGTCGGCATTTAAACTAGCCCTTGTGAAGTTATAGTGTCTCATGTGTTGGTATTGATGTTTCTTCTCTTTTGAAGGGTATTTTCGTTTATTTATAGTTATACAGGAGCGGTTGATGGTCATTGCTTAGGTTTTGGTTTTGGCATTCAGATGAGTGATTGTGAAGCTGCTAGTCGTTTATGTTTTGCCTGTGGCGACCGCTTTTCCACTGATGCGTTGTTCATACAGCTATGAAATTTTATTGTTGCTCAATTCAGCCTTCTGCACATTGTCTAATTCTGCCACATCTGCTCCTCATCATCTGCGTTTCACTTATGCAATACTGTCCAATACATAAAGAGAGCGCATTTTAAGTTTGCTGTTCATTTGATGCATGTTTTAAACAAGCCCGAGTGGTATGTGTAAAAGGTTTCTGAGGTGATGACCTTTGTCCCCCAATGTTTACCTGTGCCTTTTCGCAATTCTTTCGGAACTGCTACATGCAACTATTAGATGGAGCTTTGAGCAAACCTAGATAGTGTCTCTAAATATCTGTCTGTGAGCTACCCCATTGCAGCCGTTTTTTTTTCTCTTTTTGTTTGGTTTTGTTAACATGCTTTTTTGGAAGAGTTGAATTGTCAGCGGGCAGTTGTTGAGATGTACAGATGTTTAATAACCTTGAATGCTGTACCTAACAATTTAGTTCTAATGTAGCCTCCTCTTCTTACCACGTTTTTCACTAAAATCTAGAGCTTGCAACTATTAAGATCAGTAGGTCTTTTAACTGAATTTGAGTGTTTGCACCTGTTTGTCTTCCTATCATTTAATGAGCAGTGTTTTGATGTTAAACGATTCATTGTGTGTTCTTTCAGTTATGTCATGTGACTTTGGACAGTTTTAAGTGTTTATTGTGAAATGCTTATTTCAACGCAAATAATGCTGTGCCCTGGACTCCCCACAAGTTTGTTGAAATTTCGCTTAACTAAAAATCAAATAAAAAAAATTTAGAGCACGTCACGTGAGGTTCTTTCAGATTACTTCCAGAATATATTCAGTTGAAAGAAGTAAATTTCTTTCGTCGAACTAATACAATATCTCTACACAAATACATTGGCAGCTACAGGGCCACGCATGGCAGTTGTGGCACTGGATTACTTTATATGAAACCTTGCTTTATTTTCAATATTGGTTGTGTTCAATTCCATTCTTTGGGCATGATCCGAAAAGTGTTTGACTTTGACAAAACCTCTTTTTCTAATTTGCAAGCTAACAGCATGCTGTATACAAAATATCACCTTCTTATGATACATCCGCCAGATCCCTGAGAAAATTCCAAAAATATACAAAATACGACAATGCAATGCAGCTCACACTGAACAAACTGCAAGGGGTAAATTCAGAATTATGTCAAAGTCATACCCACATTTCATATGCAAAATTTCATAAAATAACGGAAATCCCTGAATTGAGGCTCTATTGTATTCTATATAAGATGGCAAAAAGAAACTTCAACGGAATTATTCTATAAACTTCTAGCATTGCTGCCTGAGAAAAAAGGCTTGATTTTATTTGGAACTAATAAACTGCAAGTATTAAAGGCTACATTTCATGTTTTTTAGAACCTCGGCGGCTAACCGCAGCACATACGCGAGATTCGCAGGGCGAAGTACTAGTGTCTATGAAGCAGTTCTGGGGAGGAGATCTTGTGGGTAGAAAGATGTTTAAGAGGTACGGGGCTGCGATCTATTCTGGAAAAAAATAAAATTGTTTGGAGAAGCTTCTAATGCTTTCGTAATTTCGCGACTAAGAAATGTCCATGTGGAGTAATTACCACGCTGTTATCTACTTCGGTGTCATAATAGTACACCATTGCGGTACATAAACATTCCGATAACGCAACTTTACAAGGCTGCATTCGTAAATGTTACAGTACGCACCTTAACTACTGCTGGGGAGAAATCCGAGCGCGCAAAAAAGTTTTGTTAGAAAGGCACAGTGCAAACAAACAAACAAAAAATACTCGCGAAGGGTGCACGGCCAGTGTAAAACAAGTCCCTTCATTGCCGCCGATCAAGGGACTTTACATAAAAGCAAATCCATCGAGGCAGCTTTAGCTAATGTTGATTACATTTATCTATGCTTAATACAAAGATTCACCATAGGACCACATGACAGTCTGGCTGGCAGCTATAAAGGACGGAGACGATACATCACTCTTCAGTGGACACGGCAACCCCGCCATGGCTATGTCGCCTGACACTGCGGTTTTTGTGCAGGTTCGTGACCTGAAATACGACTTTCATAGTAACTATCTTTGCATAGTGGTGTTGCCGTGTCCACAGAAGCTGGGAATTTGCGAGAGTGAATGTTTCTCTGTAGCGTGTTTTCCACTTAAACTGTCGGGAGATGTAGAAGAGAATCTGGGGCCTATTGAGGATATGAGTAAAGAGGTGCTGCAGTCGCAGAGAGAAATCCTTGCTAAAATTACTGACATTCAGGAAAAGCAGCAAGCCTCGGAGACGGCAGTGTCACTTGTAGAGAAAAGACTAGAAACGATAGAATGTAAGTTAAGGGGCGTAGACAAAGTGAACACGTGACTTGTTACACTTGAGGGCTCTGTGAGAAACTTTGGTGAATAGTTCAACAACCAAATGTCAAAACGAATATAGGATCTCGAAAATTGTTCAAGACGCAATAACATCATCGTTAGAGGAATAGAGGAGGCTGAGCTACAAACTGGGGAGGTACTGCTACGAAAAGTCAATGATGATGTGTTTGGGAACATTCTTAAACAAAAATTGAACTCTAGCGAAAGAATTCACCGGTTAGGTAGAAAAATACCGGGAACAAATAGGCCAGTGATACTCCGACTAGGAGATTTTAGGGGAAAAAACCAAGATATTTAAACCCTGTTCGAAATTAAAGGGGACCCCTTTCAGCGTGCAAGAAGATTTTTCTAAACCAGTGGCCGCTACTCAGAAAAACTTGTGGAACCCGACAACAGAGGAGAGGAAAACCGGAGCCAAGGTTACAAGGGCTTTCGACAAGATAAAAGTTAACAATGTGCCCTCCACTTGGGATGATGTAAACAGCCGCCGGTATGCGTACCCCGCTTCTGCGACCACGCCTCGTTCGGCTGCGGAAACTGACTGACTCCAGGGAAAAAAATCTGAATGTTTAAACATGTTGAACCTTAATGCAAGAAGCGTCCTGAATAAACAAGGTACTCTAGAAAGCAATACAATTGAGTTCGCCCCAGACGCATTGATAATCACAGAAACGTGGCTGCATCCAGACGTATCTGATGTGGAACTGACGCCCCCCGGATATTCGAAAATCAGAACGGACCGCCGCACTAGGGGGGGGGGGTGGGGGCGGAGTAGCTATCGTTATTAAAAACGACATTTCCTTTACAGTACTGGATGATGGAACCGATCTTGAAACAGTTTGGATTAAAACTGCTTTAAACGACCGTAATGTACTGATCGGCGGTTTGTACAGGTCACCGAACTCTCCTGTAGCAGTGCTTGTTAACTTGGAAGCATTCAGGAACGTGCACATGAACCCCGATGACGCCATATTCCTTGCGGGGGATTTTAATTTAGCTGGAATTGATTGGGTATCCAACTTTCCAGGATTGACGGAAGTGCGGAGCTGTGACCAGTTGTTAAATATTGAATTTAACTACAACCTAACACAAATTGCGTCTGGTTTCGCAATGGTTGGCGCTGAAACTTCAATGCTTTTAGATCTTTGTTTCAAATGGCCTATGTCCTTTTCTTGCAAACTTTGACATCGAAGATGATATATCGGACCATAAAATGGTAGTGACGCCCTTGAGCATGTGTGCGCGTAAACTCGTTCGTCGTTCGAAGTGCTGGTATTATAATTTGCTTTAGCTGACGATGTCTCTATGTTAGATTACCTCGAAATATCGTTGGATACATCTTTAGGCCTAGGAGACTCTGGCGCAAGCGTAGACGGCCTATGGAATTTCTTCTCAGACATGGTCAATCACTGTGTGCTATGCTTTGTGCCTAAAAATTTCAAAACTACTTATACGAAAAAATCCTGGTAACCAGAGAGATAATCCACGCAAAAAGAAGGCTAAAACATATGCGAGCATCATCATCAAAAAACGGCCGACCCATCAATAAAAGCTGCATTTTCACTATGAGTCGAGAGTTGAAACAGCTCATCAAAGAATAAAAAATAAATTCTCTAATGTAACATTAAAATCTTTTCTGGAAAACGCCCCTGGAAAAGTTTGGCGATACGTTTATCCTCCACCGGCCTCTTCGAATGAAAACGGAGATAGCACCCTAAACAAGCCACACGCTTTCAACTCGCTCTTTTCGTCGGTCTTTACGCGTGATAACGGCGTTCGGCCCGATTTTACAGAGGAATCAGTAAGGCCACCATTTCGCGATATAAAGATTGACGAACAGGGTGTGTTTAACCTTCTGCTCAATATAAATACTAAGAAAAGTACGGGACCTGAGAGTATACATAAAAAATGTTTAAAAACATATGCAGAGTGGGTCTCTAAATTTTCAACTGGAATTTTCCAGTCTTTTATTAACCAATGTTCCTTTCCACGAGCATGGAATCATGCTAAAAGTATTCCAATTAATAAAAGTGGCAGCAAATCAGACGCTGGAAATTGTAGGCCGATCTCCCTCACTAGCACTTGTCGAAGTTAGTTGACCATATAGTGTCGAAGCATCTATTATGCTAGCTTAACGATTACCATATATTAAAGAAATGCCAACATGGGTTCCGTCAGGGACTCTCTACAGTAACTCAGCTAATTGAAACTATCCATGATCTCTCGTGCACAATAAACAGCCGTACTCAAACAGACATAATATTCCTAGACCTTGCCAAGGCTTTCGATAAGGTATCGCACCCTAAGTTGCTATTAAAAATTTACACTTTATTTAGAAACCCCCGGTTATCTGAATGGTTCTCGTCATACCTTAGCCATACAGAGGAATTTGTCGAATATGAGGGCATCCAATCTTCGTTTTCGCCTGTGGAGCCTGGTGTACCCCAGGGAAGTGTTCTGGCCCCCCTGTTATTTCTTTTGTTTATTAACGATATGCCGCGTAACCTTACTGTCCAACCAGACTGTTCGCAGATGGCTGCGTATTTTACAACCGTATTGGAGCGCCTGCCGACCAGATCGAAATAAATGACAATCTGTAAAACATAAAAAAACTGGTGTGACAGCTGGAAAATGGCTTTGAACACACAAAAAACCGTGTACACGTCTATTAATAGAAAACGAAGTATTATTGATTATGCTTATTGCATTGAAGGTGTGCCGTAGAGAAAGGTATCAACAATTACATACTTGGGTTTGAAGCTTACATCTGATATGCGTTGGAATGAACTTGTAGATCATGTATGCAGTAAGGCCAGAAAAGCATTGTGGTCACTTCGAAGAAATGTGTTTAATGTCACCCCTGAAGTGAAATCTTAAGCATACAAAACCTTAATACCACCAATTATTGAATATGCTAAATTTGTGTGGGACCCGTACACTTAAGGAAATCATTCGAAACTGCACGAGATTCAACGGCTTGTGGAAAGATTTATTTTTAACAAATATCGTCGCTGCCAGTTCCGCACCTAGTCGTGTGAATATGCTGGACTTCCTTCTTTAGATGTGGGAACTCCATATGAGCGATTGAAGTTTCTTATTATTATTATTCATGGCCATGTTAAAATTGACAAAAATGACTACTTTCGCATATCTCCCGACGAATATTTTTGGAATCGTCACAGCATGTATATCCCGCCTCCGATTGTTCGTAATGACTGTTTTAAATACAGTTTCCTTCCTAGAGGAATAAAGCAAGGAAATATGTTAAGAGACGGCGCAGTAAAGACGTCATCTATAAACGAATTTCGCGCTAAATGCCCGGCCAAAAGTGAACCATGTCATCACCTGTGAGCGCATTTTATTGTTGCCTCCATGTTGCATTTCCGAAGAGTATTTAGTGTTTGCATTTCCGGAGATGTGCTTTCTTTTTCTTCTTGTAACCACAGTGTATTGTACCCTTCCACTCCTGTAATAGCCCAACAATGGGCTGACAGTATGAATAAATAAATAAATAAATAAATAAATAAATAAATAAATAAATAAAAAAATAAATAAATAAATAAATGTAACTTTATTAGGGAAAGGGCTGGCTCAGAGGCCTATAAGAATGGTAGGGCGGAAAAGGAGGGGGTAAAACCAAGTCCGGCTGAAAATGTTAGCCTCGCGAGCGAAGTCCCAGAGGGAACGCAGGACTCGGGCTGCGTTCCCTTGATAATAAATAAATAAATAAATAAATAAATAAATAAATAAATAAATAAATAAATAAATACATGAAGGCACTTAAACGTCATCCACATGCCTTACGAACCGTCAGACACTAAATGCGACGTACGCTAGCCTGAGCCTGATAGCCAGCAAACCATGCTCCCTGCCGCTCCATGGCACGCGAAGCTGAAGTCCCTTCATCAGCTTTTCACCGGGTATATTCAGCGCTTGACTTCCTTTTTTGTGTGGCATGGCATGAATAATAATGTTCCCGCTGTATTCTGCAGCAAAACATTGGTGGAGCCGCTTCGTACTACTGCGAAGGCAGTGCGCGCGACGCTGCCTTAGTGCCGGGCGGGCGTGCAGCTGCCGCGAGAACCTTTTCTTTCCTCCGTGGCCGCGAATTAGAAAGTTCACGGGAGGCAGCGCTGGCAGACGACGCTATAGGAGCGGGAGAGGGGTGGAGAGGAGGAACTTGACGCTACTTGGCTAAGCGCCGATCAAGGGACTTTAGTTGAGACGTGACCCGAGGAGAAAGACGCCGCAACGCAGTTCTCCTCTCTCCCCTCTTTCACACCCAGCGCGCGCCGCTACTACCAACCCTTCACGAACTCTGAAAAGAGCGTTGTGTGTGTCTGTACTATTGGCAGTGAGATGTTTGAGTGGCGCCCCCAGCCCCTGATCTGGGCTTAGGGATTCACGCCGCTGTCATCTGCTACATTCCGCTTGTGAGGGGCAGTGGTGCCTGTGGTAGAAATATCCATGTTTGTTGCTGTAGTGCATTAAAAAGCATATTTCTAGTGATTAGGTTATTTTTGCCGGCGGCTGACACAGCTGAATAATTTCAAGCTGTATCCCCAAGAAGTTCGCAACACACGACGAGAGAAAAACTTTCTTCATAGCATCGCTCAGACGATCATGTGTATCTCGTCCTTTCTAACTTATTCGCGCTGTTCAGCGCTCAGAGCTCCTCGGTAAGTATTTTTGAGATGCTCTTTGAGATGCTCTTTCAGACGTGTACAGTATTTTTGAGATGCTCTATGAAGAATCAAGAGTCTATAGTGCTACGTACCAAGCAGCGGTCCCCTATACGCGCACTACACAGCAGGAAATAAAGCGGCTGTCTTCTATTTCTTTCGTTGATGACTTGTTTGAGGTGATAATTTTTCTGCGCCGTTACAAATATTATTAGTAGTAATGGGGATGTTTGTGAGGCTTACAAAGAGAGTGTGGAGATTTCTTTAGGCTGTAAGGCGTACATTCCTTTCACAAATTGGCTTTCGTTATGGCTGCGTGTACGAAGGTGCAATCCGCCGCGTACGCTGTTTATTCACATGCAAATAGCATGAGAAAGTTTGTGCTAAGCCACCGCGATGGAGTCCCAGATAACACAGGTTGTCCAGAGTACTCGAAGGCAGCTTTTGTGCTCCGAATTTCTAGCATAATCATCGTTATCATAGCAAACTTACGCTTAAGCTAAACAATTATGACATGATTACGATGTTAAACGCGTGATATACTCGCTAACGAACGCAAAAATAGTATACCTTCATATATGCCAGGAATCGAAGCCGATGAATATTTACAAGCGGCTCTTTATTGCTTTTCATCCTTTCCAAGCGTAAAGGACAAATGCTGGTCTACTCTGGATGGCGTTCTATGAATCCAAGAAAATTACTCTTTCTTGCCCTTGGCTGAGGACCCAGTCCACTGATCATCTCGATTTTAATGTGAAATAAAGTTTTCTCCTCATCCTCCTCGTCCTCCTATTGAGAGAAGTTTTCCTATAAGGCATATCTGATTGATTGATTGTAGGGTTTAACGCGCCGACGCAACGCAGGCGATGAGGCGCGCCGTAGTGGAGGGCTCCGGATTAATTTTGACCACCTGGGGATCTTTAACGTGCGCCGAAATCTCGTACACACGGGCGTTTTTGCTTGTCGCCTCCATCAGAAAAGCGGCCGCCGCGGCCGGGAATCGAACCCGCGACCTTGTGCTCAGCAGCGCAACGCCTTAGCCACTGAGCCACCGCGGCGGGTCCTATAAGGCATATCTGAATATTGGTATTGCTACGGATGTGGTTAATGTACCGAATTTCCCTACAGGTCTGAACAAAGATAGCGTTACTGTATTCTTACCGTAGACGAGACTCATTTTGCTCAATAAGGCTTCATACTGCTTAGTACCTTGGTATAAAATCAGCACGTGCCTATACACACGGTGGGTTATTTGGAACTCACCGTACAGTTTTCGTAGCCCATAGTGCATGTCGGCATAATTTGACGCTCCTTCTCCACGGCTGCCCGGAAAACGTGTACAGAACGATGCCAGGCTGCTCTTCGCAATTGTGACAGTTCTTCACGCAGCAGTAGGCGCGCTGCCACGAATTCTTATATGCAGCATTTTAATTCTTTCGGATACTGCAACTTGATTATAACTATGTTTCGCAAGGAAATTCCGCCCACAACGTCGAACAACACGCACAGCGCATATTTGTACGTGCGCCGAACGGCCGGTCGCGACATCCACCGACCGAAAGTTGCGGCGAGAGGCGGCGCAGCAGTCGTGGGCAAACTTCAGTACCTGGTGCGTATATTCTCGCTATATGCAAAAAGCAGAGAGCGGACTTGTTTAACCTTTAGAGCCTTGGGTATAAATACAAGGCCCTGAGCGCAGAAGAGCGTTCTTTATGGAGCAGTGAATCAATGCGGTCACTCTGCTCGAGTCTTGTACTGTAAGCTCGCCTGTCGGGGCATTGTTTCTGTCTTGCATCGGGTCCTCTCTCGCCATGGACTAAACCATTTAGGTTTGGCTTTTCGTCTTCTGCTCGTCATCTCCAAGGCAGCAACATTTGCTTGCCGCTGAGCACCACGCTACCACAGGCATAACCGAGGCGATGGGGCTCGGCTCGGGGATGCCCTCCCGAATGCAACAACGAGTTGCCCGCGATGGAATGGCAAATTAGCAACACCCTCTCTCTGCGTAAGGGTACTCCCCAGATAGGGCTTCACTTTAGCCGCAATATGAACGATAATGGATATAGTGTAGGCGTAATGGATGGTACTGGAAGGGGAAGAAACTGAAGGAGACGAGAAGGGAGAAAAAGTTCATCAACACAAAGAATCGTAAGAATCGTCAATCGAAACCGTGAATCACAATCGTGAGAATCATCAGTCGTCAATCAACGCAACACAATTGTCTACACAAAAGGAAGAATGGCAGAAGCTCAATATCAACAGTAATCGGAGATAACTTCTGGCCAATTTCATTCCCTGGAATGTCCAACAATTCACTCTGTTCCTGTCGGTATAAAAAGTCAGGTTTTGGGCCATCCGATAATGTTTGATATAATATGAATCGTCCCGCACCTGTTCTGTAAGCGCTTACTGTAAACAGTAAGCGCAAAGATGAGAAAGCCTTCTAGCAACAAATACAATATACCTCGGCTTTCAAGCAAGAGTAAAAAATATCTGCAGTGATGAATTATCCGACAGGTGTTCTAGACGCTTAGCCTTTTTGGGCCTTACTACGGTGCAACCTGATACGAATGCCAGCAGTTGTTGTGGATAACGAGAACACTTTGCTTTGAGATGTTTCTCAATGTGTTTGTGCATCCTCGAATGTTCGATTGCTGCATCTTCCCTCTCCCTAAATTTCGTTTGTAGGCTCAGCAAAAACATCTCTTCTTATTTTAAAGGTTTAAAGTCGGCTGCATAATTAAAAGTGAGAAGTTCAGCTTTTATTTATTGCGCAACTATTCGCAGGATTCTGAGTACGAGGGCGCGGCTTCGTCTCCGGGCAATGGCGGCCGCTTTTCTGACGAAGGCGAAAAGGAAAACTGCGACTGTGCAGCAGATACCGGCGGACTTTTCTGCATTGCCTGCATTGCATCGACGCATTAAACCTTACAATCAATCAATCAATCAATCAATCAATCAATCAATCAATCAATCAATCAATCAATCAATCAATCAATCAATCAATCAATGAACTATTCGCAGAAGTATGCCGCACCGGACTTGCACTTACAGATTACCAAGCACGGACATTTTAACCGAGATGAGCAAGACAAGGCTCCCGTGTTGCTCCACTCCCCCATTCGAAACAGAGCATCCGTTGAGTCGAAGCAACATGACTACCAGTTCTTAAATGTAGGATTCTACAAAAAGGCGCCCATTGTCAGCATTGTCACCTTCGTTCGAAAAGTTTGTGCATTACGTGTGCTGCGTGGCCAGGAGAAAATCCGCCAGAGGCAGCCGTATCCTTTTCTGCAAACAGCAACTTCGCTGATCACAACGCAATGTATCCGGGCCGGACGTCTTGAAAAAGAGCCCCAAAAATTTTTTATTTATCGGTCCGCAACAGACCGCATGCGGCAGAGAATCCGCAGTAATTCCTGATTTACACCGCACCATAGGTTGTATGTTGAAATCGAAAAATGCTGGCCACAGAATGCACTTAGACGTCTAGTAAAGACTCCCAGCATTAAAAAGAACCCGCAACTGAGTTTGATCTTTTGCAATTTACTTCTACCAAATAAAATCTCTAGTATGGCCTCTACCACATGACAAGGAAATTGCTTATGCCGCTTCCCTTTGCCATGCGTCAGTAATACGAAGTACTAATTTTCTCACAAAAATGAATGAAACGTTTTGTGTAAACCTTCAGCGCAATTACATGGTTTTGGAGTATTCTTTTATTGTCAAAGCGACGAAAAGTTTGAACTTTACCAATCTACTTCGACAAGCGTCGTTGCACCCGGAATACAGAAAAATGCTTAACGCGCCTTTATTAGGGCAAATAGAAGAACTCAGGCTGGGGTTTTAGGGCGAGGGGGATGACTTGCGATAAAAATTTATAAATGAAGGGGAGCAAGTGTCGGAAAACAGAGGGGGAATCTACGTGTCAGATGTAAATTGAGACGCCCTTTACTTTGTGAGGTACTGGACCAGAATAATGGGGACATGTATGACCAGTATGAGCAGTTCCGTGGGTTTAGTACGGTCCTACCTACATAAACATGTTGTTCAATGGTGAATCAATGGACAAGGGGTATCTTTTCGAAGCCTCTGTTTGGATGAGTGGCGCCACGTGACATCGGTAAACCACGGACAAGCTAGGACGACAAGCGGAGCCACTAAAGTGTTCCACATTTAAAAACGAATTAAGATCCATTAGGGGATCGAACGGTCCGCTTGTAGTGTACAAGACTAAAAAAAGCAATGTGATAAGAATCTCAAGGCTGTGCTTTGCAACTTTTGTTGTTACGCCAGCTCGGCCGGCAAGTAAACAAGAAACAACGCTAACAACCGTAACCATTCTAAACATGTTAGCTCGAACTTCACAGGCCGGATTTTGTGTGGGCATCTGGGAATACAATTTCCTAAATGTGCTCATTAGTGTTTAGCAGCAACGTCACCTTTCACAGACTTATCTGTTGCTACTTGGCTTGTTTACGACGCTTCGTCGTCAAAGCTTGCGAGGTGCGCTTATTGAATAGTAATGAAAATTCGTACAGAGCGGAGCAAGAATCCCCGTAACACGCGAAACAAGCTTATTATTGTATTCTAGAAATCTGTATAAAAAGAGAACCTCTTTAAAGAACTGATTCATTGAACCAGTGAAGCGAAGCTCCACAGAGTTCGACAAAGGAACAGAACATACAATGTTCACTAGAAACGTCAACAACATGCGTGGCAGAGAAAATGGAGCGCATCTGCTCACTCCCCTGCAAATGTCGCCCAAAACACCACAGTATTCTTCCGCCACTGCCACACGGCCAGTCTACTTGTCACGCTCTTCCCCTACCATCTCGCTACAGTTAAAGTAAACTCGACGGAGGTTTGCTGAAGTCAATTAAATGTTCACGAGTTCCACTGTTCATGCGCAATCTATTGGATCCTTTTGTTACTGTCGGACACAATGGAATACCGCCACCTGGCCTAGGATTGAGCTTGAGCTCTTGTGTCATTTTTGGTAAAAAAATTCTTTACTGGAATTCCTTATTTGCTGATGCAAATATGAAGCGCCGAACCATTTTCACCGAAACTGATGTTTTAATGTTCCGCCTAAAATATCCCCGTTTTTTTTTTGCTCGACAAGGTTGACGAGTATAAGGTATCGTACCAGATTCTGTGCTTTATAAAGGTTTTGCCTAAGTAAAATGCTTGTTTCAGAATTTTTACGTCTTCGGCATGGGTGGGTGAGTAGAGCGACAGACAGACACACGGACAGCCAGAGAGACAGACAATTTCCTTCAAAAGTACTACTAATATCGTCCTGACCACGTTGCCCACAGTACATAATGCACGACAGACATACGGGCACCCAGAGAGACAGATTAATTCCTTCGAAAGTACCACTAACATATATTCCACCCATTGCCCACAGTACTCAATGCCAAACGAAGCACGACGAAAACAGTGATTGAAGTATGTAGGAAATATTTTTATTTAAACTAAGTCTGTACAATGTATGTTTAGAAAAACAAATAAAATTATATAAATAGTGACAACAACTACAAAAAAACTTAATAAAGGTATAGCGGTTCTGCAAAAACTCCTAGGATGACGTAAAAGTTTATAATAACTTTTGCCCAACTACTTACGTTCCTTGAAATAATTTGTACAAACTATTATATGTATTGAAGGTAGAATAACGGTTTAATTGTTCGAAAAGGTGTAAAGGTTGCATCAAAAATATATTACGATTGATTTTTTTACTGGCATTGCACAGCATCGAATGTGACAAAGGTTGTTCAACACGTTGTTGTTGGGATGGCAGCGCCCTGCGCCGAATCTACGAAAAATATTTCCGTCGGTACAATGCCATTCTTGTGTATTTGAAACGATTCTGATGGCTATAGGCTAATCCTCACGTTTAGGGGCGTGTTTGATCTCAGAACCAAATCTTCAATTTAGGGCAATTTAAGTATTAGCCGAAAGTAGAAGTTCTCCCCTTCTGTGCTGTTGTAATTTGGGGACTTAACGCACACAGGATCCTTATGCGCTTGGTCTTCCTTGTGCTTTGTTTACCATACAATTTTTATTACTGTCAAAGCAGTCTTTGTTTCTTCAAAGTTTAAATCAACTGGATACCCTTTCGGTTAGACAGCGCCTCTCTAATAACCCAATATTTCTTTTTCCCTGCTTCCTAGTCTGCACGTGGCAACCGAGTACGCGCGTCCTGCAAACATTTGTGGAGTCGCCCGGTGTGAAAGAAAGCTGCCTCGGACAAGCTGGAACGTGCCTGGGAATGGTCTGATCCAGGGTAACTGTATGCATGATTTAAACTTCGGCGGCGTCAGACACGGCAAGTTCAGACGTAACCCGGCGAGGCAGACACCGCAACGGAGATCTCCTCTCTACCCTCTTTCAGACTCAGTGTGCGCCGCCACTAGCGGCCACTGACGAACTCTGGAAAGAGCACTGCCTGTACTATGTTCTCGCCATTGTTGCTTTCGGGCAGGCGTCCCCGAGAAGAGATTTCGTCGCCTCCGTCATGCGCGTGGTAACTTGGTGGTGAGCGGCCAGCAAATGTTACTGCCTTGAAGAGGATGACATGAAGCCGAAGGCAAACAAAACTGGTTTACTGCATGGCGAGAAATTAGCCGAAGCAACACAGGAACAATGCCCTGAGAAATGATTTGCAACACCTTGTGCAAAAAGCAGGGGCAGAACTTTTTGACCGTTAGAGCTTTGGGTATAAATACGAGGCCCTGAGCGCAGTACATCATTCTTTTTGGAACAACGAATGAATGCTGTCAGCTCGGCTAGGGGACAGCTTCATGAACGCGACAACGGGTTGCTAGTGGTGGGATGGTAACTCCGTTACAACTGGAGCCAGCGGTGCGAAATACAGCGCCACGGTCGTGAAGACAGCTTCGGACTTCGCAAAAATCACGGCGGTCAATTGTGAGCGCCGAAACGTTCTTCCTTGTGTTTCACCAGACTTCAGACGATAGCTGATAGGACGTGTCTTTTGGCCGCGTGGGATATAGGGACTGGGCATTTGAACGGGTAGCGTCACCACTTCGCGGTCCCTTCGTTAGTGGAATGAGCCGGTCTATTTCACTACGCATCCTACTGTTGTTTTTGCCGTCTTTGCTTCGGTGCTTTGAACGTTTTGGTGGTGAAGTGAGAAGATATGTGCGAAGAAACGAAGTACAGGCAGATATGTTGGGTTCGTAGGTGCACTAACGGCTACGCAAACCTTTCGGCGCTTCTGAAGTTGCATGGGTATGGCTACTACAATGACGTGAGCGCCTTTGGAGCGATCTATCCTTGGGTCCACCCGATATGAGTACGAATGAAACTATTACTATTAGTATTCATTTCCTCCTAAATGCACTGAAGGCTACGTAAACTGGTTGGACGCTTCTAAGTTTGGGAATGGACAACATTGACATGACCGCTTTTTGCAGCGCTATGCGCCTGGCTCCGCGCGATCTCAATAGGAATAAAACTAATATTATTGGTATTCAATATTATTAGTATTCATTTCTACAACTAAAGTATCTTTAGTGGCTTCAATGACTACTGTTTCCACGCCAGCATTAACGACGGGATACCTCGATTCGTGTTCTTTGAAGAGAAATGCGCTTACATACCAGATCGATTACTGTGTGCCCGTGGAAATGTCACGGAAGTTTACCCTTTCTTTTTGTAACCTTGAGCATTGTGCCTTCGGTTTTGGTGAACGACACTGTGACAACATGGGAGCTTGAGAGCCGAAGCGAAACTCCCACGTTTGTAATGGTCATTTAATCAAGAGACAAATTATCAAACCACCCCACAGCCCAAGCTACAAACCATCCTTCCTCCCCTTGCCATTTTGCCGAGTACCGAGTGAAACAACGGAGGTTTTCTGACCTCCGTTGTTTTACTTGCTTTCGGCAATTCCTAGCAAAAGGTCAACGCGTCTCATCTGTACAGCGGTCTTCGTGAACACCAGCGGCATCGTGGTGAGCTGGACCCCTGTCCCTTGAGCGAACGTTTGCGTTTTTTCCTGTGAGACTTCAGAGTTAGGCTTATCGTCACTGGAACGCCATTGCTTCCCGATAACAATAACTAGCGGGTAGTGATGACTCACCACTCCTGGGACAATTTGATTAGGTTAAACAGTTCTCTATGACCGGGTGTCAAGTTTCTTCGCAGCATCTAGTATCTACTGGAAACCTTGATTTGCAAGCTATGCAGTCCGATGGCGCCGTGGCCCATAGCCTTTCTGGTTTGGGCAATCCCGCTGGGATTGACTCGGAGCATTTACCCGGTTCTGTGAAGCATCCTCAGGAAGGAGGTGCCTACCCCTTTTGGCCAATCCAGCGCACCGATCAAGAGAAAGCCCTGCAAGCTCTTTGACCAACTTTGAAGACTGAGTCCCACTCAGTGATGATGATTTATCGGCCATAGACGTTAGGGATCCCATTATACTGGGCAAACAGTTAATGAGCCTCCTGTCGGATAACCAGAGTAAGGTTCCCGTCGCCACACGAGAGAAAATAATGGGATTGTTCTTGTTCTTTGACATGCAAGGCATTATTGTGCGCCTGAAGACTAATCTTGCTCGGTCGGATGGTCGCATTGAAGAATTACGAGCGAAGCTTGTTGAAGTAAGGTCTCACTGCGAGTCCCGTTCTGGCCCTAGAGGCACAGTTGTGTCCCCGACGTCGTTGCCGACGTTTGCAGAAGCAGTCCGTGGGAGTTGGGCCATGCACGCAAATCCTGCTCGCTCCGAAGCCACGCAGGGGACCCGAGCTGGTGCCTTTGCCCTTCAACAATCGAATGCTGTCGGCCCAAACGCTCACCTGGCATTTTACAGCAACCCAAACCATGTTCTTCTGCTGTCTGCCGTTGTGCCATCTGCTAGCCCGCGGACAGACACAATCACATTACTTAAATCTAACTTCGGCGATGACCCCTCCGGTATCGGAGTAAAGCAAGTGAAGCTTATCCCGTCACGCACGGGCCTCACCGCCGTCTCTGCCGACAGAGTCTATTGACAATCTCGAGAAGGCCATTGCTCCGAACGTGCAAATCAAAACTGCTCTCAAGGTTTCCCGTCCCGCCGTCGTCTTCCGCAATTCAAAATTTCCGGTGTGGACCCTAGCATTCTCCCTGGAATCCTGCGTGCAAATATCAATGCGCGCAACAATGTTGCCATTCCCGAAGACGGCTTCCGTAATCGGACATATTTCAGAGACCGCGCGGGAAACAATGTGCACATCATCGAGGTGTCACCTGCGGTGTAAGGATTACTTAAAAATCGGGACCGACTCCTCATAGGCTGAACCTCCTGCCCCATCAACGAAAACTTCTACGTCGCCGCGTGCCAGAAGTGTTGTTCTTATGGCCATTTGTCCACCCGCTGTCGAAACGGTCGCATCACTTGCCCATATTGTGCAGAGGAGCAGCTGCCTGCAATCTTGAAACGAAGAATAACGTGGTGCACAGGGAATGTCGTGCGGCTGGGAAAGAAATATTTGCTCATACTTTTAATGCACCATGTGGCGAAGTCTTTACTGCGCGCATCGCCCGACTTCGAGTGAAGATAATCTACGAGGAAATTATGCCGGTTTCCCCACTGTCTCCTAAGGGTTTTCGAAAAATGGCATCGCTCAAGTTTTTACAAGCTAATCTGGATCACACGCGCGCAGCGACAGCGCAGGTATCATATATTTAAACACAAAAAATTGACTTAGCAGTTGTTTGTGACCCGTTCGTTCGAGGGAAACTAGTCCCGGAGATTCCTCCCTGGTGGTTTAAATTCCACCATGGTCGATCCCCACGGTGCATGGTCGTTTCTCCTAACGAATATTTGGACATCTTCCCTGTTCATGTGTCACCATTCATCATCGCCCTTGTGCTGAGTGCGCCAGACATTTCTATATTTTTCATAGGAGTATACGCCGCTCCATCAGTGGCTCTGGATTATGACCTGACGTCTTTAACGTCAATATTAGACAGTCAAAATTCTGACAATGTGGTATTGCGGGCGAATAATGCGAGAAACTCGTTGTGGGGTGGTGATGTGGTGCACACACGGGGCAGCACTTGGCGCAGTTCATTAGCTCGCGGCAACTGCGAATACTGAATCACCCGAATTCTCTGTCTACGCTTGTCACCGACTACACAGAAACATGGATTGACGTCACGTTGACTGCTGGAGCAGTCTGGTCTTCTGGAGTTTTCTGTACACTTCGGGACACCCCGACCCTGTCGGATCACCATTTCATCGTCTTTGGTATAGAAGATGTTCCAATTGAGCGAAAGAAGCGGTTACCAAAGCTTCCGAGTTTCGTTTAGTCGAGGAATTGCTACAGGATCCCTGGTTCCACACTGTATCTTCTACTGGTATGGTATCTCCGCATCTCCGGAGAGTCTGGATGGCATGGTCAATGTGTTTGATGCGAAGGTCGACTTCCTGAGAAAGCGATTGGAGCGGATTGCAAAACGTCACAGGGGAAATGCTTGGTGGACCGATGAATGGGCTCGGGAACCCTCGTCTGTGAGAGCAATGCGTCGGAGGTACCAGATGTGTCCTGATCTCCTCGTCCGTGCGAATCTCAGATTTTGGTGTACAAGTTACTCGCTGAGTACAAAAGGCATGTCGAGTCAGCAAAAGATGAAGCCGTCAGGAGAAGGTGCACTGCAGCCTCCCATAAAGATTTATTTGGAATTCCCTTCTAAATGTCTTTTCAAACGTTTTCATCTCCTTCCGTTCTGCCCCCGCTTCACTCATCTGACATCTCATCTACTTCTTCCAATTTACATTTGACATCATTACTGCTGAGAACTCTTCTGCCAACTGCTGATTCTGAAGGCGATACCCTTGCCCATCGGGCTGTGAGGAAGCTGATGCGCCGGACAGCATACGCGCAAACAACTACGGATTACGAATTCACTATGAATGAACTCCGGCCAGCTGCTAGGAATTTAAATTTAAATTCCGCGCCTGGACCTGATGGTATTACGGCCGGTATGTCTGCCCTTCTAGTTGGGTAGGCTTCCCCGTTTTTGCTGTCCGTGTTTAATGCGTGCCTATCCCTTGGCCATTTCGCCGTCGGTCTGGAAAGAAGCGAGGGTTATTCTTGTACTGAAACCGAACCGCCCGCCGCACGACCCCTCTTCATACCGCACCATTTGCATTTCATATCTACTCGCTAAGCTTCTGGAACGCATGCTGAACGGTCGACTTTACTTCTTCCTGCGCACGTCCAGCCTACTGCACGAACATCAGTATGGTTTCACTCAGGGACAGAGGGCAGCATCGCGGCTGCACAACCTGCGCTCGCATCTCCAGGCTTGCCGTGAAGAGGGATCGTTGGCTCTGCTCATTTTATTAGACTTTAAAGGAGCGTTTGACTCCATTTGGCACCCTTTCTTGCTTTACTTCCTGCGAGCCCAGCGCTGTCCTTTTAACATTTACCGCTTGCTTGAATCCTTCTTTACATTGAAGGCGGGTGCACTACAGAAGTCATGCGGGGACTGGGCGTGTCCAGACAACGATGGGCAGCCCCCAGGGCTCACCTTTGAGCCCGCTATTGTGAAACATCGCAATTCATGACCTACTGTGCCTTCCTGTACCACCTAATGTGCATATTCAGGCCTACACGGACGATACAGTGGTCGTAATCAAGATACGTACACGGCGGGCGCTTCAGAACCTCACCAACGAGACTCTAGAGAGAATATTAAAATAGACGCGTTTTGCGAAGTTAAAATTGAACCCCACCAAGTGTACATGCCTGCTGGTATCGAGAGGAGAGAGAGGTGCACAGCGGAAGCCGACCATTAAGCTGTGCGGCACGACTTTGCGGCAAGTCACTGAGGTGAAGCCCTTGGGTGCGGTGTTCAATAGTCACTTGACCTTTGTCACCTACAGGAATAATTTGCGGAACCGCGTTGAGAAGATGTCCGCCGCCCTCATCGGTTTTGCGTGTCTTCATTCCTTTCTGGACCGCAGTCTCTTTCGCCTTCTTTACGACAGAGCAATTCTGCCGACTGTAACTCATGCTGCAGCGGCATGGTGGGGCGATCATAGGCACCATTTGTTAAAAGCTAAAATTCACTCCTTGATGCGTTCGTCACTGTTTGTGGTCACCGGAGCTTGCACCACAACTAGAACGATGATGATGATGATGGTTTGATGTTTATGGCGCAAGGCCAACTGGGGCAAAGAGCGCCAAAACAATAGTCGTATATGAGAGGTGATACCTTAAACACTAAGTAAAATCAGCAAACACAAAAGTAAAATCACAAAACGACAATGAGCATGGCTGGTGTATAGGGCCAGATTTCATGATGCGCGATAGGAAATGAGGTTTAAAAACTTGACTTCTGACAAATACTCAAACACACGTTTCACAGAAACAATGGCTTCGTCACCTAGGAAAAACGATGGATGGAGGGGAATATGTTGTCTGTAGAGTTCTCTGAAGTGTTTGTGTCGTGTTGTGTGAAGTGCCTTGCATGTGATTAGTATGTGCACTACGGATAGGGCCTCTCCGCACCTGCTGCACTGGGGTCTAGAAGATCCAGTGAGCAGGTGCGAGTGCGTTGCATGTGTGTGCCCTATCCGTAATCTGGCCAAGGCGACTTCTGAGTATCTATTGCGTGTGTCGGTGGTGTACGGTCCCAAGTGAGGTTTTATTACGTGTAACTTGTTGTCTGTTTGTTCACTCCAGTGTGTTTGCCATGTTGTGCGAAGTTGTTGTCTGATGTGTGGTTTCACGTCAGTGTAGGGTAATGTGGTTATGTCTACTGTATTCAAGAGTGTAGCAGCAGCAGCCATTCGGTCCGCTGCTTCGTTCCCGGCTATACCACAGTGGCCAGGGACCCAGCAAAGGACTAGTTCAAATTTGTGGACATACACAGACATAATACCCTTGACTATTAAATTTATAACGTGATTTTTTGAGGACTTTGTTGACGACAATGCCCGCACAACACTGAGAGAATCTGTATATATAATGGATTGTGGGATGTGGCTTTGAAGGATATGATTAACAACCAGAAGTACACCATAGGCCTCTGCCGTAAAGATACTTGTATTAGTGTTAAAAGTTCTAGTGACACTAAGGCCGGGCCCATGCGCCGCGCAGGACACCGAGGTGGAAGTCTTAGAGGCGTCCGTATAAAATTCAGAGCACTCATACTTCTGCTGCAAATACAAGAAATGCTGCAGAATTGCACATGTGGGAGCTCGGTTTTTATCTACATGTGTGAATGATGTGTCGCATGAGACAGGGCGGAGATGCCATGGTGCTATGAGATCTGTTACAGAACTTTGGATCGTATCTAAAAAGGAGACAGCAAGCTCTGACGCTTCCTCTCTAACTCTGTAAGAGAAGGGCGCAGAGAACGATGGTCGATTTAGAAGGAGTTCAGTCATGGAGGTATCATGAAAAACTGATTTAAAAGGATGGTGAGGCATGGATGAAATTTTAAAAGCATAGAGGAGGTCTGTGTATGCTCGCTGACATTGTAGGTTCCATTTGTTGCACTCTACATACAGGCTTTCGACTGGACTAGTCCGAAAGGCGCCAGAGGACAAGCGGAGCCCTAGATGAAGCACAGGGTCCAGCATTCTGAGGGATGTTTTAGTGGCTGACCCATAGACAACGCTGCCATAGTCCAATCGTGAGCCTATCAAGCTGGTAAAAACACGCAGCAGAAGCTGTTTGTCAGCACCAAAAGAGATGTGCGAGAGAACCTTCAGGATATTCATTGTTTTTAAGCATTTATGTTTTAGTTGTTTTATGTGTGGGATGAATGTGAGCTTCTCGTCAAAGATTATACCTAAAAACTTGTGTTCCTTTTTGACAGGAATCGAGACACCGTGGAGTTGAATGTCTGGATCCGGCCGGATGCCACGCCTCTTGGAAAACAAGACACAAGTGCACTTCCCTGGATTAAATTTAAAACCGTTGCTGTCTGCCCAACCAGCTAGCTTGTTAACACCAAGCTGGACTTGGCGCTCGCAGACAGACAGGTTACAAGACTTAAAGGATAATTGTACGTCGTCTACATAAATTGAGCAGGAAATCGACGGTGGCAATGCCTTCCTGAGGGAATTCATTTTGACAATAAAAAGGGTGCAACTTAAAACTCCACCTTGTGGCACTCCATTTTCCTGCACATGCACCCTAGAGAGTGCAGTTCCAAGTCGCACGCGAAACGTCCTTTCGGACATGTAACTGGAAAGCGTGTTTATCATGTTACCCGTTATGCCAAATGACTTCAGATCGATGAGGATACCATACCTCCAAGCAGTATCGTACGCCTTTTCAAGATCAAAGAATACTGTCATACAGTACTGCTTGTGGAGGAAAGCATCTTTGATATAAGACTCTAACGCAACGAGTTGATCGTTGGTAGATCGTCCCGCCCTGAAGCCCGCCTGGCAGCTCTCGAGAAGACCATTGTACTCTAAGAAGTACACGAGTCTCCTGTTTATCATCTTCTCGAAGAGCTTACACAGGCAGCTTGTCAGGGCAATGGGACGATAACTGGCGGGAGAGGAAGGGTCCTTCCCTTCCTTTAGGAAAGCCACTACTATGGCCTCCCTCCAAGAGCGTGGAATGTGCCCCGAAAGCCATATTTTATTGTATAGGTGTAAGAGTGTTTCAAGTGTGTCTCGGTGTAGGTGTTGTATCATGGTGTATGTAATCTTATCTGCGCCTGGAGCTGAAGGTTTGCACGAGCTCAGGGCAGCCCTCAACTCATAGATAGTGAATTCAGAGTTGTAAGAAGTTTTTGATCTGTCTTTATCTTGTAAGGGCTTTTTTTCTGCAGATGTTTTTTGTTTCATGAAAGTGTTCGTGTAGTGTGCTGAACTGGACACATGTTCGAAGTGTTGTGCAAGCGTGTTAGCCTGGTCTTCAAGTGTGTCCCCTGTTGTGCTAACCAGGGGCAGGCTGTGTGTCTGTTGTCCTTTGAGCTTGCGTATACGTGTCCAGACTTTGTGTGTGTCTGTGTATGAATTAATGGATGTCAAGAAGGTATGCCAACTCTCTCGTTTCGCCTCACGGCGCACACGTTTTCCTAACGCCTTGGCCCGTTTGAACAAAATGAGGTTACCCGACGTGGGGTACCGACGAAGGACACCCCACGCCTTGTTCTGGGCCTCTCGCGCGCGCCTACAGTCCTCATTCCACCACGGCCTCCGCTGGTTGCGCGGGGCACCAGAGGCGTGGGGAATGGACTTTTCGGCGGCGTCGAGGATGTGCGCCGTGAGGAGTTGGGTAGCTTCTTCAACGTGTAGGTGTGCTATGGATGTGTGGTGTAGTTTCGATGTCTCTGTAAATGTGTTCCAGTTAGCTCTTGCTTCATTAAACCTTTTATGGGAAGATGGACTGCTCGGGCCTGTACCTATATGCGTTAATGAAGTGGGGAAATGGTCACTACCATATGGGTCTGTGCCCACGCCCCATTCAAGACATGGAAAGAGAATTGCAGAACCAATAGTCAAGTCAAGATGTGAGTATGTGTTGTGACCTGTGTTATGGTATGTAGGCTGTTTCTTGTTGAAAAGGCATGCTCCAGAGGATGTTAAAAAATTCTCTATCAGGCGACCTCGGGCATCCGTGCGAGAAGAGCCCCAAAGAGAGTTGTGAGCATTAAGGTCGCCTGTAAGGATGTACGGTTCGGGCAGCTGGTCAACCAGCGCCTCGAAGTCAGAGCTCGAAAGTGAGACATCAGGAGGAATGTATATGGAGCATACTGTTATCAACCTATTAAATATTATTGTTCGAATTGCTACAGCCTCAAGGACAGTGTTCAAGGTGACAGGGTGGCATGCTAAGGATTTGCGGGCAATTATGGCCACACCGCCAGAAGAGTGTGTGCAGCCATCCCTGTCTTTCCTGTATACCAGGTAACTATTCAAGAAATTTGTGTGTTTGGAATTAAGATGTGTTTCCTGGACACACATTAAACTTGGCTGATTGGCATGCAGAATCTCATGCACGTCGTCAAGATTATTCAGAAGGCCTCTGCAGTTCCATTGAACAATGTTTTCTCTTCCCATTATGATGTGTTAGAGCTACTGGAGTGTGATTATTTATGTAGGGTCTTTCGGGGCTTGCACTCTTGGAAGGGGTTTTCTGACCTTCTCTACTGACCTGGACGTCGCAGCCCGTTCCTTCCGCTGCGATGAAAGCCGGAAGGGCTCGACGTCCATGTCGTCATCTGATGGCAAGGGGGTGCCCAGCGGACTGGGCCCCCTTGAAGTGGTACCCTTTCGGGTGTTCTTTGCCTGCGCTGCCAGTGCCGAAGGCGTGGGGAGCACGACAGGTGGCACAGGCAGTGAGGCAGGGGAGGGGGTCGCTGCGACTGCCTCCGTCTCCATCTCGTCCGGGCCCTCGCGTGTGCTTCGGGCCCGTGGAGAGGGGGAAACGGTGGGTGCAGCAGCATCCCCACCGGACGTGGATGCCACCACAGCCGCTGCTGGCTCAGCGAGCGGTGCGGAGGCGGGTTGGGCTGCCAGAGGCAACCCAGGGGGGGGCGGGGGCGGGACCAAGTCCGACTCACGGTACTGGGTCCCCGCCGAAACCAGACGCCGCTCCGCCCCCCGGCGAGCTGCGTCGGCGTACCTCCCAAGAGGGAAAGAGGCGAACCTCTTCCGCGCCTCTTGGAAGGTGATGTTCTCAGTTACTTTCACTTGGATAATCTTCTTTTCCTGGTTGAACTTCTCACATTTTCGAGAATAGGCGGCATGGGGTCCCTGGCAGTTGGCGCAGGTGAGGGTTGATGATGGACAATTGTCCGATGGGTGATCATGCTGGGCGCACTTTGCGCAGGTCAGACGGCCACGGCAGGAGTTGGTTCCATGCCCGAACCGCTGGCACTTAAAGCAGCGGCGCGGGTTCGGAATGTATGGCCGAACCGAACATCGAATGTATCCTGCGTTAATGAATTCTGGTAGTGTTGATCGATCAAATGTTAAGATGAGATGTTTAGTAGGAATTTCTTTGTCTTCTCTGCGTATCGTTATGCGCCTCACTGCTGTTACGCCCTGACTTTTCAGGCCCTCCAGCAGATCGGTTTCAGTTTCGGTCATGAGGTCAGGATCTGAGATCACGCCCTGTGAGCTGTTAAGGCTTCGGTGGGGCGTGACCGTGATGTCAAGATCTGCAATGCGTGTCTGGCTCAGGAGATTTGTTGCCTGCTGCTGGTTATTGACTTCGACCAACAGTTCTCCCGTTCTCTGTTTCTTTGCTTTGTAGGATTTTCCTATTATACCTTCTATGAACTTTGTGACCAAGAAGACGGACAGAGAGGCAACAGGCTTTTCTTTTTCAACGGATTGAATGATCAGGAAGCGGGGATAGTTGGCTGGCTTTGGGGTTGAGATCGTTGGTAAGGACGGAAATGATACTTCGGTGCGGCCCCTTTTCAGGGACCGATCACGTTTGGAGGGGGGGTTTGATAATACCATACAGCATGTATAGAAGCAGGGGACGGGGGTACTTTCTTCCACAACCTTACCCTGATAGCTGAGGAGGTCCCGGAGCTCCCTGCCTGGTAAACAGACAGGGAGCCCATCCGCCGGAGCTTGACCTGGGCTCCGACGGCCACCGTTCGTGGTTTCTAACCCTCCACCTATAAACACATTGCCACGGTTGGATCCAGCGTATGTTTGGGGGCTCGGGGTCCGCGGTATCGCCAGTACCGTCACCAAGATTGCTCAAGGTGCCCCGTGCGGGGACAACTAGAACCGCGGCGCTGGAAGTATTGGCGAACTGCCTTCCGCTGTCGATCGTCTTGGACATCGAGACAGGTCTTTTCAACTTGCTTCACCTGCGGCAGTCCACTGAGCTGCATGGAACGCGCATTTTCCCGGGTGAAATGGAACATCCTCTTCTTTGGACCCGCTGGCATCCCGCTCCGCGCGTGGCGATTCCACACCGCAGGATAGACTGCCATACAGCTGCTAGGATAAAGTTGAGCCTGATTTACATGCGTACACAGACGGTTCTTATACCACGACATCTGCCAGTGCAGCGTTTGTTGTGCGCAGCTCGTCTGATGAGGTTTTAGTGACGCAAATGTTTCGAATTTCGCCACCGACCAGCTCTTATGGCGCAGAAGCTATTGCCTTGCACCGTTTGTTCGTCTATCTCAACACCAACAAGCCCTCCTGTCCCGTTTTCATTTATCCTGACTGTCTGTCTTTGCTTTTGGTTTTAGGTGGTCCTTTCAACCCGTCAGAAACTATTCATGAAATTCAAGTAAATTATCAATCACTGGCTTCTTCTGTTCCAATCTCCCTCTTCCACGTTCACAGCCACTCTGGTGTGTGGGGCAACGAGCTCGCCGATCTCGTCGCTACAAGTGCGGCATCTAGGGGTGCAGAATTGCAGGGGCGTACTTCGAAGCGAATTGTAAGAGCACGGCTCTTGAAGGCAGGTCGGCTGGAGTGGCAACATAGGTGGAGCTCCGACAACACAGACACTGAGTTGTTTAGATGGGTACCACGTGTTCTGGCCATACCTCCATTCTTTCCTCCACCCCGAAGACTCGCCTAACTGTTAGATGCGACTGCATTTCATTCACTCGCCTTGTCCGTCCATACGGCGTTGTTGTTGTCCGTCCGCACCCCTCCCCCATTCTCCTCGCCGCGCGAGCTGCGCTCTCCGCCGCTCACCCCCTCTCCTCTCTGATAACGAACACTCTCTCGCGAGGGGCATTGGATTGGATTCGATTGGATTGTCTTGGCTTGGCTTGGCTTGGCTTGGCTTGGATTGAATTGGATTTGGATTGGATTGGAATAAAGTGGATTGTGTTGGACTGTGTTGTGTCATAGCCGCGCCACGCTGCGTCATAGCCGCGGCAGGAGGTTCACGGCACGTTTCACGCGATGTGAGAATCAACCTAATGGAAACAACAACGAAACCCCCTATGCGTCGCATCTACGCAAGGGTTCCCGCGAGGCGTGGGAGTAATTTTAACCGGACATGGACGGTTTCCCCATTGTTTCCACCGGGATATCTGCTGCATAATAACACGTGCTTCTGCGGACTCAGTGCTCCTTCCGTCAGCCACTATCTCCTGGAATGTGCAAAAACAGTTCCCTTTGTGTCCATATTAAGACACCTCGTTCGCCTCCCACTGGAACCCCCTTATTTGCGTCAGGCACTGGACAACCCTGAAGCGGTGAAAATTTTAATAGGACTGGTGGAGTTTGTCGGTAATAGCAGGCCGGACATTTCGCGACAGTGAATCTGGTCTTCTAGTAGCCGGTACCTGTTTGCTCTGCACATTGCATCTGCCTTCCCCTACGACTTTTGAGCGAAGCCTGAGGGCAAGGCCTGTGAAGATGAGGGCACTCAAGTTCTACAGCTTCTGGGACGTTCGTGGAGCCAACTGTGTCTGTAGAGTCATCCGCTGCGTAATTCTTCCGGACGCTGGTCCTTCGTGCTGTGCTCCTGCTGCCACGTGGTCAGACAGTGTGTGCCGTTCGCGATTTGACAGTGGCGTTGCCGTGCATTCGGATGGGCACGGCAGGATTGGTGACCCACTCGTGTCCTAGTGGCATGTTTTAAGATGTTTTAGTGTGGTGTAAGCTTGCGATTCGTACGCGTGTGGACGGGCCGGTGGACAAGCGTGGTCGTGCGGGTGCGAAATGGCCGAACTGCTATGAACTGGCCGAAAGTGTACCAATATGTGGGTGCATTTAATTTTGCATTGTACAAATTGGCTTTTACTGCGAAAAGTATGTTTTGGTTATAACCCCTGTTCATGTATTTTTGATTGGCTGCAAACCTGCCATAGCGTTGCTGGAGCGGGTGTTGTTCCCCAGGTTATTCTTTTTATTTTTGGGAGGGGCGAAAACAGGGAAAAAAGAATTGGAAGAATTGGCTTCAATGACTACTGTTTCGACGCCAGCATTAACGGTGGGATACCGCAATGCGTGTTTATTGAAGAGAAATGCGCCTACGTACCAGATCGATTACCGTGTGTCCATGGAAATGTCGTGGCAGTTTACCCTTTCTTTCTTTAAGCGTGAGCTTTGTACCTTCGGTTTTGGTAAACGGCACTGTGATAACATGGGAGCTTGAGAGCCGAAGCGAAATTCCCACGTTTGTAATGGTCATTTATTCAAGAGACAAATTATTCAACCACCCCACAGCCCTAGCTACAATCCATCCTCCCTCCCCTTACCATTTTACCACCTGCGTGGAATAAAGGCTGGTACTGATAGCTAAAAATATGTGGCAGTGTTAACGGCAGTCTGTGTTTTTTATGCTGAAGTATTCTTTGCCGAGTACCAAAATGGTGTAATACCTTTTGAAGAAACCACAAACGCGCGACCGCTTGCCTAATAGAAGGGTTCCACAGCCCGATTCCTCCAGCAGAGGCGCATTTCCGAAATTCTCGAAGCAGTTAAGATTGAGAGAGGGGTGCATGGAAGGGCAAAATTAAACAATATATTCATTCAGCTCCCCCTCTAACGACGACGATGGTCGATCGCGAAGCTTAACTTTCTTCGTGCGAAATCGAACAGGAAAGGGTCAAAGTTAAACACTCTTCGGCGATAAGGCCAAACTGCGTGCTAGTCAAATTCAAACCTCAACTAGTCAAGGTTTACATTCAGGAGGTAGCCAAGGAAGCCCACACGAGAAACCTTTGAGATAAACTATAATCGCCGTTGGACGCAGGATTGCAATAATTTTTCCAGCACAGGTGGCAGCTTGTCAAATTTGACCGCAGCATTAAGTTGTGAAACTTAGGGCCGGTTTTTGGCACCCTCCTGTCTCTCGTCCTCCGGTATTCTTTCTTGGAACACTATTTACCAAGTAGATGGCAACCATTTCAAGTCCTTTAAAGCAATGCTTTTCCATGAGAATCAATAACGTTCTGCTATCATGCAATATTTTTTTTGTAAACGATTCCCCATGACAGTAGTAAGGGTATTTGTGTGAAATAAAACACGTTTCTACCGAAATTAATGAAGTTACGGGGCATCGTACATCATAATTTTTGTTTTAGGGGCGAAGCACCCTGAGGCCGAGGATTGTGCAGAGTCCGGCGTCCGTGCTCACGGCAGAGGACCTTTTAAATCGTAACATCTGTGAATAACAGGTTCACAAAAGGAAAACAAGAACAAAAGAAAGGGTTCATAGAAGGTTAGAGAGGGAGAGAGACAGACGCTCACCACCGTGCAAATCAAAACATCTGTGAACAAAATGTTCACAAAAGATTAACAAGAGCACAATAGAAGGTTCACATAAAGATAGAGAGAGAGAGGAATAGAGAGAGAGGGAGAGAGAGCGCTCCTGGAGAGCCTTGCTGCACATGCGCGAGGAGCATTGAATTGGATTGAATTAGATTTGGATTTAGATTGGATTCGATTGGATTGAAATGGATTGGTTTGGATAAATGGAATTGTATTTCATTGGACTGTATTTTAAATCGTTTTAGTAGCAGTTAGCACTCTCACGGGTGATTTACGGTAAGAACGATCCCCATTGCTTCGCCCACTCATCGTAATTCACTTTGTGGAAATGTGTGATTCTTTTTGGTTTAAATCTTAGAAAGCACGCCCTTCTAACTGTGTCTTTCGCTTGTGCACGACGGCGTTTAGTCTTCAACTGCGATTGGCGAGCGCCGCACCATTCCTGGATTATCTGCACACGCCGGTTTTGTAGGAGCCGGTATTTGCAGCCGTGTACGAGATGGACGAGTTTGATTATAGCTGCAAACAAACATCCGATGGTACATGCGAATATACATGCGACCAACAGCATGCAGGTAAGAAAATTTGCACGAAGGAACGGAGTTGCAATTCCAGCCTAAATTTCATCTTGGCCTATAGCGCACGGTCTGCTAATTGTAATTACTTAGTATGGGCGTAATTAACACACTTTGCTTACTCTGGAAAGGTCGCCTGTACGGTTAAGATTTACTGATCTGAGAACGTCCGTGGGTTATTTGCGCTTTGCCAGCTGCAGTGCAGTAGAACGACAGAAAGGCATGCACAACTACGCTGGGCTGACCGCAACCGGAATTTCACTGACGAGCGGTTCGCCACGGGTGGCGCTGTTCGTCGAAAGGACGGTGGATCCATACAACGGTTGCCCGGTCCTTGTTGGCGCAAAACAATTTTCGTGCCGTGGGGAAGCAGTAGTCTAGACCGGGGGTGAATTCGAAGGCGAAGAAAAAATGTTGTTTGGAGCTTGCTAAACAGTTGCGCTTGGATGTTTCCGACGTGTTGAGAAAGGCAGAGCTGATATAGGCTATACTCGCTATTTCACCTGACGATGATGAGCTGTCGAAGTGCATTAAGCTGATCAACGACACGGAGACCGCTAACCGCGATGCTGCAGAGGCAGAACGCTAGCGAGAGGAAAGGAAGCGGGAATAGGACCTCGAGAGGCAGAGGCAGGAAGAGGAACACGAGGAAAGAAGATGAGAGCAGAAACTTAGACAAGAAAAAAAGATGCGGGAGTACGGCCTCGAGATTGAGCTACTTCGAAAGGAAATAAAAAGAGCTCGTGCACGAGATATTCGAATAAAAGAACAAGAAACGAGAGAACGACATTCAACTCGAGTGGGTAGAACTGAATCCCGAGTTCGAATCGTTGCTCCAATCCTGAGTTGGAATCGTTGCTCCAAAAATAACTCGTTTTCGAGGAAAGAACAGTGGCTGCGTTGTCAGGAGCAGGCGCTAGAGTGCTCAAGTCGGAGCCGTGCGTTGCGAACCAGGAGCGACACAAAGCGGCTGAGAGAGATAACAAGAGGCATAAGCTAAGACTATCGACACAGGGAAGTTCACATCAATTGAGTGCGACCATATTTCTTAGTTATTTTCAAAGATTTCACAGAGGGTTCAGGTGGTGCAAATTCGCGGGATGCCATGGGACCGACCACCGACCTGAACGTGAACATTTAGCGAGATAGCGACGTTTTGCAGGACGATGAGGCTACCCGCACCGGGCACCTTGATTAATGTTGGTGATGGTATTGGCCACACCGCGGACACCGAGCCCCTAAACATAAGTTGTAACCTACTGTGACGATGTGTTTAAAGGTGGAGGGTAAGAAACCACAATCGGTGGCCGTCGGAGCCGTGGTCAATATCCTTGGATGGACTTCGTGCCTTTTTACCAGCACCCCCGTACCTTGCTTTATAGTAAAGCATATGTTATTTTCAAAACCCCTGTACAAAAATGACCAGTCCCTGAAAAGGGCCGCGCCAAAGTTTCCTTTCCACGTCTTCCAAACATCACTCTTCCAAAACCTGCAAACTGTCCCTGTTTAGTGGTCGTTCAAGCAGTTGATAAACCAAAACCAATCTACTCGCGGTCGGTATTCCTCGTATATAAGTTCACCAAAGGAGTCCTTCGGAAATCTTTCGAGGAAAAACATTTACACAGAGTGAAGTGTTATTTGAAGTCAAGACACCACCGCAAGCCAAAAACCTCCTGAACCAATCCCACAGGGCAGATTTGGAAACCAATGTCACACCCCATCGCAGCCCCTATTCTCGCAGGATTTTCATATCTGAGCGAGATTTGCTCAACGAAACACAAGCCGACCTTCGGGAAGGCCAGAAGGATGAAGGCGTTGCAGCACTAAGAAGAATCACCATCCTCCGGTTCTTTGTAGTAATACTACAGTGGCTAGAATAGGAAAGTGTGATGACGTGCCCACTCCCGCGTGACGCTGATGGAGGAAATTCAAGGTGGCGCTGTCACACGATTACACGTTTCCTGCCACGGCGACGGGTTATGGAGTACGAATGTATTCGCGCGCAGCACCACACCGAGAGAGCCTCTTTGAGAGCTATTCTACGTGTTAGCGCAAATTGAGATGCAATGAATGTCGTATTTTTTAAGAACTACTATCATCACAGTTTAAAACCGACTGGACGCGCTTTGACAGCCGAATATATCCGGCTGGCTCTGACACTTATGAAACGCACATCAGAGAATTGTGGACTGGTAACTGGTAAACCGGCATTTTAGTTTCGACGTGCTCGTTACAGACAGACCAAAACTGCACTCTTAATCTGGTTCCACGTAAGATCCACTTAGTAACTGGAACTTTTTTGCAAAAAAGTTCCAGTTATATATTTGGAACGGTGTTCCACATATCCTGAAAATTAAGTGGAACAGTGCCCCACATATTTTTGCAACTAAAGTATGTGGATAGGTGTTCCAAATAAAAGTATGCGGATCACTGTTCCAAATAAAAGGGTAGTTTAGGTTACTGGAACATTGATCCATGTAAAATGATTATGGAATTTATCCGGTGCGCCGTTCCAGGTACCTTCAGGCCAGCTGTTTATATAAAACGGTGTTCCTATAGGCATTGGGAAGCTCTCTATGGGACTCCACCTTTCTAATATTTCTCCTTTCCTGTCGGTAAACACCGAGGTCATATGCCAGGCTGGCGGATGCATTGGTATCAGCAGGAGACCACAAGCACCATTTTAACACAGCCTTGATATATGACCCGCAGTGATACCAACAACTGGAAAGCAGAAACCATCGCAGCAATGTGGTCCCTGACAGTTCCCAACAGTTGCCTATCGGAGCACAGTTCTATATAAAAGTTGGTCTGAGGCACCTAGAGCGGCACACAGTCTTTGGCTTCACCCGCAGAATCCTCTTCTGACTTTGAGCTGCATGTAAAAGAAACAATATACTTGCATTAAAATACGCACGAAACCAACTATTATGACTCATACACTGATTTTCAATATACTATACAACTTTATTGGGTGTTAGTATGCATACATTTCAGATTTGAATAGCTGTGTATTTTGAATTGCACAGAAAATGACCAACGTACAAGAATAAATACCATAACGATAACAGTAGGCTCCAAGTGGCATTTTCACATATTCAGCATACATTTCAGATTTGAATAGCTGTCTATTTTAAATTGCACAGAAAATGACCAACGTACAAGGAATAAATACCATAACGATAACAGTAGGCTCCAAGTGGCATTTTCACATATTCACCTTTACTCAAAAACATGGTTAATAAAGACGGTATTAGGGGCAACTGCTTCACAAATAAATAGACGTGTGCGTCTACCGCGGCACTGACACAGACATTATACAACAGTGAGCATCAAATATGCTGTCTTATCAGATAAACCAAGGTAATTCAAAGGCGGAATGACTGATTGCGCTTGCAATACTATGTTTACGCATAACTGTTTGGGAAAAAAAGTTTGCTATTAAATTGTAGGGAAAGGCCTAAAAACAAGCCATACACGGTTGTATTATCACAATCCTACAACAGTGCAGTGCAAGAGTTTAGGAAAACAACTCTCGAGCCAAGAATAACGATAAAACATGTTGACACGACAGGTCACATGTGGCAGTATGACACCATTAAAACATGATTATTAAAGATAGTATTTTCCTGACACCAGACGTAAGTGTAACATCAAGCTATTTGTAGGCAAAAAACTCTTTATGAGCGTCCTGAAAAGGCCTGACTGAAGGCACGTTACTTGCCCAAACAATTTGTAGTTGTTTAAAATAATTCATCCCAAGAAATCTCACAAAAGCCAGCGTGAATATTATATAATTTTGCAAACCATATAGCTGGAAGCATGTTACACATATTAAAATTTAACAAGCAGACTAATTTTATACGTCATCAATTCAAGCGGGAACAAGTTAGACATCCTTAAGAAGCAAACAAGCTAGCGTTGAATCATACAGGTGACCAGTTTTACAAAGCACACTTGAAAGCATTTTTTCCAGCCTCATCATTTTACCTTAGGTGAAATTCACAGTTGCATGCTATAAAAACCCTCCCGTCTTGCTATCAGTGTAATTATGACCAAAGCCCTGCTTCTGCCAAGCAAGAAATGCAGCTTTGTTCAAAGAAGAAAACTTTTTCAAGCCAAATACGCACATTTTCAATTCTTCTAGGTCATGGGTGCCACCTCATATTCGGTACTATAATTTATCAATGAAGGCGAAAGCCATCTGCGTAAATAATCACTGTCACTTTTGCATCAGCAGCAGCATTGCCATGAAAAAAATCTCATGAGCTACACTTGAATAATAAGGACGTTACAATGCGGTGCCATGAACTACATTAACACCCACTATAGATTCAAAGGCAGCCTGCCCATTGTGCCAATGATGAAAAATAAGGCATGACTTCAGTGTTCAGTTGACATGAAACTTGCATGTGCCAGTAACTTAAACCTCTTCATCCGATTTCACCCCCTTCATGCCTTTCATCTGACCTCCTTCATGCCTTTCAAGAGATACTTTAACCCCTACCAATAATTTAAAACCCCAAGTAGAGCCGAACACTTCAAGTATTTCAACAGAGACTCCAACTTAATGACACCAGGCCACTGTAAAACTTCTCATGCTTTCCAAGAACTCCCTGCAAAAGTCCCAAGAACTCTCCAAAGGCACACTACCATATAAACATGATGACACGATGAAAAAGATGACATATGCGGCGAAGAGGATGACAACACCCTGAAGTGACAATGCAGGCGGCGAATCCGTGATGTGTTTCTTGCGGGCAATATCAATGCCGCCAGTCCCTTCTCTCAGAATAACTGGGCCTCGAGAAGACTTACTGCTCACCTCATGTGCCTTCAAGGAAACAAGAAAATTTTGTTACATGGTTGCTTTAAATGAGTGAGTTCCTTAGTCCCTTTCATAACACTAATTGATTTAAAATCAGTGATTTCTTGGGTTTTTTTCTGTGAGTGCTGCTAAAGGTGAAAGTGCGCTAAACAATATCACCACAGACAATCAATGAAATTGCCCTGATTCTGGAAAGTATCCAACTTTGCTGCCTCGGTATCCTGAATATAAGGTTTTTTTATCCCTGAGAGGTTTCGTTTATTAATCAAATAATAATTACTATAATCACCTTTTGGCATCACATTTTACATACCTTCTCTCTGCGAAAGATGTTCTCTGTACTGTATAATGTGCTCCCTAGAATGCTGTAGTGAAACTGGCTTATTATAACTTACAGCTTAACGATGTTTCTACCACAAAGAAATAAATGGCCAGTCATAGGAAATCATAAATATCGCACTGTGGCAAATTTTTTTTTGGAATTAGTTCCCCCTAAAATATTTCCCTCTCGATATGTATTACCTCCATGGTTTGTAGTGGTATGAGGCAGAAGTTGAGCTGACTAATGCTGAACTAGGCTGTTGCACAATTTTTTTATAAATCGCAACTATAGCACATTTTCTTGCAGACGTCACTTTCTGTGCTCTAAACAATTCCCTTTAAAAAATTACCCCTTATTTACCCACCTGTAAAAATCCAATGCAAGCATTACTCATGCTACGCCTGTATTTGGGAGTATTATTGGTGCTACGGGCGTATTAAAAGCGGGAAATTTAAATCGTCAGTTGCCACCGTATTGTTGTAGCAGCAACCACGTTGGGCGTGTCCGTGGTGCTGGCAAATCACAACAACAATATTTACAAAACTAAAATGCAAAATAGTGGTTTTTTTTGGCCACTGTTGGAGCATCCGTAATAGGCGGAATGTGAACACAATGGCCAATATTGGCGTTCACTATAACTTCTTAACACTGAGATTTTATAGGACGAACAGACCCACAAATTGAGTTTCGCAAAAACAAAATGCCAGCTTACCCAACCAAAATTAGGACCCGGGTGTTTCTGCCAGGGCAGTCTCAAAGTGCACTTCCAGGAAAGTTTTGCTAACCTGTTCCGAAAAGCTCTTACTGTCACCTTGAGCCACAGGCCAAGCTGTCACTGAAAAGAAGTTTCAAACCATTAGTTATAAAGAAACTACCTAAAACGCGCCATGAAAGACCCAAAAATGGCAGTGCGTACTTGTAGAATGCAATGATTTCAACCCGTACAAGAGCTTTAGTGTGTTGCCTTCTGATGATACACTTCCAAGAAGGGGTCCAAATACAATTAAAATGGCCATATGCATTCCTTGTACCAATGTTTTAGGTCTATCTTCGCCCTATTGCCTAGAAAATAAACAGTACAAAAATATCAGAGAATAAATTTATGCCTCGCTTTACCCAGGGAGCACGAGAAAATATTGAACAATGTCTGATTTGTTCCACGAAATTAGAATGTCTTTTTTACAGCGGAAGCCCTGGTAATCTTTCCTTGCTAAACAATTTGAGATATGAAAATATTTGAACATACTTTAAGCTCACCTGTCCTTGGTCTATGCGAACTGGTGAATATCTGCACAATATGCACGACTCAAAAGGTACCCTTATGTGGCTTATGAGCTCCACAGGGCATTCATAATCCGCCACACTCTCCCCGACGACCCTTCAGCATGCCAAAGATGTCTTCAGCCAGTGAATGCCACAGCCATGACTTCGCAGGAGCATGTAATGAAAGGAAATAATTTGTTTTCATTTTTTTTGCAGAGGAACAAAAACATTTGTCACAACCTATCAGTGGGGAGCCAAATGTCTCCACAGTCAGCCATATACTCTTTCTGAACAGGTCATAGAGTATGAATACAAAATGTAGCAATCTGCTTTTGCAGTATAATTTCTACGTTCAAAGTAGAACAGAAATGGATTAATGTTTGGTACACATCATGATGCAACAACTTTGCACCCGAGCGTTTTGAAAATTATTCCAACTCTCGAGCTGCCACTGACATTGATAGTATAAAATGGCAGGAATGCATTATTTTTAAACTTAGTTTGTGACCTTAAAACTTCTAATAGTCCACACGTGAGTTTTATGGGTAATTATTCTGAGGTCGCAGGTTACCACTGACATTGACAGCATAGAAACGGCACCACACTTTCTCCGTGTTTCCACCTGCCTTCCCCTCCACAAAAGGACCGTTTTGTTACTACGCTACTGCTCAGACAACCACTTTCCATTGCATTTCACTACACGTCAGGGAGCCAACTAACGTTGACTAGTGTAAATAGACCATCTGAATTCATCGAAGGCATTGGAAGAAACAAGGAACAACTACACACACAGCACAGATAAACGTAAGTGCTGCCGCCAACGCCTTGAACGCACATCAACATTAGGCGGAATAGCGTGATTAGCACAGTAAATTTATGGCTCTCAGAAGACCAACACAACGCAATTAACACGGAAGTTTGAAAATACCGATAAGACTAAAGACAGACGCCCCGACAAACATGTTGTGCAGTGTGTGCGCGTGAGACAATAGCGTGCGACTAACCCGAGAAGATTCAGTACCGCTGACAGGTACAGCAACCGTCAATATACAACTAAGCAACACCACACCATAAGGGGACATGCAGACTCGAGAAATGCGCGCACCAGCCACTTTCTAAATAGCACTAGCTAACGTACGCAGTCATAAATGTGAAGCCGACTCCGACCCACAAACACACAAGCTTAAGTGAATAACGGCCGCAAACGTTTCTCGCATCGAAGAGGAAGCGGAACGGCACGTTTATCAGACGCAGTGGTGAACAAGTCAAAGAACAACAACCGTTACCAGAACATAAATAAGCAGCACTGACTTTTTTGCGCCTCCCGACAAAACTTCACTTCGTCGAACAGTAAATACAGCCCGAGGACATGAAGAAATCCGCAGTTTCACGCCACAACCTAACTGGTAACTGTTCCCGCCAGTCTGACCGACAGTTCATTTAGTACATCAGGCGCATAACGCGAGCAATCGAGAAAACCGCTATAGAAGGCCACTGGTGGCGCTGCATGCGGATGAACAAAAACTCGCTTCCTTAAACGTTGAGACGTAGGGGCGCTGCTGTCGTTAAAAGTGTTCACGCAGTCCCGTTTTTCCCTCATCGTCGTTGTACCCGTTGCCGTCCCACTATACCATGCATCAACACAAGCGGCGCTGGCTTGTATTCTTTCCTCCATGCTGTCAACGCATGCGCACGGCATGCCGCACTGAAGTGGCGGTCGTTTCGTAATCATTTCGGCCAACTTTTTCTTCCTCCGTGCCTTTGGCGATGCACGCCGTGGCCAGTGACCAGTCCGCGGAAGCGATCACAAGCTCGGCACCCTTGATCGCTTATATTTGCTTCGGAAAATGGGAGTACGCCTCTAAGCGGACGTGTACGCTGCTCTGAGGAAGGAACAAAGAGCTCAGATATTAGCCAATTTAACACGTTAGTTGGGCTAAAGTTGTTTCTCTCCGCGGTCCGTGAGCGCGTGTGGTATGTGTGCATAAACTTTGATGACAGCTTTATTTCGTTCTTTGCAGTGAAAAGAAAACGACGCTTCTTTATTGACTGCGTTCTCTTGACAAGTCTTTCCAACACCAATAATATATACTGCGACGCTCTTTGATACCCACGTTATAGAAAACTACTTCCGCATAGTGAATCCAGTGTCAATACTCGCTAATTAGCGAGTAATAATACATTTGCCAGTTTTCCAGCAGTTTTTCTTCATGAACACCAATAGTGCAGCAAAAGAGCAACGGGGGGACCAGCAGGAGAAGGCAGGTCATTCGGTGAACTTGAATTACTACGGCAAGTAACAACATTAGGGTAACACTGCGAATTTTCGCGATACTGCAATGCATAATTTGAAATAAGAATGCCATTTCAGTATAAATATATAGAATGTAAGCAGATGCCGCGGGATAGATTTAGTTCTCCGGGTTTTGTGTCATTCTCCTCTTGGAAAGAGGCTTTCATTTTTGCTTGTGAAAATTACTAGCCGGGGCGAGACAAAATACAAAAACTAACTTCTAAGCATATAACTGCATGCGTAGCATGATGTGTGTGGTGTAAAATGTGACGCAGTCGGTTACCATTATGTATGTACCCCATCACAACATAAGTAACGTGGACTAAGTACCATTGAGCGCGTACTACACCACAGCGAGATGATGGCCGAGTGTTGAACGAAAACTGCCGTTTATGCGACGCTTTGTAAACCAAATGCATAAAATGTAATTGCCTCAACAAGGATTTCGTAATGAAGATGTTCACAAAAGCACCACGAATTTTTCAACGCTATAGCAGCTATGGCTTTGCCCGAAAGGCATATGGGGAAAGGGAAGACGTTTAGTCCTTCTCAAATTGAAGTCACTGTTAATGTCGTACTTGACGCCTCAAATTAGAAAAATACAATGTTCACGAAAGCGGTTTGGGTGCCGCAGAACACCTGGAAATGGGTTCCTGCAATTTCTTCTTTTGCCTAAGATATCCTCCTCTCGACATTTTTAATGCTTTGTACGGCGTTGACAAAAAAGTTGGATTTCGTTTTCTGTCAAAGGACGTCACTAAAACTACAGCTCAGCCGTATTATGAAAGTTAACTGCTGCAAGGCAGTATCATAGATGTCGGCGAAGTTCATTAAATTTAATGTGCGGTGTGCGCGTGTATATTAAACGCGCACGTGCATCTTGGGTCAAGAAGCACCTAATATGTATGCGGTTGATTGTTCCAGTTGGTGCATGAAAGAGTGCATACTTCACTGCCGTGCACGAGTTATGTGGAACAAGACAAGAGCAAAAAATATACAAACGCACTCTCCCCTTCCGTTTACTGGGACATAAGTGGAACAGTAACCGGAACCGCCGACATCGCATGACCCCATTTCTTCGGTTCCAGATAAAAACCACGAACATAAAGAAAACAAGCTGACGGTTCCAGATAAGATCCACCTATATGCCTCGTTCCAGTTATTCTTTCGTTCGGATCCACATAAAGTATATGGATCACCCTTTTTAACTGGATCTTATATGGAACCAGATTAAGAGTGTGGTCACTTTTGGTAAATTTCTCATGATTCGTTCAAAATTACAGTCTCGAAGCCATCAACTTTCTTTGCTCAATGGGCCTTGCCTTTCGCTGCTAGTTCTTTATTTGTGAGTGAACACATTCAAGCATTTTTTTCTCTAATTGTCTTCGGAAAAGTGTTTTCTACCTTCGATTCTGCTGTTACATGAGACAATTGAGCTTTGAGTGCTTCTTCATTTCACGACAAGGCCAAAACGAAGAGGACCAAAACGAATTTGATAGTCATGGATGGGGAGAGTGGCATGTTCCTTCAGTATGTCACATGCTTCGTAAATGCTTACAATGTCTGCAAGGGTACGTGTATGGGCTTTGGCTTTACCCTGCGCAGTGCGACACACGCTGTAAGCCACAGGGAAGGGGGAAACACTCAGCGTGTGGTTTCCCCCATGTTGCCGAAGGTAAACTCTTAATCTGGTTCCACGTAAGATCCACTTAGAAACTGAAACATTTTTTGCAAAAACGTTCCAGTTATATATTTGGAACCGTGTTCCACATATCCTGAAAATTAAGTGGAACAGTGCACCACATATTTTTGCTACTAAATTATGTGGATCGGTGTTCCAAATAAAAGTATGCGGATCCCTGTTCCAAATAAAAGGGTAGTTTAAGTTACTGGAACATTGATCCATGTAAAATGATTATGGAATTTATCCGGTGCGCCGTTCCAGGTACCTTCAGACCAGCTGTTTATATAAAACGGTGTTCCTATAGACATTGGGAAGCTGTGTATGGGACTCCTCTTTTCCAATATTTCTGCTTTCCTGTCGGTATACACTGAGGTCATATGCTAGGCTGGCGGATGCATTGGTATCAGCAGGAAACCACAAGCACCATTTTAACACAGCCTTGATATATGACTCGCAGTGATACCAACAATTGGAAAGCAGAAACCACCGCAGCAGTGTGGTCCCTGACAGTTCCCAACAGTTGCCTATCGGATCACAGTTCTATAGTATAAAAGTTGGTCTGAGGCACCTAGAGCGGCACACAGTCTTTGGCTTCACCCGCAGAATCCTGTTCTGGGTTTCAGCTGCATGTAAAAGAAGCAATATACTTTCATTAAAATATGCAAGAAACCAAGTATTATGACTCATACACTGCTTTTCAACATACTATACAACTTTATTGGGTGTTAGTATGCATACATTTCAGATTTGAATAGCGGTCTATTTTGAATTGCACAGAAAATGACCAACGTACAAGAATAAATACCATAACGATAACAGTAGGCTCCAAGTGGCATTTCCACATATTCACCATACATTTCAGATTTGAATAGCTGTCTATTTTAAATTGCACAGAAAATGACCAACGTACAAGGAATAAATACCATAACGATAACAGTAGGCTCCAAGTGGCATTTTCACATATTCACCTTTACTCAAAAACATGGTTAATAAAGACGGTATTAGGGGAAACTGCTTCACAAATAAATAGACGTGTGCGGCTACCGCGACACTGACACAGACATTATACAACAGTGAGCATCAAATATGCTGTCTGATCAGATAAACCAAGGTAATTCAAAGGCGGAATGACTCATTGCGCTTGCCATACTTTGTTTACGCAACACTGTTTGGGAAAATGCAGTTTGCTATTAAATTGTAGGGAAAGGCCTTAAAACAAGCCACATACGGTTGTATTATCACAAAGCTACAACAGTGCAGTGCAAGAGTTTAGGAAAACAATGCTCGAGCCAAGATTAACGATAAAGCATTTTGACACGAGAGATCACATAGTATCCTGACACCAGACGTAAGTGGGACATCAAGCTGTTTGTAGGCAAAATAGACTTTATGAGCGTCCTGAAAAGGCCTGACTTAAGGCACGTTACTTGCCCAAACAATTTTTAGTTGTTTAAAATAATTCATCCCAAGAAATCTCACAAAAGCCCGCGTGAATCTTATATAATTTTGCAAACCAGGTAGCTGGAAGCATGTTACACATATTAAAATTTAACAAGCAGACTAATTATATACGTCATCAATTCAAGCGGGAACAAGTGAGACACCCTTAAGAAGAATATACAACTAAGCAACACCACACCATAAGGGGACATGCAGACTCGAGAAATGCGCGCACCAGCTACTTTCTAAATAGCACTAGCTGACGTGCGCAGTCAGAAATCTCAAGCCGACTCCGACCCACAACCACACAAGCTTAAGTGAATACCGGCCACAAACGTTTCTCGCATCGAACAGGCAGCGGAGCGGCACGTTTATCGGACGGAGTGATGAAGAAGTCAAAGAACAACAACTGTTACCAGAACATAAATAAGCAGCACTGACCTTTTTTGCGCCTCCCGGCAAAACTTCACTTCGTCGAACAGTAAATGCAGCCTGAGGACATGAAGAAATTCGCAATTTCACGCCACAACCAAACTGGTAACCGTTCCCGCCAGTCTGACCGACAGTTCATTTAGTACATCAGGCGCATAATGCGAGCAATGGAGAAAACCGCTATAGAAGGCCACTGGTGGCGCTGCATGCGGACGAACAAAAACTAGCTTGCGTAAGCGTTGAGACGTAGGGGCGCTGCTGTCGTTAAAAGTGTTCACGCAGTCCCGTTTTTAACTCATCGTCGTTGTACCTTTTGCCATCCCAGTATACCATGCATCAACGCAAGCGGCGCTGCCTTGTATTCTTTCCTCCATGCTGTCAACGCATGCGCGCGGCATGCCGTACCGAAGTGGCAGTCGTTTCGTAATCGTTTCGACTAACATTTTCTTCCTCCGTGCCTTTGGCGATGCACGCCGTGGCCAGTGACCAGGCCGCGGAAGAGATCACAAGCTCGGCACCCCTGATCGCTTATATTTGCTTCGGAAAATGGGAGTAGGCCTGTAAGCGGACGTCTACGTGGCTCTGAGGCTGGAACATAGAGCTCAGATATTAGCCAATTTAACACGTTAGTTGGGCTAAAGTTGTTTCTCTCCACGGGCCGTGAGCGCGTGCGGTATGTGTGCATAAACTTTGATGACAGCTTTATTTCGTTCTTTGCAGTGAAAAGAAAACGACGCTTCTTTATTGACAGCGTTCTCTTGACAAGTCTTTCCAACACCAATAATATATACTGCGACGCTCTTTGATACCCACGTTATAGAAAACTACTTCCGCATAATGAATCCAGTGTGATTACTCGCTAATTATCGAGTAATAATACATCTGCCCGTTTTCCAGCAGTTTGTCTTCATGAACACCAATAGTGCAGGAAAAGAGCAACGGGGAGACCAGCCGTAGAAGAAAGTCATTCCGTGAACTTGAATTACTACTGCAAGTAACATTAGGATAACACTGCGAATTTTCGGGATACTGCAATGCATAATTTGAAATAAGAATGCCATTTCAGTATAAATATATAGAATGTAAGGCAGATGCCGCGGGGTAGATTTAGTTCTCCGGGTTTTGTGCCATTCTCCTCCTGCAAAAAGGCTTGCGCTTTTGCTTGTGAAAATTACTAGCCGGGACGAGACAAAATACAAAAACTAACTTCTAAGCATATAACTGCATGCGTAGCATGATGTGTGTGGTGTAAAATGTGACGCAGTCGGTTACCATTATGCATGTACCCCATCACAACATAAGTAACGTGGACTAAGTACCATTGAGCGCGTACTACACCACAGCGAGATGATGACTGAGTATTGAACAAAAACTGCCGTTTCTGCGAAGCTTTGTGATCCAAATGTATAAAATGTAATGGCCTCAACAAGTATTTCGTAATGAAGATGTTCACAAAAGCACCACGAATTCTTCAGCGCTACAGCAGCTACGGCTTTGCCCGAACGGCATATGGTGTAAGGGAAGACGTTTAGTCCTTCTCAAATTGAAGTCACTGGTGATTTTGTACTTGACGCCTCAAATTAGAAAAATACGATGTTGAAAAAAGCGGTTTGGGTGCCGCAGAACACCTGGAAATGGGTTCCTGCTTTTGCCTAAGATATCCTCCTCTCGACATTTTTAATGCTTTTTACGGCACTGACAAAAAAGTGGGATTTCGTTTTCTGTCAAAGGACATCACTAATACTACAGCTTAGCCGTATTATAAAAGTTAACTGCTGCAAGGCAGTTTCTTAGATGTCGGCGAAGTTCATTCATTTTATGTGCGGTGTGGGCGTGTATATTAAACGCGCACGTGCATCTTGGGTCAAGAAGCACCTAATATATATGCGGTTCATTGTTCCAGTTGATGCATGAAAGAGTGCATACTTCACTGCCGTGCACAAGTTATGTGGAGCAAGACACGAGCAAAAAATTTACAAACGCACTCTCCACAACCGTTTACTGGGACATAAGTGGAACAGTAACCGGAACCGCCGACATCGCATGACCCCATTTCTTCGGTTCCAGATAAAAACCACGAACATAAAGAAAACAAGCTGACGGTTCCAGATAAGATCCACCTATATGCCTCGTTCCAGTTATTCTTTCGTTCGGATCCACATAAAATATATGGATCACCCTTTTTAACTGGAACTTATATGGAACCAGATTAAGAGTGTAGGGTCAAGGTTTTGACAGAAAAGAAGCATATTAGGTTCTTCAAACTCTGCACTCACAGGGGAGTCAACAACCTTAGCTTTTTTATTGGTGGGTGGGGCTGCGGGTGCGCTTCTCGCTCGACACTTGCTGCTCGGGGAAGTTATTTCGGTTGGTACTTCGGAGGAGTTGGGAATTGCGTGGGCAGATTTTCCGGGGGCAACCGTGGCCTGCCTATGTATGTAGATCGAGACAACTTCTCCGTTCACGGTATGTTCAATGTGCCGGGAGACGTATCTTACGTCGAAGTGTTGCTCGCATATAGCGGTGTTTTCCTTGAGCTGCTTCTCAGTACGTGGTATTTCTCGTCGCCTCTGCGCCAATACCGACGCACGTCCTTCGGAACGCCAAACAACGAGAGTTTCTTTTTGCAGGACTTGTACACCGTAGAGCGGCCCGGCACAAAACTGTGGATCTACTTTTGCGGCACTAATGCACCCTTAAACCTGCTACGGCACAGGAAACAATCGGTGCTTCTCTTTGGGCAAAGCGGCACTCGCATTGCAGACGATCCGCGCGTGCCTCACCAGGCGACGTGTAAACGATAGCGCGCGCCCCCTCGCGGAACCCTATCGGCGGCTTCAAAGCGCCTCGTAGGCGCTGCATGTCGCTAATCACACTTTACTTTTCTAGCCACTGTAGTAATGCCAACAAAACACATAATCTTAACATTCAATGATCCAAACGTCCACAATACATCAATGCAGGCTATATACGATGTGCAGTTCGTCACTACCGAACCCGCGTCGCGGCTACAAGAGCAAGAAGTTCGTGCACGGTACAAACTCTTGCCGCGGAAAAACGACCTGTGTCAAATGCTCCGGGCAGGACCACCCCACCGACAACTGTAACTGCAGCACGCTCACTTGTCATAACTGCCGGGGGGAGCGCGCGGGGCATACCCCCGGACTTGCGAAATATTCCAACAAGGTCAGGTAACAGAGTCAAGGTGACAGAGAACATATCCTTCCCAGAGGTCCGACAGAGGTTCGACTCTTTCCCTCAGGGGAAGTACGTCAACGCAGCTCACCGGGGGGCGGTGCGGCATCTGGTTTTGGGGGGAACCCAGTACAGAGAGTCGGACGTATTCTCACACCCGTCTCACCTCTTTGGGTTACTGCAGGAAGCCAAGCCCGTTGCCACACAGTTCGCTCAGCCAGCAGCGGTTGATGTGGCAGCAGTCGCTGTCGGGACACTGCCGTCCGGGCAACTGCTTCCTCATCTTTCCTGCTTCCACCAGAGGCTGCGAAGGAGATGGACACGGGGGGAGCCGCATCGGGTCCCACCACCGCCCCACCACCCGTGCCAGATATGGCGCTCGCGACGCCTTCGGCGGAGGCGGATCAAACAAAAAGCAACCGGAAAGGGAGCCAAGTCCAGGGATCCCAGTGCGTCAGACACCCCCCAGACATCTGACGACGTAATCGACGTCGGGCATTTCCTGCCGGCAACGCAGCGCAAGGGGTGGCCTCCAATGTGCAATCCAACATACAGCCCAAAAAGCTCCCTGCATGAGTAAAAACACCGAAAGCCAAAACATGAATATACATACACAGACACTATAGTAGCTAATAAATGCCTATAATGGGAAATTATCCATCAAATGTAATGTGTGTTCAAGAAACACATTTTACTCCAAGCACGCGAATTTCTTGAATTTTTACATGGTATTCAGGAAGGACATGGATGGTGGTGGCACATCCTCAGGTGTTGTGGGTATCATTACCAGAAAGACCTTGGCGTGCCACACTGTCTACCTAAGGACAAATTTAGAGGGTGTGGCCATTCGAACCACTATTTTTAATAGGCTTATATCACTATGCTCTCTGTACAGCCCTCCTGTGTTCCAGCTCTCAAGCTCAGACTTTGAGAGCCTGATAGATCAGCTATCCAATTCTTAGATTCTGTTAGGCGATCTCTACGCTCATAATGCACTCTGGGGCTCTAATCGTATGGATACCGAGGGCGCCATATCCAAAAAAAGTTGTAATATCTTAAGGAGCGTCCCTTTAATATAAGAAACAGCCCACACTCTATAATATACGGCACAACACTCATTCACACCTTGACTTCACTTCATTCACACCAGTTCTGTTTCCATATGTTGAGGGGGGTGTGAGGACAGACCCAAATGATAGTGACCACTTTGCCACCTCACTAACATATCGACGCGGTCTTTACTGATAAAATGGGTTTATTTGCAGTGCTGTGATACAGGAACAGACAGGAGAATAGATCGGGCAGCGGCCGGCACTGCCATCACCCCAACCTCCTCTTCTACGAAAACCACCGCGGGCTTGGCCAATCCGGGACCGTTAGAAACCCGGGAGGCAACATCCCTCGTAGGAACTTCGCTGTTACATTTCCCCGGGGCAACACGAAGCTCACCGAGCGAGTTCTACTTGTCGCGGTTGGCAAGGCTTTAGGCGGGCGACGTGAACAACTTGAGTCCTGCGGGATCGACGGTCTTGTGACATCGCTCTAGAAATTTCATAATTCAGGTCGCTTAACTTTCGCACAACTACAAAAGGGTCCCTGTAGTTTCATAAAACTTGTGGCACATTCCACGTTTCATAGCGAAGTCCAGAGCCACACAAGGTCAGCGGTAAGGTACGAAGCTGGTGGGTGTCGTCAGTCATATCGCGCCTTAGTCTTGGCCTTAGACGTCAAGGGCCGCAGTCGCGAAAGGCGGGGCAACTCTTCAGCACGACAGAGAGTCTGCGCTATAGAAACATCTTCATTGCGAGGAAAGGGGAGGATAGTGTCGAGGAAGCTGCTTGGAAGTCCCATGTATAAAAGAAAGAAAGGTGCGTATTCCGTGACCTCGTGCTTAGCAGTATTGTAAGCTTATGTGATGAAAGGTAACACATCGCCTATTTTTTGTGATCCGAGGATATGTACAGCCAACATGTTTGTCAGTGTATGATTTGTTCGCTCAGTCAAGCCACTGGTTTGCGGGTGATATGGCGTGCTGTGGCGGTACAGTGGTCCACAGTGACAAAGGAGCCCCCCGACAATATCAGCAGGGAATTGCAGGCCACGATCCCTTATGACCACATCGAGCATAACCATGGCCCAGTACGATGAATGAGAAAAAAGCGTGCGACTGCAGAAGCTGTAGCAGATGGCAGAGCAGTCGTTTCCACATATCTTGTCAGGTAATCGAGACACACGATTATCTACCGAGTTCCTGCTACGGATTTGGAAAACGACCCAAGCATGTCAACTCTTACTTTTTCGAAAGGTGGCGTAGGTGGACGCACCGATGCAAAGGCCTAAAAGGAGGAACTTTGAGATGCTTGTAGCACTGGCACACCTTGCATCCGGCGACGTACTGCGTCGTCGACGTCCGGAGCCGCGGCCAGTAGAAACGTTGACGCAATGGGCAAAGTGTACGGGCAAAGGCAAGATGTCCTGAGGTGACGTCGTCGTGAATAGCATTGAGGGCGAAAGGGCGGAGGCTCTCAGGAACGACAAACGGAAAACGAGCACCATCGGAGGAATAATTCCGTCTCCAGAGCAAGCCATCTCGGACGAGGAACGGTGATGTCGGCGATTGAGACGCCTGTGAGACAAAAAATGGCTGCAAGCTGCTATCTTTTTGTTGCTCGGCCTGAAGCACCAGTGCATCGGGGAGTGAGGTCGAGATGGAAGCTAAGGAATCGATATGGTGTTCTTCGTCAAATGGCTGCGCTAGTTGATCTAGGTGCGAGAAACAGTCAGTGTCGATATGGCTGTGCCCGCTCTTGTAGACAACGTTGAAATCGAATTCCTGAAGCCGTGAAGAAGAGCGAGCGAGTCGACCAGAGGGGTCGTCTAGTCCGACAAGTCAGCACAGCGAGTGAGAATCTGCTACAATGGCAAAATGACGTCCATAAATGCTGGGTCGGAAATTTTGAATGGCCAAATTCATCGCAAGGCAATCTAGTTTCGTCACAGTGTAACGCTCTCATTTGGTGAGGGTAGGACTTGCGTAGGAGACAGCGGTATGCGCACTCCCGTGCGGTTGGAACGGCACAGCCGCAACACGGATGGCGCTGGCGTCTGAGTGGAACTCAAAGGGGGGCCTGGCGTCGAAGTCGAGCAACGCGGTCCTGGATGTTAACAAATGTTCGAAATCAGTAAAAGACGAGTCACATTAGGGAGTCCACACAAATGGCCAGTCTTTACCAAGAAGAGCTGTGAGAGGACAGATAATCTTGGTGAAGTCTTTGATGAACCGACGAGCGTAGGAACGCAGTCCAAAAAAGCTCGGCAATTCCTTAAGTGCTCGGGGTTCTTGAATATCACCAACGGTAGCAATCTTTCTTTTTTCGTCCTGCTTCCACCGCGGTCAGCAAGGAAGCCAAGCACAACTGCCTGGCGCTCTCCCAAATGGCATTTCTTCGTGTTCAGGACCAGACCTGCCTGTGTGATGCGCTGGAGAACAACATTAGGCCACTGATTGCGCTCGTCGAACGGCCTGCCGAAAATTATTACGGCATCTAAATGATACATGCAGATTTCACATTTGAGGTCCCGCAGGACAGGGTCCATGAATCTTTCGAATGTTGCAGGCGCGTTGCACAGGCCGAACAGCATCCCATTCAATTCGCACAAGCCATCTGGTTTGATGAGTTCTGTCTTCCCTCTGTCGTCCGGGCACATAGGAATCTTCCTTGAGCCTAATCGAAGATCAGCCGAAGAAAAGTAGGAAGCAGAATGCAGACAAAGTGATGGCGTCGTCTTTTTGCGGAAGTGGGTAGACGTTTTTGTCATCACATTATTAGGTCTACAGTAGTCAACTCAAAATTGGTACGTGTTGCACATCTTTCTGACCAGTATTACTGGCGCCTCCAGTGGGCTGGTAGATTCCTGAATTAAACCTTTCTGGAGCATTTCCTCAGTTCGCTCATTTATAGCGCTGGAATCAGCAGGGGACACTAGGTAAACTTTCTATCGGATGGGTGCTGCATTGCCGGTGTAAATTCGATGTTGCGTCCGAGACTTCGGCAGCGGAGAAGGGTATTTACCCTGCGCGAAATCAAACATGGAAGCTTGTCGAGGGAGAAATGTTTGCAATGCGTGTCGTTGCTTAGGCGGCATCGATTTAGTAACTGCATAGTCAGATTCCAAATTGTATGCAGGGCCCGACAGGAAAATAGAGTGCAGTGAAGTATCTAGATATATCGGCATAAGTGGTGAGCGTGAGGCCATGAGGGAGAGTATGGCTTCTGAACTTGCGCTCATTGTCCACACGGGAAAAAAGCCACTCTCGTGATGAACCAAAGGCCGAGGTACGAACACAATTTTCTTCATCATTGTATTCAATTGGGGCTCAACTAACGCCACACTGGAAGCTTCCCGTGCTTATACGGCTGGACGTCACGGAAACGAATACGGATGACATAGGAGCCAATAGCGTGCCATCGGCAACAGTCGCCGGTTTCGGTGGCTTTCTAGATACAGGGAGCCAATACACTTCGCAATAAAATCTCTCCACCAACGCAATCTAACTTTGCTCCCCAATCAAAAAGTCACTACCAAGAATGACATCGTGCGTTGCGTACTTCAATAAGGCAACCCCCGTTTTGAAGGCGTCTCCGCCAAGCCAAACGTCTGCCGAGATAATACCAAGTACCCAAAAAGGCTTACCATCAACATCATGGTAGTGTATAGTTCCATCCCACTCAAACATAACTTTATGTCCAAGGCGATCCTTAAATGACCGTCCCACCACTGACATACTAGCACCAGTATTCACCAAAGCTGTTGCGTTCCCACCTCCGAGACAAATACACACCTTGTTCTCTACCATCACTACTGACAGCGGATTTGGTAAAACCCTCCGCTCCGCGATCTCACCCCTGTCGGCCACACCAGCTAGTGTCCCAGCAGCGGGGGCACGGACCGGCGGCAAGAGAGAGAGAGATAACACTTTAACCAAGGTTAGCGCAGCTTGGTGGCCGAAGACCGTAGAGCTTCAGTGACTGTGGCTGCCCGACCTATGAGTGACTTCTGGAGATCCAGGCTTGAGCATCCCAGCGCTGCTTCCCACTGGTCGAGGGAGGTGATGAGAGGGTAGGGGTCACAATTGCAGGCCCACTTAAGGTGATGTAATGTGGCCCGTTCTCCGCAGTGCTGGCAGAGTGTTGTGGGGTACGGCTAAACAGGGGAGGGATTCAGTTTGAAGCTGACGCCAAAGGCGTTCCTCTTCTATTAATAGGGATGGGTGGGCGGGAGTGTATTTGCGGCGGGAGAGGCGGTAATGTTCCGTGATTTCTCTGAACGTGAGTTAAGTATCACGGGTTGATCTGGCCCCATGAGAGGCAGTGCTGGCATCACATGCCCAGGAAACAAGAGCTCGGGCTGCGGTGTTTCCTCGAATACCCGTGTGGGCAGGGAACCAGATCAATTCTACAGGATCCGTAGGTGGTTTTTAATTAAGAATTTGGTGGGCCTGAGGCGAGATCTGGCCTCTGGCATAATTTAGAACGGCCGTTTTAGAATCTGAGAATATGAATGGGGGTGTTGGTCTATGTGTTAGTGCAAGTGCTCTCGCGGCCTCTTCCGCCACTTGAGGGTGACGGGTTCGGATGGTGAGGGTCGTGAGTGGGGGAGAATCGGGCGAGCTGATGACTGCCAGGGCAAAGGTGTCCGCATGACGATACTCCGCTGCATCAACATACAGTGTGCCAGGATTAATGGGATATTTTGCTGTTAATGCACGGGCTCGTTGCGCTTTTATTTGGGAACGATATTGGGGGTGCATGCTTCGAGGAAAGGGCCAAATAATGATGTTTTCTCTAGTCACTGTTTCGATGGGTGATTTTATCTCGAGCTCTTGTGGGTTGCCAATGCGGAGGTTGTCTAGGAGGGCTCTACCGGCTGCACTGCGCGTCAGGCGGCAAAGCTGCCCCGTGCGATCTCCTTCGATTAGCTCTGTAGGCGTATTGTACACGCCTGTGCTCTCCAGTCTGGCAGTGGAAGCTCCCGGCGGTATTTGTAGAGCTGCGCGGTAGGCCTTCCGAATTAGGCAATCCACTTTTCGAATTTCCGTTTCCGTGAGGCGAAGATACGGGAGCGCATATGTAATCCTAATTACTAGGAATACTTGTATTAGTTTTAGCCTATCCTTTTCTTTGAGGCCATGTCGTCGTGCAACAATTAGTCTAAGAAGCCCGAATATTTGCGCTACATAAGCCGATAATTTTCTGATGTACGCTGTGTTTCGACGGTCCTTTTCTAGAGGCAGTCGGCGACGGCGACCGGGCCTGGCGAAGGGGAGGCGGGATGATACGGTCAGATACGGCGGGAGACGCGTTGGGGTTTGTGGACGGAGCCGGGGATGGAAAAAGGGATCCTGGTGGATTGCGCCGTCAGGTCGGCTAAGCGAAGAAGGAGCAAAGAACAGAGGAGCTTGCTGCTGCTGACGGCGATAGAAGCGAGTGATGTGCCTACTGAACCCACAGAAGTAACAAACAGGTATTTCACAATAGCAGTCTTGGTAGACTTGTTCGCGGTAGCTGGATGGTTACACTTGTAGCCACCGACGACAATACGGGATTCGTTCTCGTAGCCCAGTCGCCGGGATGTAGCTCGGACGCTCTCAACATTGAAGCCACCTTGCGAATACTTACCGCAGGGCTCTGTGTAGCGTAGCTGTGTTAGGAGGCTGGTACTTGAAGGAAAGCCTTGTGAATAGCGCACTGGTGGTACAGGCTATTCACAGGAGGCCCCGAATAGGCAGTCTCATTGGCGGTGTACCCATGAACTTGGTATCATAATTATTCCCTTATAATACAGTGAACCAATGATGCTATATCCTTGGATAAACCAGTGTCCACGCTAGCGACAGTGGCCGCTAGCCGTATTCCAACTGGGAATACGGCCAAACTTGTGAGAAATACACCGAAGCTTGAAAGCCGAAAATGTTGGCCTGTGGGTGGCCATATCTGCTGCAGAAGATAGATTTTCCTTTGTAATCAAGAAGTTGTACACGTCTTTCGCTATACCCTTTAGCAAATGGCCCACGTTGTCCTCCTCAGGCATGGTCTGGTTTACAAGAAAATAGAGTCTGACTTATAAGTGTCGCTTGGCACCTGTGCTCGCTCTGCGAGCGTCCGTTCCGCCCCGTTGTGGCGGGAAATAGGGTCGCTAAAATATTTATTCAGCTGTTCGACAAAAATCGCCCATTTGGTGATCGTTGTTTGATTGTTTTCGAACCAGACCAAAGCTTTTCCCATGAAATACAACACTCAATAGGCTATTGTCGCTGCTGTGTCCGAGCGATTGTATTTTCTGACCCTTTCGTAGTCTTTGAGCCATTCCTCAACATCTTCGGCATTCTTCCCGGAGAACGAGCGTGGTTCCTTGGGATGCCAACCATTGACCACGACTGGGCAAGAGTTGTCGCCGTTACGGGGCGTCATTTCAGCCTGGTGCAAAGGCAAGCCGGCGATTTGCCTAATCCGACGGAGAATGCAGGACTTCGCTGGGCCCACAGGGTCGAGGACGTTTTTATTTCGCACCTTCACCTTCTGACAGGGTCTTGATTGATGAAGTGGGTTTATTTATAGTGATGTGATCCAGCAACCAGATAATGAATAGCAGCCTACCATTGTCCCTAACGGAGAAAGTGTATGACAGCTGGATCTTAGCAGCACTCACCCACGGGGCAGAAACTTGGAGGCTCACTAAGAGAGCTCAACTTAAAGGAGTACTGACACGAAATTTCTCGCTTTCAGTGTTTATGCTGTAAAGAAAACCTATTGGCCCAGTAATTACGAAAATCGAACCGAAAGCCGTGAGCCGCCAACACAGAATTAAGTATAGCACGTTTATTGCAACCCATTTCAACTTTGGTCGGCGCGCGGGAAAATGGCAGTTCGAAGGCCAGCCTGCAAGCGGGCCAGCCTTACGTCACGGTCTCACCCGTGACGTATGGGACGTTTGTTTTCCTCCATGCGTTCGCCGCATCGTCTGCTACGATTGCACATGGTCCGCACTCGCCCGCGCAGTCGACATGTCGTCTAAATCGTCAGACTCGGATGAGTCGCTGCCACCCGATAGGCAGAACAACTTTATTTGGCCAGGCGATTAGGTCGGCGATGTGTCCGCCATCGTCCGTTTTTTAATATCACTGCGGCTCGAACCGGCACAGACCGTGATAGCAACAGCTTGTCGCCACTCTTCTAATCAATCTGATCGCGAAAAAGAACTTCCACATTCGAGAAAATAGATGTTAGTGTGTTGGAAAATTGTGCTAGGGGTTGTTATCAGCGCTGAATTTAAAAGTGGCGTTCAGATATTTGCCGCGATGGTAAGCCTACGCTGACCGGAAGCGGAGGTTCGGCGCTCCGACCCAGCACTGCCGGTCCCGAGGTGCGGCGAGCGGCCGAAAGATGGCGCCATCTGCGCGCTGGAATCAAAACAGGCCGCGGCAGATCTCTTGGTCACCGATCACTGAAACGGAAATTATTGCCAAAATAAAGCTCCATATGCGAAAAAGGGGATGATAGTGAGGTGAAAAGTTGTGTAAGGGATGGTCATTCGCAGTTGTACAGATACCAGCAATCAAATAGTCGCCAGGATACTAAGCCTAAAGTACCCAACACCGAAGGTGACCCGTGCAACCCCGAGGCCGCTGGCTTGGGCGACAGTTCTTGCGGCCGCCGCCGCGCACGAACTCAATCCACGTTTAGCGCTGCATGTCGTCGCGTGGAAAATAATACATCTTGGCGTCGTCGTCGATTTGCTGGGACTGCTTCCACGAGCAGTACTTCGCATACCGCGAGCTTGCGATAGCACAACTTGGGCGAGCTCGGCGACGCGCACCACCGTGTCGCCGCGGTGCCCGTCGACATCGCGCGCGGTGTCGGCACCGCGCAGTTTTTGGCACCACTGCTAGGGAACACCATGCGCCGGCCACGAACTTAAGAGCAAAGACCTCGAACACGCAACGTTTACAAGCATTTCTCCCACAGGTACGCCCACGTCTCCTGCCCGAACGAATACCACCGACAACAGCAGCGCAGGATATCGTTTCCGGTTCCGAAAACGACTATATGACGTCACCCTGAACCGGCCAGACACGCAGGCCAATGTTTTGTCACGCCGAAAGCGATTTCGCTAGTGCTGCCGATTTGTGGAAGCTCGCGGCCTGGACAATCAAAATCGATTTTAGATGTGATTCCGGCCTCGGATCGCTGCAAACATTCCTGTGAGGCATCTGTACAAACTACTGAAGCAAATTATATCATTTTTTAGTTGTCAAAATTTCGTGTCAGTACTCCTTTAAATTGAGAACGACTCAGCGGGCAATGGAGCGGAAAATGATAGGTGTAACATTAAGGGAGAAGAAGTGAACGGAGTGGGTGAGAGAAAAAACGCGTGTTAAGGACATATTAGTAGAAATTAAGAAGAAGCAATGAACGTGGGCAGGGCATGTAATGCGAAGGCAAGGTAACCGTTGGTCATTAAGGGTAACGGAGTGGATGCCAAGAGAAGGCAAGCGCTGCAGGGGGCGGCAGAGAATTAGATGGGCAGATGAGATCAAGAAGTTTGCAGGGATAAATTGGTCACAGTGGGCACAGGACCAGGTTAATTGGAGAATAATGGGAGAGGCCGTTTGCCCTGGTGATGATGATGGTGATGATGATCCAGAAACAGCCAAGCGAGCAGTTCGGGAAGCGACCGGCACAGTCACCACCTCAACCTCGTCTTCTACGAAAACCACAGCGTGTTTGCCCCATTCCGTTTCGTTAGAGACCCGCGAGACAATGATCCTTCGTAGAAACTGCGCTGCAACAATATATAGGTGAATGCTTAAGCAGTCCACCTTCCGAGAACAGGTTCAATGCAGCAAGAGCAAACTGGAAAAAATTTAGAGAAATATAAAAACCAAACTACACACCCAAGGACACCTAGACGTGGAAGACACCAACCAACTCCTCAGGGCGGACATCCTGGACACGGCCGAAAAGTCTAATCCCCACGCCTCTGTGCCCCGCGTAACCAATGGGGCCATGGTGGAATGAGGACTGCAGGCGGGCGCGAGAGGCGCATAACAAGGCGTGTGGTATCCTTCATCGGTGCACCACTTCGGGTAACCATTTATTGTTCAAAAGCGCAAAGGGGTTCGGAAAACTTGTGCGCTGTAAGAAAAAACGAGACACGTAGTTGGCGCTCCTTCATACCATCAGTAATCTTGTACACAGACACACGAAGAGTATGGACACGAATACGCAAACTGAAAGGACAACAAACGCACAGCCTGCCTCTGGTCAGCTCAACCGGGGACACAATCGAAGACCAGGCGTACACACTACACAAACACTTCCATGAAACACAAACTCTCGGCTGAAGAGAAGTCATTAAGAGACAATGACAGATCAGCCACCTCCTATAACTTCGAATTTTTCGCTTCATTGGCTGAGGGCTACACTGAGCAGGGGTAAACTCTCATCTCCAGGCCCAGACATCGCATATACAATGATACAGCCACTACATGCAGACACACTTCAAACACTCCTCCACCTACATAACAAGATATGGCTTTCGTTGCACATTAGAAAGTCTTGGAGGGAGGCCGCAGTGGTCACTTTCTTGAAAGAAGGGACATACCTTTTTACTCCAGCCGCTTATCGACCCACCGCCCTCTCAAACTCCCTGTGCAAGCTTCTCGAGAAGATGATAAACCGAGGACTGGTGTGCTTTTTTGGCTAGAATGTCTTCTCGAGATCCATGAACGACTCACGTATTGCCCTTGAATCGTTTATGCCTACGGGCATAAACAGTTTTGACTTAAGGTGTTTTTTGACACCAAGAAACCCTATGACACCGCTTGGCCTTATGGCACCCTTGGTGACCTTAAGTCAATCGGTGTTTCAGGCAAGGTGTTGAACATGCCTTGTAGTTTTTTTGGAGAGAATCATTCGTGTTAGACTTGGTAATGCACTGTCCATGTTTCATGTTCAATAAAACAGCGGTGCTCAAAGGGGCGTTTTAAGCTGCATACTTTTTATAGTCAAGATAAACTACTTTGGGAAGGCACTGCCCACTATAAGCACGTATTCTATGTATGTAGACGATGTTCAAATATCTTTTAAATGTTGTAATAAGCCAATTTGTAAACCACAAGTACCGCTAGGTGTCAACAAACTTTCCAGCTGGGCCGGAAAGAATGGTTTTTACTTAATCCTGGAAAAAAAACTCGTGTTGTGTTTCCCCGAAGCGTGGGGTTCACTCACACCCGAAAATTTCTCTCAACGTTGTGTCGGTTCCTGAGAAGAAGGAGCACAAGTTTTCAGGCATTTCGTTCGACGAAAAGCTAGCATTCATCGCAAATATCAAACAACTTAAATGGAAATGCTTAAATGCATTGAATATTTTGATGTTCCTCTCACACCAATCTTATGTAGCCGACAAACTCCACCTGCGCCTGTAACTGCCTTGATATGGTGTCGGCTTGAATACGGCAGGGTCGTGTATTGGTGGGCGGCAAAACAGCACTGGGAATGCTCGAACCAGTGCTGCATCTCGGGCTTCGCCTTTCATGTGGCGCTTTCGCTACTACCCGTGTCGAGAGCCTGTATGTATAGTGTGTAAAAATGGTGGCTAGGGCATCAGCGGGATCAGGTTGACTAGTGTATGCATCTAAAATTGTGTCTCTCAGGAACCACCCTTTTAAGGCTATCATTAACGACGCACCACAATTACAACTCCTTAAATGGGCCGTCTATTTCTGTACTTTTCTCTCTTACAGTGAGGAAAAATGGTTCTGAACTCCAAGTCCCCCTGAACAGACGCGCACAAGACCCCTTCCAATATTTTCAGTCCAGCATAGCATCTGTGCCCTATATCATGCGATCTGTCTTTCACGCAAGTTAAAAAAAGGTTACCAAGGAGTGCCATTGTGCATCACTTCCTGTTTCTGCAGGACGAGTTACGGAGCGCCGAATTCTACAGCGACGCGTCGAAAACTGCTTCTAAGGACAGCGCACGGACCAAATTTTAGCGTCAGATAAATAACAAATTTTCACCATACTATTTAAACGAGAGAAGGGTATGGCGTCTTACTCGTTTAAAATCACATTATCAAAAACAAAACTCTCAAGTCCATCGTGCACACAAATTCTCTAAGCGTTGTGCAGGCACTCTCATCTAAAAAGGCTTCTAAGAAATATATGGCTAATCTTCTATCGAAGGTATTAAGGAATGCATGAACCTAAAATATTGAAATAAACATATGCCGGGTACTAGGGCACTGTGGAATACCTGGAGATGAGGCTTACGATTAAATGGCTGCTGCGGCTGCTGTCTGGAATACAGTCCACATACCTATGGTACCTTGCACCTACCTCAAAACACACATCTGAAAAAAGCTTCGTAACACATGACAATCACACCGGATTCAAGAAACAGAACAAACTACACGTAATAAAACCGCACCTTGGAGGATACGCAGCTTACTCACACAATCGACCCACTGAAGTGGCCTTGGCCAGGGTACGGAGAGGCCGCATGTATGTAATGCACCTACACCTGCTATCTGGATCTTCAAGACATTTTGAAGTGCAGTGGTGCGCTGCTTGACACGAAAACATTGAACAGGGTACATAACACAAAAACGGACAAAAAACACCAACTAGCCCACTCCCAAGCCTTGCTGAATCTTCAAGACCTCTGTGTAACATGTGTGGTAAGTGCATATCTGAAGTATACATACTAACAACATGCTAGTCACTTGACACAACACGACACAAACATTTCCCTGAACTCTACAGACGACACTTTTAAGTGCACCCACTATACTGTTCAGCCAACGAACGAATGTTTTCTGTACAAGGAGTGTTAAGTTTTTAGCAGAGAAATTTTCTACAGCTCTTGTATGATGCATGGTCACCTTGGCGCTCTGCACCAATCACCTGAATTGACTTTTGTTTCGTTTCACTCTTAATTTTACCCACAGGTATTCGGATTTACTTACCTCTCTCACTAAATAACCGCTGTTGGAACTCTGTGCCCTTGTTGGCCTTGCGCCATTAAACACCAATCATCGTCATCAACATACCGAGAGGCTGCGCGACCCCGCTGAAACAGAAGGTGTTTTTTTGGCAGCAGTTCCTAATCGAGCGACGTCGTGGCAGAGCGTCCAGTGGAGGCACCGAGTGGCTTCCACGGTAAGGTTGGGAGTAATGATGATCTCGCCCTTGAGGAAGCAGTTTTCGTCCAGCCACCAGCTCAGGCAACCGACGTCGAGCAACGGTAAGCGGAGCACGGGAGTGCGGGCGGCGGTGCCGTCTTTTAAGTAAGGGCAACTTAGATGTAGTGTAGTTTTGATAGTCGGAAAGGAGAGCGAGAACACCCTTCGGTGTTTGCTTACTGAGGTGTTGCTAAAAGGCGAGCAACAAGAACAGAGGAAAAACTTCCGCGCGTGCTTGTGGCGCGTGTTTCAGTGCGAGAACGCCGAGTAAAGCAGTGAGGTGTGCGCGACTCTTGTTTGAATGCAAAAACAACTCGCTCGCTCCACCGTAAGCTTGACCTTGGTCGAAAAGGATGACCGTTGTCCTCCCAGGTGGCCCCAGCGGTGTTTACAAAACGGGCGCGCTAAGGCCGGAATCAAAAAGAAAAAAGGCCTGCAGACGCCTGACTTTCTCGTTCCCTTTGTTTTTCCTAAAGCAGGCTCTGCCCTGGACGGTTATATGTGTTCCTGTAAGACATTTCCAATCTCGCCAAAAGTCACCTTTCAAGTTTGTGCCTTGGGTAAAGAACTGCTGGACTAAGCTTAATTTTTCGATAATTCTTATATCAGCTAACAGCCTGGTAAAGTTTCAACGTAACTTTGTCCTCGCATTTGCTGGCGATGCGGTTGTGTCTCCTTGTGCTGTTCCGTTGCTTGCCAGACCAAGCCAGAAACCTTGCTTGGGAGCAAGTGTTCGTGCATATTCCGGCACGGTGAAGCTCCAGTACGGTGTCGTAAAGCCCAGGCCTGGATTCGGGCGTGTGTCGAGCACTTCTCTATGAGAGCATCGCTCCAGACTACGGTTGAAGACACTTAATCATCGTGATCTCGCCCCCAAGCGGATAAGCTGTTGCGATTCCACGCCCCGCAACCATGTGTGCATGTCCTGCAAAGTTTTGCGGAGTCCCTCAGTGCGAAAGAAACCTGCCTCGCACAAGCTGCAACGTGCCTAGCAATGAACGGATCAAGAGCACCGCGCTGTCTTCGTGATTGAAACTTCGGTGACTTCAGAACGTGGCGAGTTCAGAAGTGACCCGGCTAGGCAGACGCCACAACAGAGACCTCTTCTCAACTCTATTTGAGACTCAGCGCACGCCACTACTAGCGACCCCTCAGGAACGTTCTAAATAGCATTGAGTGTGTCGGTACTATGTTGTCGCCGCGTGCAAAAATTCAAGAGGGGACGTGTTGGACCATTCACACTTTGGGTATAAATACGAGGCCCTGGAAGCAGAAGATCGTTTTTTTTTTGAGCAGCGAATCAATGCTGCCACTCTGCACGAGTCCTGTGCAGTAACCTTGCCGGTCGGGGCATTGTTCCTGTGTTGCTTTGGCTCATCTCCCGCCCTGCGGCAAACCCGTTAAATTTGCCTTGGGCTTCCGGGACGTCATCTCCAAGGCAGAAACATTGGCTGACCACTTCCTGCACCCCCCCCCCCAATACCACATGCATGACCGAGGCGATGGAGCTCCGCTGGGGGACGCCTTTCAGAACGCAAAAACGGGTGGCCCGCCGTAGGATGAACACTTCGCTACACCCTCTGTGTGTCTAATAATTCTGCGCAGATAGGGCTTCCCATTAGGTGTAAAATAAAGCACAGTTTAAAACGTGTAGGCGTCATGAAAGGTACTAGAGGGAGAAGAGAGAAAAATAACGTCAACACAAACCCCTCAGAGAATACGAAGAATGACGCCAGCTCCACATCGGCAGTCATCGAAGATAACTTCTGGCCTATTTCTTTACCGGAAATGTGCAATACTCCGCTCTGTAGCTGTCGGTATAAAAGTGATAAAAAGGAGACAAGGAGAGAGAACAATCGTCAACAGAAAGAATCGTCATAATCATCAATCAAAACCGTGAATCACAATCGTGAGAATCGTCAGTCATTAATCAACATAACACAATCGTCAACACAAAAGGAATAATGATAGCAGCTCCACATCGCCAGTTATCGGAGATAACGTCTGGCAAATTTAGTTCCCTAGAATGTCTAACATTTCGCTCTGTTCCTGTCGGTATAAAAAGTCAGGTATTGGTCCATCCGATAATGTTTCACTTAATATGACTCCCCCAGCACGCGTTCTGTAAACAGTAAGCGGAAAAATGAGAACGCCTATTACAAACGAACAGTATATAACTAAGCTTTCACGCAGGAGTAAAACATGCCTGCAGTGATCAAGTATCCAATAGGTGTTCAAAACATTTAGCGTTTTTGGCATCCCGACGGTGCACCCTGATCCGAATTATAGCAGTATTTGTGGTTAACCAGTACACTTACGCTTTGAGAAGTGTCTTATTGTCTTTGTACATTCTCGAATGTTGAATTACGGGGTCTTCCCTCCCCAAATTTCGTTGGTAGGCTGAGCAGAACTATACCCTCTTATTTCAAAGCTTCAAAGACGGCTGCATAATTACAAGCGAGAAATTCAGCGTTTATCAAATACGGAACTATTCGCAGAATGCTGAGCACGAGTACGCAGGGTTCGAATCCGGGTTGGGGCGGCCGCTTTTCTGACGAAGACGAAAAGAAAACCCGCGCGTGTGTGCCAGACTTCGACGCACGTTAAAGATCCCTAGCTGGTTAAAATTTATCCGGAGCCCTCCAGTTACGGTGCGCCTCATCGTCTGCGTTGCATCGGCGCGTTAAACCTTACAGTCAATCAATTACTATTCACAAAAGTATGCCACACCAAACATGCACTTACACATTACCAAGCACGGACATTTTCACCGAGATGCGCAAGAAAGGTCTCCCATGTTGCTCCACTCCCCCAACCGAAAAGGGCGTTCTTTGAGCCGAAGAAGCATTTTTTGAGCCGAAGAAACATTACTACCAGTTCCTAAATGTCGAATTCTGCAAGAAGGCGCCCATTTTCTGCACTGTGACATTGCTCCGAAAAGTACGTTGGCCAGAAGAAAAGGCCCCGGAGGCTGTCGTATACTGAGCTCAATTGCACCAACTTCACTGACCGCAACGCAATGCGTCAGACGCCGGACGTTTTGAAAAGAGCCGAAAAACCTTTCATTTAGAGGCCCACAGCAGACCGCATGCGGCAGAGAATGCCCTGTAATTGATGACTTACATCGTAATTTGTATGTATGTATGTTGATTTGTATGTTTGAAACCGAACAATGGTGGTCACGCAGTGCACATAAATGTCTAGTACAGGGGATAAGCATTAAAAAATCTCTGAGCTAGGGTTGAGGCATTGCGAGTTTATTTGTACCTAATAAAATCTGATGTATGGCCTCAACCCTGAAACAAAATAACCATTTCTGCCCCTTCCCTCTGCCAGGCATCAGCACTACGAAGTACAAATTTTCTCATTAAATGAATGGTTTCGAGCATTCTTTTATTTTCAAAGTGATGAAAAGTTTAAAATTTTGGTATTTAATTTGAGAAGTGTTGCCTTACTCGTAATAACGCGAAAATGTTAAACGCGGCCTTTTTAGGGCTAAATAGAAGAACAAATGCTAGGGTTCAAAGGGCAGGGCAAGGAGGACTTGCTATAAAAATTTTTAAATGACAGGAGAAAGTGTCAGAAAAGGTAGAAGGAACCCAGGCGTCACCAGTAAAGCGAAAAGCCCTTTACCATGTCAGGTACGGGACAAGAATAATGGGGACATGTATGACTAGTGTCAGCAGCTCCAGTAGTTTAGAACGGTCCAGCCTAGATAAAAACATCTTGTTCAATACTGAATCAACGGACAAGCGGTTATCTTTTGAAACCTCTGTCTGGGTGCGTGACGCCACATGAGTTCGGTAGTTCCAAGGACGAGCTACGACGGCAAGCGTGGCCCCAAAAATGTTGCACACTTAAAAACGAATTAGGCTTCGTTGAAGGCATTGAACTTCCGCAATGAGTGTACTAGGCGAAAAAAAAAAAACAGGGTGAAGAGGCTCTCAAGGTTGTGCTCTGCAACTTCAGTCCTTACGCCAGCCCGGCCAGCACGAAAAGAAATAAAGAAAGCAATGCTAAGAAGCTGATCAACAATAAAAATATTTCCTTAAATTTCACAGGCTGGATTTCATGTGGCAATCTGGGAATGCGCTTGCCTATATATGCGGGTTGGTGTTCATCGTCAACTTCACCTCACACTGCAATTATTTGATGCTACTTGGCTTGTTTATGATGCTTCGTAGTCAAAGCCTCTGAGGTGCGCCTATTGAATAGCAATTAAAATTTGTAAAGAGCGATGCAAGAATCCCCGTAACGCTCAAAACAAGCTTATTATTGTATTCTTGAACTCTGTATAAAAAGAAACCTTATTTAAAGAACCAGTCCGATGAACCACTGAAGCGAAGCTGTACACGGTTCAACAAAGGGGCAGCGCATACAATGTTCATTACAACCGGCAAGAACACGCGTGCCAGAAAAATAGCAGCGCATCTGCTCCCTTCACTGCAAATGTCGCCGAAAACAAGACCGTACTCTTGCTCCACTGCCACACGACCAGTCCACTTGTTGCGCTCTTCTCCTCGCGTCTCGCTACTTCGACAGCAAACACGACGGAGGTTTGCTGATGTCAAATAAATGTTCTCACGTTTCACTATTCTTGAGCAATTTATTGGATCCTTTTGTTACTATTTGGCCTATTGGAATGCCACCACCTGGTCTCGGATTGGGCTTTAGCTCTTATAGCATTTTTGTCAAAATATTGCTTTCTGGTATTCATTTTTTTGCCGTCGCAAATAGCAAGCGGAGATCCATTTGTACTTCAACTGCTCTTTTGATATTCCGCATCAAATATGCGTGTTTTACTGTAGCTCAACAAAGTTGACGAGTAGAAGATGTCGTGGTTTAAAAAAGTTTTGCCTAAGCAAACTGCCTGTATCAGAAATTTTGCGTATTCTTGCCGGGTGGCTGAATAGCGCGAAAGACAGACATGCGAATAGGAACCAAGGGAACTATTAGTACACCGAACGGCACGGTGAAGCTCCAGGCCGTTGTCGTAGAGCCCAGGCCTGGAGTCGGGCGTCTGTCGAGCCCTTCTATTTGAGAGCATCCCGCCGGCCAACTGTTGAAGTCACTTATCCGTCAGCACCTCTCACCCCCGGCGGTGACGCTATAGTGAATCTGCATGCCGCACTCATATGCGCGTTTGGTGCAAAGTTTTGCGGTGTCTCACGGTATGAAAGAAAGCTGCCTCGCAGAAACCACAACGTGCCTGGGCACAGCCTGGTCACGGGCACCTCGCTGTGTGCGTGATGCAAACTTCGGCGGTGGCATGCGCGGCAAGTTGAAACGTGACCCGTCGAGACAGACGCTGCAACGCAGTCCTCTCTCCCCTCTTTCAGACTCAGTGTGCGCCGCTACAACGGACCCATCACGAACTCTGGAAAAAGCGCTGTGTGGGACCGGTCACTACTCAGAGGGTGCGACGATGATGATGCTTAGAGGCTTCCTCTTTTTGCTCTGTGCTTCTCTTACTTCAAAGGAGGCCCATCCCATGTCTCCGTCCACTGCCCTATTTGTTCTTTTACTGTGTGCTCCTAATGCCAATCTACCTGCCGGCCTCCGATTTACTTCTAGCCCTGATTGAATCTCTGATTTGACACACACTACTGTGTTTGAAACCTGGCAACGTTTAATGCACGAACTTTATCTAGCGAAGCAAGTCTCGAGGTGTTGTTTGAGGAATTAGAGGGCATTAAATGGGATGTAAGAGGCCTTAGCGAGGTTAGGAGGGCAGGCGAAGCCTTTACGGTGCTGAAAAATGGACACGTCCTATGTGACCGTGGTCTAGAGGACAGAAAAGAACTGGGAGTGGGATTTTTAGTCAATAAAAGCATAGCTGGCCACATAGACGAATACTATAGCATTAACGAAAGGGCAGCAGGTCTTGTAATTAGGCTCAATAAGTGGTACAAGCTCAAGGTGGTGCAGCGCTACGTGCCCACATCCAGCCACGATGACCAAGTAGTGGAACGCTTCTATGAAGATGTGGAATCGGCAATTGCTAAAGTAAAAACACAGTATACCGTAGTTATGGGGGACTTCAATCCTAAAGTAGGCAAGAATCAGGCTGGAGGCAAGGCAGTTGGGAACTATGGTCGGGGCTGTAGAAATAGCAGGGGGGACCTACTAGTTGATTTTGCAGAACGGAAAAACCTACGCATAATGAACACCTTCTTCTGTAAACGGGAGAGTCGGAAGTGGACCTGGAGGAGCCCGAATGGGGAGCACAAAAATGAAAAAGACCTCATATTATGCGATAACCCTGGCGTCGTGCAGGATGTGGAAGTGCTCGGAAGGGTAAGGTGTAGTGACGACCGTATGGTAAGATCTCTAATTAGGCTAGATTTGAGGAGGGACCGCAACAAGCTAGTATGACAGAAGCCGATAAATGAGCTAACAGCAGTAAGACGTAAAGTAAAAGAATTCAGGATCGCGCTGCAGAACCGATATTCCGCCCTTAACGAGGAAGCCGAGCTTACGACACAGGAAGCCAGCGACAACCTTACACGCATTATCACGGAGTGTGCAGTAGAAGTCGGGGGCACGATGGCTAGACAGGATACTGGTAAACGTTCACAGGAGACGAAAGATGTAATCAGGAAACGGCAAACTATGAGAATCTCCACCGCAGATGACAGAATAGAACTAGCGGAGCTCTCGAAGTTAATCAATGAGCGTAAGACAGCTGACATACGGAAGTATAATATGGAGAGGATCGAATACGCTGTAAAAAACAGGTAGCCTGAAAGCAGTGAAGAGACGTCTTGGCGTGGGGAAAAATAAGATGTATGCACTTAAGGATAAGCAAGGCAATGTCATCACAAATAGGGATAAAATAGTCACAGTGGCCGAGGAGTTCTATAGGGATCTGTACAGTAGCCGGGGCATACAGGTTAATGCCGAACGAGACAGTAGGTCAAAGCAGATAGACATCCCACCAGTAACGACCGAAGAAGTAAGAAAGGCTTTGAAAGAAATGAAAGGGGGCAAAGCACCTGGTGAGGATCAGATAACAACAGAACTCGTGAAGGATGGCGGAGAAATTGTACTTGAAAAACTGGCAAACGTGTATACGCAATGCCTTATGACCGCAATCGTACTGGAATCTTGGAAGAACGCGATCATCATCCTAATCTATAAGAAAGGCGACATGAAGGACTTGAAAAATTAGAGGCCGATCAGCTTACTGTCAGTCGTCTACAAGGTATTTACCAAGGTAATCGCTAACCGAATCTCTGCAACCTTAGATTTCAGTCAACCTAAAGAACAAGCAGGGTTCCGTAGAGGTTATTCAACAATGGACCATATTCACACGATCAATCAGGTGATAGAGAAGTGCGCTGAGTATACTGAACCCCTATATATAGCCTTCATAGATTATGAGAAAGCATTTGACTCTGTCGAAACCCTAGCAGTCATTCAGGCATTACAGAACCAAGGTGTAGATGAGCATTATGTAAGAATACTAGAGGATATCTACAATGAACCTACAGCTACCATCATCCTCCATAGGGAGAGCAGTAAAATACCTATAAGGAAGGGTGTCAGACAAGGATACACAATCTCTCCAAAGTTATTCAGAGCATGCTTACAAGAAGTATTCAGAACGTTGGATTGGGAACAGGTGGGAGTAATTGTTAATACAGAATACCTCAGTAACCTCAGATTTGCTGATGACGTTGCGTTGCTAAGTAACTTGGGGGAGGAATGGCTAAGCATGCTTTCCGCACTGGGCGAACAGAGTACAACCGTGGGCCTGAAAATTATTATGCAGAAAACTAAAGTAATGATCAATAACCTCGGGACAGCACAGCAGTTTGAGATAGGTGGCGAGGCAGTGGAAGTGGTAAGCGAATATATCTACTTAGGCCAAGTTGTGACCCCAGATCCCAACCATGAGGCAGAGATAATTAGAAGGATCAGAATGGCGTGGTGTGCATATGGCAGACATTCTCAGATAATGAATAGCAGCCTACCATTGTCGCTGAATAACAAAGTGTATGACAGCTGCATTTTACCGGTACTCACCTACGGGTCAGAAACTTGGAGGCTCACTAAGAGAGTTCAACTTAAATCGAGAACGACTCAGCGGGCAATGGAGCGGAAAATGATAGGTGCAACATTAAGGGACAAGGAGAGAGCGGAGTGGGTCAGGGAGCAAACTGGTGTTAAAGACATATTAGTAGAAATTAAGAAGAAGAAATGGACGTGGGCAGGGCATGTAATGCGAAGGCAAGATAACCGCTGGTCATTAAGGGTAACAGAGTGGATCCCCAGAGAAGGCAAGCGTTGCAGGGGGCGGCAGAAAGTTAGATGGGCAGATGAGATCAAGAAGTTTGCGGGGATAAATTGGTCACAGTTGGCACAGGACCGAGGTAATTGGAGAATAATGGGAGAGGCCTTTGCCCTGCAGTGGGCGTAGATAGGCTGGTGATGATAATGATGATGATGATGATGACTGTGTTTGAAAAGGCCCGTGCTGGTATAAGAATAAGTACACCCAGAGTCACCCTTCGGAAGTTTGAGCAAACTTTGGGTCGGTGAGAGCGAGACGGCAGCCGCGCGTTGTTATGTTCGACACCTCTTGGGTATTTTTTTTTGAAATTCTGCGGTTGCTTTTGAAAGGCGTCTCGTGCTCAAACATTGTTCTTGCGAATAGTTTCCCCATGGCTCCAGTGCTTTTGAGCAATTCCCGGACAATTACGGGGCTATACTACTACTCTCTGCCTCGCGTGCGCAAGAAAGGAGATGGATTGTATGTTGGCGGGCAGATGTGCACCGCGAAAGAAATTGACAGGACAGACATCGTTGCGAAGTGCCATTCTTAGCAAGGGAAGCGTATCTATAGCGCTTCTCTCCAGGTCAATACCAATTTTTTTCCATATCACGTCCTAGTAAAGTGACTCCAGTGTATACAACGGCGCTCCACGATAGGGGCGTGTTTGTGGCGCTGTTTTCTCTGTTCGTATAACTCCACTACAGTTACTTTTTCTGTGGCCATTCTTCAGCTCGGTTGGTGTAGTCACTGATTAACAACGCTTTCTATCCTATTAGCTGATGCCAAATTAAACCCGGTTCCACCTAGAGTGAAATCTGCTGATACAGAGGAGCTGTTGGTTGTGTTTAGGAAGATTTCGTTTAGTTTCGGCTTCTCTCTTGTGAGCAATGTTAGAGTCGTCTTATTCGCTAATTGTGATAGAATTCGTTCAGGCCATTCAGATTTCCCCATAAAAGTATTTCCTCCTTTTCACCCTCCTCTGCGTAAAAAATATTACCCTCAACTTTCACACTACGCAAAAGGCCTTAAAGGAGTCAAACAACGCGTGTGAATGTCACCTTGCCTTTGATATCTTGCCACGCTCTCGCTTGGAACGTGTGGCCGAGCTGGGTACACTTCAGGAAACAACGCATGGCAGTATATAGACGGTATGTACGTCGACATTGCTCTTGGCACTACCCATGAAGGGGTGTGAGCATATTCTTGGCTGCCTTTTGGCGCCCATTCGGTGCCGTGAATGTATCTGAAAAAAAAAGATTACTGCTGACGAAACAATGGTGGTGGAAGCCGAATACCCTCTGTAAGCAAATACTACGGCATGCTATTCACAAATATCGCAGCCTGTGATGTGTATGAAATACTGAAAGCAATCGTTATAGTTTTACAGTCCTTCGCATCTGCGCTGCGCATGAATGGTAATCGTACTAATAATTTTACTTTTTCCAATGACAAGAAAAATCATCGCTTTCTTACTTTACTCTTCGTACTGCCGGAATCCTTTTCTTCCGACGCTCCTTTTCCCCCGTCTGCACCGGAAACCTATACAGAACGATGCCAGGCTGCCCTTCGCAATTGCGGCAGTCCACCACGCAGCAGTTGCGGCGCTGCAATGACTTCTTTTCTGTGGCATTTTAATCCTTTCCGATACCGCAGCTTGCGATTTTTAATATATTTCGTAAAACACTTCGGCCACATATCGTCGACCCGCAAGCATCGCGTGTGTTTGCACGTGAGTTCAACCTCCGGTCGCGACATCCACCGACCCAAAGTTGTTAAGCGGCGGCGAGAGGCGGCGTAGCAGTCGCGGGCAAACTTCAGTGCCTGGTGCGTATGCTCTCCCCGTGTGCAAAAAACAGAGGGCAGACTTGCTAACCCTTTACCGCCTTGGTTATAAATACGAGGTCCTGAGCGCAGAAGATCATTCTTTTTGGAGCAGTAAATCAATGCGGTCCCCCATCGAAAGGGCATTATGGATAGTCAGCATCCATTGAGCGTATGAAACGTAACCACCAGTTCGTAAATGCCGCATTCTACAAGAAGGCGGCCCATTTGCGGCATTGTCACCTTCATTAGAAAAGTATGTGCATTACGTGAGCTGCGTGGCCAGATGAAAATCCGCCAGAGGCTGTCGTATACTGATCTGTATGACACCAACTTCGCTGAACACAACACAATGCGTCAGGTGCCCGACTTGTTCAAAAGAGCGTAAAAAACCTTTTATTTATCGGCCCACCGCAGACCGCATGCGGCAGAGAATGCCCGTTATTCGATGACGTACACCGTACCGTTTTTTCTACGTCCATATAGAACAATGGCGGCCCCACAGCACACATAAAAGTCTAGTACACTAGCTAAGCATAAAAAAAACTCTCAGCTGAGGTTGATGCATTCGATGTTACTTCTACAAATAAAATATATTGTCGGCAGACAACCACACGGGAAGGTAGTTGCTTATGCCGCTTCCTTTTGCCATTCGTCAGCAGTACGAAGTGTAAACTTTCTCATTGAATCAAGCGGAACTTCTCGGTAACCGTTCTGCGCAGTTACATAATTTGGAGCATTCTTTTATTGTCAAAGCGAGGAAAAGTTCAAAATTTAAGTCTAATTAAACAACTGTTTGCATACTCTGAATATAGCAAAATTAGTTGACGCGGTTATGTTAGGGCAAATAGAAGAACACAGCTTGGATTTCAGGGGGACGTGGAGGACTTACGATGACGATTTATAAATGACAGGGAGAAAGTGTTGGAAAACGGAGGAGGAATCTAAGCGTCAGCAGTAAAGCAAGACACCCTTAACTTTGTCAGGTACGGGACCAGAATAAGTGGCACATGTATGACCAGTGTCATGAGTTCCAGGAGTTTAGAACAGTCCTGCCTACATAAACACCTTGTCCAATACAGAATCAATAGACAAGCGGAGATCATTTCGAAGCCTCTGTTTGGGTGAGTGAGGCGACATGACTTCGGTGGTATCACGGGCGAGCGATGAGGGCAAGCATGGTACCTGAAGTGTTCCACATTTATATAGAATTAAGATTCGTTGGAGGGTTTGAACCGTCCGCAACGAGTGTACTGGCCGAAAAAAAAACAGTGAGAAGGTTCTCAAGTCTGCGCTTTGCAACTTTCGTCGTTCCGCCATCCCGCCCGGCACGAAAATAAAAGAAGAAAATGACGCTAAGAAGCTGAACAACAATTTCCAAGTTATCTCTCACTTCACAGGTCGGATTTGGTGTAGGAATCTGGGTATAGGCTTACCAAAATATAGGCATTGTTATACAGCGGCAACGTCACCTCACACGGCACTTATTTAATGCTGCTTGGCTTGTTTATGATGAATCGTAGTCATAGCTTCCGAGGTGCGTGTTTTAAATAATAATTAAAATTCTTACACAGCTGTGCAAGAATCCCCGTAACACGCGAAACAAGTTTATAATTATATTCTGGGAGTCTGTATAAAAATTGAACTTATTTAAAAATAAAACAAGGACCCATTGAAGCGAAGCTCAACACAGTTCCCTAGAGGAACAGTAACTACAATGTTGATTACAAACGTCATGAACACGCGTGCTAGAGAAATAGCAGGGTATCTCACTTTGCTGCAAATGACGCCGAAAACAAGACAGAATTCTTCCGCCACTGCCACAAGGCCAGTCCTCTTGTCGCGATCTTCCCCTCCCGTCTTGCCACGGCTACAGTAAACGCGATTTAGGTTTGCTGAAGTGAAATAAATGTTCTCGCGTTCCACTTTTCATGAGCAACCAATTGTTTTCTTTTGTTACTGTTGGATATATTGGAATGCCATCATCGGGTCTAGGATTGTGCTGGAGCTCTTGTAGCATTTTTGGTTAAAATAGTCTCTTCTGGTATTTACTATTTGCTTCGGCAATTAGCAAATGCAGATCAATTTTTACCTAAAGTAATGTTTTGACGTTCCGCATCCAATATGCGTGTTTTATTTTTGCTCAACGAGGTTCTCTAGTAGAAGGTATCGTAGCAGATTCTGTGGTTTAGAAATGTTTCACTAAGAAAACAGCCCGTTTGCGAATTTTGGCGTCTTCTGTCTAGGTGGCTGAATAGCGCGAAAGACAGACATAGGCGCAGGATGAAATGGAGACTAACGTTTTTGTATGCAAGTATACCACACAACCTTTCAAGATATGCACAGCATGTTTCATTTTATTTCATTTTTATTTCCTTAAGGACCCCCCTAGGCGGTTCTACATAAGGGGTGGATACACGGAAAATGAAATTATTTGAACACATTATTGTTAGTCGCAATTAACAGCAAATGGTTATAATTTGACAATGTGCGCTGTTGCTAATAAACATTAAACTTGCAGAAGCTTATGAAATTACTTAGGCTTTAAACAGTTTAAAGATACTTCAAAATAAAAACTTTAAGCTGTAATACCAGTGCTTAAAAAAATGCTGATTTTAGAAAACAGCTTCAATCACTAACACCTATATATTTGCACTTTTTTGCAATAATTGCAATCATTCTTTTTTAAATTTTTAATAAACTTAAAAAAGTCAAAAATATATCTTGTTTTAATCAAAACTGTATTATTGATGGTTTATTTAATGTCGTTGCAGACTATTGAGGGTGACAAAGGAGGGAAATTCAACAGGGTGTTGCTCTCACGGCAGCGCCCTGCGTATCCACGAAAAATATTTCCATAGGTACAATGCTAACGTCGCCGGTAGCGCTAACGTCACACAGCGCTAATGTTGCGAATGCAAATACCTGCGCTAAATCTGTGCGTTAGATTGTATTTATCTCAATCTCTAAGCGGAGGTACGTGCTCGGTCTTCGAATTTGCCGCCGTTGGTCGCCTGTGCGAGCGGCACTGGGCCACAGAGAAAGAAATACTATCCTGTGGCCGCTGGGGCCGCTGTCATGGCTGCCACCTTATCGGCGTTGTGTTGTGGTCGTTTGATCGGCCCGCCCGCTTTAGGATGCAACGTTGTGTCAGCGTGTGGAAGCGGCGTCCCACCGTTCTCGGCACTCACGGAGTAACGTTTACAAGGCATGTACGTAGACTGTTGTGATACTTCTTGCCATTCTGTCGCCCTAACAAGTGGAGTCCTCACCGCTGCCTCGCTAGTCAAGCATGTAACTTGCACGAGTTAGGAGTGCTTTAGTTTGTCTGGCGAAGGAAACGTGCGTACAGTAGAAAAGAAAACTATTATTGGGTGGTGGGTGAGAAAATGGAGGTGTAGAAATGAAATAACGGTTTACTGCTACCTTTACTGTTTGCTGTCTACTGTTACATTGCTTCCATAGTGAAATACAACTGAAGCACCGCTTTAGCGGTGCAATGTTTGTTTACCGATTGGAAAGTTCCTTCCGGGATCGTTGTTTTTGCATACGAAGTGTAGCGTTAACGATAATTACCCCTTGAGGTTCGCCCAGACACCGAGTGCACACTTGTGATCACTGAATTTCCGTAAATTATAAAACTGGCATCGGTGATATTGTGTACGAGGCGGCGTTATGAATACGTGCTCGCTTTTTCAAGTCGTGACTGCGACTCCTCTATACGCTGTATTGGATTTTTTTGTTGTTGTTTTCCAGGAGTGATGCGGCTTGCATTATGAATGTTTTATCCTAACTGAGCGTCGTTGTTTCTTCTCTAAAGGTTTCATTGCATTTTAGATGCGGCGCTGAGAGCATCTCTTGTCGGCGAACCTGTCCTTCCTGCGGGCGTCCGTTGTTGTCCGCAGCCTTTCCACTGTCCCGCTCTCCTCTCCGATAGCGAACGCTCTCTAGCGAGGGGCATTGGATTGGATTGAATTGGATTGGCTTGGCTTGGCTTGACTTGGATTGTATTGATTTGTATTGGATTGGGTGAAAGTGGATTGTGTTGTATTGTGTTGCGTCATAGCCGCGGCAGACGCACTGGCGCCGGCGCGTGCCCAGGTGAGAGCGCGCACACTCTCTCAACATCTGCGGGTGTGCGGCCAGCGCGCTCTCACTGCGCCGGTGGGCGGCGCTGCGCCCGGTGCTGCGCATGTGCAGTACTCTGTCTCTGCGGTCTCCTCTCCTTTGGGCGCGCTGCGCATATAACCGGTGTGGCGCTTTCCGGCGGGCTTTCGGTCGACGGTTGCTCACCGCTTGCGCTTAAACCGCCCCTCAGCGTCGCATCACACCAGGGTTCCGCGAGAGGAGGTGGGCGTAATTCTTTTTTTAAATTATTGCGTGCCATCTCATTGGTGCAGCCGTGGTTCGGCCGCTGATCGGGTCCTGTCACGCTATGTTCCCGTGACTACAGCATATGCATTATATTTGTACGTGCCAGAATGCTTTCAAACTGAACATCGTTTTAGAACGCAGCGCCATTTTGGATGCACAAATCAAAACTGCTTCGCTTGGCCAGATTGGTCGTTTTCGTTTTGTGCTACGAGCCTACCTTGTAGGATAATTTGTAAATTCGTGGTTATTTGCAGTCGGTGTGTGCTCACGCAGGCGCTATAATTTATTGCCGTTTCCACAGGCGTATATGTTTGTCAAATATAAGGTCGGCTTGCGCCTAGCTGCTATAGTTAATTTTACATGATTGCAATGAGTGCAACACCAGAATGACAGAAGTAGCATAGCAAAATGGTTGTGCCTCATTCTTTTCATTTTTCTGTGCTTACGAACACAAGTAGATTTATTGGACATGATTTATAAGCAGCCTTGGTGAGAAACATCTCTTTAAAAGTATAGCATGATATTCGTTTGGCTTGCAGCAGAGTTTAGAGAATTACTGATGCACTGGAGTTGTAGAGGGGGTGAAAATTTTCGTTCAGGATTTGGTTAGAAAGGTTCAGAATTTAGTTAGGATGTCTGGTGTTGAACATCATTGCATAAAGTGGAGAAAAAAATAGACAGAAATGCCATTTTTGTAGAAAATACTTTCTAAGGGCAATTTTGGCATTTGTGCAGTGAAAGAATGGGGCTATTTTCTGATGGTCTTGCCGTCATAGCCTTTTCTTACTTAGGAGGTTTGTGGGATTTCAACGGTGTGTTGTCAGCACCGTTTAAGATATTAAAAAGCTGGAATAACTGGAACGCTGCTACAAACAGCAAGCTGACTGAAAGCCGCAGTTTACTGATACGAGCTGAATTTCCTGTTACAGGGCGGCACACACATTTTGTAAGACAAACAGTTGCACTTGGTAGCTTCTGACTTCCGAAGGTCGTCTGACGTTCTCAGTTCCTGCAACAATGCTGCACAATAACCTAGCATGCTGCCGACATTAAGCGATTGTCATTACCATGATGACAAATGACTTGCGGGTGTGTGCCTCTCTTAAGGTTAGATACCTTTGCCTTGACTGATTCCTTTCGTGGTCCTGTAACCTACTAAAATGTGTTCACCTGGCATCAGGTTGGAGCTTCTACTTGGCCTAGGTTGTCTACATGAGTGGGGGGGGGGCTATCCCACCTGACCAAACGCTAATTGGAACTGTTCGTATAGGACCAGATTCGGCATTCTTACGAATAAAATCTAGGCACCCACTCCAGTCTCACCTCGACATCAGCGTAGCTCTAAACAAATAACCACATGCACCGATGGTGACGAGCGACGCGAAAAACATATCTCAATTGGTACAGAACGCGAACAGTGCGGGCGGCACCGACGAGCTAAGAAAATTCACGCAATCCACTGGAGGCAGCGACAGCAAAGTCGCCGTCACTTGCTTTTTCGCTGGCTAGAATCAGCCCACAAGCAAAACGAGTGATAGCGACGGAGAGCATTTGGGAAAGGGTATTAACTTTTTGCGCTGTGAATTGTAGCATAAAATGCTGACGGCTATGTAGCTGTTTTTGTACTGGTAAAAAAAGCTTGAATGAAAACCAGCAGGGGAAGCAGCTGATGGTAGCTTACAGTGTAAAAAATTTCAAGAAGGCGCCACAGTGGCCCAAGTGACCTGAGTGTAAGTTCACGGCTAATGTGGAAGCTTGTGCTAATTGGGGAAGCATGATGGAATAAAAACGTCGTGAAAGATGAGGATGAGAGCAGCAGTCAGAGCAGCACTGGGGTGTCGCCTCCTTCTCTCGTCCCTGCCTTTTTCGCTATTTCCAGTAACCTAATCACCGAATTCACAGATAAGTTGCAAACTGCTTTGTTTATTTCATGTTTTTCGTGGAGTCGGAACTAAAGTAAAATGCCTGAGCACCTTCTGGGAAGCCTTGCCTGTCCAGGAGATGACAAACAGTAGTAACTCCGCAACTCTTTAAAGGAGCCATGAAGAGAAAATACAACTTCGTTTATTTTAAAAGAACTGGGATTCAGTATCTCACTCAGCTCCATTGGAGCCACAAAAGATGTTTTTTAACGTAAAAGAAGCAAAAAGTATTTAAAAACTTTCAAATTTTGCGCCACAGTGACGTGTTATGAGCAAGAATGACGTCATACGGGCCAACAATAAAATATAATTTTCAGAGCGTTAACTGCACGTTAGCACTCAAGTGACGTGCTCAAATAGAACTAGAGGCCCCATTACAGACGTCCAGTCATGTGTCATCGCGACAGGTCAGTTAGGCGGCCGCCAATCGCGCAAACAAAATTCCGTGACGTCATAGAAAAGGTGCGGGAAATTGGCTAGGGGGTCGCGACTGCTTCACTTGTTTTCTTTAATATCTCCATTATTTGTTCGAAGATTGCGATGGTATTGGTATCATTGTTATCGGGACTAAGCAGTCTTTCTAATAAACCCAACTTGTATTTTGTCTTCATGGCTCCTTTAATGTAGGTGGGTTTCTTAGAAAAATATCTACGTATGGCCAGTAGCTAATGTTGGCAATGGAAGAACGCATAAAGGGCCACACTCGTGCAGTATGGTGGAAATTCTTGTTTTGCTATTTGATGTGCAAGAAGTGACCAGTTTTAAAAATCTGGTGTTTGAGAAAAAAAACACAAGGGTTATATACTTGGGTGTGCGACATAAAAGAAAGTTTCGGGTAGTTTTATACTGTCAGTAGGTAAAGAAAACGGCAAATTCAGAAAACGAAGGATGAGCACAGGCAAAGGAGGCTTCTACTACCAGTAGTTTTAAAAGCACTGTAAGCAAGCCAAGTTGGATTTAATTCCAGATTAAGTTTTGTGCTAGATGAATGACGACTAGGTCAAAAAAAAAAAAGAATGAATGCACTTCCTGGTTTTGGTTTTCCTAGAGTATGTTCATTTAAAAGGGCGTTTAAAAAGGTTGTGAAGGCAATAGGGTTTGTAGCTTTTGCTCTTTCGTCGCACCTCAAAGTGCTCTGGATAGTACGGTCTGAGAAGCTTGGGGCAAGGCAACCAAGAGACACTTCTGATGGCCGTTGGGCTCCAAAATACGCGCAGCCACTGGCTCCGCTGAGCTGTATGCTACGTTTTTTTTAGCTACCAACGCGCATGCTTCACCTACTATTGGCTTAGCGGCACCGCTTTTCAGGTCAGCCGTGCTAGCATTGACATGTCAGTTATAAAATAGTTATTTTTGTTTGGAGGCCAGTTAGGGGCCCCCAAACACAAAACGCTCACTCATGACAATAGGGGAAGATGTCCAGCGACGACTAGTGGCCCACTTGCGTTTGTTGCATGCAGCGCTGTCACAACAGGTCCCCCTGAGGTCGGGTTCCGCAGTAAAAGCTTACCATAGCCGCAGTTGTTCTGTCACCTCTCTATGAAGCCGTGCAACCACCGATTCTCAGCGCAATTTTTCAGCGCACGATCACCCTGTTTCATGCATTTGTAAACTTTTTTTCAGCAATATATTGCTCTGGTGGGCAGCAACAAGTTACAGCTGCTGCGGTGTGGGCCAATTTGGGCGGGCTCCATGCTCAAAGTGCAGGCAGATTGCTGCGGTCGCGCCCATAGGGTTTCGGCCGGCAAAAGACACTCCGTGATTTTCAGCATAAATTCTGATCTCATAAATGCCACGGTATGTCAACAAACTCAGCTAAGTTAATGGGGACAGCGGTTATCCACATTTGTTCCTGCAAAAATATGCTGTGCCGGAGTGTCTCTCGCATAGATGCCACCCATACTGCCGAAACTGCTGGCAGCTTTCCACATAGTCAGAAATGCTGATTGGCTGCAGCATTTGATGCAACCCGCCAATAGTGGCGCCGTTGTCTTCAACGACAGCTTCGTCATAGAGGCTACATCACACGCGAAAAGCTAGATCCCTGCTCTCTTAAGTGGCGATGAGAATTCACATGCAGTCAAGAAAAGAGCACGTAATCAAGCAAGAGCGCACTTGAAATTTGGACCAATGTAGGGCCCCATTTAATGTAGGAATTTGTGATAAAGCTGTCTGTTGTTTTGTGTACTTCCTAGCTTCTTTGTTTGTCCTTGCTAATGGAAAACCATATCCATGCTTGTGAAAAGTGCTTCTGTGCAGGTAACCTTTCTTAAAAATTGCTACCTGCTAGTTGGTTAAATTTTATTTGTTAACTCTTTAATGAACTGAAGGAGTGAAACGTGTACACAGGACTCTTAGAAATACAGTAATGCGTCGTTATAATGAAGTCAGCGGGACGGCGAAAAATATCTTTATAAGCGGTATTTTGATATACGCGACCACTCGAGAAAACCTAAGTAGTTGAGGTACAACTGCGCCACCAGTGCGAAGAATAAAAACCCAATGTATTCAGTGAAGCAAAACTTTACTCAGGTGCAAAAAGGCTGTGAGCTTTGCCTGTTTTATGTTTTAGCCGGGAGCGAGCAACCCTATTGGCCCAAGCAGTGACTGGCATCCGAACGCCTCGCAGACTGCTAAGCACATGAGGAGGGGAAGTCAGTGACCACTTTTATAAGGGGTAGGGGCTGATGTCACGAAACGCTACGAGAGTGTCGCGCTGGAAAGCGCCGCAAATGCCGTGGCTGGAGTCAGAGGTTGTGTTTTTTGAGGTCAATCATTGTGGGTGCATAACGCAATCATGAAAACTGACTGGTTTTGCACTAGGGGTCTTGCATGATCACTGGGCAATCTTTTCCCGAGGTGTGCGTCTGTGAAGTCAGCAAAACAAGAGTTTTTCCTCCCCCTGCTGTCGACGACACTTCTAATTGTGCGCTTCGAGTGTCAGTGATCGCGCACCCTCGCGTCCACGCTATTGACCAATGTCTAGAAACAAAATTCAATCCCCCTACGACGCTTTTAGACCGTTTCTCTGAAGTCGGATGACAAATAGAGCATGACCGGCTTGAGAAAATCGTCCTGAAAACACCAGCTTGTTACCATGTCGACCATCTGACTCGCCGCTGGGTCTCCGCCACTGGGTGACGCCTGAGCTCGCCACTTCGCTCTAAGCGGGTCCAGATCTTTGTGCGCTTCGATTAATGCGGTTTAAAATGCATGCGTTCGGGTTGGAACCACAAGGAATTTTGAATAAAGCGGTATTTCGAGAAAAGCGAGTTCGTCATAACAAGGGATTACTGCACCACAATTACTTCAAAGATGAGGCACCATATATGCGCAAATTCTTACGTTTTCAAGGCTGTAATATTTTGCTTACTAGGGATAACTGACGTGCCATGGAGAGGATATGCCATTTAGAAAGCTTTACTACGTAAATGTTTCTTTTTTTTACTTTATTTTTAGATTAGGTACTAATTAGCTGATAACTGCATAAAATGCAAGTGTAGGCCGGCTTCAATACTGCGACATTGCTTCTGAAAAAAAAGGGAAAAACCTGGTGCTAGAATCAGTGAAGCTTTTTGAGGGGCATCCACGTCCATTGTACCTGTGTCAGCTGTTCCTCATGTGGGATGATAATGTAGGAAATAAATTTGTTAAAGCAGAGCATGGGTTATAAAGGCAAGCCGGATGGCTTTCAGCGCGTGTTGAACTTTGACTACATATATGTTGAGTCATTTATGGGGTAAGTAAGCATGGCCTGTACATGTTCTCTGCTTCATTTTTATAGCATGAATTAGCCAAAGAGTTCTTGCAGTTAACTAATGGGAGGCCCCTCGTGTTTGTAGTTGCACATGGTGGCGCTTGCAACTCAGTTAGGCGACATATACGACACTTGTAGGCTGGTTCCGCGGGCAGTGCAAGTCTTACAAGATTTATGTAGTGTGGTCAAAGCTCCTTTCGTGCAAAGGCAGCATCGAAGTGTGTGCCTAGCCATAGGTTATATACACTGGCCACTCGACCCTCACGGCAGATCGACCTGTTCGGTGGCACCTACTATATCAGCGCACAAAACGTGGTTCGCTTCGTGGTAGCAGGTGTCATCCCTGTGCGCTGGTTTTCTTACTTCTTGCGTTGCTTCAAATGACTGCGTCTCGTGTTACAGAAGTTTCTCCACCCAAATTTGCAGCACTTATTTATGTAATGATGGCATGCGAGACGATGTGCTGGTGTTACTGTGCCACCCAGGCATGTTGTGCACTTCTTGTGGAGTGTGAGAGGTGGTGAAGTGCTCTGACAAAAGTTTTCTGATTCGTTAAACGCGTCAACATCCTCAATCTGATTTCTCGGTGAAGCTGAGTGATTACACAAAAATGGAAAGATACGGAGGTATGTACATGTTAAAAATGGGGTTTTCGAATTTCGCCAGGTTTTCGAAATTCTCTGGGAGGCTCAACTTTCGATGGTTTTATAGGACGCTATGCCAGAAACCAGCATCTTCTGAAAACGCACCCTTGTTTTGCCAAATCTTTCTTCAAGTCTGGCGACATTTCACCAAAGCTGGCGTAGTCGGCCATGCGTAGAAGTTCAACTGGTCAGTACCACAGAAATGCTGAATGCGAGAAGCAGTTCATCAATGCAGAAAAAGTATGCACATGTCTAACAACCCTTATTCACGTTGTTTTAGGGAAGTGGCCCCAGGGTAAACATTGTTCGGCTTGACAGTATTCCCCGGAACTTCCTCAAAAGGGAAGCACCACCCATGTTGACGATTTAGCAAGTGACCAGTGGTATTGGTTGTTAGTAGTTAGGACGGCACAGTTTCTTTCCTCATTTATAGCTGCTAACTTTAGACTGTGTGGACAATATTTTAATCTGTGCCTACTAATACCCCCTCCTACCAGCCCTTTCAGATCTCCCTAATGCCATCCCGGTGATCCTACCTGGAAAGCATGGGTGGTGACTACCTGTCAACTTGGGGTGACGAATGTTCCGCCGATGATTTTCACGTCTGTATTTTTGTGTGTGTGTGTCAACGCAGCCGAAAATATTATTAGAGGTTGCTCACAGAACGCGCCTGGTCATTTTTGAACAGTGGAAGGGCAAAAACTAGTTTAAATCCCACAATTACCTTACGTGTGCCCTTTTAGAGGGTGTTCACCACAGGACCCTCAAAGTAGCCTAGGTTGAGGCTGAGTGCATAATCGGGCTTGCCTCATCCATAAAGTACAATGGCTCGACTAAATAGTGAAACTTTTATGCTACACTTAAGGTTTCAATCATGTGACAAGACATGAGATAAATGCTTTGACGCTGCGTAGTCCTCACCTGCAAATAAATGCATGGCACGGATATTGTACTGATTCACCCCATCATCAATACCTTCTTCGTGATTTTGTTGCATGCAGCCACATCATCTCCGAGCACTGTCCTAACCTATGCTTTGAGGCAGCAAAGAACCCGATGCACTGGAGGCTTTTGTGGTGCGGCATGTTTCGACTTCATGGTTGTAGGAAATGTGAACGAGTTTTTTTAAACAATAATGAAATGGCTTTAGTTGATGTTTTATTTGATGAATTAAATATCGTTTTCGAAGTGAAAAGAGTTTTAGCAGTCGTACGAGTTATAATGTTTTGTACATACTCTTACTGCATAGCACTAAGCTACAGTAAAATTCGTGTTCACTAAATCTTCTCATGATTTCTGCCGTACGAAAGCCTGCCTGGCCAGTGGTGTGGTAAATTTTGGATGGAGCACTGTGCATTCCGCTACGCTTTTTTTCTATGTATAATTCTTATTGTTCTGGGTTTTCTTGCTGGTGAAAAGTGTGCCATGCGGGAAAATAGCACCCTGCTCACAAATATATTGTAGATTTGCAGCACTGTGGATGAAGCTATGTGACTCTGAACTGGGCTGACTTGTGGCCCATTCACACTTGCAACAAAGCAACCAAAGCGACAAAAGTGATGAGATTTCTGTGGCTCTGTCGCCCGGCATCGGCTTCAACTCATGACAAGAGCGACTGGTCACGACCAATTCTTGTTGCTGCCATCACTCTTGACACAGAAGCAGGAGGCAAAAGTTCCAGATCAGATATCCTGGCACTGCACTCGCGTACTGTGCAATGTCGAAATCGAAACTCCTGTGCAGTCTAGTTCTGAGCAAGAGACAATAACAAGAAAAGCGAAAATACGTCACCAACATCGCTCGTTTCATGTGATAGTGTGAACACCGGGGGTTGGTCCAGTTCATTACCTGCTTTTGGCACTTCTGTCACAAGTGTGAAGGGGTCTTTGAGCTTAGAGCACTGTGTGGATGGTGTTCTAGAGATCTTTAGGGGTAAGACATAGCCACTTAGCGTATTTACTCACACATTGATCGCACTCGTGTAAGGATTGATCCCTGAAGTTCGTTGTCAAAATACGACTTTTTTTTTCCCGCACGCGACCGCACCCTAAACTTGCTACAAGTATATGATGAATGTGACCCAAGTCTAGCCAACTATGGTAGTGCTTAACTATGTTTCCTCCTTATTCAATGCGGACATGGCCACATTATGGCCGCAAACTTGCCCATACCGATATCGGCAAGCATGAGGTCATTATTGGGGCAGAAGAATCTCTCACTTAATGCACCTAATGTACTCACAAGACAAAAAAAAACGACGTCAGTTTACTGCATCGGAAGCCGTGTCATGTTTTGATGTACGCACTGTGACAGCAGCAGCCACTTATTTGTAAACCTGTTCTCACCTCGCAGTGAACTCGTTCGGGTGCGTTCCGTAATCCGTAAGTAAACTGCATTTGCGTCACTTCCCAACGCGGTTGGCGGTATTCTGTAGAGTTTTTGTGTTATGTTTTTATTTTTGTATTTATTCGTTATGTTCATGAGAGCCATCGTAAAAATTCAGTCCTGGAACTAACTTGCGTTTTCTGCGCTGAAACGTTCTTGGGGAAAAATTTACCTTTCGTAACGAACTCACCCTCAAAATTTGCATCGTAATTTTGGAAAAGAAAGTGTGACTATTACGCTAGAAATTACGGTATATGTGGGGCCGGCAAAGCTTCATAGAGACGTATGCTCCTCGTTGTGGTAGCCTGCACTTATACGTCTGGAACAGGCCTGGGCGTAGCCCACGTACCCCTCTAGGTGCCATCAGTTGCTGTATCATTGTGCCCGCCTACAGCATACCTTGCGAGCAGTCAAGAGTATGTTGTAGTTTGCATTTTTGTAGCCTTTCTACCAAAGGACCGACTTTGTGAATTTATTATGGAATCAGGAGTGGTTACTCTTTTCATGTAAGATTCGCTTTTAGAATTTAGGGCAAAGTTCAGAACAGTTAAAACACTTCAAAAAAAGGTAGGGGGTAAACGAAATGAGTTTTTAATGCACACAATACTGTTCACGTAAAAGCTTCCATATCACTCAGAAAACAAGATCTGTGCCCGAGGCACCGGGGATCTCGTGTTAATGGATGATCAAACCCTCTTTTGGATACACAGGACGCTACCACAACTACTACTAAACATCTGATTGCTAAAATGTAAAAAAACAGTGCTCCCGCTAAACAAAAGTTTCTCATAACAAAAGTTTGTAAATACCGTGTCTCGCAGGCTAACCTGCATGAGCTCAAGTGCTTTTATAGTATTTAGGAACGCACCAGTCTTGGTCGTATGCTTTTCACCGCTATGGCGTGCAGTCACTCAAGAAGTGAAGCAGTAAAGTGACATTTTTCGCCGTCAGAATGTTTTGTGCATTTCCATTTTTTAAACTCGACGAAAATGCTTTGCATACTTCTTTCAAGCGAAATTTATAAAAATTTGCTCCTGTCACTTTGTGAAACAGAGCACAGATGTGAGCAAGCACCTTTGTATTTTGGGCTGCTGACATGCTTTCACTGAATTGTGGCTGTGTGCAGGGCATCAATGCCTGGCAGGGGGAATGGTTTCGTGTGAGATTCTGTTGGCGCCGTGTGATAGGGCAACAAAGTTTGTACTTTAAGGCGACTATTGTTGCGCAATTGTTTCTTGTGGGTGCTGCCCTAATGGGTCACAAAATTATAAAAGCTAGTTGGCTTGTATTATCGACTAGAGTTTAGCGTGTACAAGTACAGCACTTGCAAGGGTAGCAGTTACCTTTAAACACAGAGTGCTGAAAGGGTGAAACAGCTTTTAACACCTCGAAAAACCACGAAAGAAGATCGGTGGACATGTCTAAGCGTTCTCCTAATATGAACACTGAGGCAAGGACATGTAAATGTAAAGGTTATGCGATACTATTGTTGAGACTGTTCTTTTTAAAAGGGCAGGAATGTCAGCTAGCACACATCAAACATGATGCCTTAAAACAGGCGCTCAGCTGTCTTTCAGTGTTGATATCAAATAAATGCGTCCCTGTATTGGACATGTGCTGTGAAAAGGTACATGTGGGCAAATGTGAAAGCCCAACATACCTGCTTACTACTAGTCCAAATGTGCAGACAGCCAGAGAAAAAAAGAACTTGCGAAAAAGTGCACATGAAACGGAATTCGTCGATCTCGCTTTACCCACAGTTTATACAGAGGCCTTAGCCAGTTTTCATCTAAAGATGAGGGACTTAACCTACAATCAGGAGCCTTAACAACCCCCTCGCGAGGGGCACGATCAAATGCAGAGCATTTCCGGGACGCACGACGTTAAGTAGTTTGCGTTACATTATTGTTGTTGCACTTGTGGCAACTGCTGATGAGAGAGCGCTCGTCAGCAGTAATTTGAATGAGTCAAGGATATAAGGCGCGTTCGTAGCTTCCCATTCTGTGTCGGCTTTGTGGCGCAGTGGGTAGAGCACCATGTACATTGCGTTCCGCCCGCAGGGTCGAGGAAATGAAACCAGGCGCCGGATAGCATTTTTTTATATAGTGTAAGGGGAGGGGTGCGGACTACGACTACGGACGCCTACGGACGTCAACGCGGGTGACATCGTGAGTTACTGAAATGCTGTGCATTCAAAAAAAAAAGAAACGAACCTGAGAGGTTAAGCAATATCAGCTTCTCGGCTTGGAGAAGGTAGCCAGTAACTTTGTTTATGTGCAGCTGCACATGTATTTTTTCTGCTTCTTCCCAAGTGGCAGCACCTGATAGGAATGCTCGGCAATGCGTGGCTTGGAGGGGCGGCACGTGATAACTGTGCCGTCTGGGGGCCACCATACCAAGACGACCTCAGAAAGTCCCTTTTTGTTGGCTTTTGATCTTTATGACGTAATGAATGAATGAAATTCTGTATTTTCCACTTCTGTACATCTATATATATACAGGCATTTTCGTATAACGTGGGGGGCCAAGGAAGAAAGCGGTACTAGACAGCTTTACTAGCCCTTGGCCACGTCGGGTACAAAGCAAAGACAAGGTGATCAGCACTTCAGACAACAAGTAAACGAGAAAAAAAATCAACAAAAGAAAAAAAGGGGGCCGTGTTACTGCACAACCAAAAAATGTTAATGAGTGTGTAGTCACCTTCCCTGCAAAATATTAATATCTTGTAGATTGAAATATATGGTATCCACGTTATATTTACTCGACTGGTTTAGCAATGAGGGTACAACAAAAGACAACATCTGTGAGCCGTAATTTGTTCTAGGGCATCTTACAATACATTTGTCAGGTTGTCGTGTAGGATAAGGTATATTTCGCTCGGCGAAATTTGCTAATTGAAGAAAACTTGCTGGTGGGAACAGGAAGTTTTTCTATATGCCGTCAATAAACGTATGTCGTATAAAGATAGAATACTGAATTTATAATAGGGTATTCAAGGCCGGTTGGTCTAATTGAATATTGAAAATGTTTTTCAACGTTCTTTTTTGAAGATAAATATTTTTTGTTTATTCGTCTGGGTTGTAAATCCCCAGACAAGTTGACAATAATTTGGATGGGACAGAAAAAGAGAGTGGTAGATTAGTATTTTTACTCCAGTTGATGTTACGAATCTCAGTTTTGATAACACGCCCACAACGGAAGATCGCTTATTGATCACATTGTTTACGTAAATGTTCCAATTAAGCGAATTAGAGAAATGTACTCTTAATATTTTAAAGTCGCTCACGACCTGAATAGTCTGTGGCTTATAGGAAAGGGTACAGTTTTCTGGCGGTTGCTTAATTTTAGTAAAAAAAACATAGCCTATGTTTTAGACGCATTAACTGTTAATTTATTGTTGTCGGACTATTTCTTCAGCGCCAGCAATGTTTGACTCGCAACGTAAGGGGAAGCCAATCAGTACAGGCTTTCAAGAAAATGGTTGCCATCAAGTAAAGTCAAAAATAGGACCCAGGGCCGTATTCTGCTGGGCGTCCGACGCGCGCCGGAAAAATTTCCGGCGCCCTTCCAGCGGGGTTGTTGTCCGGTGGGGTCACAGGATTGGCTCGGAGTGGTAAACGTCAGCCGGTCTGCGTCACGCCGATACATTTTGGGTATATTTTGGTGACGTCACGTAGCCAAACGGCTCCCTCGTAGGAGTGGTGAAATCCGGCGCGGTTGAGAGTACATCGGATTGTAAGGTGGCTGCGTTTATGCCGCCTGTGTTTGCACTTTTGTTGGAGCTGCTGGAAGAGGATCCCGTCCCTGAGCGTCGACTGAGTGACGGCGACCTTAAGCGCCGTTTCCATGTCAACAAGGTCATGGCGAGGATGCTGTGCGATGCACGTTAGGCATCGAGGTGCGACGGGGCTGTGTACATAAGCGAAGGTGATGTGCGCGCTGAGGTTCTTCGCTACAGGCAGTTTTCAACAGATTGTCGGTAGCGGTGATACCCTCGGCATTACGCAGCCGTCGGTCAGCCGTAGCATTCACGCCATTGCCGAGGCGCTGAAATTGGAAGCCCTTATCGGCCATCGAGGTGCAGCGAAGTGTCAACAGATACGAAGGTGCTGTGCGTGCTGTGTTCCTCTTCGCAACTAACAGTTTGCGAAGCGTTTTCTGCCACCATGAAACACTGTCCCACCCCGCCGCCAGTGGCAGCGTTCACACTGTGGTGTCGGCACTGACGGAGCTCCGACACCCGAGGGGTTTGGATACCCCAGTGACGTAAGCACGGTGGGAAGTACTAGTAGTTTTTGGCTACGTTTGTAACGGAAGCAAAAAATGATGTATCCCCACTGTTTTGCATAGAAGGGAAAAGGAGCGCGATATCTGAAAAGCAGTCACTGAAATGCGTTTGTTTTGAGCGATGTCGTGTACTGGCAATAATCTCCCATAAATTTTGAATTGTGGATGATCAAATAGTGTGTAAAAAAACTTAGCAGATGGATTCGTAATTAATCTTTTAACTTTCCTGCCTAAGTTCGCTTAAGTGAAATAATATCGAAAAGGTATGTCACTAAAATGTAGCTAAAATGAACACATTGAGAAGTATCGAGGAGGGTGGCGTCTTGAAAGCAAAAAAGCTTATAAAGAAAGATAAACAAGCGTATCGTGTTCGGCGTGTAATTGACTTCATAACGAACCGTGTAATATATGCGTAGCCTATATCGCCCTCGCCCCGCCCTGATCGTGTGTCAACTGCTTCGGCACCTTGTCACTTCGGCTGACATAATTTCCCCTCCTTGACACACAGTAAAAAGGTGAACAGTTCAGGTTGTCGGCTCGTTTAAGGGCTTATCGATTTCGAAATGCGGGGTGGGAAAGGGGGTTGTTTTCCGCAGTTGTACCGCATAGATGAGTGGGAGGGCCCTTATCTACAGTTGTAAATAACCAATTTTCCTCTCTGGTCGCCTGCATGCGTTAAGCCCCTGCTATGCGAAACAACGAAGATTAAAGAAAAGGCACACACAACACAGTGATGTCGTTGGTCGTTGCATGCAGTTTCGGAATGAATAAGTTCCAAGTAACCAAATTCTTTGTATTCTTACTCTTGTTTATTACCTGTTCCTTTCTTCAAACGGTGTACTTGTTTAATGCTTTAGTACATATTTGTGTTATGTATTTCTTTCAGGTGTGCGACGCCAATATGAAGGCCCTGGCCGTGACTGCCGACTACAGTGCCTTTGTGTGACTGGCTTTTCACTGCTTCCCGCCCTATTGTCGACGTGTAAAGCCTGGTGAGTTCTGGGGTTGATGGTGGCCACCTGCTCAAGTCGTGGCTCATGACACCCCTTGCTCGTCATCCAGGCCCCAGACACATGAAGAGAAGTACAATGCCGCACATGCTTCAATGTGGTCTGTCGTGAAGTGCAACATTGCAGTTTTCAAGAGCTGTTTTCCTAGCCTGCAGTAGCACCACCTTTTCTTCATAGGCCTCTTCTGGCAGCCAACTTTGTCAGAGTGTCTTGTGTGGCTGCCTGTTGGATTGACTGACGACAATAGCTGCAGCAGCAGCAAGTGGACGAGGGCAGCGATACAGACGACGCGGCTGAAGATGTGCCTGCTCCTGACATGTTGATTTTTGCTCCTCAAGGACAGGCAGGTGCAGAACAGGGCAACCAGTGCATCTTCAGACAGCTTGGTGGCACTGAACATGTCATTTTTAACTTTCGTTTCTGATTATGTGTGGTGTGCGGTGTTTGTTTTTGTCGGCAGAAAGTTGTTTTGTTGTTGTTTCAAGCAGCGTATACTATGCCCTGACGCGGAATTGTTTCCTGTAGAGAAGCGTCTTGTCGTTTTGTGTTTGACATCTTTGTGTGGGGATAACAGAGAAAGTTGCTTTGCTTTCGACCACTATATACTATGTCTTAACACTGTGTTGCTTGATCTGGGATAGCCAGTGTCTACTGTTTTGATTGGTCGTGAAGCCTTGTTGTAATTAAGGGAGTGGTCATGATTCTCTTCAGAAAATTCTGTTTATTACACTGTAACCGTCATTCTGCTGTGAAGCAAAGAATGATGATCCATGTACCACAAACAAAAAATAATGAGTCTACTGCGGACTCTTCTGGACACATTTAGTTCAGTCCTGTGAAGAGTTATATTATGACATAGCACAGCCATTGCACGGTGAATTTGTTTGACGATCTCTGATAGATCATATTTCTTAGGAGAACAAAATATGCAAGTATGTATCTCCACTGTTGATGCAAAAAAAAAAACAGTCCTAAAATGTTGGAGGCTGCCTCTTAACACAGAGTTCACTGTCATGGCTCACTCTGACATTCTCATGATAAGTTGCAAAATGGTCACAAAAGTTTCATTCACCCCACCATTGAACGTAATGTAGCACTCAGTGCTTTGATGACTACTTGCTTAGATTTGTGAAGAGTGATGTTGCGATTTTTTCCATCATGAAGGACACGTGCTTGTAAAAAATAATTATGACATGCCAACAGCAGCATCTACAAAGGTGTATTGAATTTTTCCTCATTAAATCAGAGTGTGACAAGTTACATTGAACTGTTGCCTTTTCCCCTGCATGCAGCAGTACCGTCCAATAGTAACCAACACTGGGAAAAAATAATCGTGACAAAATCAACTATAGCATTTCTGTAGTGATGGTACAGAGCCTTATTTAAAGTGCACAGAAACGAATGCTATCTTCATTGCAAAAATGAAGGGAACATTGATGTTTGTCATACAATGCGAAAACTGCTTTCTCTACTCCAGCTTGTTAAAGTGCCTATAGTTTCACCTAGTCTTGTTGAGGCCCACAGTACTGCATGTTAGTTGAAGGGCCTTCCACGTGCAGCAGCTCTCCAGATCCAGTGTGTCTGAAAATGTGTTCATTATAAGCTTAACGGCCAAAAACCACAAAGGGTTAAAAATTCGGTCTCTATCTTATTTAACGAAGGGTATTGCGATATACTTTAATTATTTAACCCTCTAGGATAGAGGCACTAAATAGGGAAGTGGAACTACAAAATATACTAACGTAAGAATACAGTGCAGGGGATCATTTAGAAAAATTACACCTCATTTCACAGTTGTAGCTATGCCTGTAGAAACAAGTGATTATCCCGGATGGAACCAATACCTGCGGGAAGGCGGTTTGATTCTCGGGATGTTTTAAGAAAAAAACTGAGCAAAGTGCTTCATGTTGCAGGATTAAAGACCAAATTTGTGGGCGTGGTCAATGTGACGTATATACATGCTGAGGCTGTTAAAGCAATTCGTCGCGCAGAATAGCATGTTAATATAGCTCATGAAACAAAACTAGGCGGGAAACGTATCCTCGGGACGCTAAAGATTTGAGGTCAGTACTATTTTTCATTGACGTTGCACTTGCAGCCCTGCTTTCATTAAAAAAATTAAAACGAGCTTGCCATAATATTGCTGCGAATCATGTATGATTTTGTTTACCTATTGTTTGTTTTTGCCGCCCGGCCAAGCCTGGCTCTATTATCTGTGTCAGCGAAGCGCGTCTTCCATTCCTTATTTTTATGCAGCACGGGTTATCTAATTCAGATAAGCAGACTGCTTCACCGTAACGGCACTAGCCCAGAATAATATTCTTTGATCTACAATGTTGTGGATGTCGATCGACGGTTCCAGAAACACTTGCGCCGAAAGATAAAAAGATAAAAGCCTGCAGAGCAGACGCCGCGGCATTCGATTTGACGACACTCGCCCACGCATGTTACTTTGTTGACGGCTGCTTCGCCGCCTCTGTATTCTTTTGAGTTGATAGGGGAGCACAAGTTCGCTCTATTAAACTTGTTTCTCCTTCAAGACAACTGCGTCGTCCTTGGCTTCGTGACAGTATAAGTACGCAATCTGATGGAGCGCAAAACACGCACACATACGTTTTGAAGAACGGTTTTAATTATCTGCACAAGCGAGAGTGGCCGAACGAAGGCATGGCATTAGAAAATTCATGAAAATATTATACTCACATCAGAGTACTCATATATACTGCCGCTTTGGCAACAGTTTTTTCTCCCACTCTAGAGTGGGGGCTCAAGTCTCGGAAAACGATGGAATAGTTCTCTGCAAGGTGCACGAGAAAGTGCACTGGCGTTGACGTCGCTGTTCGTCCCAAGAGAACACCATGGTGGGACGAAATCTTTGTGCACTGCCTGCACTCAGCGTTCAAATATCCCGTCTTTAAAAACAGCTGTACCGCGCGCAGCGCTCCCGGGCGCCTCTTAACTGAACAAAGTAAAAAAAAATAATTGTGCGTAGAAATGTTCAACCACCATTAGCAGCAATGGCAGTGCTAGTGAAAACATACAACAAAAAAGGTTTGTTGTATCTAAATAATTTTATAATTACTCTTTATAAGCATTTCAAAGTTATGAGATTGTCCCCGAAGGCGCTTGACACGCACTTCTGGGAGATGACGTACTAGCCGCGATCTCCAAGGACGGCGCGCGGTGGCGAGTTTTTACGTCATTTTGACGTAACGATCATCCGAAGCGCATCGGAGTCGCAGAATACGGCCCGCAGTCTCGCTCACAACACTCAGTCATGTGCTGTTCAACGTCATGCTAATAAATGCCCTAATGTCCAGGAACAGCCTTTCTGTGTAAACAATAACCCGTGAACGTCTGGGTATCCGCTGTAAAAGGTGCCAATTGTGCATTAATCATTTTTTCCTCGTTGCAACGAAAAAATGCCATTTTTGTTACGTTGTACACTGCAGGGTTTTTGATTTGTTGCAGGGACTGTGCCTGTAAGCTGCACAATGGTGGTCTTACTGAAAGTAAGACCACCATTGTATCTTGATGCTGTGATCAGTTGACTAGAGAAACCATTGAGGCCCACCATATAATTTTTTCGATAACAAATGCATTAGCACTGCTTCTATGTCGAACTGCAGTTGTTATCCGATCACTAGTTTTCACTATGCACGAGCGCCTTTTTACCGCCGCCTTTTCATGTCACCCACGTTCACCCTCAACTTTCTAGATTTTATGTTGTTAGTGCTTTCCTTTATTGCTCTTTGCCAGAATTTGTACCCGTTTGAAGTCAGCTAAATAACATTAAAATAAAGATTTATTCGTTGCGCTGTGTCCAGCCTACTCGATATTTCTTCTCCCTCCTGAACTTAATCTTGTAATATTTAGATTGAAAGTAGCCTTCAACATAAAATGAGACCGCAACACAGTAACTGGGTAGGCAATTATTCTTACTGCAAACAAAAATGGTTGCTGACTCGCTTCTTTCTTTCCCTTTTTTAGATGGAGGACTATGCGTGCAGTTGAAAAGTACAGTGATAGTAAAAAAAGCTTTAAAAAACTAAAATATAAAAAGGGAGGTGCACACTCAAGGGCACAACTCCCAGCAGTTTGATTAGAATCAGATGGGAACTATGCTGTAGGCTGTTCATAGCATGAAGCACGTACAGTTAGCAGTGCATGCAAAAGTGGCCTCTTTTTCCGAAGAGGACTTTTGAAGTAGAGTGAGGACATATTTTTGCCTGATGTGTATCAAATGAACATACTCGTTTGATACTGGCACTAACGTTTTTTCTAAAGGAGGACTGGAGGAGGCGAGATGTGTATTTTATTATTTCGTCGGTAACTTCAGTCGCAACTCTACAACATGGAGTGGGTGCTTCAATTAGATGTCTTTTTTTTCTAGACAATCCAAAGAGGATGCTGTGGAACGCTACAGGAGGTGCAGGAAAGAAGCACGTGCCTTTAGTTTAAAATAAGATGCTTTTTCTCACCAGCCCACTGCATTGAATAATGTGGAAGTCTGGAGCTACACAATTAAGTCGACACACAGAGGTTAGTCTGCTATGAAAGCTTATATTTTCATTAAAGGTGGGACACTGGTCTTAAAACAACTTCTTTTATTTTCAGTAAACTTTGAGAAACTGGTCAGACTTGTTGCTGATTTCCCACTGATGTCAAATATGGCATCATTTTTTCATTTGGCGAATAGCTTTCGAGATAATGAGAGATAATTAGATATTTTTACAAGCAACGGACAAAACAGTGTTGGTTATAAAACTGTAATCTTTACATTTTCCAATACTGTGAACCCTGGTGAATGCAATAATCAAAACAGATTTCTGATGCATCCCTTGCGACTAATTTTACAGCTCAATAAACTTCATTGTTTGAAACGCACACTGAAAATGGTTCCTTGCCACTGGCGCCACGAAAGTTCAAAGAGCTGCAAAATGAGTTCCAACTGATGCATCAAAAAACTGCTTTGATTAGTGCATTAACCAAGGTTCATAGTATTAAAAAGTGTAAAGATTCCATTTTTATGACCAATACTCTTTTGTCTATTGTTTTGAATAAAATGGCTAATTATCTCTAATTATCTCGGAAACTAATTGAGCAACTGAAAAAATAATGGCCTATTTGAAATCCGTGGGGAAAAAGCAGCACGACTGACAAGTTTCACGAAGCATCACAAAGTTTACTAAAAATTAAAAGAAGTTGTTTTAAGACCAGTTACCCCCTTTTGCATAGTGAGGCCAGCCTTTCTAGTGAGGCTAGTCCTTCTACCGTGAGGCTTGTTTCTCTAGTGAGGCTAGTTTCTCCAGTGAGCCTTGTTTCTCTAGTGATTCTAGTGTGTCACAGTGGTCCAGAAATACCATATCATGTTTCGCAATAGGCCCCAGTGCCACTGGTTTTCGCAACAGGGTTGTCTTGTATTTGAAACGATTCTGGTGACTTAAGGCTAATGCTGACGATTAGGAGCGTGGCCGGTGACGTGCCGACGTGCTCGCCGAGGCGAGCAGTCAGCTGAGTTGGAAGAACGCTGGGTAATAGCGCCCTATCGCCGCGCCATCTACACTGTGCTCCGTGAGTGAAAAGCACCCTACCAAAAGCCCTCGAGTTGAATCTCGTGCTCTATTGTCTTGTTCTCCCGTCGAAGTCTTTCTTCCTCGAACTTCTTTCTTTACCTTCGTAGTCGCTCGATCTCGAGCCGGTACTCGCGCATCTTTGCGTCGTGTTTGTTTTTCTGCTCTCTCATTCTTTACTCCCGCTCAGGTTCTGGCCCCTGCATCTCGAGCTCCCGTTCTCACTTTCTTTCCTCTCGCTTGCGGTTTGCTGCTGCAGTCTGATGTTTAGCGCTCTCCTTGTTTTGATCAGCTGAATGTATTGCGACCACTCATCATAGTCATCGCCAAAATCCAGTATAGCCTGTTTCAGCTCTGGCTTTGTCAGCGCGTCTGAAACATCCATGCGCAACGGGTTTCCAAGCTCTAACAACTGCGGTTTTAAAGCAAAGCCTTCTAGCTGTACCTGCCAATGCCTCTTTCCTGGCGTGCGGGACAAGAAACTCGCAACGCGGCTGGGACCACGTGACAGGACACCGGTCATCCTTTTCGGCCAAGATCGAGCATAAGGTGGAGCGAGGAGACTTTCCAACCTTCAAACGAGCGGCGTGCATTCCTTCTTGGAGGGGACGTTCCCCTGGCGTGATGTGAGCAAACCGCTTTCCCAACCCGCCGCGGTGGCTCAGTGGCTAAGGCGTTGCGCTGCTGAGCACGAGGTCGCGGGTTCGATTCCCGGCCGCGGCGGCCGCTTTTCTGATGGAGGCGAAAAGCAAAAACGCCCGTGTGTACGAGATTTCGGCGCACGATAAAGATCCCCAGGTGGTCAAAATTAATCCGGAGCCCTCCACTACGGCGCGCCTCATCGCCTACGTTGCGTCGGCGCGTTAAACCCCAGAATCAATCAATCAATCAAACCGCTTTCCCCGTCAGCTTGCTAGCACTGAGACACGCCCCATTAGTACACGGGAAGGTTTTTCCTCTCACCTCGTCACTCGCATTTTTAGCTACACCCTCATTAAGCAAACACCAAACGGTGTTCTCGTTCTCCTTTCCGACTGTCAAAACTACACTACATCCAACCTGCCTTATCTCGAAAGACGGGTCACACGTCCGCGTTACCGGAATCTAAACGAGCTCTAAACCGATCTCGACCATTGCTCGAGATCGGTTACCTGAACTCGTAGCAGGACGAAATCTGCTTTCTCAGTGGCCTACAAAGAATGGGCGCGTTGGTGTGATTAAAAAAGGAGAGAGCTCAGTTCAATGACTAGAGCTGAAATCGTAGCTCCAGGCCCCAGAAGTGGCCTGTAGACGCCTGACTTTCTCGCTCGCTTTGTTTTTCCTTAAGCAGCTTCCGAACTGTACGATTACGTTTCTTGTTTTGTGGGATATTTCAAATCACGCGAAATATCCCCTTTGAAGTTCGTGCGCTGGGCTTAAGTACTGCTAGGATAAAATGTAAGTAGTTTAGTCGGGTATTCGCGTATTTGTTTATTTAATTAAAAGCCTGATGATGCTTCAGTGTAAATGTGTCTTCGCACTTGCCGGCGATTCGGCGTCATCTTCTTGTGTTGTTGTGTTGCTTTCCTGACCAAAACAGAAACGTTGCTATGGAGCCTCTATTTTTCCACTGACCGTCCAAGTGACGCTCCAGTACGGTGTCGTACAACCCAGGATTGGATTAGGTCGTGTGTCAAGCAATTCTCTTCCAGAGCATCCTTTCGGAATACGGTTGAAGGCACTTATCCACCCGGATCTCGCATACCCAGGGGGGAGAATGTTGCGCTTGTGCGGGCCGCATTCATGTGCGCGTGTCTCGCATAGTTTTGCGGGGTCCCCCAGTGTGAAAAAATGCTGCCTCGGAGAAGACCTAACGTACCTGGGAATTGCTGGATAAAGGGCCCCTCGTTGCCGGCGTGATTCAAACTTCGGCGGCGTCAGACGCGGGAAGTTGATACGTGACCTGGCGAGGCAGACGCCGCAACGGAGACCTCCTCTATCCCCTCTTTCAGATTCAGCGCGCGCCGCTGATACTAACCTCTCACTAACCCTCGAAAAGAGCGTTGTGTGTGTGTGTGTATGTGTGTGTGTGTGTGTGTGTGTGTGTGTATAATGTTCTCGCCATTTGCAAAAAGCAGACGGAGAAGGTATTTGACAGTTCGCGCTTTGGGGATGAATAGGAGGCTCTGAGAGCAGAACGTCGTTCTTTTTGGAGCAGCGAATCAATGCTGTCAATCTGCTCGAGTCCTGTACTCTAACCTTGCCCGTCGGGCATTGTTCCTGTCTTGCTTCGACTCATGCCTCGCCATGCTGTAAACCAGTTGAGTTTGCCTTCGGCTTCCGGGTCGTCATCTCCAAGGCAGCAACATTGGGTGACCACTCACCACCGCAGTACCACCCGCATGACCGAGGCAACGGATCTCGGCTCCGGGACACCTTTCCTAATGCAACAATAGGTTTGCCAGGGGTGTGATGACAAGTTCGCAACACCCTCTGTGTGTCTAATGGTTGTGCGCCGATAGGGCTTCACTTTAACAGTAAAATGAAGCATAGTGGAGAAAGTGTAGGTGTCGTGGAAAGTACTGCAGGGAGAAGAAAAGTCATGGAGAGCACAAGAGAGAAAAACATCGTCAACACAAACCCATCAAAGAACAGGAAGAATTGCTGCAGCTCCACAGGGACCCTCATCGGAGATAATTTCTGGCCAATTTCTTTGCCCGGACTATCCCACATTTCTATCTGTACCTGTCGGTAAAAAGTCATGTATTGTGCCATCCGACATTGTCTCACCGAATATGACTCGTCCAGTACGCGTTCTGGAAACAGACAGCGCAAAAATGAGAAAGCCTTCTAGAAACAAACAGAATATACCTAAGATTTCAAGCAGAAGTAAAACACTCCTGCAGTGATGAATTATTCAACAAGAGTTCTAAAGATTTATGTTAGTAGGCCTTACGACGGTGCATCGTACTCCGACTTCAAACAGTCTTTGTTGTTAACGAGTACACACTTTTGCTTTTAGAAGTTTTTCAATGTCGTTGTGAATTCCAGAATGTTCAAATTCTGGGTATTGCCTCTCCTAATTTTATTGGTAGGGTCAGCACAACCATCCCCTATTATTTTAAAGGTATAAAGACGGGTCCATAAATAAAAGCAAAACCAGCGTTTATCTATTGCGCAAATAGTCACAGAATGCTGAGCACGAGGACGCGGGTTCGAATCCGGGACACGGCGGCCGCTTTCCTGATGAAGGCTAAAAGAAACACGCACGTGTCTGCCAGATTTCCGCACATGTTAAAGATACTGAGCTGTTCAAAATCACCCTCCATTAAGGTGCGCCTCATCGCCTGCGTTGAGTCGGCGCGTTAAACCTTACAAGATATCAACTATTCACCAAAATATGCCGCACGGGAATTGCACTTCCAGAAAACCAAGCACGAACATTTCCCCGGATGCGCAAGACCAGACTCCCGTGTTACTCCACTCCCTACTCGAAAAGTGCGTTATAGATAGTCAGCATCCTTTGGGCCAAAGAAGGATTACTACCAGTTCTTAGATGCCGCATTCTACAAGAAGGCGCCTATGTTCTGCATTCTCACCTTGATTCGATAGGTAAGTCCATTACGTGCGCTGCGTAGGCAGATGATAATCCGCCGGAGGCTCACGCATACTCAGCTCTATGGCACCAACTTCGCTGATCACAACGCAATGTGTCAGTTGCAGGACGTCTTTAAAAGTGGCCCCCAAAATTTATTTATCGGCCCACAACAGACCGCATGCGGAAGAGAATCCGCAGTTAACGACGACTTAGACCGTACCAAAAAGTGTGTGTTGAAATAAAACAACGAGTGCCTCAGAGTGCACATAGATGTCTCGTAAGGGACAAAGCATTAAAGAAAATCCCGCAAGTGAGGTTCATCGTTTACAGTTTTATTGCCACTAAATAAATTCTTAAGTTTTGCCTCAACTACCTGACAAAAAAAAAATCGTTTATGCCGCTTCCCTTTGCAATGGTTCAGTAATACAATGTACAAAATTTTCTCATAAAAATGAATGAAACTGTTCGGTAACTTCTTAAAAATGTTTAGCGCAAAACACCAAAGACGATACAGAAGAAAGGAGACAGGACAAGCGCTATCTTTCAATTAAACTTTATTCATCGCCGGAGCTGGTAAATAAAAAAACCACTGGAGCATCCGCAGCACATTCCACAGTAGGGCATCACAAGTATGCAAATGGGTGAATCATCGAAACGCTCGAAAAAAGATTTCTGTGCGTTAAAAAGGACAAACGACGTATCGCTGATACAATTATCGCCCTTTTTCTTGATATAGAAAGCTTCGAAAATTTCACGTGCTGTAACATCTCTGCTCCTGCCCAGAATCTTAATCTCCCCCAGAAGTGGCCACACTTGCAGGCACTGCAATGCGGGGGCAAATGCGCACGTCCTTTGTTATTAACCGACAATTTATGTTCCTGTGTTCCGCCGTTGATACATCTGCCGGTCTGGCAAACGTAGACTTTTCCGCATGTAAGTGGAATCTGATACACGGCGCCTCTAGCGCAGTCCACAAAGGGCCTAGCATGCTTCTTGTTACTTCCTTGCTTTTTTCGCCCAATGGAAGAGGTGAGCTCTCTAAGTCAGACCAGCTTACGCGGCGCCGAGAACAGGATCGGAATCCCATGCCGGTAGTTCACCTTCTTGAGGTGATGGGAGACTTTGTGGATATACTCCACCACTTCGGGTTGTGCCGTACATTGCGTTGGCTTTGGGGTTCTTCCAGAGGTGCCTCCTTTAACCTTCTTGAGGAGTGCCTCAGCGACTGAATACAAAACGGTGCACGGGAAGTCGGCTGAAAGCAGCCTTTCAATTTGCTTATCCAAGCTAGCCTGCATGGAGTGGGGAAACGAATTGGAGAGAGCCGATTCTAGGCATGAGTGAGCGATTGCTCTTTTCACCGACTTGAAGTGTGCAGAAACAAAATTAGGAGGTCTTTCTGTGCCCGTGGGGAATAACGCCAGCACAAAAGCTTGGTGCCTAAGTTAATGTAATATCTAAAAACTGCGACAAGAGTTTTACGACAAGTTAGTTTTAAAAGTTTTCTAATGCGTGGACGATTTTTAGTGGTTTTAAACAAACAATACTTTGACACACACATAATCTGTTGACTTTATTTCAGCCGCTTTGCGGCCCCATGGGAAGAGCTTAGATTTTACGCACGAGATTCCTTTGGAGAACTCGTTGCAGTTTTTTGATGTTGCCATTAATTTAGGTGCCAAGCAAGTCGGATGCCATTATTTACCAGGTGCACAGAAAGAGCTCCTTTCTTTTGACTCTGCACTCTCTAAGATGGTGAAAAGGGCAATCGCTCAATCATGCCTGGAATCGGCTCTCTCCAAGTCGTGTCCCCACTCCATGCAGGCTAGCTTTCGTAAGAAAATTGAATGGATTCTTTCAGCCGGCTTCCCGTGCATGGTTTTATGTTCAGTCGCTGAGGCACTCCTCAAGAAGTTTGAAGGAGGCACCTCTAGAAGAACGCATGAGCCAGACCAATGTACGGCACTACGCGAAGTGGTGCCGTATATCTACATAGTCTCCCATCACCTGAAAAAGGTGGCCAACACGCATGGGATTCCCATCCTGTTCTCGTCGCCGCGTAAGCTGGTCTGATTTAGAGCGCTCACCTCTTCCAATGGGCGCAAAAACAAGGATGTGACAAGAAGCATGCTAGGCCCTCTGTGGACTGCGCTACAGGCGTTGTGTATCAGATTCCACTTAAATGCGGAAAAGTGAACGTTGGCCAAACCGGCCGATGTATAACCGACCGAGCACAGGAACATGAATTGTCGGTTAAGAACAAAGGAAGTGCGCATTTGCCCGCGCATTACCATGCCTGCAAGTGTGAGCCAATTCTGGGGCAGATTAAGATTCTCGGTAGGAGCAGAGATGTGACAGTACGCGAACTCTTGGAAGCTTTTTATATCAAGAAAAAGGGCGATAATTGTATCAGTGGTACGTCTGTGGTCCATTTTATTTCAGCGAAATCTTTTTTCGAGAGTTTGAGTGATTGACACATTTGCGTACTTGTGATGCCCTACTGTGGCGCATGCTGAGCGTGCTCCAGTTGTTTCTATATTTAACAGCTCCCGCGGGGAATATTATTAAAGGAAAGTAAGTGCCTGTCCAGTCTCTTTTCTTGTGTATCGTGTTTGGTTTTTTGAGCTAAACATTTTTAAGAATAATGAAACAACTAGGCCCTCAACAAGTTGTGTTAAATTACTTTAGGTTACTCTTCGGCGCAATTTCATGGTATTGAAGTTTTGTTTTATTGCCAAAGCAACGAAAGTTTAAAATTTAAGAATCTAATGCGACAATGTTTCACTCGGCTTTATTAGGGCAAATAGAAGAACACAGGCTGGGGTTCCAGTGTAAGGCGGATGACGTGGGATAAAAACTAATAAATGACGGGGAGAATGTGTCGGAAAACAGAGGTGGAATCTGCGCGTCAGCAGTAAAGTGAGACGCCCTTTACCTTGTCAGGTACGAGACCAGAATAATGGGGACATGTATGACCAGTGTCAGCTGTACCACGCGTTTAGAACGGACCAGCCTACATAAACATCTTGTTCGGTGCTGAATCAACGGACAAGGGGGTATCTTTTCAAAGCGTCTGTTTGGGTGTGTGACGCCACCTGACTTCGGTGGTACCACGGGCGAGCTACGATGGGAAGCGCGGCCGCTATAGTTTTGTACGCTCAAAACGAATTAAGATTCGCACAAAGGGATCGAACGATCCCCTTCGTATATACTAGCGCAAAAAAAACAATGTGAAAAGCCTCTCAAGGCTATGCTTTGCAACTTTATTTGTTACGCCAGCCCAGCCGGCCCGTAAACAAACAAAGAAAACAACGCTAAGAACCTCAACCACAATAAACAGTTTTGCTCGAACTTCACAGGCCGGATTTTGAGTGGGAATCTAGGAACAAGCTTACCTAATTCGAGGTAAGGTCACCTCACACGGCACCTATCTGATGCTGCTCGGCTTGTTTATGCTGAATTGTAGTCAAACTTTGCAAGATGCGCTTATTGAATAGCAATGCATATTTGTACAGAGCGGTGAATAACCCATGTAACAAGCGAAACAAGCCTATTATTGTATTCTGTAACTCTGTATAAAAAGAGAACTAATTTAATAAACTGATACAACGAACAACTGAAGCGAAGCTCTACATGGTTGCCCAAAGGAACAGAACATACAATGTTCATTACAAACGTCAAGAACACGCGTGCCAGAAAAATGATGGCCCATCTTCTCACTTCACTGCAAATGTCGCCCAAAACACCGCAGTATTCTTCCGCTACTGTCCCACGGCCATTCCACTTGTGTCTCTCTTACCCTCGCGTCTCGGCACGGCTACAGTAAACACGACGGAGGTTTGCTGAAATCAAATAAATGTTCGCGCGTTCCACTGTTTCTGCGCAATCTATTTGATCGTTTTATTAGTGTTGGACACGTCGAAATGCCGCCACGTAGCACATGATTGGGCTTGAGCTCTGGTGGCATTTTTCGTACAATTTTCTTTTCTGGTATTCTTTATTTGCGGATGAAATAGCAAACTCAGAACCATTTTCACTTAAAAGTAATGTTTTGATGCTACGCATCGAATATGCGTGTTTTATTTTAGGTAAACAAGGTAGACGAGTAGACAGTATCATACCACATTCTTTTGGTAGAAATGCTTTGCCTAAGAAAACTACCTGTTTCAGAATTTTTGCGTCTTCTGGCTGGGTGGTTGAATAGCGCAAAAGACAGACATACGAACAGGAACAAATGGAGACAAACATTTTCCTCGGCACATACAACACTTGCCCTTACCAAACATGCACGGTGGAGTATTTTTAATTATGAGAATATAGCAGTTAATCAAAAACAAACCACTTTACAAGCAGTTATCAAAAAAAAATGTAACTCGGGGTTTATAAATATGAAGACATTAAAAAAAAAGTTAAACGTTGTTGCTACTGTGCAAATTAAAACGTCTATTTCACAAAAAAGTAATAATTACTTACGCCTATATATTTATATTTGCTTACAATTATGCATTAATATTTTTTAACTAAATATGTGCATAAATCATACGCTTATCAAGAGTGCGACGTTGTGTCACAACTGTATTTTGCTCGATTTTTTTACGGATATTGCAGACCACTGGTGGTGACAAAGGAGGAACATTCAAAACGCTGTCGCTCTCCGGGCCGCGCCCTGCGTGAGATCTACGAAAAAAATTTTCGTAGGCACAATGTGATTGCGTTGTATTTGAAACAATTGTGATGGCTAAAGGCTAATGCTAACGTTTACGAGCGTGCCCGCTGACCTGCCGACGTCCCCGCCGGTGCGAGCAGTCACCTGCGTGGGAAGAACGCTGGGTAATAGCGCCCTATCAGCTCGCTATCTACCGTATGCTCTGTGAGTGAAAAGTGCCCTACCCGTCCCCAGCCGCGTTCGAAGTTTCTCGTATTGGCAGGTAGAGCTAGAAAGCTTTGCTTTAAAAGCGCAGTGGTTGGATCTTGCAAAAGAATTGCGCATGAATGTTTGAGATGCGCTGATAAAGCCAGAGCTGATAAATGCTATAGTCGCTTTTGGGGCTTAAGATGATAAGCTGTCGTAGCGCATTGGGCTGATCAATTACAAGGAGATTGCTAAACATCAGGCTGCAGAGCTAAAGCGCCAGCGAGAGGAAAGAAAGTGAGATCGGGAGTTCGAGATGCAGAGGCAAGTACGGGAGTACGAGGAAAGAATGAGGGTGCAGAAACTCAAACACGACGAAAAGATGCGAGAGTGTTGGCTCGAGATCGAGCGACTCCGAAGGGAAAGAAAGAAGCCCCAAGGAGAGAGACGCCAGCGGGAGAGCAAGACAATAGGGCACGAGTGGAATTCGAGCATGTATAAGTAAATGCCGACTTAGGATTGTGCGTGAAAAATACTTCGTTCTCGCGGAAACAACGATGCCAGTGTTGACAGCAGAAGACGCTCAGATTCTCGAGTAGGAGCCGACCATTTCGGCCCATCAGCGTGACAAGGCGGCTGTGAGATATAGTAAAAACGCATTAGCTAAGGCTATCGAACGAGGGCTCTACACGTCCACTAAGTGCGACAATGTGTTGGCGTTTCTATCGAAGATCTCGTCACAGTGTTCAGATGGCTCAAATTCGCGGGAGGCATGGGTGTGGCTGCCGACCTGAACGCGAACATTTCGCGAGATATCGACGTTTCGCAGGAGTACGTAATCGATCAGGCTACCGAGAGGCCATACGAGAGCGCTGAAACAGAAGGTGTTTCTTCGGATGGCAGTTCAGAATCGAGCGACGTTGTTTCGAAGCGTGCAGTCGCGGTACCAAGTGGTTTCCACGGTTAACTTGGGGGTAATGACGATCTCGCCCCTGAGTGAGCAGATTATGTCCTTTCACCACCTCAGGTAACGGATCTCGAGCAACGGTCAGTGGAGCTCGTTTAGATACCAGTGACGCGGACGCGTCAGCCGTCTTTCGAGACAGGGCAGGTTGAATGTAGTGTAGTTTTGACAGTCGGGAAGGAGAACGAGAAGACCCTTTGGTGTTTGCTTACTGAGGGTGTTGCTAAAAGGGCGAGCAACGAGGAGAGAGGAAAACGTTACGCGCGTAATTACGGTGCGTGTTTCAGTGCGAGCACGGCAACGGGGAAAGCTGTTTGCTCACGAAGCGCCAAGGGAACGCCGCCACCAAAAAGGAGTGCGCGCAACTCGTTTGAACGCTGGAAAATTCCTCGCTGCGCCATATGCTCGACTTTGGTCGCAAAGAATGACCGGTGGCCTCTCACGTGGTCCCAGCGGCCTACAAAGAACGGGCGTGTTAGTGCGATTTAAAATCGAGAGAGCAGAGGGCAATAACTAGAGCGCCAATCGTAGCTCCCGGCCCAAGAAGTGGCCTGTAGACGTCTGACTTTCTTGCTCGCTTTGTTTTTCCCGAAGCAGGTTCCGACCTGTACGATTACATTTCTTTTTGTTTGTGTGGGGCATTTATAATCACGCGAAATGTCACCTTTCAAGCGCGTGCGCTGGGCAAAAGTACTGGTCGGGTAAGATATAACTAGCTTAGTCAGTTATTCGCGCATTTTATCTCAACAATCAGACTGGTAGATTTTTCTTTACACTTGGCGGCAATAGGGTTGTGTCTATTTGCGCTCTTCTGTTGCTTGCCTGACCAAGCCAGAAACGTTGCTGGGGAGATACTGTTCTTCCACTGACCGTCGCAGTGAAGCCCCAGTACAGTGTCGTACAGCCCAGGCATGAAGTCAGGCGTGTCTCGAGCCCTTCTCTTCGAGAGCATCCGTCTGGACAACGATTGAGTTCGTTTAGCCATCGGGATTTCGCACCCATGGGGGAGAAGCTGTTGCAGTTCAGCGCCCCACTACCATGTGAGTGCGTACTGCAAAGTTTTGCCAATCCTCCCAGTGTCATAGAAAGCAGCTTTGGATAAGCCACATAGCGCCTGGTAACGGCAGGGTGAAGGGCGCCTCACTGTCAGCGTGGTTCAAACTTCGGCGGCGTCAGACGCGGGAAGTTGAGACGTGACCGGGCGGAGGAGACGCCGCAACGGAGATTTCCTCTCTCCCCTCTTTCAGACTCGGCGTTCGCGGCTACTACTTACCCCTCACTAACTCTGGAAAGAGCGTTGTGTGCGTCTGTACTATGTCCTCGCCGTGTGAAAAAAGCAGGGGGAGAACTTGTTTGAACGTTCGCTCTTTGTGTATATATAGGGCGCCCTGAGAACCGGAGATCGCTCCTTTTGGAGCAGCGAATCTATGCTGTCACTCTGCTTGAGTCCTGTACTGTGAACGTGCCCGTCGGGGCATCTTTGCTGGCTTGCTTCGTGTCATCTCTCGCCGTGCAGTAAACCGGTTAAGTATGGCTTCGGTTTCTGGTTGCCATCCCCAAGGCAGCAACATTGGCTGACCGCTTCCCACCGCACTATTATAACCATGTCCGAGACGATGCAGCTCGTCTCGGGGACGCCTTTCCGAATGCAGCGGGTTGGCAGAGGTCGGATGACAACTTCACAACACGCTGTGTGTCTCCAACGGTTCTGGTGCAGATAGCGCTTCACTTTAAAAGTAAAATGAAGCATAGTGGAGAAAGGGCAGCCGTCATGTAGGGTACTGTTGGGAAGAGAAAACTCAAGGAGACGAGAAGAGAAAAACATCGTAAACGCAAACCCCTCTGCAAATAGGAGGAATGGCTGCAGCTCCAGATCGACAGTCATTCGAGATAACTCCTCGCCCGTTCTTTATCCGGAATGTCCAACATTTCTCTCTGTACCTTTCCGAATAAAAAGTCGTGTATTTTGCCATCAAATATTGCACGCCTTCTGCGAAGAGTAAGAGCCAAAATGAGGAATCCTTCTAGAAACAAATAGAATTACCAAAGCTTTCACACATAAGTAAAAAACACCTGCAGGGGTGAATTATCCCACAGATGTCATAAAGATTTACGTTGATGGGGTTTACAACGGTGCACCCTGATCCGAATTTCAGCAGTCCTTGTGGTTAAGCAGTACACTTTGGCTATTAGAAGTTTCTCATTTTTTTGGGGCATTCCCGGATGTTGGATTTCTGGGCCTTCGCTCCCTTAATTTTGTTGGTAGTCTGAGCACAACCATCCCCTATTATTTTAAAGCTCGAAAGATGGCTGCATATTAAAAAGCGAGATATTCAGCGTTTATCTATTGCGCAACTATTCGCAGGATGCTGAGCACAAAGGCGAGGGTTGGGATCGAAACCGCGGCGGCCGCTTTTGGTATTGTCGCGAAGCGGATGTCTGTTGATGTTTTCTGTTTGTTTTGAGCTCTGTGCTCGCCGACAAGGCTCTTGCTTCCAGGTGTTGGGTGTGAAAACGCTTTGAACCGCTTTGAATCGTTATCATAGCGCAGATGGAGAGAATTGGTCGAACAGAATGTTGAAAAACTAAATAACAAGGAAAGTATAAAAACTACGAAAAATGCTCAGCTTTGTAACGCCCTTCATTTACAAAAAATGCACATTTGGCGCAAGTAACACCTGTGATGGTTATAATAGGGTAAATGGAGATAATTGGACGGACAGGACTTTGAAAAACCAAGAAAATTGGCTCTAAAAGACTCACACTCAAGAGGAGCGGCATAAGAATGCTGCGCATTAGTAGACATTTCTCTTAGTTTCTGCGATTTTTTTTAAAGTGGCCTCGTTTCATTCGCGCTTACATTATTAGCGAGTTATTATTGTACGCGGAAGCGCAAGGTCGCGGCTCAGCATTTTAACCTGGGCATGAAAGAACTCTTGTGCATGGAAAGTTTAGATCATATAAAATAATGCCACAAATAAATGGGTTGATATGGCTGCAATTACCCTAAAACATTTTTAATTTGTGCCCTTCTGGAACATCTTCACGATCTGAATTCTCATTCAATGAGGTTTTACCTTTATAATCTCACAGTGTTTTGCCACCTGATTTATCAGGCCTCAAAGCACATACCACGAAATAAAAAAAACTCCCTATATTCATAATGCCATGATACAATCAAAGCTGTAAAGAAAGTATCTGTATACCTTAAAGAGGCAGTGACACAAAAATTTTGCATCTTGTTTTTTTGTTGCGATAAGTAGTTAGTGACCTACTTATAGCCTTTAGAAACCTCATTTGCTTCAGCGTGCGACGGTTGTTTAATTAGAGGCATTTTCAATACGGCCAGTCGCAGTTTCGGTTTCAGCGAGTGCCGCGAAACGATGGATTTTGTGGATTTTGTGTGAACAAAGCTGACCACGTGACCGTCGGAGGGATATCACAGAGCAGAGCCGTCGTAGCACTGTCGAATCCGCATGGACGGCAGTTTCTGCCCTCACGTACTGATCTCGTGAGGCGCTTAATTAAAAAGCGACCGTGGATGTGACGCAGGCGCTGCGAGTGCAAATGCTACCGCGGCTAAAGAACGACGCGCCACGCTCGATACGATGGATGGAAAGACGCGCGCTGGGAGCAGCCGGGCGGTCTGCCTACAGGTCCGCCTACAGATGTGTTTGGCTTAGCACGGCGGCGGATATTCGAGTGCCGCTCTTGTAAGAGGTGCAGATGACAATTTTTAATGCAACCCGCCATCGCATCATTAACTCCTTCCTCATGTAAGCCACCATAGTCGGTACTTGGGGACAATTTCGTGCAGCGGTAACAAGCTATCACTCGAGCTACCTGCGCCGGCCTGGGCCACTTCGCGGCCGTGGCAGCCGCCTGCACAGTGACCGTGCGGCTAGCTCAGTGGGCTTTTCGTGTCTCCGGCGCGTTTTCGCATCCAATGGTAATAAACAGTAATAGAAACAGAGTGCCTGGAATCGCTGTAGAACTTTGGTCGCGGCCAGCTGCCCGATTAGCTGACGAAATCACGGCGCCTCCGCCGCCAACGATCGGGTTGTTCGTTCTCGAGAGCAGAAGCTCCGCTCTCCGGCCCTCCGATTGGAGTGGCGAGCCGGGCGAGCCGGCGAAAAACGCCGGCAGTGGGGAAGCGGCAAACACAAACTCGTGACGTGTTTGGATGTTGTTTATTTACACAATATCTTTGGGATGTCGATTGCGCGTGGTCCTCTGCTGGCAGGTCGGTTCAGATTCGCACACTTTAAAATTGATTTTAAATATGTTCTAGGGGGTATTCGCCGCTGATATTTTGCAGATGATGTATATGTGTTCCCACCAATCTACCTCCGAAGTTATCTCGCCTTCAAACTTTTGTGTCAGTGCCCCTTTAAACCTATCCGGATCTTGAAGTGATAGTGTACTCATACAAGCTTGGGACACTAACAGAGAACTGAGTTGGGTATGTAAATTTTAGGTATTTTGTTATTCTCGAATTCATGAGCATGCACAAGTGTGAGATGAAAATTACATTAATGGCACCATGTCCAAGGAACGATGTTTTCTTTTATTTGATATCCAAAATACAAATGTGAACACAGAAGAATTATACTTAAATAACAAATACAAATATTAGCAGATTGCCCTGATGGAACACAAATTAATTTTTTTGTGGAAGAGCAAATAACGAACCGTCAAGATAAAATTATTGTTTTCATTTATGGAATTTTCAGCAGCTTGCTGCTTACAAAACAGGGAGAAAACTCGTCTTTTTTGCAGGCTACTGCTAGTATAACGCCCGACGTTTGGCCTAAAGGTGGCGGGTATCTCATGTCCTTAATGTAACATATTTCCCAACAAAGAAAAAGTACATTATTCGGGCTTTAATTATGGTCAAGGTACACCACTTCCGATGATGTAGATGGCCTTTGTAGAATCGCCACAAGCAATCTTTGGCCCGGGAGCTGCTGCTTCTGGAATGTCGTCGCACTGGAATGGAAAGAGCGTTGCTAACATTTCAAAAACTTTGAGTCACGGGTAGCAATCTGTTGTGTTGGAACTGCGTGAAGAAAAGAAACGGTAGGTGAAAAAATGACCAGGCATAAAATGGTGGGGGTATTTATTGGGGGTAAAACGGTACTGCCTGAAGGGGCGCAGCAGAAGTATCACCGACGCGTTAGCAGATATGTGAAAATATCATAAATCAGGTAAGTGCATCACTGTATTTCAGGCAAATATTTCTTTCTTACTTTCTTGTAGATTCAAACGCTCTCCAAGAGGATGTTTTCTTCGTATACATAGGAAGGCCGAGCGCTTTTTCAGTGAAAAGGCGTGCGAAAAAACGTTGCCATAATTTTATTTGACGGAGACACGTCAATTTCACGTCGAAAAGAAACTCTGTTCACTCTTATATGCGGAGGGTAATGTGCCCTAGTTTTTTTTTATGAAACAATTTCCACCAATAGTATGGCGCAAAACATTTTCTTAAAGATGCAACAAGATTGCTTGCAATATCTTTTGCTAAAGCATAGGTAAACTGCACACCCCGAGCAACCGCCAGCGCATCTTTAACAACATTAGAAGCCACCGCTTCGAGCGACCTCCACGCCGGCGACGCGCCGCGTTTGCGCTGCCAATGCTATCATGTTTCAGCAAACCGCGAGTTGACACTCTAGACAGACGACAGCTGTGGTGAAGACAAGAAGATGGGGGCTGGTGTTACTCATGAATATTGCATCATGTGAAAACTTTACCACTTAAACACACCGTAATGAATTTTACAAATCGCCACAGAATCAAGACTACTCAACGCGCCAGAAAATTCACTAGCCGAAACGACGACGCGAAAACCTAGTTACGAAAAAACGTTACATAACTTTTGGCTACGCCTACCGAACATGACAAACAGTGGCCATGGAAAATTGAAAAATGCAGAATTTTAAACTGGGTTTTATGTGCCTTGACCTGGACAATGAAACACATGGAAAAATGCAATTTCTTTATGACACCACCATAATGATCATAATGGTAACGCAAGTACCCCACATGTGCAAGCGTTTCCATTTTTCGCCTGGATCCCAAAACGGCCGCCGCACAGGGAAACCGTATTCTGTCTATATAGCACGTCACGTTTACCGTGCGGCCCCGGGTAGAGGAGAATGATTTTGGCGCGGGCTTCTTACGACGACGAAAAAGGCATAATTTTATGGCCATTACTAGTTGTCTGCAAACACTAATTCTTACAGTCGGCGCCCCCCACCCCTCGAAAAAAGAATGTCTGGCGCTTTACGTTTGCATTTATTTATCTCCATCGTAGATGTGGCGACGACGTTTCCCGCTTCCGACGGCGAGTTTCGACGAGCGGCGTGCGGCACCACCGCTCACCACCCGTTTCAATTTGGCGCCGCGGCGTCCTGGAAGCAGACGACGCGCCTCCCTTGCTATAGCGACGGGGCGCATGCGCAGAGAGCAGTGGAAGTGCGATCAAGTGCGAAACATCCCCCTCGCGAGCGGCACGATCAAATACAGAGCATTTCCGGGGGCGCACGACGTTAAGTAGTTTGCGTTACGTTAAAGTTGTTGCACTTGAGGCAACTGCGGACGAGAGAGCGCTCGTCAGCAGTAATTTGAATGAGTCAACGATATAAGGCGCATTCGTAGCCCTCCATTCTGTGTCGGCTTTGTGGCGCAGTGGGTAGAGCACCATGTACATTGCGTTCCGCCCGCAGGGTCGAGAGATCGAAACCTGGCGCCGGATAGTATTTTCTTTTATATAGTGTAGGGGGAAGGGTGCGGACTACGACTACGGACGTCAACGCGGGTGACGTCGTGAGTTACTGAAAGGCTCTGCATTAAAAAAACAAGAAATCCAGGGTCTTACCTATCCTTTCGTGTTCAACCGGGCTATGCCCGCAATACACACTCCGGCCGGCTTGACATGGCGCCGCTGCTTAGCTTGCATGACCCGTGGCCCTAGTAAACCCATCGCATTTGCAGTTGTTTCGACTGTTACACCGACGTAGAAGCACACATTTGATGTCAGCGGAAGCGAATGTGGTCAAGAAAGTGTGAACGCTTGGAACTAAGCATGGACTACATAGAGCGAGAGTCAAAGCACGGGGCCCCAATTTGCTCCGCTATAAATTCCTCGCACGTGCGCGATGGAGACGAATCACCGTACCACAACTCACCGCGCGCGAACTTTTGTCCATTGCTACTCCGCATGTGCGCGCGAGATATTTGTGAATGTTTTTCGGCTTTCGACGCGTCGTCGGGCGCGCATCGTCGGCCACCGCAAAAGCAGCTCTCGGGCGATTGTGTGAGGAGGAATACGCGCACGCGCCGCAAGCCCACATATCGCTCGGAGCTTCACGATTGTCCCCCTTTTTTATTTTATTCCCGGCGTCAGGCTGTCTGCTAGTTTATAGCCGTGACATGGGCCGTTGACGCCGCATATAAGCGTGATGCAACCACCTGAGGTTTTGTCACGGAAAAGAACTCTGTCAGGGCCTATTATATCACGTTATTGAGACTGCCCACCGCATATAAATAGGACGCCATCCGGGACGCGACTAAGAGTGTAGCGGCAGATATTGGACCAAATTACAGCCGTTATAAAAGTGGTGGAGTGTGCGGGGTATCGAACACCCCCTCTGCCACCCACTCAACGCTGGTCTTCCTGCTTCTCACCATCAACCTCTCCATCTACTCTACCGAGCAAGGTTCAGCTGATCTCACGGCCTCCGTCCGTACACCATGGTTGGAAAAGGCGAGGGACGACATGTGCGACAGCGGTAAAGGCTTTCCTACTTTACGGCCGTCACAGCACTACCAGCCCGAGGCAAGCCGGACCCGTCATGCTCGCCACCGGCTCCTCAGAGGAAGAGCCCCCGGCCCCGACGCGTACCGAGCGCCGCCGCGACCGCCTTCCTTCGCCGCGACCACCTAATTTCGGCGCACGCAGTAAGGTGAGAGATTTTGCCTCTCGGCGCACCGCATGACTGTGGGCCTGTAGACTTTTCTTCTCCGCGTATCCGGGGCGCCCACTGGGTGGTTGTCTTTCATGTGTTTGCTTCATCACCACCAACTAGCTATCTGTACCCAGCCGCTTCTGATGCTGGAGTAACAATTATGAGCGGGTAGCCGTGGGGTACGTGGGCTCTTCGCGCGGGAGTTGGACAGCTTTGTAGTCAGAATCTTAAATGGCCCAAGCGTTCGGCTCTCCCAGCGAAAGCGCCCCGAAGAAGAGGAAGACCCCCACGCGCCTGTGAAAAGGCTGATTTTCGAGCAAATCTCGCTATATTAGAGATTGCTGATATCCGTTTCCTCGTCTCCTTTCCACCGAAGTTAGGTTTTGTCTTGAATCTAATACGGCAGCCACTTCGTGGTTGGGGGTCTGAGAGAAACGAGGAGTTTATGAGATGTTTACACTGCACGACGGTACTCGAAGTACAAACAGACACCACCAGGGGTGCCCGGGATGCCGCGGACGGGGAGAGCTAGCGGGTGTGCAGTTCTGCGTATTAGTCGGGTTGACGGAAGTTTCTCACCACTGCTGATATTCGGCAGATTCTGTTCTTCCTTTGTAAGCATGTACGATAGCCAATATGTAGTCTACAAGCCCTCTTTGGTAATGATTGATCTTTTCCCTTTGTCAGTGCTATCGTTCGTGTACATGAAAAAAAAAATGTACAAATGTTTGTTCCGTTTAATGTTTGTTTCTTAGTTTTCACCGGCGAGAAGAGTGTGAAATGTTCTTAAAGGATTCGTCAAGCGCCCACCTTTATTTTGTATCATGCTTCATACGCGAGACAATCAAGTTTTTGTATTTCGTAGTTTTTATGTTTACAGATTTTTTTGTAGCTCGTTGTTCTGGTTGGTTTTCGTATTGGTTTCTGGAAGTTTTCTTGTAGCATATGTTTTAGTTGTTTCTTTATGTTAGTTTCGAGTGTTTGAACGAACAGGTGGATCTATGTAGGGTACTCTTTTCCCATAATGGACGAAAAGGATGGTTTTGGAAGAAGTAAGGTCGAATACAGATATGTTGTGTCAAGTGAAGTGCCCAACAGTGGCGGATGTACGCATATTTCCGCGTGTGCAGTGAGATATAACTCCAATACAGTGAGCCCTTGTTTATAATTTTTTCTATTTTCTAGTGCCTTCTTATGAAACGTTTGTAATTCTATTCCGTAAGGCACTGAGTATTTCGTTGAGTGGGGAGCGCTGAGGCTACGCTCCTGTTTTCTTTATTTGGTGATTACTTTTAGTTCTCCAGCGAGTTACTCTGCGTCATGTTTATGCGACCTGTGGTCCAAGGACACATTTTGTTTCGCGTCAATCTCCATAGATCTGAGTGTGCGGCCCGGCTAGCGGAGCTGGTTTTTCGATCTTTTCAGTGTATGAGTCGTAGAGTGTGCATGCTATTTCTATGTTATTCACGGTGGATGTGTTTTTAGTTTCTTACTGTTGTATGCAAGTGGAGTGTTTCGTCTGTGCTGGACAAGAGAGTATGCGTGCCTGAACTGAGAACGGGACTCCACTAAGTGACCACGTGAGCATTGACTGATTCAGCAGAGATAGTTGTCGACTCCCGTGTCAGAGTATGTGTTTCGTCTTCTCGAGTTCGCATGCCATATCATTTTGTTTTCACTGTCAGCTTATGTCATTCTTGTTATATAATTTTAAACTTTGTACAAGAGTGGGGGCGCTCTTCTTTCCGTCGGGGAAGGTGTCGCGAAGTGGATGTCTGTTGATGTTTTCTGTTTGTTTTGAGCTCTGTGCTCGCCGCCAAGGCTCTTGCTTCCAAGTGTTGTGTGTGAAAACGCTTCGGACGCGGCTGGGCCCTGGCCCCGTTTTTTTTCTGAGAAACGGCTCCGGCGCGTGGTTTGCCCATCAGCCGACCAGGAGAGGCCCGTCTCAGGTTACTGCGCGCAGTGGTGTCTCCTGCCCCCCGTGGCGTGTGCGCTGGTCGCTCTCGGGCTCCGGGTCCTTCAGACGACCTTCCTGTCTTTTCCACTTTTGACTTAGTGCGTTTTGTCTGAACTACCTTCTTTACACCCATAATTCTCCAAGCGCGCGTTTTCGTGTTCAAACCTTGTGTCTGTGTGTGAATGGTTCTTTTCACTTTGGCGGGAACATGGCTGATTGGTGCTTCCAAGCGTATCCCCGATTGGCTGCAGAAAGTGGGGCCAGAATGCGCTTTTTTCCCACGAGTCCGCATGAAGCGAATATAAACCCTCTAGGCCGGGTTCACGGGGAGCGAGCGAGGGCGACGGGAGGCCTGCACCAGGACTCACTTCAGAAACTGTGCCGCCCGCCGTAGTGCCCTCCCGCCGGGAGACCGAGATGCAGTCAGCCATGTCCCGTTAAGTACCCTTAATCGTTTGACTGCCTTTCTCCTTTATGTAACAAGTGTATTCGTTCTAATTCGTATGTGCTAAATGTCCCCAATGTCATCAGTAAAGTAAACAAGTTAACCTTAAAACTTCTTCGACGTCTCGACTTCTTCATTCCGACCGGTATGTTACCGTAGCGGCAGATATCGGAACAAATTACGCCGTTACAGTATGAAGGCGAAAAGAAAACACGCACGTGTGTGCCAGATTTCGGCGCACGTCAAAGATCCCCAGGTTGTCAAAATTAATCTGGAAGCCTTAACTACGGCGCGCCTCATCGCCTGATTGCGTTGTCGGGTTGAACCTTACACTCAATAAATCAACTATACCCAGAAGTGTGCCGTACCGGACTTACCGTAGCGTGCCGTACCGGACAAATTACCAAGCACGGGAATTTCGCCCAGATGCCAACGCGATGCTCCCGTGTTGCTCCACTCCCCCACTCGAAAAGGGCGTTATTGATAGTCAGCATCCTTTGAGCCGAAGAAGCATAACTACCAGTTCTTAAATGTCCAATTCTAAAAGAAGGCGCACATTTTCTTCACTTTAACATCTATTCAAAAAAGTATGTACATTAGATGTGCTGCGTGTTTGGAAGAAAATACGTCGTAGGCGGTCATTTACTTGCGCCCATGAAACCAACGTCGCTGACCACAACGCAATGCGTCTGGCGCCAGACTTCTTGAAAAGAGCCCCAAAAAAGTTTATTTATCGGCCCACAACAGACCGCATGCAGCAGAGAATGCCCCGTAACGAATGACTTACACGATACGGTACTTTGTATGTTGAAATCAAACAATGGCGGCCACACAGTGCAAATAAAAGTCTAGAACAGGGGCTAAGCATTAAAAAAATCTGTCAGCCGAATGCGAGGCATTGCGATTTTATTTCTAGCAAATAAAATCTAGAGTATTCCCTCAACCATATGACAGGGAAGTTGCTTATGGTGCTTACCTTTGCCATGCGTAAGCAATACGAAGTAGAAACTTTCTCATTAAATCGTGTGAAAATTCTCGTTAATTCTTCTGAACTATTACATGGTTTGGGGAATTCTTTTATTGCCAAAGCGAGCAAAAGTTTAAATTTTACAAATATAATTCGACAAGCGTTGGCGTAATATAGAAAAAGTTTAACGCGGCTTTAATAGGGCAATTAGAAGAACACAGGCTGGTGTTCCAGGGTGAGGGGGATGACTTACGATAAAAATGTGTAAATGATGAGAAAAGTGTCGAAAAACAAAGAAGCAATCTAGGCGTCAGCAGTAAAGTTAGACGCCCTTTACTTTGTCAGGTGCCGGACCAGAATAATGGGGACATGTATGACCAGTGTAAGCTGTTCCATGAGTTCAGATTGGTCCTTCCTACATAAACATCTTGTTCAATGCTGAATCAATGGACAAGCGGTAATCTTTTCGAAGCCTCTGTTTGAGCCCGTGACGCCCCGTGACTTCGCTATTACCTCGGATAAGCTACGACAGCAAGCACAGCCCCAAAGAGTTCCACACTTAAACTTCCGCCACTTTCCCAACGAGGGGAACCCTGGGGTGATGCAAGGCATCTCACGGGGTTCAATTCGCGTTTCGCTTATGTTGGTTACCCAAATGTGGTTGAAGTGTAGTGAAACATAAATGATGCTCAATCACACGTCGAGTTCCGAGTACGTAAATACCGTCTTCATCAGAAGATTCAACGGAGTCGTCGTCGTCAAGCGAAGCACGAGCAAAGTCAAGCGGAGTCGAGCAACTGTGTCAAGCGTAAGCGCGCGCTTACTGAACGGGCGCCGAGCGCTCACCGTTTTATATGCGCGCTTGAATTAGAGGAGACCGCGGAGGAAAGTTGCGCATGCGCGCCGGATCACCTGCGAACGTAGGCGAAGCGCCCCAGGTGGTGTTATGATAATGAGCCGGAGAGAGCGCATAACGCACAGCTGTCGGAAAGAAGAACGGAGGAGAGTTTGCGCATGCGTAATGAAGAGAGCGGACTACGCCAGTCAACGCTGGACAGGCCGAGTGTAAGAGATGCCTTGCATCTAAAAACGAATTCAGATTCGTTAAAGGGATCCAACGGTCCGCTTCGAGTATATTACAAAAAAAAAAGAGTAAAAAGGCTCTCAAGGCTGTGCTTTGCAACTTTCGTCGTTACGCCAGCCCGGGCGGCACGTAAACACATAAAGAAAACAACGCTAGGAGCCTGCACCAGAATAAACATGTTTGCTGGAACTTTCACAGGCCAGATTTTGTGTGGGTATCTAAGAACACGCTTCCCTGAATATGCGCAGTAGTGTTGAGCGGCAATGCCACCACACAAGGCACTTATTTGATGCTACTTGACTCTTTCACGATGCTTCGTAGTCAATGCTTCCAAGGTGCGCCTATTGAATTGTAATTGAAATTCATAGAGAGCGGTTCAATTCATTGAAACAAGCTTATTTTTGCATTCCGGCAATCTGTATAAAAACAGAACTGAGTTAAATAATTGATACAGTGAACAACGGGAGCGAAGCTCTACACGGTTTCTAAAACAAACAGAACATACATTGTTCATTGCAAACGTCAAGAACACGCGTGCCAGAAAAATGGCAGCGCTTCTGCTTACTTCGCTGGAAATGTCGCCCAAAAAACGACAGTATTCTTCCGCCACTGCCACACGGCCATTCCACTTGTGTCTCTCTTCCCCTCCCGTCTCGCTACGGCTACCGTAAACACGACGGGGGTTTGCTGAATTAAATTAATGATCGCGCGTTCCAATGTTAATGGGCAATCTATTGGATCCTTTCGTTACTGTTGACACGTCGGATTTCCGCCAGCTGGTCTACGATTGGGCTTGAGCTCTTGCGGCATTTTTCGTCGAAATATTCTTTCTTGGAATTCTTGGAATTCTTTATTTGCTGTTTCATATATGAACCGCTGATCTATTTTCACTTAAAGTGATGTTTTAATGTTCCACATCAAATATGCCTGTTACATTTTCGTTCTACAATGTTGACTAGTAGAGGGTACCGTATCAGATTCTGTAGTTTATACAGCTTTTGCCTAAGAAAACAGCTTGCTTCAGATTTTTGCTTCTTCTGGCAAGGTGGCTATATAGAGCGACACAGTGCCGGTCTCGCACACAGGGGGACAAACACTTTTCTGTTCATATAGCCGAAATTGCGTCGAAACATTGTCAAAACTGTACCTGAACATTGCAAAAAATCTAAGACAAAAAGCTTAAACTGCGCAACATCATTGTTACTTAGTCAAAGTTGGTAGAATTAATATTTTAAAAACAAGTAAAATATTTATAATAATGAGGAATACTTTAAAAATAGGCACTAACGTTTTAATTGCTTTTTATAAACGCCTTAGTAGGCGCAAACGTTTACACAAAGATATGCCGAATTATTTATGGTCTTTTTAATATTTTGTCCAAATATAATTTGTTTTTTGCGTTGAGTAAATTTACTCAGTTGCAAAGTTTATTGAGAGCTATATTACGCTTGGTTGATTTACTAGCATTGCAGGCTATTGAAGACGACAAAAAAAGTGACCATGGTGTTGTTCTCATGGCAGCGCCCTATGTGAGAGCGACGAAAAACGTTTCCGCAGGTACAATAAAATTGTCTTTTATTTGAACCAATTCTGATCACTAAAAGGTAATGTTGACGTTTAGGGGCTGGTTAGATTCCAGAACCACATATTCAATATAGGGCAATTTACACATTAGTTGAAAGTAGCAGTTCCTCCCTTCTGTGCTGGTGTAATTTGGCGACTTCCCGCACACAGGTTCGTTCAGTGTTTATTCTTCGTCGTGCATTGTACATCTTTTTATTACATGCGGGGAAGCGTTTCATTACTTCAAAGTTTAAATCAGCCGGATACACTTCCGGTCGAATCAGACTTCTACAATAAACCAATATTTCTTTCTCCCTAGTTGCGATTCTGCGCGCCGCAACCTATTTTGCGTGTCCTGCAAAGTTTTGTGGAGTCCCCCGGTTGAAAAAAAAGCTGTCTCGGGCAAGCCGCAACTGTGCCTGGGGATGGCCAGATCAAGGGTACGGCGCCGTTGGCGTGATTGAAACTTCATCGGCGTCAGACGCACCCACGTTGAGCTGACACCCGGCGAGGGAGACGCCGCAACACAGTCCTCCTCTCTCCCCTCTTCCAGGCTGAGCATGCGCCCCTTGGCCCGTCCGCTCACGAAATCTGGAAAGTGTGCTGTGTGTGTGCTGTGTTATGTCCGCACCCTGTGCAAACAGCAGGGGGAGAATTTATTTGACCGTTAGATCTTTTGGCAGAAAAACGAGGCCCTGAGCGCAGAAGATCGTTGGTTTTGGAGCACTGAATCAACGCTGTCACTCTGCTAGAGTAATTCACTGTAACCTCGCCTGTCAGGGCAACGTTCCTGTCGCTACAGCTCAACTCTCCACATTCAGTGAACCATTAAGGTTTGCCTTCGGCTTTTGGTCGTCACCTCCAAGGCAGGAACATTTGCTGACCGTTCACCGAAAGGCTACCACCGGCATGATGCAGCCGACGGAGCTCGGCTTGGAGAAGCCTTCCCGAGTTTCACAACGGGTCTCCAGCGGTGGGATGACCGCTACGTAACACAAACTGGAACCAGCCGCGCGAGATCTAAAACCACGGGTGTCAAAGCGGCTTCGGATTTCGCAAAATTCATTGCGGTAAATGGTGAGTTCGGGAACTTTCTTTACTGAGTTTTACGAGGCTTCAGAGGATAGCTGGTAGGACGCGTCTTTTTATCGCGTGGGCTATTCGCGCAAAAGAACTTTGGTGCAGTGGGGAAACAGTGCTCTAGACGGGTCACGAATTAGAAGGCGTTGAAAAAACTACAGTTGTTGGAGCTTGCAAAAGAGTGGCGCTTGGATGTTTCAGACGCGCTGAGAAAGCCAGAAATGATACAGCCTATACTCGCGTTTGTTGCCGATGATGATGAGCTGTCGGAGTGCATTGAACTGATCAATGACACGGAGACCGCTAAACGTCAGGACTCAGAGGAAGAGCGCCAACGAGAGGAAAGCAAGCGAGAAGAGGAGCTCGAGAAGCAGAGGCAGAAACAGGAACATGAGGGAAGAATGCCAGTGCAGACACTCAGACACGACAAAAAAGATGCGAGAGTACGACCTCCAGAGCGAGCTACTGTGAAGGGAAAGAAAAAAGCTCGAACTAGAGAGACTCCAAAGGGGGAACAAGTCGCTCGAGCACACGATTCAACTCGAGCAAGTAGAAATGAAGCTTTAGTTAGAATTGTTGCTAGAAAATGACGTCGTTTTCAATGAAAGAACCGTGCCCGCATTGTCAGAAGCAGACGCTCGGGTTCTCGAGTCGGAGCTGACGGTTGTTGTCCGGCAGCGCGACAAGGCGGCTGAGAGAGATAAACAAGACGCATTAGGTCGGACTACTCAGAGAGGGCAGTGCACCTCCAGTGAGTGCGATTGTGTTGCGGTTTTAGTTACGGGGACCTCGTCGAAGTGTTCAGGTGGTTCAAATTCACGGGAGGCCTCGGCAGTGGCTACCAACCTGATCGTGAACATTTCGCGAGACAGCGACGTTTGGCAGGAGTACGTTAAACATCAGGCGACAGAGACTGCACGAGCCCGCTGAAACAGAAAGTGTTTCTTCGGATGACAGTTGAGAATTGAGGGACGTTGTGGCGAAGCGGGCTGTTGACGAACCGAGTGTTTTCCACGGTTCAGTTGGGAGTAATGACGATCTCGCCACTAAACCAGAAGATTAGGTACTGCCACCAAGTCAGGTGACCGACTTCGATCAACGGTCAGCGGAGCTTGATGATATTCCAGTAACGCGGGCAGCTGAGCCTTCTTTTGAGAGAGGGCGGCTTGGACGTTTTGTAGTTTCGGCAGTCGGAAAGGAGAACGAGAATACCCTTTGGTGTTTGCTTACTGAGGGTGTTGCTAAAAAGGCAAGCAACGAGGAGATAGAAAAAACTTCTTTTTGGGGGGAAGCTCTTCTTGATCGGGCCCTGTCCCGTTCCTCCTTACTTGTGTATACAACACGGCACATTAATGATAATTGTGGCAGGATCCTCCGAGGGATTGGCCAACCAAAGATTGGCCGAAGAGGACAAAACGTTCAACACGTTCGTTGCTAGCAAACAAGAAGAGGAAGAACAAGAGGTTGTCGTTCGTCGCCTGCGAGCTCAAGACACGTACCGGGGGTACACGACACACGACGCTCCGCAGAAGGCGACGGCCAAGGTGGTTAAAATGTCACACACCAAATTCTCCAACTTACCCATGGAGATTCTCATCGTCCAAAACGAACCCCTACATAACCACCACAAACATCGACGTCGTCGACGTGCTTGTCAACGGAGCGGTGGAAAGCTTGACATGTCGTGTGCGGGCGAATGTTTCACGGTTTTACCAATAAGCATTTTTGCTTCACCCTCTCATCATCATTAAGTTCGTGGAGATGGCGGAAGTTTCGCGGCGAGTGTTTCAGTGTGGGCACGCCGAGAGGGAAAGCGGTGAGCTCACACCGCGCCAGGGGAATGCCGACTCGAAGAAAAAGTCGCGCCTCTCATTTGAGCGCTGCAAAATCCTGCTCGCTTCTCGGTATGCTCGACCTGGGTTGAAAAAGATGACCGGTACCCGATCCCAGCGGCCTCTACAGAACGGGTCTTCGGTGCGATTCGACAAGGTTAAGTGACGCGAGCTCAAATCACAGCTCTCAGCCCAAGAAGTGGCTTGTGGACGGCTGACTTTCTCGTTCGCTTTGTTTTAAAGCAAAGCTTTCTAGCTCAAGCAGCCAACGGTTCTGTCGTGACGTGTGGGACAATAAACTGTTAACACGTCGAAGGAGTGGACGGGGGAGGGAGAGGGGCGGTGGTTAAAACTCATGGAGCACACTAGAGATGGTGCCGCGATTTACCCAGCGTTCGCCGCGCGGAAGGGTCTGCTCGCCTACATCGGCAGTACAACTTTGTCGTCTGCTTCACGGTGGTTGTTTTGGGCGGGTTGTGGTGGAGCGTCGCGTCCATTGCGCGGTGCTTTTGCATGGCTTAATCAACGTGTTTCACACCCCTCCAGCGTAATCCGCGCCCGACGGCCGACGGAATGACGTTGTCGTAAGGCCAACATACGATAAGGATTGGTTTGCAGGGCGGGAAAACAAAATGTAAGGAGCCCATACAGACATACAGCCGCTAGAAAAACGCGACCTTCTGCGCACTGCTTGCCACGAATGGTACTCCGTTTTCTAAATTGGGGTTTGCCAATTCAGTTGTGTTTTAAGAGGGATTACAAAATGCGATAGCAGCATCAAGTTCTGATAAATAGGAATATAAAAGTTCCCTCAGCTTTCTCACAATTCTGAAACTTACAAAACTAACTCGTTTGAATCGGTTTCAATGAGAATCACTAAGCTCGCAGGCCTTGTTGTTTCGGTGTCTGCGCTTGTATTGCGCGGTGGTGTAGCCCCAAGCTAGCACATCAGGATGGCTAGATTCCGCTGTCTTCGAAATACCCTTCGAAAGCCCTTCCCTCCGTTTTCTCTCTCCCTACTCACGGACGGGCTACAGCTGCGGCGTCCGCCGATCTAGCCAGCCGTGTTCGGCGCTACTGCTGCGTTCGGGCGCCGCCCTTTGAATTCCAGGTAACGGGTAGCAGAATCTCTGGTTTTTCTCTGTGTAGACTTACGTGCGTGAATTCAAGACACGTCGCATGGGCAGTTATTGTGGGTGTGGTTTAATGCGTTGCTTTTTTACCCCTCCATTGCGTGGATTGGATCCAATTTTTTTCTGAAGCAGGTTTCGCCCATTGCGATTATATATCGGTTTTGCGGGGGATATTTCCAATCATTTGAAATGTCACCTTTCAAGTTCTTGCGCTGGGCTGAATAGCTACAGGGCTAAAATATAACTAGTTTAGTTGGTTATTTGCGTAATTTATTTTAACTGAAGCCTGATAAAGCTTGAGGGTAAACTGATCGTCAATCTTGCCGCCGATGCGGTTGTGTCTGTTGTTTTATGCTGGTTTATTGAGTCACTATACGTCCACTGACCGGCCCGGTGAAGCTCCAGCACAGTGCAGTACAGCCCAGGCCTGGAGTCTGGCGTCTGTCGAGCACTTCTTTTTGACAGTATCCATCCAGACAACGGTTGAAGACACTTTTCCATGGGAACCTCGCATCGCCGTCAGAGACCCTGATGCCATTCTACACGCCGCGCTCATATGCGAGCGTCGTGCAAAGTTTGACGGTGTCCCTCAGTATGTAAGAAAGCTGCCTCGGACAAGCCGCAACGTGCCTGATCACAGCCGGATCCAGGGCATCTTGGTGTGCGTGTGGTTCAAACTGTGGCGGAGTCAGACGCGGTAAGTTGAAACATCGCGCGTCGAGACAGATGCCGCAACGCAGTCCTCCTCTCTCCCCTCTTTCAGACTCAGCGTGCGCCGCTTCCTCCATGCATCCATGGCTACTACCGACCCATCACGAACACTGGAATGAGCGTTGTGTGTGTCTGTACTATTAGTGTGAGTTGTTTGAGTGGCGCCCATGGCTCTGACGTCGGTTTAGGAATTCGCGTCGAGGTCGTCTGCTAAACTCCGCTTGTGAGGGGCAGTGGTGCCTGTGTTAGAAAGTTACCGCTTTGAGGCTGAGGTGCATTAAACAGCGTAGTTTCAGTAATTCAGTTATTTTTGCCAGCTGCTTGCAGGGTTGATTAATTTCAAGCTGTATCCCCTACACTAAGAGAGAGAGAGAACACCTTTCTTCAGAGCATCGGTCAGGAGATCGTGTGTAACTCGTCCTTTCTAGCTTATTTGCGAGGTTCAGCGCTCAGAGTTCCTCGATAAGTTTCCGAAATGCGTTGGCTTGCGTAAAGAACTTTTGAGATGCTCTTATGAAGACTCAACAGTATAATGCTACGTACCAGCAGCGGGTAGCCTACGCGCGCACTCCAAAGCAGTTAAAAAAGCGGCTGTCTTCTAATTCTTTCGTTGTTCACCTGGACGGGATGAATTTTTTTCTTTGCCCAACGCATTATTTTTCTGTAGTCACAAACGCTTTATTAGTAGGATTGGGCATGTTGGTGAGGCCCACAATTAGAGTGTGGATATTTTCTTCAGGCAGTATGACATACATTCCCTTCACAAAATGGCTTTCGTTGTGGCTTCGTGCAAGAAGGTGCATATACGGAGCGTGCGTTGTTTATTGACATACAAATAAAATGAGAATGTTTGTTCTACGCCAACGCGATCGCGTCCCAGGCAGTGGACGTTATCCACAGTACTTGACGGCGGCTTTTTTGCTTCGAATTCCAACCGTAACTACCGTTATCACTGCCAACTGACTATTTACCCAAACAATTATGAGATCATTACGGTGTTGAAGGCGTCATATACACGCTATTTACCCAAACAATTATGAGATCATTACGGTGTTGAAGGCGTCATATAGACGCTAACGAACGCTATAAATAGTATAGCAGCAGATATGCCAAGAATCGAATCCGATGATTATTTCCAATTAGCTCTTTATTGCTTTCCACCCATTGCAGGCGCAAAGAAGAAATGTGGTATGCTTGGGATGGCGTTCTGTGAATGGAAGAAAATTACTCTTCTTCTCTTGTACTGAACTGAGGACCATCCAGCTAAGCAGCTCGATTTTACTGTAAATAACATAACATAACATAACAAAACTTTATTACAGAAGGTGGATGCGTCGGTCAGCATGGGGAAGAAAGGAAAGTGGGGGGAAGTTTAAAGGTTTCATTGGGCGATCGACGCCTGAGGAGAGCGCGAACTCCCCCAGAGAATGCACCGTCTGCGTGCAGTAGCGGTTTGCAGCGGAGTTGTCCAGACCTTAAGCCGCTGGACGCCGGGAGGAAGACACATTGAACACAGCGTTTGAAGGCCGGATGGTGTACAGTGGGCATGGCTCCTGTGGAACAGGAGGTGCAGGCAACTGCAGACACAGATTGCGCATTCTGGACGGCATGCTGGTGACGTTTTGGCACATACGCACCCCACTTGGCCTGCACATCATCGGTTAGCGCGGCACCAGCCCATGCCTTGTGCAGAAGCACTTGTGCACCAAGGGCTCTCACGGCTTGCACGGGAAATTGCCCCTATATAAAGAGGAGACGGCAAAAACGCAGGAATGTTAAACCGCAGCGATGGCTCAGAGGTGCAGCACTCGCCTCGTATGCGGGAGGTACCGGGCTCGAATCCTGGTACCGCCGGGTGCCCACCGGTTTCTTTGATGAATACAGCCATCCCCGGTCGAGTGCGGAGCCTTGAAAGGAGAATCCACATCTGGAAAGCTGCCTTTATCCTTGCGAGGGGCCCCTATCCCTTGTCCTACTGGCGGGGACCCCGGCCATCATGCCGCGTTGCGCCATTGCCGAGGCTGAATGAGTCTGGCGGCGTGTCCTGCCACAGGCGGTTGCGAGTTGAGCGGCCACCGTGGGTTATTTGAAACTCAACCTAGAGTTTTTGTACCCCATGGTGCATGTCGGCATACTTTCATACCGTGACAACGTAAAGTTATGTGATACAATGCTTTCGATCGTTCTGCAAGGTTGCGAAATCTTTTACCTTACATTGATTAGCAGGAAATGTAATGCCTTCTGCCAAGGCCGACAGCTTCTAAAGTCTGGTATTTGTTTTGGTGTTGCATTTTCGCTGTTGTTAGTTATTAGAAGCTGGCTGCTCCCTTTGTTCTAAACATTGCTGAACTCAGATGCTGTCATTTACTCCGTTAGTTCACGTTCCGCACAGGGCCAGCTTCTCAAAAAACTGGTGCGACGCCGTGATGATCCTTGCGGAGCGGTATCAGAAACTATACGTTTAATAATTCCTTCAGCTAGCGTATTTGATTTGAAGTATTTTATTATGATAAAAAGTTACGCACAACCAAAATCTGGTACCGACAAGCATCAGGCATCAACCAAGCGCAAAGAAACAACAGGGAGAGCGAGCCCAAGTGAAGCGGACGATAACTCCGAGAGTCCCTAAGCCGAGTTCACGGAGGCACGTTTCGAAGCTTTGCCCGTGGTCGCGCTCACCACCAATGGAGACCGGTCACTCCTCAGAGGGCGCGACGATGATGATGCTTAGCGGCTGCCCCTTTCTAACGGGGTGGCGTTGCACAGAGACCTTAGTCGTAACCTTTATGAAATTTTTTTGGTATTCTGACTTGTTTGTTCGCAGGTCTTCCCACATTGTTCTCTGCTCTTTTCGCACAAATATTCTAACCTTCTTTTACTAAGCTCTACTAGCGTCCCATTCCTTTTCCGTTAACCTTAAAGCCAAGGGCTTCCAGAAGCTGGATGGCTTCCTCACTGAGGAGGGGACGGACACCTTTGCACTCCGTTACAACATGTCACATGGTTTCCGGCTCCCTGCCACCGCCTGCGCACAGTTCTTTCTGTACAGACCCGCGGATAAGCTTTTTTCTCCGCAAGCAAGCCAACCGGGCTTCAAAAACTAATGCACTACTTTTGGTATCTTCAAAGATTTTTGCCTTGTGATCTCCTGCTTCCCGATCCTGAAGATGTATAAGGACTTTGTCGCGTCCACCCTCTTTTTCCAGGTCATTGTCTCTGATTCTTTCACTTCATTTTTTATTGCCTTGGTGTTTCACGTGCACGTCGAGGTTTCAAATAGGCTCCGGACAGCGCCCAGAGGGCGACACGGAGCCCGCGACACCCAGCGCCATCTTCGGCAGATATGCGCAAAACTGGGTCGGTCCCCGCAAGCAGGTACGCTGCTTGCTCGGGGGCGCTCTTCTTTTTGCAGCGGGGATTAAGCATATTAGTCTCCCCTTTTGGGCTTAAAACGAAGTAAGTGATTGTAAAGTAATCCTGCCACATAGTGCATGGGAATGGAGAAGGATGTATTCGGTTAAACTAGCGTATAGGAAGACATATAAAGGCCGCATAGGAGTGATGCCCAGAGGAGAAACGATTGTACAGCCTGCCTGCGGGGCAAAACCTTCCTTAAGATCAACATGTTTCGCTTCAACAAAAAACGTAATTTATATTGTTCAATTCACAAAAGAGGAGGCTTTGTCTGCAAATATATCAGACGTTGCGCAATGTTCCCGCGCGGGGTATTCCATCCATGTGAGTGCACGTGCATGCGACTGCAGAACTACCAACTGGACCACATGGGAGTCACATATAGGTCTTTGATCCGAATGTGAGGCCCCATACATGTAACAGTACGAAATTCACGTTTGTTGAGGTATAGCGAAAGTGCGGACGTTAATTCTCGGCGGAGCCCGCTCCGCCGAGAAACTTTTGGGCTTCCAGTTGTAGCGCAGTGCGTTATTTGCATACATGGAAACACGCCCCCAAAAAAGAAACTCTTCACGAGAAGGCTATCACAAAAATTCCTTTGGGCAGGGGTGGGATGGGGAAGGGTTAAGCAGAACATGTAATAGGCGTATCAGAATAAATTACGGAATATTCATATTCGGGTATTTTTTTCTCTCCACGCCAACGGGTTCGGCAGGAGACCTCCGCAGGAAGGAATAGTAGAGCTTTTATTACCGTCAACACCTTTGCAACAAGTCACGGTAGAAAAATTTAGTTCCCTGAGTACACCTTTCACTGGTCCAGAGTGACCGCAATCACAACGGACGGGATAAATAAAGTTTGTCCTCCTTCTGCTCCTCCCCGAACGCAAACGTTTTTTTTCTGTGTGCATATTGTTCTAACTTTTATTGCGGCGCGTCTTAGGTCTATTTTTCTTTGCTTTTCAGTGGCTTAGACAACAATGTTATTGTTTCTTTTGCAAGAAGAGGCGGTGATTATATGCTATCCAAAAGCTCGCGAAACATTTAGAAACATTAGAGCCTACAAGTGTCCGCGCCCCATACGTGGTTATATGTATTTATTTCGGCGGTATAAGCACGTGCAATATTAGATGAAGCAGAGTAGAACCGCTGGGTGATAAAACTACAATGCTATAACTGTGCTTGGGGGCCCTCTTTGTTACCAAATTTAGATCGCACTTATGTGTATTGACCGCCTGTTAACCAGCCTACTAACAAGCTGATCGTACATCACGGCGGCATGTAATCCGCTCGCTTAATGAGGGTCTTTCAGGATTCAGTAACCATGCTCGGCATCTGTGAAAAAAAAAACAGAAGAATCCGCGGGAGAATGCAAAGCCTTGAACACATGCTTCCCAGTTGTGCTGGCCTACGGCTCGGCAGCGAGGGGACAGAATAATATCAGTGCCCCGTTTTATTTGGAGGCTTCCCCCGACTATACAACACTTTGCATGACTTTGTTGCACTGTGTAGTACGTACAGGCGCAAATAACGTTATAACAAACGTTTTTTCAAAGTTGCGTTCACTGGCGCTGAATGCGGTCTGCGTGGCGGGACCGACCAAGAGTGTCGCGGGTCTGTCGCGGCTGGCGCTGCGCTCGCGCGGCAAAGTTCGCTGTCCGGAGCCTATGCTTTGCACTGAGCCTTCTGTTTCTTCTCCTCCACTCGGTTTCCACGCTTTTCATGTACAGATACCGTAACGCTTTGTCCGCCCATCTCTCTTCATGAATATTTCTAAGTCGTTCGTCAAAACATATTTTGCTCTGTGTTTCTTTCATTTCAAGGGGGCCAATCTCATCTTTCCCTGCACTGCCTCATTTGTTGTTTTACTGTGCGCTCCTGATGCCAATCGACCTACGGTCCTCTGATTTAGTTCTAGCACTGATTGAATCTCTGATTTCACACGCACTGCTGCGATTGGGAAGACTGGTGCTGGTACAAGAATACGTACACCCAGAGTCACCCTTCGGAGGTTTCAGACAGTTTAGGTCGTGAGAGGCAGACGGCAGGCGTGCGTTGTGATGTTAAGCACCTCTTCGTTCTTTGATTTTGCGATTCTGCAGTTGTTTTTGAAAGGCGTCTCGTGCTCGAAAATTATTCTGGCGATCAGTTTCCCCGTGGTTCAAGTGCCTCGGTGCAGTTTCTGGACAATTATGGGGCTAAACTACTACTTTCGGCCTCACGTGCGCGAGAACGGACAGAGATTGTACGTTGCCGGGACGTGAAATGAATTGACAGGACAGACATCGTTGCGAAATGCCATTCGAAGCAAGGGAAGCCTATCTACTGCACTTCTGTGCAGGTCAGTAGCAATGTTTTGTGCATCACGGCCTAATAAAGTAACCCCAGCGTTTACAACGGCGCTCCACGACCGGGGCCTGTTTGTGTTGCTGTTTTCTCTGTTCGCACAACCACACTGCAGTTATTTTTTCTGTGGCCGTTCTTGAGCTCGGTTGGTGCTATCACTGATTAACAACGCATTCTTAATGCTATTAGCTGATGCGAAAGTAAAGCCAGTTCCACCCAGTCTGAAATCTGCTCATACAGCGGAGCTGCGGGTTGTCTTGACGGAGATTCCATTTAGTTTTAGCGTCTCTCTTGTGAGTAATGTTAGAGTCGTCTTGGAGGCTAACTGGGAAAAAAATTGTTCAGGCCATTCTGAATTCTTTATAAAAATACTTCCTCCTCGTAACTCTCCTCTGCTACAAAAAAATAACCTCGAGTTTCAGAACACGCCAAACGCATTAAAGGAGTCAAATAACGCCTGTGAATGCCACCTTGCCTTTGATATTTGGCCACGCTCCCGCTTGGTAGGCGTGACCGAACGCTGTACACTTCGGGGAACAAACTATATAGACGGGATGTGTCTCGCCATTGCTTTTGGCACCTGCCCCGAAGGGCTGTGACATATTCTTGTGCTGCCATTTGGCGCCCATTCGGTGCCGTGACTGTTGCTAAAAAAAGGTTACTGCTGATGAAACAATAGTGGTGGAAGCCGAATACCCCCGGTTATGCACATACTACGGCATACGATTCAGAACTATCACAGTCTTCGATGTGTATGAAACAGTGAAAGCAATCGTTTTAGTTTTACGGCACTCCGCGTCTGTGGTGCGCATGAACAGTAATTGTTCTCACAATTGTACGCCTTCCAATGACAAAAAATGCCATCGCTTTTTTAGTTGAATGTTCGTACTGCAAAAATCAATTTGTTGGCACGCTCTTTCTCTACGGCTGCCCGAGACACCTGCATTGAACGATGCCAGGCTGCCCTTCGCAATTGTGGCAGTCCTTCACGCAGCTGCAGGCGCACTGCCACGAATTCTTATATGCAGCATTTTGATCCTTTCGGATACTGCAACTCGCGATCATAGCTATGTTTCGTAGAGAACTACGGTCCCATAGCGTCGAACCGCACGCAGCGCGCGTCTTTGCACGTTCGCTGAAGGGCCGGTCGTGACATTTACCGACCCAAAGTTGCTAAGCGGCGGTGAGAGGCGGCGCAGCAGTCGCCGGCAAACTTCAGTACCTGGTGCGTATGCTCTCCCCGTGTTCAAAAGGCAGAGGGCGGATTTGTTTAACCTTTACCGCCTTGGGTAGAAATACGAGGTCCTGAGCGCAGAACGTCGTTCTTTTTGGAGCAGTGAATCAATGCGGTCACGCGTCTCCAGTCTTGTACTGTAAGCTCGCCTGTCGGGGCATTGTTCCTGCCTTGCTTCAGGTCATCTCTCGCCAAGCACTAAACCATTTAGGTTTGCCTTCGTCTTCTGCTCGTAATCTCCAAGGCAGCAACATTTGCTGACTGGTCAGCACCACGCTACCACAGACCTACTCTAAGCGGTGGTGCTCGGCTCGGGGACGCCCTCCCGAATGCAACAACGAGTTGCCAGTGGTGGGGTGGCAAATTAGTAACACCTTCTCTCTGCCTAACAGTTCTCCCAAGATAGGGCTTCCCCTTAACCGCAATATGAAGGATAGTGGAGATAGTGTAGGCGCCATGGAAGGTACTGGAACGGGAAGATACTGAAAGAGACGAGAAGAGAGAAATAGATGGTCAACACAAAGAATTGTCACCATTGTCAATGAAAAGCCTGAATCACAATCGTGAGAATCGTCAGTCGTCAATCAAGACAACACAATCGTCAACAGAAAAGGAAGAATGGTAGCAGCTCCACATCGACAGTCATCGGACAAAACTTGTGGCGAATATAGTTCCCTGGAACGTCCAACACTTCGCTATGTTTCTGGCGGTATCAAAAGTCCAGTATTGGGCCATGCCATAATGTTTCACATAATATGACTTGTCCCGTACTTGTTCTGCAAACAGTAAAGAAAAAATTGAGAAAGCCTTCTGAAACAAACAGAATATACCTCAGCTTTCAAACAAGAGTAAAACATACCTGCAGTGATGAATAATCCAAAAAGTGTTCCAAACGCTTAGTGTTTATGGGCCATACGACGATGCACCCTGGTACGAATTCCAGAAGTGTTTGTGGATAACGAGAACACTTTGGCTTTGAGAAGTTTTTCATTGTTTGTGCATCCTCGAATGTTCGATTGCTGCATCTTCCCTCTCCCCAAATTTCGTTGGTAGGATAAACACAAACACCCATTCTTTTTTTAAAGTTTTAAAGACGGCTGTATAATTAAAAACGACGAGAAGTTCAGCGTTTATGTATTGCGCAAATATTCGCCGAATTCTGAGTACGAGGGCGTGGTTTCGTCTCCCGGCCATGGCGGCCGCTTTTCTGACGAAGGCGAAAAGTAAAAACGTGATTGTGCACGAGATTCCGGCGCACTTTACAGATGCCCAGATGGTCAAAATTGTTCCGGAGCCCGCCATTACGGCGCGTCCCATTGCCTGCATTGCATTGGCGCGTTAAACCTTACAATCAATAAATCAACTATTCGCAGAAGTACTCCGCACTGGATTTGCACTTACATATAATCATTCAGGGACATTTTTACCAAGATGCGCAAGACAAGACTCCCTTCTTGCTCCACTCCCCCACTCGTAACGGGCGTTATGTATAGTCAGCATCCATTGAGCCGAAGAGACATGACTACCAGTTTTTAAATGCCGGAGTCTGCAAGAAGGCGCTCATTTTCAGCATTGTGACATTCATTCGAAACGTATGTGCATTACGTGTGCTGTGTGGCCAGGAGGAAATCCGCCGGTGGCTACGGTATACTGTGTTGTATAACACGAACTTCGCTGATCACAGCGGAATGCGTCCAGGCCGGATGTCTTCAAAAGAGCAACAAAAAACTTTTATTTAGCGGTGTCTGTTTATGTCTGTATATGTAGCGGCGTCTATTTATGTCCGCATAACCGAGTGTGAACGTAGCACCGACAAAAGAAAGAAAACAGAGAGGACCGTCTAGAGAAGGGCGAACGGGAGTACAACGCGCGGGGCCACGGCGCCATCTTTCTCACTGCCTTTCCCTCACAAATGTTTCATAAGTCGCCACCAAGGAGCGCCCTCCCCCTGACAATGTTCGAAGACGCTGTTCCATTCTTTGCTAATATAAACCACGTGGTGTTTGCGGGAGAGGTTTAAAAACGATACGCAACAACATGCTGGCTGCTTGCTCGTGCGTTCTAATCCGAACCACGTGACATTTGCGTGGGAGATTCAAATACGATTTCAAACGTGCTGGCCGGAGTCGGCTGCGCACTGCGAGGTAGCAGCAGAGTAGCGCACGCCACAGTATGTTCGCTGATCAAGCGAACACTTCCTGAGACGCAGAATAAATGCGCCGTGACCGAGAAGACTGCAGCTCGAGCTGCGCACAAATTTATTTTAGGTAGTGTAGTAATCGCCAGCGCAGTTTTTTACGCCCCATCCGTGCTTCTGTTTTGTTTTCGCAATAATCTGATAACCGCATACCGGCGTTCGCTGCGACTGCGCAACTTGCCAAAGGGGCACCGGTGGAAGCGAGGGGGAAACTAGTTGTGAACGAGGTGTCAGAGGTGGTGAGGAAGAGCCCCGGAGTGGCGCCGAGTAATTCGATGACACCGGACTAAACGCTGGGGGGGGGGGTTAAACATATACTGCTTTGCAGTAAAACAAATTAAGTTTCGTTAGGGGATCGAACGGTCCGCTTGGAGTGTACTAGACAAAAAAATAGTGTGAAAAGGATCGCACAGCTGTGCTTTGCAACTTTTGCCGTTACGCCAGGACAGCCCGCTAGTAAACAAAGAACAACGCTAACAACCTGAACCCCAATAAACAAGTTGGCTCGAACTTCAAAGGCCGGATTTTGTGTGGGAATCAAGGAATACGCTCTCCTAAATATGCGTGTTAGTGTTTAGCAGCAACGTCACTTCACACGGCACTTATCTGATGCTACTTGGCTTTTTTACGATGCTTTCTGTTCAAAGCTTGTGAGGTGCGCTTATTGAATAGTAATGAAAATTCGTACAGAGCGGTGAAGAATCCCCGTACCGCGCGAAAGAGGGTTATTATTGTATTCCGGAACTCTGTATGAAAAGATAACCTATATAAAAAAACTGATTCAATGAACCAGTGAAGGGAAGCTCCGCAGGGTTCGACAAAGGAACAGAACATACAATGTTCATTACAACCGTCAAGAACACCGCGCCAGAAAAATTGCAGTGCATCTGCTCACTTCACCGGAAATGTCGCCGAAAACACGAGAGTATTCTTCCGCCACTGCCACACGGCCAGTCCACTTGTCACGCTCTTCCCCTAGCGTCTCGCTATGGATACAGTAAAGACGACGAAGGTTTGCTGAAGTCAATAATTTGTTCCCGCGGTCCACAGATAATGCACAATCTATTTGATACTATTAACACTGTTGGATACGATCGAATACCGCCACCTGGACTAGGATTGGGCTTGAGCCCTGGTGGCATGTTTGGTCAAAATATTCTTTCTTGGAATTCTTGATTTGCTATTGAAAATATCAAGTGCCGAACCATTTTCACTTAACTGATGCTTTAATGTTAATCCTAAAATATGCCCGTTTTATTTTTGCCCAACAAGGTTGACGAGTAAAACGTATCGTACCAGATTATGTGGTTTATAAAGGTTTTGCGTAATAAAAATGCTTTTTTCTGGAATCTTTACGTCTTCTGGATGGGTGGGTGAGTTGAGCAACAGACAGACGGACGGGCACCCATGGAAACAAACGTCTTTCTTCACAAGTACCACTATACTTTGTGGGGGCCAAGCCCCTCAAATCGCGGCGAGGAGGTGCTGGCGAAGTCCTCTCCCTACGAGGCGACGGGGGATGCGCGCAGGAGACTCCCTGGGTAGACAGCCCTTGGGACGCGCAGCGATCGCACGGTACGTAAATGCCCTTCGGCCACTTTTGGCCGTTTGTTGCATTGGCCGTAGTTTCCAACTTCCGTAGGGCACGGCACTCACCGTGTCGATTTGCGCATGCCTTGATTTGCGTCAGCGCGTTTATCTAGGATGTCCGGCGAGTCTCCGCGGGTATATTCCACTCATTGGTGGGTTGCCCCCGCGTCCGCGACGTGACGGCTTGCAACGTCTAAGGTCAGCGGACGAGCGCCGATGCCGCCCGGTCGAGTTTAGTGGCTTGAAATGTGTAGCGGCCACAGAGAGCCCCCTTCCCCGACGTCAGCGAGCGTTGCGACCGGCCAACGCCGGCGGACGCTAACTGCTGCCCGACTAGGGGCTGGACCAACGCAGACGGGTGTATGCCCCAGGGGCTAGGTGCGTAGTGCAGTGTAGTGTTTGTATCGTGGTTTTCCGCGTAATAAACCCCTGTACTATGAAATGTATCGCTTCCATGTGAAGTGACTGACAACGTACACTCGCGGCGAGAGTCGTGGCTCGCTCTCGAACCCGTTGTGGGCAGAGTCTCTCAGCAGGGCAAGTTCGATGTTGCGCGAGAGAGGTGAGAATAACGAAGGCGCGTTATTCTGTTATTTTATTCCTTAATGGCAAGTATTAAGGATAGGATGATGCCCGCATTTCTGGCGTCCGACGTGGGGCAGCGTTTGATTGCTCATTTGCTGCCATACCGTAGTGAGCTTTGCTTGTGCAATCGGCTGGCCGAGCCAGGAACGCTAGTTGCGTGCAGTGTACGTTTCGGTGAGAGCCCGCATTCGGGCCTCCACCAGGACCGGCTCGTCGTTTTGTGGATGCCGGCGTAGTTCGAGAGCGGGAGGTTTTCCTTGCTTCGAGCATGAGAACATAGGGCTGTTGTGCTGTGTTCGACTTTAAGGTTGATTTCGATGCAACCTACGCTCGGGTGCTCAAGCGAGGTGCTTGAATTCGAGTAACATGATTCCACAACGCAGAGTATTCAAACTACTGCTTGATCTTTTATCTATACGGATTAATGCGACCGGTTCCTTCTGTGGGGTTGCCATGTATCTTACGTATTCACCCCTAAGACCTAGCCACGGTTTTGGCAGGACGATTCCCTTTTTCCGAGCAGTTTCTCTGCCGGCTTTGGAAGGCGGAGCGCCGTGATATTGATTTGCTTTGCAACGGGCGCTGGGGACAGGGACCAGCTTGTATTGCTGGTGGTTCGGGGATGAGTGCTTCACTGGGCCGATTGGGGGCTTGTGGTGTAATATATCGCCACCGTCAATGAGTAACGGTTAAAGGCGGAAGTCCCGAAAAGTCAGATATGCGTATTGTTGCGTTATTGCGTTAGCTTACCTTGGCCATACAGTCTGATGGGCTCAAAGATTTTGTAAATGATCAGCCGCAGTGTCACTGCAGGTGTGAAGTGGCACGTTTTTAGTTATTTAATTGGGTTTTCCATTGTTGGGAGACACCTGGCCTGTGATGACCTTAGTCATGTGCAGCCAGCATAGTGTGGAATTTGTGCACGTGGATTTTTCCTCGCGCACGTCGCAATACCGCGCCCCGCTTATCCGTGACGTGGCCCGAGCACCTTCGGTATGTCCGAAGGTTTTGTGCGGACACATTTTACCGTTTCTGCCGACATCACCTTTGTGGAGTCACCTGGTCGGATGACGGTTATAGCCGATTGATGACACCGCACGCGCACATCAGCCTGTCAACAACCCTTCCGAGGCGATTCCTGGTGAGCGCATAAGAGAACGCATGTTTCTTATTGTGAATTCTTTCCTGTGTATTTGTTAGTGTTTACGCTGTGTATACATGCAGTTTTCCATGGTAGTGCTCGTATGGTTGTGATAAGAATTGTGCATTTCTTTGTTTAGTCCTAAGCATCCTGTATAGAGAAATATAAAAGGGACTTAGTTTTGACAGTGTTGTGGTGACGAAAAAAAACAGAAGCGCAATGGCTTTCGCCATAGCCGTGGAGGGGGGAACTCCGGGCTGTTGCTAGGCCGTCTCTGTCCCCTCCTTCGATTCTTGGAAATTCCGAGGGTGGTTTAGTTTGTATTTTGTTTTGGGCTTCTCCGCGGCAGAGAGACGCGGGTTGGAGCAGTAACGTTGGGTTAGTGAGGGTGAGAGTCCCCTTGCTTGGGGCATCTGTACTCCATTTTCCCTTGGCCCCTGGTGTTTTGCCGCCGCCGCGCTCCGGTTCACCCTCGCGTGGGTGAGGGAGGGGAGATCGGGTGCGGCGTTTTGGAGGGGTTGGCGGTAGCTTTCGTTGTCTCATCTGTTGTGTGTGTGTTCATTTTGTTTGTGGGGTGAGTGAGTTACTACCCTTTGGTTCATCCGCCACAATTTCTTGACCGTCATGACGTGTTCCACCGGCCAGGCGCGCAGGGGACTGTTTCTGTACCTTTTTTCGTTCCGTATTCTCGGCCCGATCAGTGGTGTGTGTGTATGTGCGTGCGCGCGTGCTTTCTTCGGCGTCTGCTGTGAGCAAACGTTCGTCGGAGGCCTCGTCCGTTCGCCGCGGCTAGTCCTGTGCTTCTGCCGCCTTGATGAATGTGACGTGTGTGCGCGCCTTCCTAGGGAGACAAGTGTTCTTCCGGTGGTTGTTTCCGCCCCCGCGTTCCATTCTCACGTTCAACACCGAAGACCTGCGTGTCAGAGTGCGTGCGTGCGTGCGTGCGTGCGTGTATGGGCCAGCTTCATTCGGCCGAACAGTGCACCACGGTGGTGGTGAGTGTCTGTGGAGAGCGCGCCATGTCTTGTGGTGTGTGCCGGCATCACGGCCTCTTCGGCTAGCTCGCTGCGGCCAGGGACGCCGACAACCGAGCCCAGAGGTGCCCTTCTTCCCCAGGAATGCGGCCGCCTTGGATGGCCGAGCTGACCTTGGGCTGCCATCGACTCAGCCTAAAACCCGTCCTTAAACTCGGGCCGTTCCTCTTCCTGGCTGCTGCCCCGTTCATCAGCGCCGATCCCGACTCCTGGCTTCCAGCCGGTGCATATGCTGACGTGCCTTCCTGGTGGGCCGTCGGCTCACGCGCTGCTTCCTCCCCCTCCATCCCTCTGCGAAGGGACACGGCTCGACACAACGGTGGAATCGCGCCTGCGCCCCTCGAGAACTCTGCGATGAGAGACTGCATGGTGAGCCTCGTGGCACCCCAAAGTTACGACAACGAATGCTGAAAGCGCGAGGATCTTTTCGCCGCTTTGTGCCCCGTACTGCCGAACAATGCGAAGCCCCGTGATGATCACTGCAGCCCTTTGCGGACTTAGTGCAATATTTCCACCTTTGTGTGTCTTTTTACACCTGTGTATCTAGTGTAATGTAATGAAGTGTACGTAATGTAATGTAATTAAGTGTTCTTAGTGCATTATAATTGACCGTAGGTTGTGTAATATAAGTAAGAGCTGTGTTCGTGTAGTATAGTGTACGTAGTGCCACCTTAGTTGACCTCCTCTGTATAGCGTAACATTTGTCCCCTCACCAAGTGAGTAGAGTATTGTTTATAGTGTACATTTCTTGTTTCACACCTTGTTCATAGTGTGTATGTATATCTTAAGTATGGTGAGCGTGCGTTATGAATGTTGTGTTTGTTTAAGGGCTGGAGTAGAGGGTGGTGGGCACTAGCTTTGTTTTACTTACATTAAAAGGACAGACAACCGATTTTTGTCGCGTATATGTTTTCTAGCTCATAAGAAAGCCAGCGTTTTATATAGCCCGGTTACCACAAGCAATTTCTAAACAAACTGCAGAATTATTTTAATTTGGCAGCAAACTTCCTTAAATCGGCAGGGTGCCGTTTCGTTGTGTCGAAACTTGCAGTGTTGTAGTCACGTGACCTGCAACCTTAGCAGCTACTGTAACTGCTGAAGCGTTTATTTACGTATTGAAAACCTTTTAGCACAAATATTTGTACAAGGTTAAATTGTATATGTATTTTTAGACATTATTTTGAAAATTTTTAAGGCACGCAGCCCACCACCGCTGGGTTGCTCTCAGTGTTGCTAAGTGAGCCTCCATGCCCAGGGTCAACAGCAGCGTGCAGTAAACAGACCCAGTGAAGGAGCTTTGACGATTCTGCCTGAGTCAGGGGTGTTTGTTCTGCCAAAATATTTGATTTCAGTTTCCAAATACGCCAACAGCTGCTTAAAAAAAACAACGTCACGCCCGGGGAGAATCGAACTTCCCGCCTCCACAACGTGAAGCCAGATTCTACCCATCGTCTATCCCAACAGATGGCGCATTCTTGCAAAATAAACCGTTGCATTTAAAAAACACATAATGGAACAGGAAAGCCTGCGATTGAAACTTTTTTAGCTGGGAAGAAGTTTTTAAATATAGTTTTTTATTTCGCATACAGACAAAAGTATGTTGCCGAGCTACTCTATGTCGTGGTTGCCAGCATTAGTTTTGGGAAGGACACATACGGCTCGTAGATGAAAAAAAAGTTCTAGGGCGTTATCAGCAGAGCCCTTTCTGGTCAAAAAGCTTTAAGTGATGCCCTTTCATTTCGAATAGAGAATATATACTCGACAAAAATCGGTGGTCTGTCCCTTTAAGATTGTTCTTTTTGGATGAGTACCTGATGGCCGGCTTTCCGACCGTCAGGGGGGCATTTAAGGAGAGGGGAATGTGGGGGCCAAGCTCCTTAAATCGGGGCGAGGAGGCGCTAGCGACGTCCTCGTCCTTGGTGAGGCGAGCGTGATCATCGCGTGCCCCCCTCCTCTCCCTACGATGCGACGGGGGAGGCGCGCAGGAGACTCCCTGGATAGACCGCACTTGGGACGCGCAGTGATCGCACAGCACGTAAATGCCCTTCGGCTACTTTTGGCCGTTTCTTGCATTGGCCGTTGTTTCCAACTTCAGTGTGTCACGGCACCCACTGTGTCGATTTGCGCATGCCTTGATTTGCGTTAGTGCGTTTATCTAGGATGTTCGGCGAGTCTCCGCGGGCATAGTCCACTCATTGGTGGGTTGCCCCCGTATCCGCGATGTCAGCGGAAGAGCGCCGATACCGCCCGGCTGAGTCCAGTGAAATGTGTAGCGGCCACAGAGAGCCCCCTTCCCCTACGTCAGCGAGCGTTGCGACCGGCCAACGTCGGCGGACGCTAACTGCTGCCCGACTACGGGCTGGGCACACGCTGACGGGAGTATGCCCCTGGGGCTAGGTACATAGTGCACTGTAGTGTTTGTATCGTGGTTGTCCGCGTAATAAACCCCTGTACTATGAAATGTATCGCTTCCATGTGAAGTGACTGACAAAGTACACTCGCGGTGAGAGTCATGGCTCGCTCTTGAACCCGTTGTGGGCAGAGTCTCTCGGCAGGGCAAGTTCGGTGCTGCACGACAGCAGTGAGAATAACGAAGGCGCGTTATTCTGTTATCGTATTCCTTAAAGGCAAGTAGTAAGGATAGGATAATACCCACAACTTTTCTTCGTACACGTTGCCCCTATTACACCAGGCCGAAAAGTCAATGTTGAAAGTTTATACAACCGATACAGAAAATATTCCTAATTGAATTAAGTTGGCATCATTAATGTTTTGAAATCTGTTTATGTTTTATAAATACTAACAACATTTATTTTAATGGTCAATTGTGATTTATTTTTTCTTAAGGAACTCTTATATACACAAAAGTCTTTAGAAAAGCTTCTGCCCAATTATTTACGTTTTTGAAATATTTTGCCGAGATACATATTTGTGTTAAAGGTGAAATGAATGTTCAGTAGTTAAATAAGGTGTAAAGTTTGTTTGAAAAAATTCCCCCGCATTTCCCCGAAGGTGAGTATGAGGAAGTGCGAAGCACGGGGTGATGCTATGAGGGGGAGTTTGTTGAAGTTTGGTGGCATTTTGCCCGTTTGTTACATTAACACCCCCTAGTGATCACGTTCGGCTTAACACGCCTCGTTTGTCCCTCTGCGGTAATCTTGGTGAATTAACGTGTATGTTCGAGAGGAGGAGCGCACCGCACCGCAGCGCACCGCAGCTTCGAAGCGCCGACCGGAGTGAAGGGAGAGGATGCGCAGTCACGTGAGAGAAAGCAGAACTAGCGGGTTTGTAGTGTCACGTGTACACCACGCAGTTATCAAGCCGCTATAACGCCGCTGAGTCGCCAACGCACGCCGCTGACGACGTAGTTTGAATGCGTTAAAGGTATAAGGCGCGTTACTACCACTGATGCCAGCGTCGCGTCCGTGGCTTAGTCGGTAGAGCGTCGCGCTGCGGCCGCAAAGTCCTCGGATCGAAACCTGGCGCCGGTTGCTGTTTTTTTATATAGTGTAGTGGCCTGGCTGGGGCGCCGAGAGAGGGTTTTGCGAGCTGGAGAGTAGTAAAGGGGCTTTAGGAGAGTAGGCGAGGGGGGAGAGGAGGCGCTATGCGAGCGCCCTCACGCGTCGGAAATCCGGCGCCGTTGCTAGGCACGGTAGCCCGCTCCGTTGCTAGGCTGGGGACGGAGGACGGCGGTGGAAGCAGGAGTAGGCCCGACTAAGAAGTGCTTCGCACTTAAAATATATTACGGTTGCTGTATTTACTGGCATTGCAGTGCATAGATAGTGACAAAGGTAAACAGTCAAATTGGTGTTGTTCTCACGGCAGCGCCCTGCATGGAATCGGAAAATATTTCCGTGTGGACAATGCCATTCTTTTTTATTTTTTAGGGACTTATTATATGCCAGAACCACATCTTCAATTTAGGGCAATTTAAGTATTAGGATTAAATACCTGTTCGCCCCTTCTCTGCTGTTGTAATTTGAGGACCTAATTCACAAAGGATCCTAATGCGATTGGTCTTTCTTGTGCTTTGTTTATTCTACAATTTTTTTATTACAGTCAAAAGAGCGTTTGATTACTTGAAAGTTTAAACCAGCTGGATACTCTTTCGGTTGGACAGGACCTCTCCAATAACCCCACATTTCTTTTTCCCTCGTAGCCATTCTGCACGTGGCAACCGAGTTTGCGGGTCCTGCAAAGTTTTGTGGAGTCGCCGGGTGTGAAAGAAAGCAGCCTCGTACAAGCTTCAACGTGCCAGGGAACTGCAAGATCCAGGGTATCTAGCAGTATGCATGATTGAAATTTCCGCGGCGTCAAAGGCGGAAAGTTGAGATGTACCCGGCGAGGCAGACTCCGCCAAGGAGATCTCCCCTCTGCCCTCTTTCAGACTTAGCGTGCGCGGCCACTAGCGACCACTGACGAACTCTGGAGAGAGCACTGTCTGTACCTTGTTCTCGCCGTTGCTGCTTTCGGGCAGGCGTCCTCAAGAGGAGCTCCGTTGCCTCCGCCATGCGCGTGGTAACAATGTGGTGAGCCGCCAGCAAATGTTACTTCCTTGAAGAGGACGACAAGAAGCCGAAGGCCAACTGGTTTACCGCATGGCGAGAAATGAGCCGAAGCAACAGAGGAACAACACCCTGAGAAATGATTCGCAACCGACAGTGCAAAAAGCAGGTGGAGAACTTTTTGACCGCTAGCGCTTTGGGTATAAATACGAGGCCCTCAACGCAGAACATCATTCTTTTTGGAACAAGGAATGAATGTTGTCACTTTGCTCACATCCTCTACTATAACCTCGCCTGTCGGAACATTGTTCCTGTCTTCCTTCGGCTCCACTCTCGCCATGCAGTAAACCAGTTAAGTTTTCTTTGGCTTCTGGCCGTCATCTGCAGGGCAGCAAATTTGCTAGCCGCTCACCGCCTATCTCCCACACGCATCACCGAGGCGACGGAGCTCAGCTCGGGGACACCTTCCTGAATGCAACAGCGAGTTGCTAGCGCTGGAATGATAACTACGTTATAACTGGAGCCAGCGGTGCGAAATACAACGGCACGGTCGTGAAGATGGCTTCATACTTCGCAAAAATCACGGTGGTCAATACTGATCGCTGGTACTTTCTTCCCTTAGTTTCACCAGGCTACAGAGGATAGCTGATATGACGTGTCTTTTTGCCGCGTGGGCTATAAGGACCGGGCAGTTGAACGGGGAGCGCCACCACTTCGAGGTCCCTTCATTAGTGGAATGAGCCGGTCCATTTCACTACGCATCCTACTGTTGTTTTGCCGTCTTTGCTTCGGTGCTTTGAATGTTTGGTGCTGAAGTGAGAAGATATGTGCGAAGAAACGAAGTCTAGACAGATATATAGGCTTCGTAGGTGCACTAGCGGCTACGCCAACTTTTGGACGCTTCCGAAATTGCATGAGTACGGGCTACAGTGACATGAGCGCCTTTTGGAGGGATCTACCCTTGGGTCCACCCGATATGAGTACAAATGAAACTACTGCTATTAGTATTCATTTGTTCTTAAATGCACTGAAGGGTACGTAAACTGGTTGGATGCTTGTAAGTATGGGAATGGGCAATATTGACATGACGGCTTTTTGCAGCGCTATGCGCCTGGCTCTGCACGATCTCAGCAGGAATAAAACTATTATTATTATATTCTTTATATTAGTATTAAGTTCTACATATAAATTATTTTTACTTGCTTTAATGAAAACTGTTTTAACGATGGGATACCTCGATTCATGTACTTTGAAGAGAAATGCGCTCACGTGCAAGATCGATTACCGTGTGGCCTTCGAAACGTCGCGGCAATTTACCCTTTCTTTCTGCAACCGTGAGCTTTGTGCCATCGGTTTTGGGGAACAACACTGTGACAGCATCGGAGCTTGAGAGCCGAAGCGAAACTCACACGCTTGTAATGGTCTTTTATCAAGAGACAAATCATTCAACCACCCAACAGCCCAAGCTACAAACCATCCCCCCTGCCCTTACCATTTTACCACCTGCGTAGAATAAAGGCTGGCACCTATAGCAAAAACAATGGGGCAGTGTTAACGGCAGCTTGTGTTTTTTATACTGTGAGTATTCTTTGCCGTGTACCAAAAAAGTGGTATAGTACCTTTTGAAGAAACCAAAAACGCACGAATACTTGCCTAAAACAGGGGTGCCTCAGCCGAAGTCCTCCTGCACAGACGCATTTCCGACATTCTGGAAGCAGTTAGGATTTGGATAGGGGTGCATGGAAGGGAAAAATTAAACAACATATTCATCCAGCCCCTCATCTATCGGCGACGATGGTCGAACGCGAAGCTTAACTTTCTTCATGCAAAATAGAACAGGAAAGGGTCAAAGTTAAATACGCTGCGGTGATAAGACCAACCTGCGTGCTGGTCAAATTCAAACCTCAACTAGTCAAAGTTTAAATTCCGGAGGTAGGCAAGGAAGCCCACACAAGAAATCTTTGCGATCAACCATGATCGCCGTTGGACGCAGGAGTGCATAGTTTTTCCAGCACAGGTGGCAGCTTGTCAAATTCGGCCGCCGCATGAAGTTGTGAAACTTAGGGCAGGCTGTTGGCACCCTCCTGTCTCTCGTCCTCCGGCATTCTTTTTGGAAAACCATTTACCAACTACATTTCCAAGCAATGCTTTTCCACGAGAATCAATAACGCTCTGCTTTCATGCAATATTTATTTTGTAAACGATTCTCGATGACAGTAGTAAGGGTTATTTGTGTGAAATGAAACACGGTTCTATAAAAATAATGAAGTTACGGGGCGTCCTACTTAAGAATTCCTGTTTTAGGGGTGAAGCACCCTGAGGCCGAGGCTTGTGCGGAGTCTGGCGTCCGTGCTCAGGCACATCCCCGTGTAAATCGTGACATCTGTGATCCAAGTGTTCACAAAAGGAAAACAAGAACAAAATATAAGGTTCAAAAAAGGTTAGAGAGAGAGACAGATGCACGCCAGCGTGCAAATCAAAACATCTATGAACAAAATGTTCACAAAAAAATAACAAGAGCAAAATAGAAGGTTCACAAAAGGTTAGGGAGAGAGAAAGATAGAAAGAGAGGGAGAAAGAGAGTGCTCCTGAAGGGGCGTGCTGCACATGCGCGAGGAGCATTGAATTGGATTGTATTGGATTTGTGTTTGGATTGGATTCGATTGAATCGAAATGAATTAAATTACAATATATTTAATTTTATTCCATCGGGTTATACTGTAAAGCGTTTTAGCAGCAGTAACCACTCTCACGTGTGATTTACGGTAAGAACTATTCCCATTGCTTCGAGCACTTTTCTTAATTCACTTCGTGTAAATGCGGGAAGTTTTTTGGTGTATATTTTAGAAAGAACACCCTTACAACTGTGTCTTTCACTTGTGCACGACGCCGTTTAGTCTTCAACTGCCAATGGCGAGCGCCGCACGATTGCTGGATTATTTGCACACACCGGCTTTGTAGGAGCCGGTGTTTGCAGCCGTGTTTGCAGCCGTTTGCAGCCGACTGACGAGTTTGATTATACCTGCAATGTATTCCTCGATGCGACAAACAGCATGCAGCTACAACAATTTGCACGACGGAAAGGGGTTGCAATTCCAGGTTGAATTTTACCTTGCCCAATTGCGCAATGTCTGCTAATTGTAATGTAATGAAGATACTACGAGCAGCAAGGGCACTTCCTTAAATGGGTATGTGCGTAGTATCGGGACAATTCCCCCAAAGCGGGTATGTGCTCGAATATGGGACAATCTGCCACAAGCGGGTATGTGCCTGGATCTGGGACTGGCAGCCCCACCGAGAGTGCTGTGCGCGAGACTGCTAGTGAGACCCGCGGAGAGCTCGCTCTGACCCGTTTGGACTTCACGGCAGGAAGACCTCGCTATAACGCCCTGTCAATAAACCCCACTATAGTAATTACTTAGTATGGGCGTAAATAACACACTTGGCATATCCTGGAAAGGTCGCCTGTACGGTTAAGATTTACTCATCTGAGAACGTCCTTGTGGTTATGTACGCTTTGCCAGCTGCAGCGCAGTAGAACGACAGAAAGGCTAGCACAACTACGCTGCGGTGGCCGCAACCGGCATTCCACTGACGAGCGGCTCGCCACGTGCGGCGCTGTTCGCTGAAACGACGGTGGTGCCATACAACGGCCGCCCGGTCCCTGTTCCCGCAAAACAATTTTGGTGCAGTAGGGAAGTAGTTGTCTAGACCGGGCATGAATTTGAAGGCGAAGAAAAAAACCTGTTGTTGGGGCTTGCAAAACAGAGAAAGGCAGAACTGCTACATGCTATACTCGCTATTTCGCCTGACGATGATGAGCTGGCGGAGTGGATTGAGTTGATCAACGACACGGAGAGTGCTAAACGCCAGGCTGCAGAGGCAGAACGCCAGCCAGAGGAAAGGAAGCGAGGATAGGAGCTCGAGCTGCAGAGGCACGAACTGGAACACGAGGAAAGAAGGTGAGAGCACCAACTTAGACAAGACGAGAAGATGCGTGAGTACGGCCAGGGCAGTTCCCAGGGCACTTCCCGTCCATCGACACAGGGCAGTTTACGTCCATTGAGTACGACAATGTTTCGTAGTTGGCTTCGGATATTTCGCATAGTGTTCAGGTGGTGCATATACGCGGAAGGCCATGGGACCGACTACCGACCTGAACGTGAAAATCTAGCGAGATAGCGAAGTTTCGCAGGAGTATGTGAACGATCGGGCTACCCCTCACCGTGCACCTTAAGTAATGTTAGTTGGGGCATTGACGACACGGCGGACCCCTAGCCATAAATATAAGTCGTAACCTGCCCCGACGATGTTTTTACAGGTGGAGGGTGAAAAACCCCAAACGGTGGACGTCGGAGCCGTGGCCAAGCTCCTGTCTGTTTACCAGGCATGGAGCTCCAAGTCCGCTTCCGCTCTCAGGGCAAGGCTTCAGAAAAACGTACCATTGTATCTTGCTTTATAGTAGAGCATATGGTATTTTCAAAACCCCTGTCCAAAAATGACCTGTCCCTGAAAAAGGCCGCACCAAAGTTCCTTTTCCACGTCTACGAAACAACACTCTTCCAAAACCTGCAAACTATCCCTGCTTAGTGACCGTTCAATCAGTTCATAAACCAAAACCAATCTCTTCCCAGTCGGTATTCCACGTATCCAAGTTCCCCAAAAGAGTCCTTGGGAAATGTTTCGAGGAAAAAAACTAAGAACAGGTGAATTGTTTGTGTAAGTCAAGGCACAACAGCAAGCCACAAATCTCCTGCCCCAAAACCACATGGCAGATTTGGACATCAGTGCCACATCCCATCGCAGCCTCTACAGCTCGCAGGACAGGGATATCTGAGCGAGATCTGCTAAACAAAACACGGGCCGACCTTCGGGAAGGCCAGAAGGATGAAGGCGTTGCAGCAGTAAGAAGAATCACCATCCGCTGGTTCTTTGCCGTAATACCAACAAAACACCTAATCTTGACATTCAATGATCCAAAATTCGTGAATATATCCTTGCAGGCTTTATACGATGTGCAGTCCGTCCCTACCGAACCCGCGCCGTAACTTCAAGTGCCAGAAGTTCGAGCACGGCACAAACTCTTGCCGTGGAAAAACGACCTGTCTGAAATGCTCCGGGCAGGACCATCCCACCAACAACTGTAAATCCAGCACACTCACTTCTCCTAATTGCCGGGGGGAGCGCACGGGGAATCCCCCCGGACTTGCGAAACATTCCAACAAGGTAAAGTAACAGAGTCAAGGTGACAGAGAACAGCTTCTTCTCAGAGGCGCGAAAGAGGTTCTACTCTTTCCCTCTGGGGAAGTATGCTGACGCAGCTCGCCGGGGGGGGGGGGGGGGCGGTGCGGCGTCTGGTTTCGGGGGGAACCCAGTACCCAGAGTCGGACTTGTTCTCCCACCCGTACCACCCCCGGGTTACTTCAGGCAGCCTAGCCCGTCACCACACCGTTTGCTCAGCCAGCAGCGTTTGAGGTGGCAAGAGTCGGCGTCGGGCCGATGACGCACCAGCAACTGCTTCCTCCTCCTTTCTGCTTCCACTGGAGGCAGCGAAGATGGACAAGGGTGACCTGCATCTGGTCGCACCCCCGGCGCACCAACCTTGCCATATATGGCGTTCACGACGACTTCGGCGGCGGTGGATTCAACGAAAGGCAACCGGTAGGGGAGTCAAGTCCAGGTATTGCGGGTCCGTCAGACAGTATGGACGTCGGGCAGTTTGTGCCTGAAACGCAGCGCAAGGGGTGGCTTCTAATGCGAAATCCAACATACAGGCCCAAAAAGTGCCCTCCAGGAGTACAAACCCCGAAAGCCAAAACACGAATATATTTACACAGACACTACCGCAGCTAATAAATGCATATAATGGGAAGAGAAAATCTTGTTCACTGGAACTGTAGAGGCCTTCTTAATAATATTAGTGATGTTTATGAGTTCTTGAATGTGAATCCGTCAAATGTAATGTTTGTTCAAGAAACACAGTTAAATTCCAAGCACGCGAATTTTAGGAAGGATATGGATGGTGGTGGCACATCCTCAGGTATTGTGGCTATCATTGCTGGAAAGCCCTTGGCGTGCCACACTGTCTACCTAAGGACCAATTTAGAGGTTGTGGCCATTCAAACCACTATCTTTAATAGGCTTATACCACTCTTCTCTCTGTGCAGCCCTCGTGTCTTCCAGCTCCTAAGCTCAGACTTCGAGAGCCTGATAGATAAGGTGTCCCAGCCTCACATACTGTTAGGTGACCTCATCGCACATAATGCACCCTGGGGCTCTAATCGTATGGATGCCGAGGGCGCCTAATCCAAAAAATTTGTAATATCTTAAGCAGCATGCTTTTATTACAAGAAACAGCCTACACTCTATAAAATACGGCACAACACTCATTGACACCTTGACTTCATTTCATTTACACCAGTTTTTATTTTCATGTCTTGAGTGGGGTGTGCGCATGAAACCAAATGATAGTGACCACTTCGCCACCTCAATAACATATCTACGCGCTATTTACTGATGAAATGGGTTTATTTTCAGTGGTGTGATCTAGGAACAGGCAAGAGAACAGATCAGGCAGCGGCCAGCACTGCCACCACCTCATCTTCCTCTTCTACGAAAACCGCCGCCGGTTTGGCCAAGCCAGGACTGTTAGAAACCCGGGAGACAACATCCCTCGTAGAAACTTGGCTGTAACACTTCCCCGGGGCGAGACGAAGCTCACCGAACGAGTTCTACTTGTCGGGGTTGGCAAGGCTTTAGTCGGGCGACGTGAAGAACTTGAGTCCTGCGGAATCGACGGTCTTGTGACATCACTCTAGCGATTTCACATTTCAGGTCACGTAACTTTCGGGTCCGTGTAGTTTGATAACAACTTGTTGCACATACCAAGTTTTGTAGCGAAGCCCAGAACAAGACAAGGTCACCGGTAAGGTACGAAGCTGGTGGGTGTCGTCGGTCAAATCGCGCCGTAGTCTTCGCCTTATACGTCAAGGAACTCAGTCGGGAAAGGTGGGGCTCCTCTTCAGCGCGACCGATAGTCGGCGTTATAGAAACATCTTCATTCTGAGGAAAGGGGAGGATGGTGTCGAGAAAGCGGCTTGGCAGTCGCATGTATAAAAAAAGAAATGTGCGTATCCCGTGACCTCGTGCTTAGCATTATTGTAAGCTTATGTGATGAAAGGTAGCACATCGCCCATTTTTGTGATCCGAGGATACATACATCGCCAACGTGTTTGTCAGTGTATGATTTGTTCGCTCAGTCAGGTCACTGGTTTGCGGGTGATATGGCGTGCAGTGGCGGTGCTGTGGTCCACAGAGACGAAGGAGCTCGTCGACAATATCAGCAGGGAATTTCCAACCGCGATTACTTATAACCACCCGGGGCATAACCGTGGCCCAGCATGATGAATGCAGGAAAAAGTGTACGACTTCGAAACTTGTTGCAGATGGCAGAGCAGTCGTTTCCACATATCTTGTGAGGTAATCGAGACACACGATTATCTACCGAGTTCCGGCTACTGATTTGGAAAACGACCTAAGCAAGTCAACTCCTACTTTTTCGAAAGGTGGCGTAGGTGGACGCACCGATGCAAAGGAGCAGAAAGAGGAACTGTGGGATGCTTGTAGTGCTGGCACACCTGGCATCCGGCGACGTACTGCGTCCTCGACATCCGGAGCCGAGGCCAGTAGAAACGTTGACGCAGTCAGCAAAGTGTACTGGCAAACGCAAGATGTCCTGAGGAGACGTCGTCGGCATTAGCATTGAGGGCGAGAGGGCGGAGGCTCTCAGGAGCGACAAGTAGAAAACGAGCAACATCGGAGGAATAATTCCGTCTCCTTAGCAAGCCATCTCCGACGAGGAATGGTGAAGTCGACGATTAAGCCACCTGTGCCGAGGCAATCTTTTTTTGCTCTGCCTGAAACACCAGTGCATCGGGGAGCGAGGTCGAGACGGTTGGACCGTCACAGCTGCAACACCGATGGCGCTGGCGTCTGAGTGGACCTCAATGGGGGGCGTGTGGTCGAAGTGGAGCAACGCGGTACTGGATGTCAAGAAATGTTCGAACTCAGTAAAAGACGAGTCACATTAGGGAGTCCACACAAAGGGCGCGTCTTGACCAATAAGAACTGTGAGAGGACAGCCACACTTGGCGAAGTCTTTGATAAACCGACGAAAGTAGGAGCACAGTCCAAGAAAGCTCGGCAGGCCCTTCAGTGCACAGGGTTTTTGAATAACACGAACCGCAGCAATCTTTCGTGGGTCGGGCCTGGTTCCATGGCGGTCAAAAAGGAAACCAAGCACGAGTGCATGGCGCTCTTCCAAATGGCACTTCTTCGAGTTCAGGACCAGACGAGCCTGTGCGATGCGCTGGAGAGCAACATTAAGCCGCCGATTGCGCTCGTCGAACGTCCTGCCGAAACTTATTACGTCGTCTAAATGATACGTGCCGATTGTGATGAATGGCCATTTGAGTGATTGGCCGCGAAAGTGAGCCAGCCAGAACGACAGAGAAGATGACAAGGAAGAGGAGCCGCGCGTAAGTGATCGTGGAAGCTGGTACGCGAACCGCTGGAAGCCAAGCGGTGGAACAGGGCGCGGTTGCGTGGGAACTACCCCGGGGAACTCTTGGTCCACGGGCCACCTGGAGCACAACCGTCGCCGCCCTCCGCCGAGGCTCGAGAGCGCGTCTGGGCGCCGTCATCGTGGCGCTGGTGTGCCGACTGCTGACGTTCCGGTCAGGCTGTTGGGCGCTGCCGTTCCTGCTGTTGGAGCCGTTAGAAACGCGTCGCGACTGGACGTGAGCTAACTTGCCTATTCGGCATTGCTCTCGGACCTTCCCAACTACGAGACTATTTTGTGTACCTTCTAACTACGGGCTGCGCGTCCGTGTGACCCAAGCACGTCCTGTCTTTAACGTCCCAGCGTCTACTGTCCTGTGCTTGTCCTTAGTCCTCTTAAATATAGTCTTCGACGTGTTAACCAGTGTTCTCTCTGCCTGCGTGGTCCTCGGCCCATTCATAACAAAAGTGGAGAGCCTGCTAGGATCGCACCCTTGACATCTGCGGGAAGAAGTTGAGTGCTGGGAAACACGTGATTGAACACTGTATCATGGACGTGGAGAAGCTAGTGGCGAACTGGACGCAACTGGGTCTCTCAGGACCGGAACTTCGCCAGTGGATAGACACCCAGCGGGCAGAGCAGCGTGCAGAGAGGGCAGCTGAAAGAGAGGAACTCCGTGAAGCTGCATAACTAGAAAGAGAGGGACGGCGAGAAGCTGCCGAGATAGCCAAGGAAGCTGCCGAGAGGGAAATGCGAATCCTGGAGTTGAAGATTCGTCTTCAAGAAGGGTCACAAACCACCAACGCCGTTACTGCCGTAAACTAAACCAACCCAAATGTGCCAGTCGTGAATCCCCAGAAGCTTCTACCCCTGCTTGATGAGAGACGTGACGATCCACACGCGTACTTGCAGCGCTTGGAGCGCGTGGCGACTTGGCAGGGGTGGCCGCAGGACAAATGGGCAGCTGACCTCAGTATGTGCTTGTCCGGGGAAGCGCTGACCGTGATTGGCCGCATGACTGCAAAGGAGTCGCTTGACTACATCAACGTCAAGAAAGCGTTACTCCAGCGGTTCAGATTCACGGCACAAGGATACCAAGAGAAGTTTCGAAAAGCTCGGGCCGAAGACGGCGAGACGGGAACGCAGTTTGCAGCGAGGCTGTCCGGCTACTTCGACCACTGGGTGGAAATGGCCAACATCCCCAAAACGTACGAAGGACTCCGCGATTTGGTGATTTCGGAGCAATTCTACTGTTACTGCCACCCGAAGCTCAGGGTCTTCCTAAAGGAACGCGAGTGTGCCACCCTGAGTGTCCTGGCCGATGTCACGGACCGTTTCCTGGAGGCGCAAAGCCTTGCGAACTTGGGGAACGCTCCAACTGACGCACGAGACGTTACAATGGGTGCAGCCAACACACCGGGAAAGGCAACACAGAAGTGCTCTTTGTGCGATCGTCCTGGACACCGCGCGCGAGACTGTTGCACTGTGATCAGGGAGCATGAAAACTGCTCTAAGTGTAACAGGCCAGGTCACAGTCCCGACAATTGCGGAAGCAGATCAGGAGACAAAGTGATCACATGCGCCATCTACGAGCATCCGAGGACAGCCGTGAAAACGGAACCACTGCAGACCACATGCTTCAACGTGCCATCGTCCTCGAGCACTCAGTTCAACCGAGGTAGACTACCCCAAGAGCAGCGCAAAGACCACACTTTGAGGTCTTTGCTGTACTTATTTGATGTGACCTCACACTGTACTTATTTGATGCGACTTGGCTTGTTTATAATGCATTGTAATCAAAGCTTCCGACGTGCGCCTATTGAATAGTAACTAAAATTAGTAAGCAGCAATGCAAGAATCCCCGTAACACGCAAAACAAGTTTGTTATTGTATTCTTAAAATCTGTATAAAAAGATAACTTATTTAAAAAAACTAATTAAATGAACCACTGACGCGAAGCTCTACACGGTTCCCCACAGGGACAGCGCATACAATGCTCATTACAACCGCCAAAAACACGCAATCCAGAAAAATGGCAGCCGAGCTGCTCGATTCGCTGCAAATGTCGCCGAAAACACGAGAGAAATCTTCCCCCACTGCCACACGACCAGTCCACTTGTTGCGCTCTTCCCCTCGCTCATCGCTACTTCGACAGCAAACGCGACGGTGGCTTGCTGAAGTCAAATATATGTTCGCGCGTTCCACTGTTCATGAGCAATCTATTGGATGCTTTTGTTACTATTGGGCATATTGGAATGCCGCCACCTGGTCTCGGATTACGCTTGAGCTCTTGTAGCATTTTTGGTGAAAATATTGCTTTCTGGTATTCATGGTTTGCCGTCGCAAACAGCAACCGCAGATCCATTTTTAGTTAAAGTGCTCTTTTGATGTTCAGCAGTAAATATGCGGGTTTTGCTTTAGGTCAACAAGGTTGACGTGTAGAAGGTATCGTGGTTTAGACAGGTTTCGCCTAAGAAACCTGCCTATTTAGACACTTTGCGTATTCTGGCCGGGTGGCTGAATAGCGCGAAAGGCAGACATACGAATAGGAACCAAGGGAACTATTAGTCCACCGACCGGCACGGTAAAGCTCCAGTCCGGTTTCGTTGAGCCGAGGCCTCAACTCCGGTGTCTATCGAGCCCTTCTATTTGAGAGCATCCTTCCGGACAACGGTTGAAGACACTTATCCATCACGACCTCTCACCCCCGGCAGAGACTCTTTTGCGATTCTGCACGCCGCAATCATATGCGCATGCCGTGCAAAGTTACGCGGAGTCCCCCCGGTACGAAAGAAAGCTGCTTCGCACAAGCCACAACGTGCCTGGGCACAGCCGGGTCACGGGCACCTCGCTGTGTGCGTGATGCAAACTTCGGCGGCGGCAAGCGTGGCAAGTTGAAACGTGACCCGTCGATACAGACACCACAACGCATTCCTCCTCTCTCCCCTCTTTCGGACTCAGTGTGCGTGGCTACTACCGACCCATCTCAAACTCTGGAAAAAGCGTTGTGTGGGACTGGTCACTACTCAGATGGCGCGACGATTATGATGCTGAAAGGCTTCCTCTCTTTAATGGGGTGGCGCTGCACAGCGACCTAAGTCGTTACGCCACTCTACAATCACCTCGCCAAAAAAACCATATTAAAATGTTGGCTAATCTGACTTGTTTGTGCGCATGTCGTAACAGATTGTTCTTGGCTCTTTACCCACCAACATTCTAACCTTATTTTAATAACCTCTACTGCTGTGCAATTCACTTTTCCGTTAACGTTAAAGAAAAAGGATTCCTGAAGTTGGATAGCCCGCTCACTGAGAACTGGACGGATGCCTTTGCACTCCGATACAATATGTCGCGTGACTCCTAACTCCCTAGCACAGCCTGCACACAGTCTTCCTCTACCGGTTTGCGGACAAGCGTTTTTTCGGCAAGTAACCCACCCGGGCTTGAAAAACTAATCCACTCCCTTTGGTATTATGGAAAAAAGTTTTCCTTGTGATCTCCTGTTTCCTGATGCTTTAGATATCTAAGGTCTTTTTCGCCTCTATCCTGTTTTTCCAGGTCGTTGTCTCTGATTTTTTCACTTCATTTTTAATTGCCTTGGTCGTTTCCCCTGCACTTCCAGATTTCACACGCTTTGTCCTGAGCCTTCTGATTATTCTCCTCCACTGTGTGTTCATGCTTTTCATGTAAATATACCGTAACGCTTCTGTACCGTAACTCTTCTGTACCGTTTCATGTAAATATAGCGTAACATTTCTATACCGTAACGCATCTGATTCTTCTCCTCCACTTGGTTTCCTCGCTTTGCATGTACAGATACCGTAACACTTTGGCCGCCCATCTCTGTTCATGAATATTTCTAAGTCGCTCTTCAAAACATATTTTGCTCTGTGCTTCTCTCACTTCAAAGGAGGCCCATCCCATGTATCCATCCACTGCATCATTCGTTCATTTACTGCGTGCTCCTAATGCGAATCTACCTGCCGCCCTCCGATTTACTTGTAGCCCCTGATTAAATGTCTGATTTGACACACACTACTGCGTTTGAAAAGGCGAGGGCTGGTATAAGAATAAGTACACCCAGAGTCACTCTTCGGAAGTTTGAGCAAACTTTGGGTCGGTGAGAGCCAGACGGCGGCCGCGCGTTGTTACGTTCGACACCTCTAGGTTCTTTGTTTTTGAAATTCTGCGGTTGCTTTTGAAAGGTGTCTCGTTCTCAAAAATTGTTCTTGCGAATAGTTTTACCATGGCTCCAGTGCTTCTGAGCAATTTCCGGACAATTACGGGGCTAAACTACTTCTTTCGGCCTCGCGTGCGCGTGAAGGAAGAGAGACTGTATGTTGCCGCGCAGGTGTGCGTCGCAAAAGAATATGAAGGGACAAACATCGTTGTGAAGTGCCATTCTCGGCAAGGGAAGGGTATCTTCAGCGCTTTTCTCCAGGTCAATACCAATTTTTTTCCGTATCACGTCCTAGTAAAGTGGCTCCAGTGGATACAACGGCGCTCCACGACAGGGGCGTGTTTGTGGTGCTGTTTTCTCTGTTCGTGCAACTCCACTACAGTTACTTTTTCTGTGGCCATTCTTCAGCTCGATTGGTGTAGTCACTGATTAACAACGCTTTTTAAACGCTATTAGTTGATGCCAAATTAAACCCAGTTCAACCTAGAGTGAAATCTGCTGCTACAGCGGAGCTGCTGGTTGTGTTTAGGAAGATTTCGTTTAGTTTCTGCTTTTCTTTTGTGAGCATTGTTAGAGTCGTCTTATTCGCTAAGTGTGATAGAATTTGTTCACGCCATTCAGATTTCCTCCGCTCACCCTCCTTTGCCTGGAAAATATTAAACTCAACTTTCAGACTACGAAAAACAGAATTAGGAGTCAAACAACGCGTCCGAACGCCGCCTTGCCTTTGATATCTTACCACGCTCTCGCTTCCAACGCGTGCCCGAACTCTGTACACTTCAAGAAACAACGTATGGCAATATATAGACGGGATGTATCTTGACATTGCTTTGGCACCACCCCTGAAGGGCTCTGAGCATTTTCTTGAGCTGCCTTTTGGCGCCCATTCGGTGCCATGAATGTATCTTAAAAAAAAAGATTACTGCTGACGAAACAATAGGGGTGGAAGTCGAATACCCTTTGTTATGCAAATACTACGGCATGCGATTCACAAATATCGCCGTCTGCGGTGTGTGTGAAGCACTGAAAGCAATCGTTTCAGTTTTACGGCCCTTTGCGTCTGCGCTGCGCATGACTGGTAATCGTACTGATAAGTTTAACTCTTCCAATCACAAGAAATATCATCGCTTTCCTACTTTACTGTTTGTACTCCATAAATCCTTTTCTTGCGACTCTCCTTCTCACACGGCTGCCCGGAAGACCTGTAAAGAACGATGCCATGCTGCCCCTCGCAATTGTGCCAGTCCACCACGCAGCAGTAGCGGCGCTGCCACGAATTCTTTCCTGTAGCACTTTGATCCTTCCGGATACTGCAGCTCGCGATTCTCACTATATTTCGTATAGAATGTTAGCCACATAGCGTCAAACTGCACACATCGCGCGGGCTTGCAATCACGGTGAACGGCAGGTCGAGACATCCAGGGACACAAAGTTTCAAAGTAGAGGCAAGAGGCAGCGCAGAAGTCGCGGGCAAACTCAGTGCCCGGTGCCTATGCTCTCGCCGTGTGCAAAAAGGAGAGGGAGGATTTCTCTGACCGTTAGCGCTTTGGGTATAAATATGATGCCCTGAGAGCCGAAGATCGTTATTTTTGAAGCAGTGGATCAATGCAATCAATCTGGTCGTGTAATATACTGTAACCTGGCCTGTCGGACCATTGTTCCTTTCTTGCATCGGGTCCTCTCTCGCCATGCAGCAAACCAGCTCAGTTTGCATTTGACTTCTGGTCGCCATCTCAAAGGCAGCAACATTTGCTGGCCGCTCAGCAATACGCTACCACAGGCGTAACCGAAGCGACGGATCTCGGCTCGGGGACGCCCTCCCGAATGCAACAACGAGCCGCTAGAATTGGGATGGCAAATGTGCAACACCCTCTTTCTGCCTAACTGCTCTCCCCAGATAGGACTGCTCTTAAATCGTAATATGAAGGATACTTCATATTGCCGTATTGCTAGCCCCTGGCTTAACATCTTGTCTGCGTATTTTGATTCCATCTTCTACAGTCCATGTCGGGATAGCTCTTTGGAGCACCTTGCCACGGGTATGGTACACTCGCAAGGCCAAGAACAGGCTGGGCTACGGCCCATTGTTCCATTTCCCGAACAAGTGTCCTTCAAACAGACGCCAGGGCCGGAACACATCAGTGTTCGAGTAAATTTACGAATTTAACAGCAATATGAAGCATAGTGGAAAAAGTGTAGGCGTCATGGAAGGTACTGGATGGAAGAGAAACTCAAGGAGGCGAGAAGGGTGAAAAAGATCTTCAACACAAAGAATCGTCACAATCGTCAAGTGTCAATCAACGCAACACAATCGTCAATACAAAAGGAAGAATACTAACAGCTCCATATAGACATTCATAGGAGATACCTTCTGGCCAATTTAATTTTCTTTATTGTGTGACATTTCGCTCTGTTCCTTTCGGTTAGAAAGTTAGGCATTTCGCCTTCCTATAATGTTTCTACAAATATGACTTGTCCAGCACGCGTTCCGCAAACAGTAAGCGCAAATATTAAAAACCCTTTTAGGAACAAAAATAAGATACCTCAGCTTTCAGACCGGAGTAAAAATTATCTGCAAATGTGAATCATTCAACAGGTGTTCCAACCGCTTATAGTTTATGGCCCTTACGACGGTGCACCCTGATACGCTTTCTAGAAGTCTCTGTGGGTAATGAGGACACTTCGGCTTTGGGAAGTTTCTCGTTGTAAGTATGATTACCGAGATTGGTCGATTGCTGCGGCTTCCTTCTCCCCAAATGTCTTTGGAAGGCTCAGCACAAACATCCCCTCTTATTTCAAAGCTGTAAAGATGGCTGCAAAATGAAAAGCGAAAAGTTTAGCGTTATTATATTGCGCAAATTCACTATTAAATAATAATTCTATTACAGAATTACTATAAAATTAATCTATTTCATAAGTTCACCGCAGGGTACGCCCAGTCTTGAATTGCCAGGGGGTATACGGAGTGGAACTGTGGCTAGCGTGTGGTTCACTCTTTCGAGGCGTGGGATGGCGCTAAAACCAGTGGCCGCAGGCTTGAGTAATTAATTTTTCTTTTGTCTCTGCCGCCTCAACGTTGTCTTACTCGTGTGAATAGCCTGCTATGCTCGGCGAAGTGCTTGGGACGCGACGCTGGGACCCGTGCCAACATTTCAAGCAGGCCTGAACAGCTATTTTTTTTCTCGTTTCTTGCCGCCTAGAGGTCGGCCGAGGGAGATACGTAACTGGGTTTGAATGCAGGCATTATATTACTATATGTCCCGTGCCACGAACTACAGCTCGCAGAGCTATAGGTGGCGAATAGGAATGTAAGTACCTAACTTCGTGTACACAAGAAATTTCTCAGAACGGATGCTGGAGAGAGAAGGTAGCAGCGCACGATTTTCTGTGCTGAGAAAAGGCCACTCACTTTTCAGAGTTTGTTTTTCTGCTGAACATCATTAAGCATTTTACACACTCACTCAACCCCTGCGATCCCTCCCCCGCCGTTTTCTGTACTACTCGAAAGGTTTTTGAATTAATACCCACAGCGTGCCGGTAGCGCTAACGTTGCCGGTAGCGCTAACATCGCCGGTAGCGCTAACGTCGCCGGTAGCGCTAACGTCACACAACGGTAATGTTGCGAATGCAAATAGCTGTGCTGGATCTCCGAGTTAGATTGTATTTATCTCAATCGCTCAGCGGAGGTACATGCTCGGTCTTTGAATTTGCCGCCGTTCGTCGCCTGTGCGAGGGGCACTGGGCTACAGAGAAAGAAATACCAGAGTCCTTCAATGCTTTCCTGTTCACGAAACTCCGGCTCCCGTTTTATACAGGGACAAAAGTTGCCGCTACGGTCGCCGCTCTCAGCGCGGAGGCATTTCATGCCCGCACCACCTGCGCGCAAGCATTCTGCCGAAGCTGGTACCCGTTCGAGGCAGTTGTTGATAGCTCATAAAATATTCTGCTATCATTCATATTTAGCTTGACGTACAATGTGGTTGCTGCACTCGCATGTGAAAAGGTTTTCTTCGTTTACCTTTGGATGATATCAACGCTTTGATGGGGCCAGTCGTGCCGCAGCAGTTATGAATGTACCTGTTGTTGCGAGAGTTCTTTCATCTTGTGCAGGGCAGCGTAAAATTGTGCTTTGTTTAAGTGAAGGTTATCTCGTTGGTTTTGCGACTCTGGCGAAGCCTCAGATTTATAAATTCGCAAATATAATACGCGCAGTGAGCACCCGCGGCGACGCTGATCGCGCGAGTTATATGCAATCCAACCGCCTACGCCGCCGGTGTTCGCAGCGGCTGCGGTACCGAAACTAAAGCTCAAGCAGAATCATTCAGTAGATGATAGCGCATAGAATATTCTGCTATTACTCATATTTAGCCGGACGTACAATGTGGCTGCTGCAGTCGCGTGTGAAATTTTCTTCGCTTACTTTTGCACGATATCAACGCTTCGATGGAGCCAGTCGTGCCGCAGCAGTTATGAATTTACGTGTTATTGCAGCAGTTCTTTCATCTCGTGCAAGGCAGGTAAAATTGTGCTTTGTTTAAGCGAAGGTTATCTAGTTGGGCTTGCGACTCTGGCGAAGCTTCAGTTTTAGAAATTCGCAAATATGATACGCGCAGTGAGCCCCCGCGGCGACGCCGATCGCGCTATGCAATCCGACCGTCTACGCCGCTGATGATCGCCGCGGCTGTGGTACCGAAGCTAAAGCTATAAATTTCGTGTGTTTAGTTTGTTACAGTTGACGTCATTCCTGTGCGCTCATTACATAGAGCTTCAGCAAAGCTTCAAAGTGCGAGTGATGAAGCTTTCGTCGCATTAATACATGCCCATCTCTAGGATTCTAACCAAGTTAAAGTTCGAGTTCGCAGCTACCTTGTGTTCGTTTTTCTGGAACTTCAACAGGGTAATAAAACTTGCTGTTGGGCTAGTTGGTTCAGTCAACAGAGCACCGTTACATAGGCACAGAACGTTAAATAGGCACAGAATTTCCGAATGAGTTGCTTCCCCAGAAATGTCCCACCCTCCGAGCCAAATCCAACTACCACTTCGATGTTGCATGTTTCAGTTTAACAGGGCGTTTTGCTATGATCGATTATACTCGCAAGGCATAGCTATGAAGATACTTGACCGGGTATGCTTGACCTACTGAAATGAAGCAGTGTTTCAAAGTCTCTAAAAAAAGCACACCTGTTTATGAGCATGATGCTGCTGCTCCACCACTGATTTATTCAGCTGACTACTTCACATTGGTCAAAATACACTACATGTGGTCAAGCTAACGAGTCAATAATGCCACGAAGGGGATATTTCAATACATATCGTCCTGTCCTCAATGATAATGGAGTGTTTCTAAAACAATACGGTTTATAGCAGAAAACATTTTCACACAATAAGCTATAAAAGCATAAACAACAGACAGCGCAGCGACGTCACGTACTCAAGGGCAACTTAAAGTTCTGAAAGGAAGGAGCGAACTTGTGTTCCGCAATAAGCTAGAAAGCATAAGCGTCGAAGAAACAGTCAGCAAACTGACTTGCACCGACGAGTGCTAGCGAATTGAATGCCTCAAAGTTTGCTATGCATTCGTTTGTGTGGAAATGCTTTTCTTTCCAGAAACATTTGTACAGACCGAGAACATTGCTAATGAGATAGGAAGTCTGGGTTAGTGACAACAAGGTTACATATTTTACTTATTAAACAAAACTGCCGAGCGTTGCTTACGACAGAAAAAGTAAATTGGCGCTCAGCTCGGAACACAAGATCAGACAGCAGCGTCCATTCCTGCACGAGTAACAAAACAAAGAAATACAAGGCACGCATCGCGGCAAATGTTCGCGAACATGGCATTATTGCACGACAAACCTAATGTAAACGAAGTAAGAATGCAAAGTATATAAAGGCACTGAAAAACTATGTACAAGGCCAACACATGAAGGTAACAAAACTACTAAAAACCACGCAAACGTTTGAAGCAAAATGCGCCGGCAGCCCGGCAGCCGCTGGCAGCCCGTCGAAGCGCCTTGGAATGGCGTCGGGCCGCAGCTTGGGTTTCTCACGTCGTAAAGAGACGACGTCTCCTTTCACCAAAAAAGTGTCGTTCCAAACAACGTTCGCAGTGTCAAAACATTTTTCGCAGACACGGACAAGCTGCGAGTCAAAAGAAAAGCCGCCGGCTTCCTGTCGTGGTATTGCACGTTTCCACTGCTCGTGCTTATCGGCGTCACTTGGCAAGCAAAACAACGAGACCTTTTCGCTCGTACCTCTGTAGCCGGAGCGGCATCCCAGTACGCAACAAGTCTTGGGCATTTCCGCACAGTGTCCTCGCACAATATCACGAAATGCGCCACGTCAACTGGCAACTTAAAACTCAGAAAACAACGCGCCGATGCTACCGGATTACGTGAGAGTGCAGCCTCGCCGACGCAGCGCGCAGGTTTCGTCTGTCCCCCACTATGCACTCAGCGCCGCCCCGCGGCGACTTCGTCGACATAGCAAACTGCTCCCATAGCGTTACGGCGGAGTTGCGTGACCAGAAAAGCATTGAAGGACTATAGAAATACTATGCTGGGGCCGCTGTCATGGGAGCCACCTTATCGGCGTTGTATTGTGGTCGGTTGATCGGCCCGCCCGCTTTAGGATGCACCGTTGTATCAGCGTGTGGACGCGGCGTCCCACCGTTCTCGGCACTCACGGAGTAACCCTTTACAAGCTATGTATTTGGATTGTTGTGATACTTCTTGTTATTGTGTCGCCCTAAGAAGTGCAGTCCTCGCCGCTGCCTCGCTAGTCAAGCAAGTAACTTGCACGAGTTAAGACTCGTTGAGTTTTTTCTGGGGAAGGAAACGGGCGTACAGTACGAAAGAAGGCTATTATTGGCTGGTGAGTGAGAAAATCGAGGTGTAGAACCAAAATAAGTGTTTACTGTTACCTTTACTGTTTCTGTGTACTGTTACATTGCTTCCATAGTGGAATTCCACTGAAGCACTGCTACAGCTGCGCAATGTTTGTTTACCGAGTGGAAATTTCCGTCCGGGATCGTTGTTTTTGCATGCGAAGTGTAGCGTTAATGATAATAACCCCTTGAGGTTCGCCCAGACACTCAGTGCACACATCTGATCACTGAATGTCCGTAAATTATAAAACTGGCATCGGTGATGTTGTGTACGAGGCGGCGTTATGAATACGTGCTCGCTTTTTCAAGTCGTGACTGCGACTCCTCCATGCGCTGTATTGGCTTTTTGTGTTGTTGTTTCCCAGGAGTGATGCGGCTTACATTATGAATGTCTTTATCCTAACTGAGCGTCCTTGGTTTCTCTCTAAAGGTTTCATTTCGTTTTTAAATTATTGCGTACCATTAGCAATGCTGCAGCCATGGTTTGGCCGCTGATCGGGTCCTGTCACGCTGTTATGTTCACTTGACTACAGTATATGCACTTTATTTGTACGTGCCAGATTTTTTTTCAAATCGAAGATCGTTTTAGAACGCAGCACTATTTTCTATGCACCAATCCCAACTTCATCACGTGGCCAGATTGGTCGTTGAGTCGTTTTGCGCTACGAGCCTACCTTGTAAGGTAATTTGAAAATCCGTGGTTATTTGACCGTCGGTGTTTGTGCACGCGGGCGCTGTAATTATTTGGCGTTTCCAGAGGAGTATATTTTTCTCAAAAATAAGGTCGGCCTGCGCCTAGCTGCTTCATTTTATTTTACATTATTGCACTGAGTAGAATACCAGAATGACAAAAGTAGCATCCGAAGTCTTTTTGGAAATATGTGCACGACGCGCCAATCTTCGCACGATATCTCTTTGCGCGTGCGCACTGATTCTGGAACCCGTCATCTGTCCTCACTGAAGGAAGTCGCGGACACATTTTCCTCCTTTTTTAGCGTATGTTATTTGCCACTTAGCGCACGAGGTTGCCCTGATTTGCGTGCAGGAGATACAGATCAAAACGCCAGTACTGATTCCTGCTCCCTTTTCAGTAACACCGTCAGATCTGACGTCATAGCGGCGATAAACCGGCTCAGACCTAAACGGTCTGCGGGAGCTGATGAAATCCCGCTGTTCATCATCAAAGGATGTTGCTTGCTCATCGCCCCTGCATTGGCCTATGTTTTTAATCTTTCGCTCAACACTGGTGTGTTTCCAGAACTTTGCAAAAAAGGCATAGTCACCCCATTTTCTAAAACAGGTGATGCTTGTAACCCGTCCAACTACCGCCCGAGTTCTGTGCTTTGTGGCTTTTCGAAGGTTTTTGAAAGAATTCTGTGCAGGCGCTTCTCTGCTCATCTGTCCAAGGTGTTAACAACTCAACAGCACGGCTCTGTGAGAAGGCGATATGTTGAAACTAACCTCTGTTCCTTCCTGTCCCACGTGTCCCCTGTGGTCTCAAACAGAGGTCAGGTGAACTGCATTTGTTTTGATCTATCAAAGGCATTCGACAGAGTCCATCATGAAAGCTAATACGAAAGCTAATATTCATACGAAAGCTAAAAGGCTACGGCTTCTGTCCCGCGCTCTGTAAATGGGTGCTCAGGTATTTATCAACGCGCCAAAATTATGTCCGTGTTCATGATATTTTCTCCATACCCTCTGTTCCGACCTCTGGAGTGCCACAAGGGCCGGTATTGGGCCCACTGTTGTTTCTTGTTTTTATAAATGATGTTGTCACTTGTGTAAATTATGGAAAAGTACTTCTGTTCGCAGATTATATGAAGCTGTTTTCAAAACTTCAGTCAACAGAGGACTGTGCAAAACTGCAGAAGGATATTTGTGCCATTTCGCAGTGGTGTTTGAAAAATTGTTTATCTCTAAAGACGTCTAAAACCAAAATCATTACTCTATCGAGGCAGAAGGCGCAAGTGTTGTTTACTTACAAGGTGGGCAACGAAGCTATTTTTCGCGTAAACGTTATCAAAGATTTAGGAGTACTTATTGATAGTCATATTAATTTCAAACCGCACGTTACATCCCTTCGTAACACCGGTTTTAAACTACTGGGTGTAATTTCGCGCCTCACACGCCATTTCAGATTCCCGGATACCATCATCCACTTTTTTGTTCTTTGGTGAGATCGCGTTTGGAATTTGGTTCCGTTGTTTGGAACCAGCTCCCAAAAACGTATTCCCACCTAATAGAATTAGTCCAGAAGCGCCTGGTTCGAAATATATATGACAGATATTTCGAACGTAAAGGTTATTATGAATACTATTCTCTTTTAAATATATGAGGCATCACCGACCTAGAAAGTCGCCGATGTTATCGTGACGCCATGTTTTTCTAAGATACTAAATGGTCATTGTGACGCTCGCGATTTACTGCACAGCGCAATTTACATGTCCCTCAGCGATTCACACGCCATTGTACATTATTTGCCCCCAGTATGCCACATAGCAAATCACCTGCATAACGCATGCAAGTTCTGGGCAATCGTATGTCAACAGCTATTGATTTCTTCATGCCTCAAAGTGTTTTTACTCGTACCTTGACAAATGTGTTTCTAATGCCATGACTTGCGATTCTGCCTTCCATGCACGAATATTTCACTGATAAATATGTGCTCGCGATATCGGCATTTGCTGGTAGCTATATTAAATTGGTGATGTTTTTAATTTTCACTTTATCACATTGCCCTATTTGACTTGTGTACCAATGTAAGAGCCTGTATGGTGTATTGGACACGCAATAAACATGAATGAATTAATGAATGAATAGCATAATGCTTGTGCCTCATTCTGTTCCGATTTCTGTGCCTACCAACACAAGTAACTTTATTGGAAATGATGTATAAGCAGCATTAGTGAGAAACATGTCTTTAACTGTATAGCATGTTATTTGTTTGGCTTGCAGCACAGTTTGGAGAATTACTGATGCACTGGAGTTGTAAAGGGGTGAAAAGTTTCGTTCAGTATTTGGTTAGAATGGTTCAGAATTTGGTTATGATGTCTGAAGTCGAACTTAATGCATCAAATTGAGAGAGTAATTGACAGCCATGTTATTTTTATAGAAAAAAATTTCTAAGGACAACTTTGGCATTTGCGCAATAAAAAAATGCGGCTATTTTGTGATGGTCCTGCTGTCATAGCCTTTCCTTACTAAGAAGGGTTGCGGGATTTCAACGATTTGTTGTCAGCACCGTTTAAGACACTAAAAAGCTGGATTAACTTGAACGCTGCTACAAACCGCAAGCTGACTGATAGCCGTAGTTTACTGATACGAGCTGAATTTCCTGTTATAGGGCGGCAAACACATTTTGTAAGACAAACAGTTGCACTTGGTAGCTTCGGGCTTCTGAAGGTCGTCTGACTTTCTCAGTTCCTGCAACAATGCTGCAGTATACCCTGGCGTGCTGCCGACATTAAGCGATTGTCACTAACATGATGACAAATGACTTGCGGTTGTGTGTCTCTCTTAAGGTTAGATACCTTTGCTCTGACTTATTCCTTTCGTGGGCCTGTAACCTACTAAAATGTGTTCACCTGGCATCAGGTTGGAGATTCTACTTGGCGTAGGTTGTCTAGAAGAGATGGGGGCTATCCCACCTGCCCAAACGCTAATTTGAACTGTTCGTATAGGACGACGTTCGGCTTTCTGACGACTAATATGTAGGCACCCACTCCAGTCTCACCTCGACTTCAGCGTAGCTCTAAACAAATAACCACACGCACCGATGGTGACGAGCGACGCGAAAAACATAACTCCATGGGTATAGAACACGAACAGTGCGGGCGGCACCAACGAGCTGAAAAAATTTACGTAATCCACTGGGGGCAGTGACAGCGAAGTCGCCGTCACTTGCTTTTTCGCTGGCTAGAATCAGCCCACATGCAAAACTATTGATACCGACGGAGAGCATTTGGAGAAGTGCAATAACGTTTTTCGCTGTGAATTGTAGTACAAAATGCTAAGGACTATGTAGCTGTTTTTGCTGTAATGGTAAAAAAAAAAGCTTGAATGAAAACCAGGACGTGCAGCAGCTGATGGTTGCTTGTAGTGTAAAAAATTTCAAGAAGGTGCCACAGTTTTATTTTTTTATTTATTTACTCTTGTACCCACAGCGCCTTTCAGGCATAACAGCGTGGGGGGGTTTACAACACAGTTTTAACAGTGTGGTAGTCTGCAATAACAATGCATTGTAAGTACCGTAATAAAGAATAAACGTACACCGTACACTACACCGTACACTACAAAATACACTAAGTTGCCCAAGTGACCTCAGTGTAAGTTCACGGCTATTGTGGAAGCTTGTGCTAATTGGTGAAGCATGATGGAATAAAAACATCGTGAAAGATGAGGATGAGAGCAGGAGACAGAGCAGCACTGGGGTGTCTCCTCCTTCTCTCGTCCCTGCCGTTTTCGCTGTTTCCAGTAACGTAATCACCGAACTTTACAGATAAGTTGCAAACGTCTTTGTTTATTTCATGTTTTTCTTGGAGTCGGAACTGAAGTCAAAATGCCTGAGCACCTTCTGGAAAGCCTTCCCTGTCCAGCAGATTACAAACAGTAGTAGCTCCGCAACTCTTGAATGTAGGTGGGTTTCTTAGAAAAATATCTACGTCTGGCCATTAGCTGATGTTGGCCATGGAAGAGCGCATAAAGGGCCACACTATTGCAGTATGGTGGAAATTCTTGTTTTGATATTTGATGTGCAAGAAGTGTCCAGTTTTAAAAATCTGCTCTTTGCGAGAAAAAACACGAGTTTCATAATTGTGTGTGCACCATAAAGGAAAATTTCGGGTAGTTTTATACTGTCAGTAGGTAAAGAAAACGGCAAATTCAGAAAACAAAGAATGAGTGCAGGGAAAGGGGCTTCTACTGCAAGTACTTTAGAAGCACTGTATGCAAGCTTAGTTGCATTTAATTCCAGATTAATTTTTGTGCTAGATGAACGAGGACTTGGCAAAAACAAGAATGAGTGCCCTTCCTGGATGTGGTTTTCCTAGTCTATGTTCATTTAAAAGGGGCTCTAATTAAGGTTGTGAAGGCAATAGGGCTTGTAGCTTTTCCTCTATCGTCGCACCTCAAAGTGCTCTTGATGCTACGGGCTGATAAACTTGGAGGAAGGTAACCTAGAGACACTTTTAATGACCGTTGGGCTCCAAAACACGCGCAGCCATTGGCTCCGCACAGCTGTATGCTACGTTTTTTAAGCTACCAACGCTCATGCTTCACCTACTATTGGGTTAGCGGCACTGCTTTTTAGGTCAGACGTGCTAGCATTGGCACGTCAGTTCTAGAATAGGGATTTGTGTTTGGAGGCCAGTTAGGCGTCCCAAACACAACACGCTCACTCATGACAATAAGGGAAGATGTCCAGAGACGAGTAGTGGCCCACGTACGCTTGTTGCATGCAGTGCTGTCACAACAGGTCCCCCTGAGGTCGGAGGCCGCAGTAAAAGCTTAGAATAGCCGCAGTTCTTCTGTCACCGCTCTATGAAGCCGTGAAACCACAGATTCGCAGCGCAATTTTCCAGCGCACGATCACCCTGTTTCATGCATTTGTAAACTTGGTTTCAGCAATAGTCTTGCTCTGTGGGCACCAACAAGTTAGAGCTGCTGCGGTGTGGGCCAATTTGGGCGGTCTTCATGATCACAGTGCTTGCAGATTGCTGCGGCCACGCCCACAAGGTTTCGACAGGCAAAAAACACTCCGTGATTTTCAGCATAAATTCTGATCTCATAAATCACACGGTATGTCAACAAACTCAGCTAAGTTCATGGGGACGGCGGTGATCGACATTTGTTCCTGCAAAAACATGCTGTGCCGGGGTGTCTCTCGCATAGATGCCGCCCATACAGACGAAACTGCTGGCAGCTTCCCACATGGTCAGAAATGCTGATTGGCTGCAGCATTTGATGGAACCCGCCAATAGTGGCGCCGTAGTCTTCAGTGCAAGCTGCCTCATAGAGGCTGCATCACACGCGAAAAGCTAGATCCCAGGTCCCTTGAGTGGCGATGAGAATTAACATGCAGTCAAGAAAAGAGCACGTAATCAAGCAAGAGCGCACTTGAAATTTTGACCTATTTAGGGAACCTTGAATGTAGGAATTTGTGATAAAGCTGTCTGTTGTTTTGTGTACTTCTTAACTTTTTTGTTTGTCCTTGCTAATCTTCTGTGCAGGTAACTTTTCTTAAAAATTGCTACCTGCTAGTTGGTTAATTTTTTGTTATTTGTTAACTTTTTAATGAACTGAAGGAGTGAAAGGTGTACACAGGACTCTTACAAATACAGCAATCCCTCGTTATAACGAAGTCACCGGCACGGCGAAACATTTCGTTATAAGCGGTATTTCGATATAAGTGACTCTCGAGAAAACCTACGTAGTTGAGATACAACTGCGCCACCAGTGCGAAGAATAAAAACCCAATGTATTCAGGGAAGCAAAAATTTACTCAGGTGCAAAAAAGGCGGTGAGCTTTGGCTGTTTCAAGTTTTTGCCGGGCGCAAGCAACCCCCATTGGCCCAACTAGTGACTGGCATCCGAACTCCCCGCAGACTGCTAAGCGCATGAGTAGGAGAAGAAAGTGACCACTTTTAAAGAGCAGGGGAGGAGTGACGAAATACTACGAGAGTTTCGCGCTAGAAAGCGCCGCAAATGCCATGGCTCGAGTCAGAGGTTGTGTTTTTGAGCTCAACAACCGATTAATCACTCATTGTGGGTACACAACGCAATCATGAAAACTGATCGGTTTTGCACAAGGGGTCTTGCATGATCACTGGGCAATCTTTTACCAAAGTGTGCAGCTGTGAAGTCGCAAAGCAAGAGTTTTTCCTCTCCCTGCTGTCGACCACACTTCTAAATGTGCACTTGAGAGTGTCAGTGATCGCGCACCGTCGCGTCCAGGCTATTTACCAATGTCTAGAAACAAAATTCAATCCCCCTACCACGCTTCTGGACCGCTACTCTGAAGTCGGATGGCGAATAGAGCGTGACCGGCTCGAGAAAATTGTCCGGAAAACACCGGCTTGCTAGCCCACCATGTTGACCATCTGACTCGCCGCTGGGTCGCCGCCACTGGGTGACGCCTGAGCTCGCCACTTCGCTCTAAGCGGGTCTAGATCTTCGTGCGCTTCGATTAATGCGGTTTAAAATGCATGCGTTCGGGTTGGAACCACAAGGAATTTTGAATAAAGCGGTATTTCGAGAAAAGCGAGTTCGTCATAACAAGGGATTACTGTACCACAAATACTTCAAAGATGAGGCACCATATATGCGCAAAATCGTACGTTTTGAAGGCTGTAATTTTTTGCTTACAAGGGATAACTGACGTGCCATGGAGAGGATATGCCATTTAGAAGGCTTCACTGCGTAAATGTTTCTTTTTTTTTAAATTTATTTTTAGAGTAGGTACTAACTAGCTGATCACTGCATAAAATGCAAGTGTAGGCCGGCTTCAATAATGCGACATTGCTTGTGAAAAAAAGGGAAAAACCTGAGGCTAGAAACAGTGAAGCTTTTTGAGGGGCATCCAGGTCCATTGTACCTGTGTCAGCTGTTCCTCATGTGGGACGATAATGTAGGAAATAAATTTATTAAAGCAGAGCATGGGTTACAAAGGCAAGCCGGATGGCTGTCAGCGCATGCTGAACTTAGACTACATATATGTTGAGTCAGTTATGGAGTAAGGAAGCATGGCCTGTACATGTTCTCTGCTTCATTTTTATAGCATGAATTAGCCAAAGAGTTCTTGCAGTTACCTAATGGGAGGCACCCCGTGTTTGTAGTTGCACATGGTGGCGCTTGCAACTCAGTTAGGCGACATATACGACACTTCTACGCTGGTTCCGCGTGCAGTGCAAGTGTTGCAAGATTTATGTAGTGTGGTCAAAGCTCGTTCCGTGCAAAGGCAGCATCGAAGTGTGTGCCTAGCCATGGGTTGTATGCACTGGCCACTCGACCCACACGGCAGTTCGACCTGTTCGGTGGCACCTGCTATATCAGCGCACATAACGTGGTTCGGTTCGTGGTAGCAGGTGTCGTCCCTGTGCGCTGGTTTTCCTACTTCTTGTGTTGCTTCAAATGACTGCGTCTCGTGTTACAGAAGTTTCTCCACCCGAACTTACAGCATTTTTTTATGTAATGATGGCATGCGAGACGATGTGCTGGTGTTACTGTGCCACCCAGGCATGTTGTGCACTTCTTGTGGAGTGTGAGAGGTGGTGAAGTGCTCTGACAACAGTTTTCTGATTCGTTAAACGCGTCACCATCCTCAATCTGATTTCTCGGTGAAGCTGAGTGATTACACCAAAATGGAAAGATACGGAGGTATGTACATGTTACAAATGGCGTACAGTGGCGGATACCTGCCAGGTTTTCGCAATTCTCTGGGAGGCTCAAATTTTGATGGTTTTATAGGACGCTATGGCAGAAACCAGCATCTTCTGAAAACGCACCCTTGTGTAGCCAAATTTTTCTTCAAGTCTGGCGACATTTCACCAAAGCTGGCGTAGTCAGCCATGCGTAGAAGTTCAAGTGGTCAGTACCACAGAAATGCTGAATGCGAGAAGCAGTTCATCAATGCAGAAAAAGTATGCACATGTCTAACAACCCTTATTAACGTTGTTTTAGGGAAGTGTCCCCAGGGTAAACAATATTCGGCGTGACAGCATTCCCCGGAACTTCCTCAAAAGAGCAGCACCAGCCATGTTGAAGATTTAGCAAGTGACCAATGGTATAGGTTGTTAGTAGTTAGGACGGCACAGTTTGGTTCCTCATTTATAGCTGCTAACTTTAGACTATGTGTACAATATTTTAATCTGTGCCTACAATCTCCCCTCCTACCACCTCTTTCAGATCTCTCTAATGCCATCCCGGTGATCCTACCTGGAAAGCATGGGTGGCGACTACCTGTCGACTTGGGGTGACGAATGTTCCGCCGATGATTTTCACGTCTGTATTTTTGTGTGTGTGTCAACGAAGCCGAAATTGTTATTGGAGGTTGCTCACAGAACGCGCCTGGTCATTTTTGAACAGTGGAAGGGCAAAATCTAGTTTAAATCTCACAAATACTTTACGAGTTTCCTTTTACAGGGTCTTCACCACAGGACCCTCCAAGTAGCCTAGGTTGAGGCTGAGTGCATAATCAGGCTTGCCTCATCCATAAAGTACAATGGCTCGACTAAATACTGAAACTTTCATGCTACACTTATATGACAAGACATGAGACTTATGTGACAATCATGTGACTTATGTGACAAGACTTATGTGACAATCATGTGACAAGACATGAGATAAATGCTTTGACGCTGGGTAGTCCTCACCTGCAACTAAATGCACGGCACGGATATTGTACTGATTCACCCCATCATCAATACCTTCTTTGTGATTTCGTTGCATACAGCGACATCATCTCCGAGCACTGTTCTAACCTCTGCTTCGAGGCAGCAAAGAACCCGATGCACTGGAGGCTTTTGTGGTGCGGCATGTCTCGACTTCACGGTTGAGGGAATTGTGAACGAGTTTTTTTAAACAATAATGAAATGGCTTTAGTTGCTGTTTTATTTGATGAATTAAATATCGTTTTCGAAGTGAAAACAGTTTTAGCAGTCGGACGAGTTATATTGTTTTTGTACATACTCTTACTGCATAGCACTAAGCTACTGTAAAATTCGTGTTCACTAAATCTTCTCATGATTTCTGCAGTACGAAAGCCTGCCTGGCCAGTGGTGTGGTAAATGTTGGTGGGAGCACTGTGCATTCCGCTATGCTTTTTTTCTATGTATAATTCTTATTGTTCTGGGTTTTCTTGCTGGTGAAAAGTATGCCATGCGGAAAAATAGCACCGTGCTCCCAAATATATTGCAGATTTCCAGCACTGTGGATGAAGCTATGTGACTCTGAACTGGGCTGACTTGTGGCCCATTCACACTTGTAACAAAGCAACCAAAGCGACAAAAGTGATGCAATTTCTGTGGCTCTTGTCGCCCGGCATCGGCTTCATCTCATGACAAGAGCGACTGGTCGCGACCAATTCTTGTTGCTGCCATCAGTCTTGACACAGAAGCAGGAGGCAAAAGTTCCAGATCAGATATCCTGGCACTGCACTCGCGTACTGTGCAATTCTAGTTCTGAGCAAGAGAAAATCACAAGAAAAGCGAAAATACGTCGCCACCATCGCTTGTTTCATGTGATAGTGTGAACAACGGGGGTGGTCCAGTTGCATTACCTGCTTTTGGCGCTTCCGTCAAAAGTGTGAAGGGGTCTTTGAGCTTACAGCACTGTGTGGATGGTGTTCTAAAGATCTTTAGGGGTTAGACATAGCCACTTAGCGTATTTACTCACACATTGATCGCACTCGTGTAAGGATTGATCCCTGAAGTTCGTCGTCAAATTACGACTTTTTTTTTCCCGCACGCGACCGCACCCTAAACTTGCTACAGTTATGTGATGAATGTGTGCCGAGTCCAGCTGACAATGGTAGTGCTTAACTATGTTTCCTCCTCTTTCAATGCGGACATGGCCACATTATGGCCGCAAACTTGCCCATACCGATATCGGCAAGCATGAGGTCATTATTGGGGCAGAAGAATCTCTCACTAATGCACCTAATGTACTGACGAGACAAAAAAAAAGACCTCAGTTTACTGCGTCGGCAGCCGTGTTATGTTTTGATGTACGCACTGGGACAGCAGCAGCCACTTATGGGTCGACCTGTTCTCACTTTGCAGCGAACTCGTTCGGGTGCTTTTCGTAATTCGTAAGTAAACTGCATTTGCGTCACTTCGCAACGCGGTTGGCGGTGTTCTGTAGAGTTTTTGTGTTATGTTTTTATTTATGTATTTCATCATTATGTTCCTGAGAGCCATCGTAAACATTCAGACGTGGAACTAACTTGCGTTTTCTGCGCTGAAACGTTCTTGGGGAAAAATTTACCTTTCGTAACGCACTCACCCCCAAAATTTGCATCGTAATTTTGGAAAAGAAAGTGTCACTATTACGCTAGAAATTACGGTATATGTGGGCCCGGCAAAGCTTCATAGAGACGTATGCTCCTCGTTGCGTTAGCCTGGACTGCTACGTCTGCAACAGGCCTGGGCGTAGCCCACGTACCCCTCTAGGTGCCATCAGTTGCGGTATCATTGTGCCCGCCTACAGCATACCTTGCGAGCAGTCAAGAGTATGTTGTAGTTTGCATTTTTGTAGCCTTTCTACCAAAGGACCGACTTTGTGAATTTATTATGGAATCAGGCGTGGTTACTCTTTTCATGCAAGATTCGCTTTTAGAATTGAGGGCAAAGTTAAGAGCAGTAAAACACTTCAAACAAAGGTAGGGGGTAAACAAAATGAGTTTTTAATGCACACATAACTGTTCACGTAAAAGCTTCCATATCACTCAGATAACAAGATCTGTGCCCGAGGCACCGGGGATCTCGTGTTGATGGATGATCAAACCCTCTTTTCGATACACGGGACGCTACCGCTACTACTACTAAACATCTGATTGCTAAAATGTAAAAAAAACAGTGCTCCCTCTAAACAAAAGTTTCTCATAACAAAAGCTTGTAAATACCGTGTCTCGCAGGCTAACCTGCATGAGCTCAAGTGCTTTTATAGTATTTAGGTACGCACCAGTCATGGTCGTATGCTTTCCACCACTATGGCGTGCAGTCACTCAAGAAGTGAAGCAATAAAGTGACAATTTTTGCCGTCGGAATGTTTTGTGCATTTCCATTTTTTAAACTCGACGAAAAATGCTTTGCATACTTCTTTCAAACAAAATTTATAAAAATTTGGTCCTGTCACTTTGTTAAACAGAGCACAGATGTGAGCAAGCACCTTTGTATTTTGGGCGGCTGACATGCTTTCACTGAATTGTGGCTGTGTGGAGGGCATCAATGCCTGGCAGGGGGAATGGTTTCGTGTGAGATTCTGTTGGCGCCGTGTGATAGGGCAACAAATTTTGTACTTTTAGGCGACTATTCTTGCGCACCTGTTTCTTAGTGGGTGCTGCCCTAATGGGTCACAAAACTATAACAGCTAGTTGGCTTGTATTATCGACTAGAGTTAGGCGTGTACAAGTACAACACTTGCAAGGGTAGGAGTTTCCTTTAAACGCAGAGTGCTGAAAGGGTGAAACAGCTTTTAACACCTCGAAAAACCACGAAAGAAGATCGGTCGACATGTCTAAGCGTTCTCCTAAAATGAGGCAAGGACATGTAAATGTAAAGGTTATGCGATACAATTATTGAAACTGTTCTTTTTAAAAGGGCAGGAATGTCAGCTAGCACACATCAAACATGATGCCTTAAAACAGGCGCTCAGCTGTCTTTCAGTGTTGATATCAAATAAATGCGTCCCTGTATGGGACATGTGCTGTGAAAAGATACATGTGGGCAAATGTGAAAGCCTATTATACCTGCTTACTACTAGTCCAAATGTGCAGACAGCCAGTGAAAAAAAGAACTTGCGAAAAAGTGCACATGAAACGGAATTCGTCGATCTCGCTTTACCCACAGTTGATACAGAGGCCTTAGCCAGTTTTCGTCAAAAGATGAGGGACTTAACCCACAATCAGGAGCCTTAACATCCCCCTCGCGAGGGGCACGATCAAATGCAGAGCATTTCCGGGGGCGCACGACCTTAAGTAGTTTGCGTTACGTTAATGTTGTTGCACTTGTGGCAACTGCCGACGAGAGAGCGCTCGTCAGCAGTAATTTGAATGAGTCAAGGATATAAGGCGCGTTCGCAGCTTCCCATTCTGTGTCGACTTTGTGGCGCAGTGGGTAGAGCACCATGTACATCGCGTTCCGCCCGCAGGGTCGAGGGAATGAAACCAGGCGCCGGATAGCATTTTTTTATATAGTGTAAGGGGAGGCTGCGGACTACGACTACGGACGCCTACGGACGTCAACGCGGGTGACATCGTGAGTTACTGAAATGCTCTGCATTAAAAAAAAACGAACATGAGAGGTTAAGCAATATCGGCTTCTCGGCTTGGAGAAGGTAGCCAGTAACTTTGTTTTTGTGCAGCTGCACATGTATTTTTTGTGCTTCTTCCCAAGTGGCAGCACCTGATAAGAACGCTCGGCAATGCATGGCTTGGAGGGGCGGCACCAGTACCAGAGTACCAGAAGGCGGCTTTTGTGCTCCGAATTCCTACCGTAACTACCATTATCATAGCCAACTGACACTTAACCCAAACAATTATGAGATGATTACGGTGTTGAAGGTGTCATATACACGCTTACGAACGGTATAAATAGTATAGCAGCATATATCCTAGGAATCGATACCGATTAATATTTCCAATCAGCTTTTTATTGCTTTCCACCCATTTCAGGCGTAAAGAACAAATGCTGGTCTGCTTGGGATGGCGTTCTATGAATGGAAGAAAATTCCCAGCAAACCACGTTATGTCGTGCAGATATCCCGGAGACGTCAGCAATCGACATTGCAGATGTCCAGGAGACGTACCGTTGGGATCAAAGTTACATATATTTAACTTTGCTACAACTGCAAAAAACCCGTCTAAATCACACGAAGGATAAAGTCCAATAGACGTCTCACAGTACTTTTATACGCTGTTTACGGGACGTTACCTTAGTGGTACGTCTTATGGATATTGTGATGGTACGCACTCAAGACGTATATAGATGTCTGTTCTACATTGGTTTTCTGTCTTTGGCACAAGCATTAGTTTTTTATATTCATGACTTGTGTACGTTAGTATGATATTGTTGAGATGAACCTGTATGCCTGAAATTTACATTCTTTATACATTATTTGGAAGTTTAGATAGCCCCCTTTCCAAGGTCGCCTACGTGTTGTGGGCATTTATACCTCAAATACATGTCTTACTAGCTATTCAGCACTGTTTGCTGTTATTTGTCACCTGGTTTCTAGATTAATGTGTTTCCACTTTTGAAGTGCTGCATACTGCATGAAGTCTCGTATGTGGAGTGCCAAGGTGACCACACTCTCGTAGAAGCACACGAAGCACAGCTCTAAACAAGAAATGTCGCATCGAAAACAAGAGGCAGTTAGTAACAGCAAACCAGTCCTAATCAGCAAAAGCGCCCTGGACACTAAGGCAACCACAGTAGCGTCATCGAATTATACCATAGAGCACGGCTATACAGGCTTTCTGCAAATAAATTATCACAGAAACAATTCAAAAATTAAATTATTTAAAATGACAGTCTCCCATCCTATCTGTAAGTAGCTGCAGCTGGGTAGTAAGAACGGTTTCAAAGTACACATAAAACACAAAAGAGCTCAGGTAAAACAGTTTATATTGACTTCCAAATTATGTAATATGCTTTCGCAACACAACCACATTAATTTTCATTCCTATCTGCCCAGGCCCACAGGGTACATCTTGTACAAATACAAGAATAGTACAGATATTCATGACTACAAATAAGTCACACAGCAGAAAGGTTGACAAAAAATAGGAACAAAAGCAAAATGAAAACCCAGGGGACAAGCACAAGATAGTTATCCAACTTGAAATATCGCACATTAAAATAATTGGGTGAAATACAACGCAAGAAAAGTGTGAAAACAAAGAAATGATTGAATGGTGGTTATAAAAACACAGCACATTTACAGAACTAAATAGTTTACATGTAGTGAAAAGTTTGTCGAACACTAAAACAAAAGCACCTAGGAAACACAGAAGTGGTGTTGAGTGGTGGTTGTGAGTGCCATACAAATTTAAGCTACTTTAAACAAACCAACATCTAGGGAAATGGTTATGATCTATAGAAAAGGCGTGTATAAAGAAATGACAGTACGGTGGTGACAAGAGCAGTAGAAATGTACGCGATGAAATGAATCACTCTTAGTGAAATGGCACGACAGCAATAAAAACACAAAAAAACTTTAGAAACAACTTAATAAATTCTGGTTAGGAAAACAAAAAGTTACACTATTTCAATATTTGACACAAAGTGATATGATTTGGGAACAAACGAAAAACGGAGAACACGGAAATGAGTGAATATTAGTTACAAGAAGAGATATTTACTTGACTACGTGATTCACACCAAGTGATACACTCAAAGAACAATCACACAAAATAAAAACGCATGGAAGCACGGAAATGATTCAATAATGGTTCAATGGTGCATGCCTCCATCATCAGTTATGGTAGGGATTTTTGAACAGTTTGCGTTCATAGTTGTGGTGCCAGAAACTGCCAAAATAGTTGCAGACCGGATTGGGTGGAAAGTGAGTAAAAATTTCATGGTGCAAAGGCTGAAAGAAATTTAATATCACTTCTAGCAATAAAAACTAAGAAGCCGCAGGTTTTCGACAAAGCTGATATTTGCGCAGGATGTGACTGACAATAAAAATCTGGGCCCTATACATTGTCTGGTGAAACAATTTGATGTCTGTAACAACTCGAAGATATCTAGTTACACACAATGCAGGATGCCACTGGCCGATGGAAAAAAGCGTGTTCCCTGTTTCCCAAACCAGGAGAAGTCCTGCGCCAAGTTGACCGTCAACAGTAGCTTGAGCAGGCGCCTTGTGCAGGCAGTTGCAGTAGCACCTCCCTTGCAAACCAGTTCATCAATCTAGGCATGGGTACAGAAAAATCTTTGCTGTTAATACAGATTTTTAAGACTGGTATAATACAGAATGGCCGTTACATTGTCCCTGAAAAAGACAGTGTATGACAGCTGCATCCTATCGGTACTCGCCTACGAGGCAGAAACTTCCAGGCTAACTAAAAGGGTCTAACTTAAATTAAGGACGACTGAGCAGGCAATAGAAAGCTAGAAGATGGGTGTAACATTATGGGATAGGAAGAGAGCGGAGTGGATATACTTCAATGTCAGCATTGGCACTACTAAGGCAACCTTAACACTAACTATGACAGCTAATGTGAGGTATCATTAAATATAAGAACTATATAAGGACATTTTAGCCAGCTACAGGTCCCATCTGAACTTGCACAATATTTTTTTGTGTCTATCCTAACCGCTTGGTGGATTGAAGTGACAATATATACACGTACGAAGCCATGTCCACAAAATGTGGCAAAAGGAAACATGCACAAACCAGGACAGCGTCACTGCCATGGACGTATACTTCGTGCAGCAGAATGGCGAGGTGGGCTAGCTGGTATATATGCATAACTAAACCTTCAAAAAGCACATCACTGAAACACTCGTCATGTTGTCCTGTTCGCTTGTCCTGCTAGGCCTACATTTTTAGTTGAAGTATACGTTGTACAGCGGGAAGCATCAAAGTAGTGCAAGACATTTTTACAGCATAATCACATTCACACAGAGTCTAAGTTGCACCAGTCAGCAGCCTGCAACATGTAAGTTATTAGCAAACGACAGGTCACACACCAGAATCATACTCTGCCTTAAACCTGCGAAATCCCAAATGCTGTGTTACTCTGATCACCAAAGTGTGTTTCACACTAAATTCATTTAGCTGAAAATTCCATAAGTGACAGACATTTAACAGCCATTTTTGAATATTTTTCTAGGTTCTGAAAGGTTTATTTACGTTTGCTATGCTGCAGTAAGAGTACGAAGCACCACCAGCGCTGCTCATACTACTGTACCAGTTACGACATGCGTGTAGTTCTGACGTTACAAATAAATTGGGGTTGCGTACACGTTGTTCATTCCAAAATTTCATGACCAAACTGAACGTTCAAAAAGATTGAACACTCAATCGAAACGCGAAAAAAGCATCCAGATGGCATTTTAATTTAATGCTGTACTCTCGGAAGCCACTCGATTTATTATTTTATTTTAATGATACACGCATGGCAATCATTCAATTTATTGGGCACGTTTTTGAACCAAAAACTATTATGACGAAAGAAAAACGGCTTCGGCAGAAACGAAACTAAAACCAATATCACGCTAAAAGTACACAATGTGCGTGTAGCCTATACACGCTTATATTCCCACACGCGCTTATATTCGCACACGCACTTATATTCGCACTCTCCAGCTTCCCTTATTTCATTTCATATCAGAACTTTCGCCCAGCAAAACAGGACAGAACACAAACACTTCACCAAACACAGGGCTACACAGTGCGCGAGAATTGATTCTGTTTACAAACGCAGCAGCCAGGTACAAAGGTCTACTGACAAATCTCCGCAACGCACAAAGCGAGTCCCTCAAATCGTTAGGGCTAACCGTAGACGCGTACCGAACCGCTTACGCGATCGAGAGCAACTCTGCTACGTTAAATACATATGACAAGAAAACAAGGCTCAATAGTACTCACTTACCTCCACTACTTGGCAGTATTTCTTCGTCCGGTAGATAAATCTATGGTAGTCAAATCACCGAAATAACGAAAGTTGAAGGCGTGCACACCCGTGCCGTCACCGGCCTGTAGCATGCGTATGGATACGGAGTGCAGTTAATACTCTGTCGGACGATCGGATTCGCCGCGCAGTGGCTTCCTGTCTCGTGTTCGTCCGAGGAAAAAACTAGTTCCTGAAAGACACCCACCTTGATAAAAACGCGTTGCGAAATATATGCCCAAGTTATTGGTAAATACAGATATTAGCTTCCAATTATATACAAGAAAAGCTTGAGCGTGGGTATCTCTTAAAGAAAAAAGTAATTCTACCGGCAATCTAGATTACGGCATTTAAGCCAATTTCAGGGTCTGCGGTGGAAATACAGCTGCCGTGGGGTTGTGGGCGCTGTAATTTTACGGTTTGTTCTGAGGCCGCAACCACTTGCAGCGTATTTTTTGCGCCTTCGTGCGTCGACATCGCCCAGCGTTGATGGCTTCGGCAAAATGCACTGCGACGTGAACTGACGCGGGAGGAGGACCGGGAGGAGAAAACTTTATTGAACAGGTAGATAGAGCTTGGAAGTAGGCGGGGTCCTCAGTCCAGGGCTCCGTTGGTGCGGCCTGCCGTCTTCGCCCTTTCAGCGAGCCGAAGCTGCTTACTTAGGTCCGAGCTGGCAAGTTCACTCTCACACTGCTCCTATGTAGCTACGCCGACGTCTATGCTGTTCGCCAGATATCAGCGTCGACGCAGGGCCAGAAAGCATCCGAAAGCACGCGACATCGTCCGGATTCCATGTCCATCTCCTCGTTTGGGGTCATTACGTTCGCAGAAAACAATCCTTTTTTTTAACGTGCGGTAATTTGGTGCCTTGAGGCAAATTACAAGCTATTTCTTTTCGAAAGTGCGCATTCCTCCGTGGCTAGCTTGGCTTTCATCGGGGAGATCGGGGGTCTGGGAGAGCGTTTTGCGAGTTAAATACGGGAGCTCTGGCTACATCGCTTGTAGTGTTAGCATGATGGGCTTGTCTGCAAGATCGGTGCGTAACGACCAAAGTTTATCAACGCCAGAAATCTAGCGGTGCATTCAATTTCATTCGTGGCTACCGTAGCTTGCCTAGGGGGAACGATGAAGCGCGATAGCTTTTCTTGGCATAAATAAGGGAGCTTTGGTTACATCACTTGCAGTATTAGCATGATTGACCTCGCCTCCAAGATCGGTGCGGAAGAAACAAGCGTTAGCACCGCCGAAATTTGTCAAATACGACCAAAACGAATCACCCAACAATATTCGCTGGCAGCCTCGTTTAGGGTACCAAATTGTTGGGTCCACGCATTGTTTCCCGTCGTGTTCCAGTGGATTGGAGCTTAGGTGCTGGTGCTGTGTTCTGAAAGTCAATGGTTCGAATCTTGGCGAAACCTCACGGATTTTTTTAGTTTTTTTTTTGCAATGAGGGTGTCATCGAAATTTTTTCAAGGCAAACAAAAGGCAGAGTAATTTGCCGTTTACCCTACGAGTGACGTTTGACGGTAACCTCGGTATCAAGGCCGCCCCGAAATGTGCTTTGCTCACACTTTGAATTCATGAAGCTGCAGTCTAACGTAGCATCAAGGTTAAATCACGTAGCAAGTAAAGTTATGCTAATTGCGTCCCCCCAAAAAATACATCTTAGAAGCCTCGTTGGCAACGTCCCTTGTAAACGAATTCTGCACTAAGTCCCTGCCTCTTTCCGTGAGGTTCGGTATTGGGCTACTGTTTTGAAGGTCAAAGGTTCAAAGCAATAGTGGTGGATTACCATACTTGCACAAAACGTCTCGGTACAAAACCCTTACAAAACACATACAAAACCCCTCGGTAACTTCAATACAGTATGTCTCTGGAGAGATTGAAAATAAAGTATATATAGCTAAAACAAATGTAACTGCGATAGACATGTTGAAAGTAAAAAACGGACATACCAGCAACATCTGAACAACGTCAGCAAAATATGTCTAAATACCGTCCCCAAATGAAGCAGCAGCAACATCGAGAGTACGACTTTAGCAAAGTTGAAAGAACGTCTGACATTAAGGTACCAGCAACGTTATTTCAACATCCAAAAATTTTCATTAAAATATTGTACGTTGTACGGATGTACAACGTGCAATATTCGGACGTACAAAGTGCAACGTGTACAATAGAGATACTGCTGGGACATAGACGTTCGGATCTTTTTGGGACGTCGTAGGGATGTCAGTGGTTTGCTCGGTTACATTGATTACCGGGAATCGTAATGCCTTCGGCCAAGGCCGACAGCTTCTAAGGTCCGCTGTTTGTTTTGGTCTTGCATTTTTGCTGTTGTTGGTTATTAGCAGCTGGCTCTTTGTTCTCAACATTGCTGAACACACATGCTGTCGCTTACTACCAATCTACGCGCTCCGCACAAGGCCAGCTACGCCAAAACATCCCCCTCGCGAGGGGCACGATCAAATGCAGAGCATTTCTGCGGGGGGGCGCGCCTGCAAGTCGTATGGATTACGTATTGGTTGTTGTTGTTGTAATTGTTGTCTTCCAGCGTAGACATTGTCGATGAAGTCGATGGTGAAACGTGCCGTGAACCCCCTGCCGTGGCTATGACGCAACGTGGAGTGGCTATGACGCAACGTGGCGCGGCTAAGACGCAACACAATGCAACACAATCCACTTTAATCCAATCCAATCTAAATCCAAACCAATCCAATCGAATCCAATCCAATGCCCCTCGCGAGAGAGTGTTATAGCGCCGAAATCGCCACCACGCGAACGCGTGATGCTGACGTCACGATCACGCCACAGATGTTAGCGACCGCAGCGCGCGCGAACGACATATGTGGTTTAAGCGCGAACCGACCGCGGCGAGAGAGCGCGATGCGAGCGCCCCACCTGTTCTTGCGCGCGAACCTAACGCGGCGAGAGAGGGTGTTGCGCACGTTCCCACCTGTTGTGCGCCCGAACCGAACGCGGCGAGAGAGGGCGTTGCGAGCGGAGAGAAGGCGAGGAGGACGCGGGGGAGAGGGCGCACCTCTGGCCGACGGTTGAATGAGTCAAGGATATAAGGCACGTTCGTAACCTTCCGTTCTGTGTCGGCTTTGTGGCTCAGTTGGTAGAGTACCGTGCACCTTGCGTTCCGCCCGCAGAGTCGTAGGATCGAAACCTGGCGCCGGCAAGTATTTATATAGTGTAGGGGGAGCGATGCGGACGCGGACTACGGACGCCAACGCGGGTGACATCGTGAGTTACTAAAATGCTCTGCATTTAAAACTTGTGCGACGCCGGCGATGTTCCTTGCGGAGCGGTATCAGAAACTATACTTTTAATAATCCATTCAGGTAGTGTATTTGATTTGAAGTGTTTTATTATGATAAAAAGTTACGCACACCCAAAATCTGGGGCGGACAAGCATCAGACATAAACCGAGCGCAAAGAAACAGCAGGGAGAGCGAGTCCTAGTGAAGCGGACGACAACTGCGAGAGTCCCTAAGCCGAGTTCACGGAGGCACGTTTCAGAGCGGCGCCCGTGGTCGCACTCAGCACCAATGGAGACCGGTCACTCCTCAGAGGGTGCGACGATGATGATGCTTAGCGGCTGCCTCTTTGTAACGGGGTGGCGTTGCACAGCGACCTTAGCCGTAACGCCACTGTCCGATAACCTCGCGAAAAAAAAACCTTTATAAAAGTTTTGTGGTAGTCTGACTTCTTTGTTCGCATGTCTTCCCAGATTGTTCTCGGCTCTTTTCCCACAAATATTCTAACCTTCTTTTACTAAGCTCTACTGCTGTCCCCTTCCTTTTCCGTTAACCTTAAAGCGAAGGGCTTCCGGAAGCTGGATGGCTCCCTCACTGAGGACGGCACGGATACATTTGCACTCCATTACAATATGTTTCATTGGTTCTGGCTCCATTCCAAAGCCTGCGCACAGTTCTTTCTGTACCGACTCACGGATAAGCGTTTATCTCCCCCAGAAACCCGCCCGGGCTTTGAGAACTAATGCTCTCCCTTTGGTATTTTCGAAGAATTTTTCCCTTGTGATCTCCTGCTTCCCGATCCTGTAGATGTTGAAGGACTTTGTCGCGTGCATCCTCTTTTTCCAGGTTGCTGTCTCTGACACTTTCACTTCATGTTTTATTGCCTTGTCGTTTCACCTGCTCTTTCAGGTTTCATATACGTGGCCCTGAGCCTTCTGGGTCTTCTTCTCCGCCTTGTGTCCACCCTTTTCATGTAAAGATGCCGTAAGACTTTGGCCGCCCATCTCTGTTTATGAATATTTGTAAGTCGTTCTTCAAAGCATATTTTGCCCCGTTCTTCTCTCACTTCAAGGGGGCCCATCCCATCTTTCCCTGCACTGCCTCATTTGTTGTTTTACTGTGTGCTCCGTATTCCAATCGACCTACCACCCTCTCATTTACTTCTAGCCCTGATTGAATCTCTGATTTGACACGCACTGCTGCGATTAAGAAGATTAGTGCTGGTACAAGAATAAGTACACCCAGAATCACCCTTCGGAGGTTTCAGACTCTTTAGGTCGGGTAGAGGAAGACGGTGGGCTCACGTTCTAAAGTTCGGCACCTCTTGGTTCTTTGTTTTTGCGATTCTGCAGTTGTTTTTGAAAGGGGGTCGTGCTCGAAAATTGTTCTGGCGAATAGTTTCCCCACGGTTCAAGTGCCTCTGTGCAGGTTCCGGACAATTACGGGGCTAAACTACTCCTTTCGGCCTCACGTGCGCGAGAAGGGACAGAGATTGTACGTTGCTGGTACGTGCAAGAAATTGACGGGACAGACATCGTCGCGAAATGCCATTCTCAGCAAGAGAAGCGTATCTACAGCACTTCTCTGCAGCTCAGTAGCAATGTTTTGTGCATCACGGCCTAATAAAGTAACCCCAGCGTATACAACGGTGCTCCCCGACGGGGGCGTGTTTTTGTTGCGGTTTTCTTTGTTCGCACAACCACACTGCAGTTGCTTTTTCTGTGCCCATTCTTCAGCTCGGTTGGTGCTGTCACTGATTAACAACGCATTCTTTACGCTATTAGCTGATGCCAAAATAAATCCAGTTCCACCCAGTGTGAAATCAGCTCATACAGCGGAGCTGCGGGTTGTCTTTACGGATATTCCATTTAGTTTCGGCTTCTCTCTTGTGACTAATATTAGAGTCGTCTTGGCGGCTGATTGGGATAGAATTTGTTCAGGCCATTCTGAACTCTCCATTAAAATATTCCCTCCTCGTAACCCTCCTCTTCTCAAAAAATATTAATCTCAACTTTCAGAATACGCCAAACGCATTAAAGGAGTCAAATAACGCGTGTGAATGCAACCTTGCCTTTGATATTTGGCCATGCTCTCGCTCGGTAGGCGTGACCGAGCTCTGTACACTTCGGGGAACAAACATATAGATGGGATGCGTGTTGCCTTTGCTTTTGGCGCCAGCCCCGAAGGGCTGTGACATATTCTTGTGCTGCCTTTTGGCGCCCATTCGGTGCCGTGAATGTCGCTGAGAAAAAGGTTACTGCTGATGAAACAATAGTGGTGGAAGCCGAATACCCTCTGTTATACACATACTATGGCATGCGATTCAGAACTATCACAGTCTTCGATGTGTGTGAAACAGTGAAAGCAATCGTTTTAGTTTTACAGCACTCCGCGTCTGTGATGCACATGAATAGTAATCGTACTCACAATTGTACGCCTTCCAATGACAAAAAGTGTCATCGCTTTTTTACTCGACTGTTGGTACTGCACAAATCCATTTCTTGGCACGCTCCGTCTCCACGGCTTCCCGAGAAACCTGCACAGAACGATGCCAGGCTGCCCTTCGCAATTGTGGCAGTCCTTTACACAGCAGTAGGAGCGCGGCAACGAATTCATTATATGCAGCCTTTTGATTCTTTGGGATACTGCAACTTGCGATTATAACTATCTTTCGTAAAGAACTTCCTCCCCACAGCGTCAAACGGCTTGTCGCGACATCCACCGACTGAAAGTTGCTAACCAGCGGCGAGAGGCGGCGCAGCACTCACGGGCAAACTTCAGTGCCTGGTGCGTATGCTCTCGACGTGTGCAAAAAGCAGAGGGCGGTCTTGTTTAACCTTTACCGCCTTGGGTTCAAATATGACGTCCTGATCGCAGAAGATCGTTCTTTTTGAAGCAGTGAATCAATGCGGTCATTCGGGTCGAGTCCTGTACTGTAAGCTCGCCTGTCGGGGCATTGTTCCTGCCTTGCTTCAGGTCATCTCTCGCCAAGCACTAAACCATTTAGGTTTGCCTTCGTCTTCTGCTCGTAATCTCCAAGGCAGCAACATTTGCTGACTGGTCAGCACCACGCTACCACAGACCTACTCTAGGCGGTGGTGCTCGGCTCGGGGACGCCCTCCCGAATGCAACAACGAGTTGCCAGTGGTGGGGTGGCAAATTAGTAACACCTTCTCTCTGTCTAACGGTTCTCCCAAGATAGGGCTTCCCCTTAACCGCAATATGAAGGATAGTGGAGATAGTGTAGGCGCCATGGAAGGTACTGGAATGGGAAGAAACTGCAGAAGACGAGAAGAAAGAAAAAGATGGTCGGCACAAAGTATCGTCACAATCGTCAATTAAAACCGTTAATCACAATCGTGGGACACAAAGTATCGTCACAATCGTCAATCAAAATTGTGAATCACAATCGTGAGAATCGTCAGTCGTCAATCAGCACAACACAATCGTCAACACAAAAGGAAGAATGGCAGCAGCTCCACATCGACAGTCATCGGAGATAACGTCTGGTGAATTTAGTTCCCTGGAACGTCCAACACTTCGCTCTGTTTCTGTCGGCATAAAAAGTCCGGTATTTCGCCATGAGATAGTGTTTCACATCATATGACTCGTCCCGCACGTGTTCTGCAAACAGTAAACGAAAAATTGAGAAAGCCATCTAGAAACAAACAGAATATACCTCAGCATTCAAGCAAACGTAAAAAATACCTGCAGTGATGAATTATCCAACGAGTGTTCTAGACGCTTAGCGTTTATGGGCCTTACGACGGTGCGCCGTGATACGAATTCCAGCAGTCTTTGTTTGTAGCGAGAACACTTTGGCTTTGAGAAGTTTCTCAATGTGTTTGTGCATCCTCGAATGTCCGATTGCTGCATCTTCCCTCTCCTCAAATTTCGTTGGTAGGGTCAGCACAAATACTCCTTTTTTGAAAGATTAAATACGGCTGCATAATTAAAAACGGAAAGTTCAGCGTTTATTTATTGCGCAAATATTCGTCGAATTCGGTGTACGAAAGCGTGGTTTCGTCTCCCGGCCATGGCGGCCGCTTTTCTGACAAAGGCGAGAAGGAAAACGCGACTGTGCACATGATTCCGGCGCACTTTAAAGATGACCAGATGGTCAAAATTACTCGGGAGCCTGCCATTACGGCGCGTGCCATTGTTTACATTGCATCGGCGCGTTAAACCTTACTGTGGAATAAGAGGACCAAGGGCCGAGACGTCCCGGTGATGCGATGACGGTGTTCTATTTTACAACATGGCGGATGAGATGAAGACGAAGCAGCTCGAGCCTGAGCTGCTCCCGCGAGATGACAGGCACCGATAAGACCATCATCATCGGTGCAGCGAGGATTGTCCATAAAGTTTCTACATCTTCCGCGGCCCGAAAGAAGCGGTGGTGAGTCCGCGTCCTGTCGGTAGTTCAAGTTCGGTCCAGTTCGATCCGATGAGGTAGTCAGACGGGGAAACTGCCGCCGGTTCCGTCTTTTAAACCCACGCATACAATGTCGGCGCAGTCCACGCAGCCAGGTTAAAATTCGTTTGTTGTCCTCGGCGCTTTTGAATTCTGGTGCGGATTCAGGTATTTTCAGTGGGGCTTGATAAAAGTGCCTTGACAGCTTCCGCTTCTGTCTTGAACGCTGTAGTCTCGTAATCCGGCTGGCGCAGCGAGATGTATCCTGGTTTTTCGAACGGTGCCTGCCAAGTGCTCCCTTCGTTCGAGCGCGTTGTCGGGTGAGTGCCGCAGCAGTCTTCTTTGCATCTGTTACAAACCAATCAAGATCTCCTCCTTTGGTTTGCGGCGTCTCTTGGTCGTAAGTTACAAACGCTTGAATGTCGTCTTGCCGTTTCAACTTCTCAGCAGAAGCATCGGTGTCTTTGTGCTCAGGATATATGGTATAGGTATCTTCTGTCATCGTTACGGCCTCCGACAAGCAGCTTACTTTTTTCTCGGTTATCTGGGGCAATTCTTCAAACGAACACGATAGTAACGAATGTTTCCATGGGAGTTCCGGCGTCGCCCAAAAGGGGGTCTTATTTTCACATTCGGTTTGAGATAATAAATGTGACGGAGGCGAGGTTTCTTGTAAGATGGTTTGTTCCTCGGGGTCATTCAAACAGCATGCGTCGCAGAGCAGTTCAGTCAGTGCAAAAAACTCACTGAAGCTTGTTGAGGAATGCAACTTCTTGATTATCTGGCACTGGTCGTTGGTTTCAGATATTTTGTCTTTGAATCGGTAGTATAATTGAATCATAACATGCCTAATTTCGTCTTCATAGTCAATATTTGTCGCACATTCTTCGTATAGGTGGTCAATGTCGATGAGCGGTTCGATTTCCTCGTTTAATGTTCTCAGTTGTACTTCAGTTTTGCGTAACTCGTGCAAACAACTCTTCACCACCTCGTCCACATCACTGGTCGTTACGGAGAATTCTAGTGCTGCTTTCGCGTCTCTGCATAGCCTTCGAGTGATCAAACGCTTTTGTTCTCTTCTTGCGTTAAGTTTCTGAAGCCGCGTCATAGACAGAGGAATGCTCCGTTCGTGCATATAAGGTGCTGAATCTTCCATTGCGCAATGAGCAGCGGAGTTCTACTCACCGTTTAGAATATCGCTGGCAGAGGTCATCGGGGAAAATCGTCGCAGGTGAGGAGTCATCGTCGTCTCGTCCGCCCATCGCGTTGTTCGGCTTCGGGTAGCACCGTCGACCAGGCCATCACCAGGGTCCGTCATCGGTATCGAGGGGTCCTCCTTCTAATAGGCCAAAGTTCGGATGCCTCCGAATCGCAGCGGGCCTTCTTCCCGGGTTCATCGGCACCAAAATGTGGAATAAGAGGACCAAGGGCCGAGACGTCCCGGTGATGCGATGACGGTGTTCTATTTTACAACATGGCGGATGAGATGAAGACGAAGCAGCTCGAGCCTGAGCTGCTCCCGCGAGATGACAGGCACCGATAAGACCATCATCATCGGTGCAGCGAGGATTGTCCATAAAGTTTCTACACTTACAATCAATCAGCTATTCGGAGAACTATGCCGCACCAGATTTGCACCCACATATTACCAAGCACGGACATTTTCACCAAGATGCGCAAGACAAGGCTTCCGTGTTGCTCCACTCCCCCACTCGAAACGGGCGATATGTTTAGTCAGCATACGTTGAGCCGAAGCAACATGACTACCAGTTTTTAAATGTGGGATTCTACAAGAAGGCGCCCATTTTCAGCATTGTCACCAGAGCAGCAAAAAACTTTTATTTATCTTTGTCTGTTTATGTCTGTTTATGTAGCGGCGTCTGTTTATGTACGCATAACCCAGTGTGAACGTAGCACCGACAAAAGAAAGAAAACAGACAGGAGCATATAGAGAAGGGTGAAGGGGAGCACAACACGTAGGGCCACGGTGCCATCTTTCTCACTGCTTTTCCCTCACCCATGTTTCATTATTCGCCACGAAGGAGCGCCCCCCCCCCCATGAGACTTTTCCAAGACTCTGTTGTATTCTCCGCTAATATAAACCATGTGACGTTTGCGAGAGAGGTTCAAACACGATACGCAACAACATGTTCGCTGCTTCCTTGTGTGGGCTAATCCGAACCACGTGACATTTGCGCGGGAGGTTCAAATACAATTTCAAACGTGCTGGCCGGTGGCGGCTGCGCACTATGAGGTAGCAGCAGAGTAGCGCACGCCGCCGTACTTTCGCTGATCACGCGAACACTTCCTGAGACACAGCAGAAATGCGCCGTGACCGAGAAGACTGCAGTTCGAGCTGCGCACAAATTCATTTTAGGTTGTGTAGTAATCGCCAGTGCAGTTTTTTATGCCCATCCGTGCTTCTGTTTTTTTTTTCGCAATCATCTGATAACCGTATACCGCCGTTCGCTGCGACTGCGTAACTTGCCAAAGGGGCACCGGTGGAAGCGAGGGGGAAACTAGTTGTGAAAGAGGTGTCAGCGGTGGTGGAGAGGAGCCCCGGAGCGCCGCCGAGTAATACGATGACTCCGGAATGAAAACTCAATGGGGGGGGGAGGGTGTAGACGTATACTGATTTGCAGTAAAATGAATTAAGTTGCGTCAGGGGATCGAACGGTCCGCTTGAGTGTACTAGACTAAAAAAACAATGGGAAAAGGATCTCAAGGCTGTGCTTTGCAACTTTCGTCGTTACGCCAGCCCAGCCCACTAGTAAGCATACAAAAAACAACGCTAACAACCTGAACCCAATAAACATGTTGGCTTGAACTTCACAGTCCGGATTTTGTGCGGGAATCTACGAATACGCTTTCCTAAATAGGCGTGTTAATTTTTAGCAGCAACGTCCCCTCACACGGCACTTATCTCATTCTGATTGGCTGGTTTACGATGCTTCGTGGTCAAAGCTTGCGAGGTGCGCTTATTGAATAGTAATGAAAATTCGTACAGAGCGGTGAAAGAATCTCCATAACGCGCGAAAGGCGCTTATTATTGTATTCTAGAACTCTGTATAAAAAGAGACCCAATATAAAAAACTGATTCAATGAACCAGTGAAGCGAAGCTCCACAGGGTTCGACAAAGGAACAGAACATACAATGTTCATTACAAACGTCACGAACACGCGTGTGAGAAAAATTGCAGCGCATCTGCTCACTTCGCCGGAAATGTCACCGAATAACACGACAGTATTCTTCCGCCACTGCCCCACGGCCAGTCCACTTCTCTCGCTCTTCCCCTAGCATCTCGGTACGGATACAGTAAACACGACGAAGGTTTGCTGAAGTCAATAAATTGTTCGCGCGGTCCACTGTTAATGCGCAATCTATTGGATCCTTTTGTTACTGTTGAACACGATGGAATACCGCCACCTGGTCTAGGATTGGAATTGAGCTCTGGTGGCATGTTCGGTCAAAATATTCTTTCTTGGAATTCTTGATTTGCTATTGCAAATATCAAGTGCCGAACATTTTCTTAAACTGATGCTTTAATGTTCCTCCTCAAATATGCCTGTTTTATTTTTGCACAACAAGGTTGACGGGTAAAAGGTATCGTACCAGATTCGGTGCTTTACAAAGCTTTTGCCTAAGAAAAATCTATGTTTCAGAAATTTGACGTCTTCTGTATGGTTGGGTGAGAAGCGCAATAGATAGACGGACCGGCACCTAAACAAACAAACGTCTTTCTTCACAAGCACCACTACACCACTCCTCGAACATGTTGCCCAGTTCATGATAGTGGCGATATTCGCAGCGGGATGGCTTTATGATTCCTACAGCAAATATTATTACCTATATTGCGTTAGTACAATTAATGTTTAAAAATTAGCTGAGGTTTTATAAACGCTAACAACACTTATTTAGGATGTCAAATACGCTTTATTTTTTCTTAAAGAACTCTTAGATTTACAAAAGAGTTTACAAAAATTGCTGCCCAATTTTTTACGTTTTTTGAAATATTTTGCCGAAATAATTATTTGTGTTCAAACTAAAATAAATGTTTAGTAGTTAAAAAAGGTGTGCAGTTTGTTTAAAAAATATGTTACGGTTGGTGTATTTACTGGCATTGCAGAGCATAGAAAGTGACAAAGGTAAACAGTCAAAACGGTGCTGTTCTGATGGCAGCGCCCTGCTTGGAATCTAAGAAAAATATTTACGTTGGTACAATGTCATTCCTTTGTATTTTTAGGTGCCGATTAGATGTCAGAACCACATATTCAATTTAGGGCAATTTAAGTATTAGTACAGAGTAGCAGTTCGCCCCTTCTGCGCTGTTGTATTTTGGGGACCTAATGCACACGGGATGCTTATGCGTTTAATGCTACTTGTGCTTTGTTTATCCTACAATTTTCTATTACTGTCAAAGCAGCGTTTGGTTACTTCCAAGATTAAATCAGCTCGATACTTTTTCGGTTAGACAAGACCTCTCCAATAGCCCAATCTTTCTTTTTCCCTCGTAGCTATTCTGCACGTCGCAACCGAGTTCGCCCGTACTCCAAATATTTGAAGAGTCGCCCGGTGTGAAAGAAAGCTGCCTCGTACAAGCTGCAATGTGCCTGGGAACGGCACGATCCAGGGTACCTAGCAGTATGCATGATTCAAATTTCGGCGGCATCAGACGCGGCAAGTTAAGATGTAACCCGGCAAGTCAGACTCCGCCACGGAATTCTCCTCTCTGCTCTCTTTCAGACTCAGCGTGCGCCGCCACTAGCGACCACTTACGAACTCTGGAAAGAGCAATGTCTGTACTTTGTTCTCGCCGTTGTTGCTTTCGGGCAGGCGTCCCCGAGAGGCGCTCCGTTGCCTCCGTCATGTGCGTGGTAACGTGGTGGTGAGCTGCCAGCAAATGTTACTGCCGTGAAGAGGACGACAAGAAGCCGAAGGCCAACTGAACTGGTTTACTGCATGGCGAGAAATGAGCCGAAGCAACACAGGAACAATACCCTTAGAAATGATTCGCAACACCCTGTGCAAAAAGCAGGGGGAGAACGTTTTGACCGTTAGCGCTAAGGGTATAAATACGAGGCCATGAGCGCAGAACATCATTCTTTTTGGAACAACGAATGAATGCTGTCACTTTGCTTAAGTCCTGTACTATAACCTCGCCTTCCGGAACATAGTTCCTGTCTTGCTTCGGCTCAACTATCGCCATGCAGTAAACCAGTTAAGTTTTCTTTGGCTTCTGGTCATCATCTGCGGTGCAATAAATTTGCTAGCCGCTCACCGCCTATCTCCCACACGCATGATCGAGGCGACGGAACTCAGCTCGGGGAGACCTACCTGAATGCACAAGCGGGTTGCTAGCGCTGAGATGGTAACTCCGTTATAACTGGAGCCAGCGGTGCGAAATACAATGGCACGGTCATGAAGACGGCTTCGTACTTCGCAAAAATCACGGCAGTCAATGGTGATCACTGGAACTTACTTCCCTGAGTTTCACCAGGCTTCAGATAGGATAGGTCGTGATAGGACGTCTTTTTGCCGCGTGGGGTATAAGGACCGGGCAGTTGAAAAGGTAGCGCCACCACTCCGTGTTCCCTTTGTTAGTGGAATGAGCCGGTCCATTTCACTACGCATTCTACCGTTGTTTTTGGCGTCTTTACTTGGGTGCTTTGAATATTTTGGTGGTGAAGGGAGAAGATATGTGCGGAGAAACGAAGTCGAGACAGATATGTTGGGTTCGTAGGCGCACTAACGGCTACGCGAACCTTTGGACTGCTACTGAAGTTGCATAGGTGCGGGCTGCAATGACATAAGCACCTTTTGCAGCAATCTACCCTTAGATCCACCCGATATGAGTACGAATAAAGGAAAGGAAAGCGGGGCAGGGGGCAGCAGAAAGTTAGGTGGGCAGATGAGATCAAGATGTTTGCAGGGATAAATTGGTCGCAGTTAGCCCACGACCGGGGTAATAGGAGATCTATGGGCCAGGCCTTTGCATTGCAGAGGGTGTAAATAGGCTGATGATGATGATGAACACGAAAACATGAAGAACTTATTTAAATACACCCACTGCATCTGAGAACCCCGTAATGTTTCGCTCCGGAGGAGAACCGGTTTCCTAATAAACAACCCAGGTTATTCTAAGTGCTTTTTTATCCAGTTCATTGTTTTCATAGAATGCCTATCGCAAGTAAAGAAATTCCTACTGATGGACTGAATGGCGTTGCCGACACAATACCTAAGTAAAAAAGTTCATTAAAAATAAAAAAAAAATCATACCTCTCCTACATGTCCAAGCTTTACAAGGAAAATAAGGGAATGAGAACAAATGAGCACTGCACATAAGTATGCGGCAAACAATGCTAGGCCTGCTAAAAAGTAACATCTGGAGAAATTCAAGTGTGGTAGCTGCTGGCTCAGCAAACTCCAGGTTGATTCCACAGCACACGAATAGCAGCAGGCAAGTTGCCTCCCTGAGGCTGGTAAACTCCGTGTATAGTGCCTCTCGCTCGCTGTAAACAGCAGCGTCACTCATAAATGCTGCCTGCAAGCAATTGAAAACTTAGTAGGACTTGATTGCTGGCTAGTTGGTTCATGATTGGTTCATGCGCTCGTCCTGTCCTCTCGTCTCTTCGTCCTCGTCTTCTGCGCAAACTTATTCTTTCGTACAATTGAAAACACTTGTAATGAACCTTGTCTTCCAGTGTATGGGTAGCGGCATTCAAATAAAAATAAATCCTGCACTCAACGCTCGACAATTTGCTAACAGGGCGGCTATAGTGCAACACTGTGGAATACTGTGGCCAACTGCGCTCAAAAAAGTCACGTCTTGAAGACCTCATTTCTAGTTAGTTTGCCTAAAACGACGGCAAGATATTTGACAGCTGACATACGCTTATGCATGAAACAAACGACCGTCAAAAATCGGCGACTCTGAAACCGAAATTGAGAAGCGTGCAGACATTACAGCCAGGCTGACCTGACCTCGCCGCCGGTAAGCCAGAGCAAACCGGTGCACAACCGCTTCACATTTGCATCAGGTTCAGGAGAAGAGCACCCAGCAGAGATTGACCGGTTTCCCCGCCTGGCTGAAGGACCAATCACATGGTCGGCTGCAATGTTACTTCCGCCTCATCGCTGTTTGCACGAGCCGCTGGCAGGCCTCACGTTGTCTGCAATGGAGCTTTTTAAACATTTCCAACTGATTATCAAGGCATTTCACAATGCTACGAGTAATGTTCCAGTTGGTTTGGTGATATGCACTGCACGTCGAAAATAAATTTGCAGATGCAAAATATGAGTAGTGTTGGCCTTTGATTGGCCCACCTGGACTTTTTTAAAGTGCACATCGCACGTATAGAATCCTTTAATTACTTCACCATTAGAAACAGCTGTTACAGCCATATATCAAACTTGTGACCTCGTGTACAACAGCAGCATGCCTTTGTCTGAGCTACTGGTAGGTCAACAAACTATTCTGAGTGGTTTGAAGGTAAATCTCCAAAACAAATCTTCGAAATGCAAAACAATTATTGGGTTTAACGTATTAAAGCTACACGTGTGCTTTGAGGTGTGCTTTTGTGCAGGGGGTGGGTGGCGTACGGAACAACGTGGCACATAGCTTGAAGGGACGTTAAAGCTCAATGCAATTTTGTTTTATATGAAAGATCATTCGTTTCACATTTCTCTCGGCCTTTCTTCGACGAGCAACGCTGCGTGATTTGCTAAATAAGTAACGAAGTACTGAAGCACAACCACCCACCATTCGTCAAACGTAGAAGGGTGTACTGAATGGTTTGTTTGTACACTAACTTCAAAAAAAAAAACAGCTCAGACATCGGGACCAAGCCAGAAACACATAACTGTTTCTTGCTTATTCCCGTCGTGTGGGCAATTTTCTTGAAGTTCCTCAAACGGTTTCTGTTGGCTCTGTCATTGCTCAAGCTTTTCATTAGTGACACTGGGCTTGGTAACCTTTTTCCACATTTCTGGCCGAAAGCGGTACAAACCCCGTCCCATAAGCAGGCCGCGGGACAGCGGTACAATAGCCGCAAAACCGGGACATGTCCCGCCTAAGTCGGGATGTCTGGTCACTTTAAGCTTACACAAGCCTCATCACTCCGATACTCATTCAGAGTAGATTGCGTATGAAGAAGCGCCTTTTTCGAAATCCACGGCGTAAAAATGAAAATGAGCGCGTTTATGTACGTGCTTTCTTGTGCCAAACACGGACATGGAAAGGAGGGAGGCGTAGGTTTCGTTGTCTGATTTCACCAAGCTTGAGAGTTAGGCTGTACAGTGGCACCAATAAATGTTTGCGACTCGTACACGCGCGTCCGGACTCGAGGTCGTGATAGAACTTGTTTGGACTACTGTACTCGCGAGGGCATCTACTCACGAGTACAAGCACTTGCAAATACAGTGGTCCTGAGCCTTGGATTCATGAGGTCTGTATACTCATACTCATGAGAACTACTCGTGTGTACTATGTACACATGAATACTATGTACTAATGAGAACTATGTGGTCATGAGTACTCATACTCATGAGTAATCATACTCATGAGTAGTCCACTCATGAGTACTATACTCACGAATAGTGGATTTACCCCTGTACTCACTGGTCATCGTACTCACTTTTTTATTCTGGGTCTCTACTCACTCACCATCGTACTCAATCTTCAGTTTGAGTACAAATGACTACTAATGAGTGTACTCACGAGTAAGTACGCCGACCTAAGTTTAATAGTGGTTTACTTACGTCAGACGTAGTTTACACAACGTAAACGAGAAGCGTGACGGCTGGTCGTTTTTCGTACCGAGTATATTTGCTTAAAGTAGCAATGTCCTTATCTGTCTACGCTGATTGCTTCCGGTTTTAATTATTATCATCCGTGGTCATACTTGCACCGTTTTCTGTTTGGACACAAGGCAGGAAATTTGAGCAGGACAGTAATCTAAAACGTGCTTGCCAAAAATTTAAACATAACACTCTTGTTTCATTTTCCAAAGACGATTTCAACCGACTAACTGGTAAAAAACTAGCCGCGAGTAAACTGTTAAAAGATTAATCCAAAGGATAATCGACAAATCGCCCACCCCTACTTCGAACACAGATCGACAGTCGGGCCCAACCAGATGTTGCCTTGAAAACACACAAATAAATAAAACAGAAGGCAGGGTTTCCTGAGTCAGTATCAACACGGTCGAAATGACAGGCCATGCATGAAGAATCAAAACGCAGCCACTAGTATTGGCAAGCAGAGTTTAGCAGATGTGACGGATGGGTTTGCTTATTCATAGATCAGCTATACTACCCCCGGAAAAGTGATCCCTCAAGTAACCTAATCACACCCGCCTACATGCCGACCGGAATGCACCGCGCATCGCTTCCTCTAAAGCCTTATTACACTACTTAAACCGAAAATAGACACACCATCCACTTGGCATAAATAATGAATCAAAGATTCGTCAAAATGGGCCTCCGCGACCCCCCTGAGTGTACTCGCTGAAAAAAAAAAACAGAGTAATGAGACTCTCAGGGCTGCACTTTGCAAGCTACTTTGTTACACCTGCCAGGCCGGCACGAAAATAAAGAAGCAAATCAACGTCACCCAGATGAACAACGATAAACAAGCGGTTGGTTGTCGTTTTTATCTGAAGTACTCTACCTGCAAAGGAGGCATTTTGGGTGAGGAACCTCAAAATATGCTTACCCAAATATGGGCATTAGTTTGAATGACAGTCTCCCCACACTACACTCATTTGGTGCACTTTGCTCGACTCTAATAGTTCGTAATCAACGCTTCCGAACTGTGTTTATTGATTAATAAATTTTATCCCTGCAGGGTGGTGCATGAAGTTCAATAAAATGCCAAACAAAAACTGTTTGTCATCTGGAACTGCGTGCAAACAAAGAATTCATTAAAAACGAATAAAATGTCAAGCTATAGCGAATTTCTACGATGTTCTACAAAGAACAGTAATTACAGTGTTCACTACAGAGTTCAACAAAATGCGCGCTAGAAAATTGGCCCCGCATCATATCAGTTTCTGCAAATGTGGACGAATGAAGATACAATCTAGCCCATTATAACCAATCCCAATAGAGCGAATTATGCTATATGTAGTTACGAAAATGCACGCGAGACATATTCCTTATAACGAAGTTCACATCGGATATATCGAACGCGGTGAACCTAGGATCGCCGCCGAAACGCACGGTCTCGCAGTGGTAATTGAGGTGTTGATTGGCCGTGGTTGAGACGTTGAGCATCACATGAAGCGACGTGACGCCGGAAAGGTTCCGTACCTGAAGGAGAGTAGAAACCCGGGCTCGTTGAAAATGGTTCACCACTGTAACTCCGCACAACAAAACGGGCCCTTAGAATTCATTCAGGAATTTCCTGAGTGTCGTCGGCGACCAGATTGCCGTCACTGTGAGTGAGCCCCTCTGACGCAGACACCGTCGCCGATGTCATGGCAGCTGTCGCTGCTGAAAGCAACAAAGAGGCAGAGGACATCGCAGGTTAAAGCAGTCCACCCCTTAATGAAGCGCTTTCAGCATTTCATATGCTCCGCCATTATTGCTTCGATAATATAGGACAGGTGTGATGATTGACGTCCCCGGGCCGGAGAGTGCGCCAGGAGACGGCGGTGAAAGAGAAGAAGACGACGAGCGGAGAGCACGAGAGGGGTGTGTGCCGGCAGTGACCGCGGACGGGACAGCGCAAGGATTCCTCTCGGGTTGCGGTTCGAGGGCAGGCCAGGAGCGTTCGCGTGCCGTGCTCCGAGAATCGTCCTGGGAGCTGTTCCGGGACTCCTCTGCTGCGACGAGGGGTGCCTATTCCCGCTGGCGAGATCCCGAGGCGTGATCCGGCCGAGGTTCGGGGCGAGACCTGGAGTGGCCAGGCACGAGCGCGGGCATCGGCATTCCGACCTGGAGCCTCTCAGTCTTAAAAGGCGGCACCGAGAAAGTGTACCGCCACGTCTCCGGACCACCGGCACCGCACACGGGGAGCGCTCAACCCGTACTACCGACGTCATTCCGCCCAGCGTCGAATAGACTAGACGTGAGCGTATCGCCTCCTTTTCTTTCCCTCCTCTCGAACTGTACTTCGGACTTGTGTTAGTTTCTTTTCGCGTCCGCGTTGCGAGTGTGCTGCATTGTGTTACCGTTATCGTTCCTAGTGCATTTCTCTAGCGTTTGCGTGGCCGCCAAATATGTTTTTTAACATGTGCTGAACCCATGGCATCACTTGTCGTTGATCATCCTCCGCGAGTCACACGCCCGCCTGCTTAACACGCGGCCTCACAACAGGGTCTCGAATACTCAGCTAGTTGACGCCGCGAAAATGAACGTGAAAACCAGTTCTATCACCTGTTTTTTTGCAAGTAGACAGTTGAGGCGGAGAGTAGTCTTATTCTTTTCAATAAATGGATTGTTTTGCACATGGTAACGACATACTTAATTTTGTTGGTTCCCGTACGCGGGGATGGGGAAAAGGGGGCGGTGTCCAGCGTACTGCGAACTCGTAAGAAAAACTCGTTATCGGCGGGTTTCACTATACCGAACTATTGGATATATCGAACTAATTTCGGCGCATAATGGAGTTCGCTATAACCGGGTTTGACTGTATCATTCTGGCGCAACCGACCCTTCAACGCCTCTCTTCTCACCAGCAGCCAATTGTCACGCTCCTCCTGTCCCGTACCGCTACGACCACAATAAATGAAATGAAGCTTCGTTGAAGTAAATTAAATTTTCCCACGTCCCACTGTTCGTGCGCCATCAATTGGATCCTTCGTTACTGTTAGAATTCCGCTACGTGCTGTAGAAACTTTCTTGAGATTCGGGTCAAAATACCTTGGGTTAAAATATTCAAACTGTTCAAGTGTTCTAAATAGTTAAAGAATTTTGGGCCCAAATGTTCTTTTGTTGCATTCTTTATTTCCTATACCAAATGTCAGGCACACGTCTATTTTCAAATAAAAGAACACAAATGATGTTTTGATGTGTCGCCTCAACATGCCTATTTTTGACAACAATCTTTTTCATTTTCATCTATTTTCTAAACATACATTTTTAAATAAACGAACGCAAATAATCTTGTGATGTTCCTGAGTTTTGATGTTACTGGGAACATTTTGAACCTGGTGTGAGCCTTTTCCGTTATTTTGTGGACGTAATATACTTCTAAACGAATCGTACGACGACAAACAAACTGCGTGAGAAACGGGAGATGATATCACGTATTCATAGCAATCCCCTTTCAAAACGCGCGCGCCCGTTGACGTCCGGGCCCGTCGATCAAGCGGAGTGATACCGTACATGAGCTACTGCTGTTCATAACTTGTGCTTGACTAAAGTACCAGATTCAATGGTTTGGATAGGTTATGCAACAAAAAGAAAGCGCCTATCAGAATTTTTTGGTCTCCTGGCCGGTTGCATTAGCCTGTGACACACACTGACCCCCATGAATGCTCTGGTTTATGCACGGCATCGCGCCCCTTCAGCATTATAACAGGCTTCACTCTCACAAAGGAATTCCAATGATGTAGCGCAAAAAACGATTTTTGTATAAAATAAAGCTATTGCTTAGCCGGCCCTGAAAACAATGAAGGTTTTCGGAAAAACTTTATGTAGGCTGATAAGCGTTATAATGTTAATGTATGTGTTTAATAAAGATTTTTAAGTCACCAAAGAATTCAAAATAAGCAACTGATAACAGCATTTGACCTAGCATTGACATTTTAAATGGGTTTTGAAGCTTTTTTAGTATAAATAAATAAATAAATTGAAAAGGTCTAAAGTCGGTAGAAGGAATATACGGCCTTTGGATTATTCATTGGCGTTGGAGAACATGAAAGCTGACCAAAGTTGGAAATTTCCAACGGTATTGTCGTATATGGCAGCACCCCTATTGCGCTATAGAAAATTTATATATTGAAGGTGGAATGCTATTCACTTGTATTAGAAACGACATCTATAGCTATATATACTTATTGTTGACGCTCCGGGCCATGTTAGATGGCGGAACCACACGTTCAATAAAGGACAATTTAAATACCAGTAGAAAAAAGCTTTTCTGCTCTTCTAACCTGTTTTAGGTAGGGTACGTCGCGCACAGAAGATCTTCCATCGTTCGTCCTTTGTTGTGCACTGTTTATCCTAATGTTTTGATGTCGCCGTAGTAGAATTTTATTATTAAGGTGTCGGCTTCTCTCTGGGTTGGAGCAAACCTCTCAATTGGACGATTACTTTTTGTCCCTCTCTTTTTATAACCGCACTCTCAAGATGGGGCTTCACTTGAACCTTAAAATAAACGATAGTGGAAGAAGTGGAGGTGTCGTAGAAGGAACAGGAGGGGCCGTAAACAGAGGGACGAGAAAACAGAGGGGACGAGAAGAGAGAAAAATGTCAACACAAACCTCCCTCAGAACTGCAAGAATATTAACGGCTCCACATCAACAATCATCGGACATATCCTCTGGCCAATTTCTTTTCCCCGGATTTCTATAATTTCGCTCTGTGCCTTTCGGTATAAAAAGAGACTTATGGCGTCATCCGATAAGTCTTCATTGAATATGACCCATCGCGCACGGGGCGTGCGGACAGTAACCGCAATAACAAGCACGCCGTCCAGAAAGAAATGGGATATCTTTAAAGCAATAGCAAAAAATTTGTATTGATGAGATCTCGTATACGCGTTGTAAACGGTTATCGTTTTTCGGGTTTTCCAAACGTGCACAAATAAGCCGAAGTGAAGCGCTCGGTATCGCTAACGAGTACACTTTGACTTTAAGAAGTCCCTCATTGCCTTTGTGTCTTCTGAATGTTCGATTACCGCGTGTTCCCTCCGAACCGCTCCCCCTCGATTGCAGACAAATTCCTGTCCCCACAACACACCCCTCAATTCCCTATACTCCACTGAGTATCCCTGCATTTGCGATTTCTGTCCCACGCAGGCACCTCTGTACCACAACGCACGGGGGTTCCAACAAACTCCAAACCTACCCCTTATCCACTTACCAACTTTTAAGCACGGGATGGCAGGCAAGGCCGGGTCGGACCATGTACACCAGAAAGAGTTTGGAAAGGGGGCCTGGTCGGCAAGTCGCAGCCTGGACATCCCAGAATAGGGATGCCCTCCAACAGGCGAGTGTCCTGCAGTCAGATATCACTCTCAACTCTAAATGCTGTCTCTCTCTCTCACTCTCGAATTTCGTTGGGAAGGTGAGAACAAGAACTCTCAGTTCTTTTTAATCTGTAACGACGGCTTCATATGGGCAAGAAGCGGTCTGGGTACCTTACTGCGCCCCTGTTCGCAGAAGAAAGTGGCACCGGACTTCTGCTAACGGAAAACAATGCAAAGGAATTTCTCCGAGGCACTCTACACGACACGCGAATGTTGCTTCTGTCCCCAACTCGGGACGTGAGTTTGTGGTAGTCAGCAACCTCTCAGCCACAGAAAAAGCACTAGCAAGTCCTTTAATGTCGGATTCCACTCACGTTTTCTGCATTGTCACATTTTTTCGAGAAGTATGTGTCCAATATGTGAGCTTCGATCCTTTCATGGATCAAATGGACCGGCGGTTTTCAAAAAACAATTACTTACTTCGAGCTTTTGTATAACGAGCCGTATGACACCAACTTTGCTGAACAACACAGACCACATCAGCCGCAGAACTTTATGCATGATTTCTTGAAAATAGCCCAAAAATGGTGCCATTTTACGGCTAATAACTAACCCCATTCGGCACAGGATTCTCATTAAACAATGCTTTACACCGTGTCGCAATGTTTAGTTTGAAATGGAACAACAGAAGCTATACAGCTGTAAAGCAAAGTTTGACATCCACCTAAATGCAGCCACACGGCTACAAAGGAAAGCTATACAACTTTCTCGGAAACTTCGCAGTTGAAGAAAAATTCGTCCTGGTCCAGGATTCGAACCCGGGACCACTGCTTAACCGGAGCAGTCGCTCTACCTACTGAGCTAACCAGGAGGCTAGTCGTTCGTAGCGCGAAAGCGAATTGATCAACAACTCGAAGTGAAGGACAGGTGTTAATCGACCAGATTTAGGGGAAATCCCCAGCTGGAGTAAGTTACTCCACTTACTCCACCTTGGGGATTTCCCCTAAATCTGGTCGATTAAACTATACAGCGCACCGAAAAATCTAATGTAGGGGCTGCCAAGCGTTACAAAAAAGACTGGCAATTGAACTATAGCATAGCAGTAAAAATAAGAGAAGGAAATGGCTACGGCCAGTTTCCTTTACATTGTATTACCAATTGGCGGTAAAATGTTTAGGTGGCACTCCCTGGCTCCTGACGTCAGCTTTGTGAATTGCGCTGCTTTCGTCTGTACACTCCGCTTGTGAAGAGATCAGTGCCTGTGCTACAAATCCCTTTATCTGATGCTTTAGTGAAATAAAAACCGCTTTTCCAGTAATTCAGTTAGTTTGACAGCTTTGGACAACCCTGAATATTGCCAAGCTGTATCCCGCACAAGTTTGACCCACATGAGGAGAGAGAGAGAGAGAGAAAAAAAACTACATCAGGAGCATCGATCAAAAGAGTGTGCATACCTAATCCTTTCTAGCTTATGTGCACGGTTCAGTGCGCACACCTCTTCGAAAGTATTCAAAATGCGCAGGATTCCCCCAAGTACTCTTTAGTTGCTCTTGTCAAGACTCAACCGCCTGTAAGGCCGCGCACCAAGCAGCGGGCACCAACACGCGCATCCCTCAGCGGGACGCAAAACGGCTGTTTTGTAATTATTTCTTTGTTGTTGACATGAATACCAGGAACACTTTTTCATGGTTAACGATAATCGTTTTCTGCATGGTCAAAAGTGTCTAATAGGAGACTTGCTTGTGTAAAGGGGCTCACAAAATTTGTGCGGATATTTTCTTGAAGCTGAATAATTTACATTCCCTTCAGAAGTTGACATTCCTTATGGCTGCGTGTAAAAAGGACCTGATCTGCGCGTGTGTCGTTTATTAGCGTACAAATACGATGAGTGTGTTTGTGCTATACCACCGTGAAACGGCGAGACAAAATTGTCTAGTGAAATCAAAGGAGGCTTTTATACCCCTAAGTTGTATCGTAGCCATCGCTGTCATACCTAACTGACTTTCACCTGCAATGGTTTTGACATGCTTTTGATGTTGAAAGCTTCAAATATCGCTAGCCAACGTAATAAATTGTATACGCGCTGGTTTTATGTATAACCAGAATCGAAACCGACGAATATTGTTCCGCTGCAAGAAGTGCAGCAGGCGTAGTTGGGGCAAAGACAAACTTAGATTTCTTTAGGTGAACTTGTGCCTCTAGAAAGACAGCCACCAATAAGACGTGGTCTCACTCGAAGCGCCGAGCAGCCAAATCAGCGTTCCAAAGCACCAGCCTTTCCACGAACTCTCCTGCTCGCGCCACGTGGATGAGCCTTTCGCCGTCTTCGTGGTTCCGTCTCAAAGCAGACGCACTCCTGACATTTGCTCCCCTCTCTAAAGGGCATCGTCTCGATGCTCAGGGTAGTAGCTACACGTAGAAAATGGTAGAAAATGGGCACAGTCCATGAGTGTGACGGCGTGAACGTCGGCTCATCTTGAATAGTAGGGTTTCATGCGTCCCACGTGAATGGTTCCAGGCTGAATTTTACGACGTCCTGTGGGTACAGTGCTGACCGCGATAACTTCATACGTAACGTCACTCAGCCTACGCAGAACTTTGTATGGTCCAAAGTATCGTCTAAGCAGTTTGTCCGAGAGCCCGCGGCGACGTACAGGACTCCACACCCACAAACGGTCACCATGTTGGAAGTCCGCGTGCCTGTGGCGGAGATTGTAGCTGCTGGCGTCATGTCGTTGCTGATTGCTTGTGCGCACGTAAGCAAGTTGCCGTACCTCTTCCGCTTGCCCTGTAAACTCTTCCGTGTCGACATGGTCGTTGCTGTCGCCATGTGGTAGCATAGCGTCCAACATGGTCGACACTTCGCGACCGTAGAGCAACTTAAAGGGCGAAATTCGGGTCGTCTCCTGTCGGGCCGTGTTTATATCCAAAAGTTACGTACGGCAGAATGGTATCCCAGGTTTTATGCTCGACACCTACGTACATGCAGAGCATGTCCGCGATCGTTTTGTTCATGCGCTTGGTCACACCGTTGATCTGCGGATGTAATGCGGTTGTCTTCCTATGGTAAGTGCCGCTGAGCGTCATGACAGCCTCCATGAGCTGCGCCGTGAAGGCTTTTCCGCGGTCTGTGATTACAATCGATGGAGCACCGGGTCTGAGCATAATATTCTCGAGGAAGAAGTGGGCTACTTCTGCAGCTGTTCCTCGTTTTGAGGGCCTTGTCTCGGCGTAGCGGATGAGATAGTCGGTTGCAACGACTACGAATTTGTTCACGGAAGATGAAAGTGGGAAAAGTCCCAAAAGGTCCATTCAAACTTGTTCAAAAGGTTTTTCAGGAATCTGAACGGGTTGAAGCAAACCGGCTGCTCGTCCCGATGGCGGTTTCCGTCGTTGCAAATCACGGCACGTACGGGCATAATGTCTAACGGTGTCGAAAAGCCTTGGCCAATAATATTTCTCCTGGATTCTGGCAAACGTGCGAGTGAAGCCCAGATGACCCGCAGTGGGTTCGTCATGACACCCGTGAAATATTTCATTACGTAGCGTTGCGGGGACGACTAGGAGGTGGGTATTGCCATTAGGGGTGAAGATCCTCTAAGAGCACATGGTTCCGCAACGAGAAGGACGACAACCCTGTTGTGAAGGCTTTTGGGACACTACTTGTCTGTCCCTCCAAAAAATCGATGAGTGGCCGCAGTTCTGGGTCTTCGCGCTGCTTCTGGGACATGGTGGTCGTGTTCACAGCTCCTAAGAACGGAATGTCGTATTCTTCATCGTCTGCAGGCGTTACTGGAGCTCGGGAGAGACAGTTCGCATCGGAGTGCTGTCGCCCAGATTTATAAACGACGGTTATGTCGAAGTCTTGGAGCCTCAGACTCCAGCGCGCAAGGCGCCCCGAAGGGTTTCTAAGGCTTGACAACCAGCATTGTGAATGATGGTCGCTTACGACTTGAAACGGCCGTCCATACAGGTAAGGCCGAAATTTCAACAGCGCCCATACAACCACAAATCATTCTTTTTCAGTTGCCGAGTAGTTCGACTCCGCACGGGAGAGCATCCTGCTTCCGAAAGCAAGACCTTTTTCGGCACCATCTTGCTTTTGTACTAAAACTGCTCGTAATCCGATATTGCTTGCGTTCGTGTGGATGGTGGTTGCTGCGTCATCGTCAAAATGGGCTAAAACCGGCGGTGTTTGCATGCGCTGCTTCAGCTCAATGAATGCCGTTTGCTGTTCCTTGTTCCACACAAATGGGGTATCATCTCGGGTTAGGCGGGTTAACGGGGCTGCCATGTGACAAAAGGCTGGAATAAATAGGCGGTAATAAGAGCAGAGTCCCAAAAAGCGGCGTACGCGTTTTTTGTCCGTAGGTTTCGGGAAATCAGAGACAGCTGCAATTTTGTCAGGGTCTGGCTGTACTCCTTCGTGGCTAACGACGTGGCCTAAAACGCGGAGCTTCTCGTAACCGAAATGGCACTTCTCCGGCTTGACTGTGAGTCCGGCGGGACGTAATGCCTGGAGGACCAAGCAACGTCTTTCCAAGTGCTCCTCGAAAGTTGCGGAAAAGACAACAACGTCATCGAGGTACACAAGGCAGGTTTGCCATTTCAGGCCGGTCAAGAGAGTGCCCATGAGCCGTTGAAATGTTGCTGGAGCTGAGCATAAAGCAAAAGGGAGAACCTTAATTATATTCATAAAGTCCATCCGGTGTCACAAATGCAGTTTTCTCCCGGTCCCGCTCATCGACCTCGATCTGCCAGTAACCGCTCCTGAGATTTATCGACAAAAAATACCGGGCGTGGCGCAGACTGTCAAGGGAGTCGTCGATTCGCGGTAGCAGGTGCACATCCATCTTGGTGACTTGCTTTAGTTTGCGGTAGTCGACACAGAAGTGTACACTACAATCTTTCTTCCGCACCAGAATAACCGGAGAAGCCCAGGGGCTTTGCGATGGCTGTATCACATCGTCCTCCAGCATTTGTTTTACCTGGTCCCATATAGCGTCTCGTTCATTGGGACAGACAAGATACGAGTTTTGGCGAACAGGTCTCCCATACTCCATGGTAATGGTGCGATGCTTCGTAAGGGGTGTTTGTCGTATTTTGGTTATAGAAGAGAAGCAATCAACAAACTGTTGTAATAGTTCCAGCAGGCATTGTTGCGTCGTGGCTGGTAGATAAGGGAATATGTTGAAGACAGAGGGTTCACCGCCACCCGGCGCTGTTTCGGCATGTATGGCTAGACATTCGAAGTTTTTTTCAATGTTCTCAAAGCGTACAACGCCGGTTCCTTTTGAGATTTGCTGGCGTTCGTTGCTGAAGTTTGTTAGAAGTACTTTGGTGCTATTATCATTTAGGTGCAATACTCCTCGTGCGATTGAGATGCCACGGGTAAAAAGAAGGTCACTTGTTGCTTCAGCTATCCCTTCGCCACACCAGGAAACCAAGGTGCACGACCTCGGTGGGAAGACGACGTCTTCATCAACGGTACGCAAGGTCGACGAGCATTGTTCGTAATCAAGGTCTCGAGCCGTGACGTCGTTAGAGAGTGCGACTAGGCGCTCTGGGATACTGAAAATGCAGTGATATTCTCGTAGAAAGTCCATTCCCAAGATAAGGTCTTTACGGCACTGGGGAAGGATGAAGAAAGGGCCGAAAAAATTCGTGTTACTTATACGGATTCTCGCAGTACACTTGCCCATCGGCGTCAATAAATCGCCGCCTGCTGATAGAATCTGTGGCCCAGTCCATGGCGTTTTCACTTTACTGAGCTTGTCTGGGAGTCCTTGGACCATTATCAAAAAATCTGCGTCAGTGTCCAACAGACCAGTTACTTCCTGCCCTTCGATTTAACAGAAAGATCGGCGATCACCACTTCATTGGCGCATTCTTCGGCCGTATGCCGATCGACCGCCGGCGACATCGGAGGGTCTCCGCAGCTTCCGTCAGCAGCAACATTGCCTCCAGAGGTTGCCGGTTCTAGTTTCCCCGATGGGGACTTGGAGACCTCCCCCTTGACACATCCTGAGAGCTTCGACGATTGAACGAAGTGTTCAAGCGAGCTGGCGAGGGCGAGCGTGGTCGCTGCCTCACAGACTGCTCTTGTCTCGCCGCGAGATAGGCGTCGATTTCAGGTGGTCGTTCCCCGAAACGTGGAGGGCGACGAGTGGTGGGTGAAATACCGGCAAGTCCAATCTCGCAGTATGGGCAGCGACGGTACACGTGACCCGCCTCACCGCAGTGGTATCATAGCGGTGTTTGGTCTGGCGTGCGCCATACGTTGCTCTTGCGTATCGGTGGCTGGAAGATTGGCTGAGTGCGAAACCATGTCCCAGAAGGCGGCTTTGGTTGCATTGGGAAAGAGGGCCGTGCAGACGAAGGACACACCCAGGGCTTTCGCATAGCTCACTTGTAAAACTTCTTGGCTGGGTTCAGGTGGGACAATCGCTTGACGAATCTCTTCGCGGACGACCTCAGCGATGGTAGCAATGGCTGGCTGCGAGGAACTAGTGGTAAGCTTTCTGAGTTCTTCTTGGACAATGCTCCGGATGAGGTCACGCAGCGAAGTTTCGCTGGCTGGTGAAAGAATGGTAGCGTGCGCCGAAGTTGCATTGTCCATTCGGTTATATTGGCGGCAGCGATCCCGCAGAGCTCGTTCGATGGCGGTAGCTTCTTTTATAAACTGCGGCACAGTCCGTGGCGGGTTTCGCATGAGTCCGGCAAAGAGCTGCTCCTTCACTCCGTGCATAAGGTAACGGAGCTTTTTCGGCTCGGACATGTCGGGATCGGCTCGGCGAAAAAGACGCGCCGTATCCTAAGCGAACATTGCCAAATTTTCGTTTGGCTTCTGCACGAGCGATTCAAGGAGTTGCAATACGTTGTCCCTACGATCTGCGTTCGGGAATGCCTCGCGAATGTCGCGGCGGAAGTCGTCCGATGTTCGAAGGCTCACTTCATGGTTCTAAAATCATATACGGGCACCGTCCTCTAGCAAGTAGTAGACGTTTCTTAGTTTGTGGACGCCATTCCAGAGGTTGCATGAAGCAACTCGTTCGTACTGGTCTAGCCAGTCGTCGACGTCTTGGTACACTTCGCCATGGAAGCTGGGTGGCTGCCGAGGTTGTTGGAAAATCACCTGTGAGTTGTTGGACTCCATGGTTTGCGTTTCGCGAGCTTGACGCGACTGAGCATTCCTGTGCATGAGGCCGAATTCAGGGGTTAGGCCCAGAAGGCAACGGATGCTGCGATGGACAGGGGTGTCGATGAGAAGAGGCCTGACGGGGCTAGATGAGTGGCTGCCGGTAGGACTGCTGGACATATCCTCCACCTCACCAGTGTTCCGTTGCAAGAAGTGCAGCAGGCGAAGTTGGGGTGAAGACAAACTTAGAAAAAATTTAGGCGAACTTGTGCCTCTACAAAGAAAGCCACTAAAAACACGTGGTCTCACGCGAAGCGCCGATCAGCCAAATCAGCGTTCCAAAGCACGAGCCGTTCCTCGAACTCTTCTGCACGCGCCACGGGGATGAGCCTTTGGTCGTCGTCGTCTTCGTGGTTCCGTCTCATAGCAGACGCACTCGTGACAATATGTACAAGAAACTCTTTATTGCTGTCGAGCCGCTGCAGGCGTAAAAAAACAAATCCTGGCATAGTCGGGATGACTGCAAGAATAGAACAAAATCGCTCTTGCTCCCTCGAGTGCAGTTTTACTATAGGCTCCGTACAGCGAAGTTTGCCAGGCGAGGTAAGCACGAGCGCGGCAGACTCTCGCAACTGTGGGTAGGTTCCACAGCGCCGACTGCCTTAAGCGCGCGTGAACGCAACTTTTTCAAAAGCGTGTGTCATAACATTATTTGCATGTACATACTGCATACTGCAACAAAGTCATGCAGAGTTTTGCATAGTAGGAGGAAGCCTCCAAATAAAACAGGGCGTTGATAAATTCTTGTCCCCTTGCTGCCGAGCCGTAGCTTGACACAACTGGAAAGCGTGTGCTCAAGACTTTGAATTCTCCCGTGGATTCTTCTTCTCACCTTTTTTTTTCGCAGATACGAAGCGTGGTCACTGAATCTTGAAAAGCCCACACTAAGCGAGCGGAATACATGCTGCCGTTGCGAAAGAGAAACTTGCTAGTAGGCTGGTTAGCAGGCGGTAAATACACATAGGTGCGCCTTAAATTCGGGATCAAAAAGGGCCGCCAAATATAGTTATACCAGCGTAGTTTATCACCCAGCGGTACTACTCTGCTTCATCTAATATTTATCGCTATATCGCCATATAAATGCATATAAACACATATGGGGCGGCACTTATAGGCGTTCAGGTTCCAAAATATTTAGCGAGCTATTGTATAGCATACAATCACTGCCTCGTCTGTCAAAAGAAACAATAATATATTGGTCTAGGACTGTGAAAAGTCAAGAAAAATAAAGATTAGACATGCCGCATTGAAAGTTGGAAATATATGAACGCTGGACAACATTTTCGCGCTCGGGGCGGTGCCGGAGGAGCACAAACATAATTTATCCCAGCCGTTGTGATTGCGGTCACTCCGGACCACCGAGGGTTGTCCTCAGGAAACTAAAGTTTTCTCCCGTGCCTTTTGCTGCAAAGGGATTGACGGTAATAAAAGCGCTGCTTTTTCTTTCTAAGAGAGGTCTCACGCTGGGCGAATTGATGTGGAGAGAGAAAAAAAAAACCCGAATATGAATATTCCGTTATTTATTCTGATAAGCATTTAAATTTTCTGCCTTCCTCCCCTCCCTCCCCTATTCTTCATTCAATGAAATTTCTTGAGATAGCTTTCTCCTAAGAGTTTTCCTTTTCGGGGCGTGTTCTTATACAGCCGGCGTACTCGGCTACACCTGGAAGCCCAGAAGTTTCGTGGCGGAGACTTACCCTTGTACTCACTCTTCATCGTACTCAATTTTTTAATGTGGGTGTGCATTCACTCATCATCGTAATCACTCGTGAGTTTGAGTACAAATGAGTAAAAATGAGTGTACCCACGAGTGAGTACTCTGACCTATGGTTAATAAGTGTTTATGTGCGTCATACCCCGGTTACACAACAGCAAAACGGCAAGCGTGACTGCTGGTAGTTTTTGGTATCGACTATATTTGTATTATAGTAGCAATTTCCTGATCTCGTCTTCGCTGCTGGCTTCCGGTTTTAATTATTATCATCCGTGGTCATACGTGCAGCGTTTTCTGTTCCGACACAAGGCAGGGCATATCAGCAGGAACGTGGTTCTCAACGCGCTTGCCCACATTTTCAACATAACACTCTTGTTTCATTTTCCTCAGACGATTTCAACTGACTACCCGGTAAAAAAGTAGCCGCGAGTAAAGTGTTAATAGATTATTTGGTAGGATAATCGACAAATCGCGCATCCCTACTTCGAACACAGATCGACAGTCGGGCCCGTCCAGATGCTGCCTAGAAAAAAAATTAGTAAATAAAACCGAATGCAGGGTTTGCTGAGTCAGTATTGATAACGTGGAAATGACAGGCCATGCATGAAGAATTGAAACGAAGCCAGTAGTATTCGCAAGCGGAGTTTGGCAGATGTGACGGATGGGTTTTCCCATTGATAGATCAGATATACTACCACCGGAAAAGTGACCCATCAATTGACCTAATCACATCCGCCTTCCTGCCGACCGCAATGCACCGCGACCCGCATCCTTTTTGGCGTTATTACACTAGTTAAACAGAAAATAGATATATAACCAACAGAAAATAAACAGAAAATAGACACACGGTCCCCTTCACATAAATAGTGAATCAAAGATTCGTCAAAATGGGCCTCCTGGACGCCTTCGAGTGTACTCGCTAAAAAAAACAGAGTAAAAAGGCTCCCAAGGCTGCACTTTGCAGCCTCCTTCATTACGCCTGCAAGCCTGCCCTAAAATAAAGAAGCAAAACAACGTCAACCAGATGCACAACGATAAACAAGTGGTCGGCTCTTATTATCTAAAGTACTCTACCTCCACAGGAGGTATTTTGGGTTAGGAATCTCAAAATATGCTTACCCAAATATGCGCGTTGCTTTTGAAAGACAGTCTCCCCACACAGCACTCATTTGGTGCCGCTTTGCTCGACTCTAATAGTTCGTAATCAACGCTTCCGAACTGTGTTTATTTATTAATAAATTTTTATCCCTACCGGGTGGTGCATGAAGTTCAATAAAACGCCAAGCAAAAACTGTTTGTCATCTGGAACTGCGTGCAAAAAGAGAATTCATTAAAAAGAAATAAAACGACAATCTATAGCAAAGTTCTACACGGTTAGTCAAAGAACAGTAATTACAGTGTTCCCTACAGAGTTAAAAAATGCGTGCTACAAAATTGGCCCCACATCTGCTCACTTTGCTGCAAACGTGGACGAATGAAGATATAGTGAAGCCTATTATAACGAACCCGGATAGGGCGAATTGTGATATATATTGAACAAAACTAAATCGCTTACCAAAATACACGCGAAACATGTTCCTTATTACGAAGCTCAAATCGGATATATCAAAATCAGCGTACATAGGATTGCCGCCGAAACCCACGGTGTCACAGCGGTTATTGATATGTTGATCGGCCGTGGCTCCATGAGCATCACATCGGCTCCATGAGCATCACATGGAGCGACGTGACGCCACAAATGTTCCGTAACTGAAGGAGGCTGGAACGCCGGCCCCGTTGAAAATGGTTAATCACTGCAACTCTGCACAACAAAACGGGACCATGGAATTCCTTCAGGGATTTCCTGAGTGTCGTCAGCGACCAGGTTGCCGCCCCTGTGAGCCCCTCTGACGCAGACAACGTCGCCGATGTCATGGCAGCTGGCGCTGCTGAAAGCATAAAAGAGTCAGAGGACATCGCAGGTGAAAGCCGTCCGCCACTTAATGAAGCGCTTTCAGCATTTGATATGCTCCGCCATTATTGCGTCGATATTTTAGGACAGGGACTCGATACTGGGATAGTTGACGCAGCCAAAATAAACGTGAAACAAGAATCACCTCTTCTTCCCGAAGTAGACAGTTGAGGCGGAAAGTAGTCTCATTCCTTTCAATGAGTGGATTGTTTTGTGTACGGCAACGACACACTTCATTCTGTTGGTTTCCGCATGAGGGGATGCGGAAAAGGGGGATGTTTCCCGCGCACTGCGAACTCGTAACGAAAACTCGTTATCGGCGGGTTTCGGTACACCGATCAATTGGATATATCGAACTAATCTCGTCGCATATTTCCGTTAGCTGTAACCGGTTTTGACTATCATTCTGGCGCAACCGCCACTTCAACGCCTCTCTTCTCTCCAGCAGCCACTTGCCACGCTCTTCCCGTCCCGTACCGCTACGACCAAAATAAATGCAATGGAGCTTCGCTGAAGTCAATAAAATTTTCCCGCGTTCCAATGTTCGTGCGCCATTCGTTGGATCCTTCGTTACTGTTAGAATTCCGCTGCGTGCTGTAGACATTTTCTTGAGATTTGGGTCAAAATATTCTATGGTAAAATAACCAGTGTTCAAATATTCAAAATAGGCAAAGTATTTTGGGCCCAAATATACTATTGTTGCATTCTATATTTCCTATAGCAAATGTCAAGCACACATCAAGCACACAAATGTCAAGCACACAGTTTTCTGCATTGTCACAATTTGTCGGGTAGTATGTGCCCTATAGGTGGGCATCTTTTCGCGAATCAAATGAACCGGAGGTTCTAAAAAAAAAACAATACTGACTCCGAGCTGTAGTATGCTGAGTCTTATGACACCAACTTCGCTGAACAACACAGACCACGTCAGCCGAAGAACTTTATGCATGACTTCTTGAAAACAGCCACAAAATGGTGCCAATTTCCGGCCAATAACTAACCACATTCGGCAAAGGATTCTAGATTATCGATGCTTTCCACCATGTAGCAATTTTTAGCTTGAAATGGAACAATAGACGCTACACAGCGCACCGAAAAATGTAATGTAGGGGCAGCCAAGCGTTGAAAAAAACACGCGCAATTGAACTATAGCAGTAAAAATATGAGAAGGTAATGGCTAAGGCCGCCTCCCTTTACATTGCATTACCAATTGACGGTCTAATGTTTAGGTTGAACTCCCTGGCTCCTGACGTCAGCTTTGGGACTTGCGCCGCTTTCGTCTGTACACTCCGTTCGTTTGCAGAGCCGTGCCTGTGCTAGAAATCCCTTGTTTTGATGCTCCAGTGAAATAAAAACCGCTTTTCATGTAATTAGTTACTTTTACGGCGTCTGACAACCCTGAATATTGCCAAGCTGTATCCCACAGAAGTTTTCAACACATGACGAGAGAGAGAGAGAAAAACTTCATCAGGAGCATTGAGCAAAAGAGTGTGCCTACCTGATCCTTTCTAGCTTATGCACCCGGTTCAGTGCGAACAGCTCTTCGAAAGTATTCAAAATGCGGATGCTTCCCCTAAGTATTCTCTAGATGCTCTTGTCGAGAGTCAACAGCCTGTAATGCCGTGCAGCAAGCATCGGGCACCAACACGCGCATCACTCAGCGGTACGTAAAACGGCTCTTTTGTAATTATTTTTTTTGTTGTTGTTGACTTGAATACAAGGAACACTTTTTCATGGTTAACGCTTTAGCTTTTCCGCATCGTCAAAAGCGTCTTATTAGGAGATTTGGGGGTGTAAAGGGGTCACAAACTTCGTGCGGATATTTTCTTGAAGCTGAATGATTTGCATTACCTTCTTGAGAAGTTGACCTTCGTTATGGCTGCGTGCAAGAAGGACCACATCCGCACGTGTGTCGTTTATTAGCGTACAAATACGATGAGTTAGTTTGTGCTACGCCACCGCGAGACGGCGAGACAAAATTGTCTACTGTAATCAAAGGCGGCTTTTTTACTCCGAAGTTGTATCGTAGCTATCGCTGTCATACATAACTGACTTTCAACTGCTATGCTTTTGACATGCTTTGACATGCTTTTGACAGGGAACATAAGTAGCACTCCTTAGTCCTGTGACAGACTGACCAACAAGATATCTGTGGTTAGGGAACATAAATAGCACTCCAGCAGACTTTAACTTAACAGAACGCAAGCAAACAACGAGCGTAATATACTTATTTCGTCCAAACAAACGTTTTGTAATGGAAACGATATTTATAGCTACACGCTATTGTTGAATCTCCGGCGCATGTTAGCCGTGAGCCTCCTTGCAGACCTTTTGCGAAAGGTGATTCATGAGAGGGAAGATGCAGAACAAGATAGCGATGGGCTAATCAAAACCATCGAGACAAATCCCACAGACGACAACATGAAGTCATCATCGTGAGAGAAGCCTGACAATGCCTAGGAAAGGCGCGGCTGTAGTGCGTACATCGTAAGGCGTACTGCCGATACAACGAAAGTGAAGCCGCTACCCTACTACACGGAGAGGGCCCTACGAAGCAAAGTACTTAAATGCAATGACCATAAAACAACGGAACCCACAACCACGACACGGCAGCGTCCCGTCAAGCTGGTGACAACTGAAAAACGCCGCACATCGTCTCCTAGAAAGAGAGCAACAAGGAATACTCGCACCAACATAAGATAATCGAGTATCAACCAAGCCACCAATGGTTTTCAGAAATCAATGAAGGGGGGAGCAGTGAGTGTAGCCACCGAACGTTACAGAGCCCGGAGCGTGAATAGTCAAGATTCAAGCCGGGATGTCAACCGCAAACACAGGACATCGATGCAGCGACTACCTTGGAAATTGGTCTGCGCACAAACCTATGCTGTAAGACATGTCTGTGACTCATCCCCTTGTGTAAGCATCATGAAGAAAGAAAGACAGAAAGCGAGGCGAAGGGCGAAGTCTAGTCGAAAGAGGGGGCCAAAAATAACAAAAAAAGAAGAAGATTGGACACGGACTGGACACCAAGGGAAAACTGACTAGCCACCACTACCGCTCGTAAGAACCCTTGTGGGCCGGGAAGATGTTTGAACTTTCCACGACGATGAGGACGACGCAAGCAGAGCGCGCAACAGAGCAGAGACAAAGAAGAAGACGAGCAGGCACGGCGATGAGATGGGCGCTTTGTAGACGGTTCCCTATACATAATGTAAAAATTCCCCGCATTTCCCCGAGGGGAAGAATGTGAAAGTGCGAATGCACGAGTTGAATTTGCGCGGTTCGGTAATGTTCGCGAAAGAGAGATCACACACACACACACAACTACAAAGAAAGAAAGATGCATTTATTCACAGACACCTATTTGTGTTGTCGTTGTACTTGATTGCTAGAGCGGATCTCAGCTTTGAAATTTCGTGTCAGTACTCCTTTAAGCGGGTGCATTAGCCCTTCTCACGCCCGATTCCTGGCCAATCCCCCACGTTGGTATGGGCCATGTCAGCGGCCAGGCAGCGCGCGCCCATCTCCCCCCGTGGCCAAGGAAGACGAGGAGATTCCTGGCCAATCCCCCACGTGGTAATGTGATGCGGACATCGCCGGTGGACGCAGGTAAGTGCATTGCACTTAATATATTTGCATTTTCCTAGACGACGGCCTTTTCCGTTGGCTCCCTGGACGTTTTTCACAGCTCGCTTCTGTTGTGCGGAATTGCAGTGATAAACCATTTTCAACGAGCCCGACTTTCCACTCTCCTTCAGTTACGGAACGTTTCCGGCGTCACGTTGCTCCATGTGGTGCTCAACATGTCAACCACGGCCATCAATTACCGCTGTGAGACCGTGCGTTTCCGCGGCAATCCAAGGTTCACCGAGTTTGATATATCCGATGTGAACTTCGTTGTAATGAATATGTTTCGCGTTTATTTTTGTAGCCGTTTTTATTTTGTTCGATATATAGCATAATTCGCTGTATCCGGGTTCGTTATAATCGGCTTGACTATATCTTTATGCCGCCACGTTTGCAGGAAAGTGAGCGGATGTAGGGCCAATTTTCTAGCACGCATTTTTTGACTCTGTAGTGAACACGGTAATTACTGTTCTTTTATTTTACAGCATTTACAACAGCATTTTATAAGTGCCTTGTTTTATTTGGAGGCTTCCTCCTACTATAAAAAATTTCTGCATCACTTTGTTCCAGTACGCACTATGTACACGCAAATAATGTTATGACACACGTTTTTGCAAAGTTGCGTTCACGGGCGCAACCACACCTTCAATAAAGGACATTTTACATACTAGTAGAAAAAAGCTTTTCTGCTCTTCTAACCTGTTGTAGTTAGGGACTTTGCGCAGAGATGATCCTCCAGCGTTTGTCCTGTCTTGTGCACTCCTTACCCTCTGGTTTTTGATGTCGCCATAGTAGCATTTTATTATTAAGGAGCCGGCTTCTCTCTGGGTTGGAGCAAACCTCTCAATTGACCCATTACTTATTTGTCCCTCTCCTTTTGAAATCGCTCTCTCGAGATGGGGCTTCATTTTAACCGTAAAATAAAGGATAGAGGAGGAAGTGGAGGTGTCGTAGAAGGAAATGTAGAGGCCGGAAACAGAGGCACGAGAAAACAGAAGGGAACCAGAAGAGAGAAAAATGTCGATAACACAAACCTGTCTCAGAACCGAAAGAATGGTAACGGCTCCACCTCAACAGGCATCGGAGATATTCTCTGGCCAATTTCTTTCCCCCCGATTTATAGCATTTTTCTTGGTGCCTGTCGGTATAAAAAGAGACCAATTGCGTCATAAGATCTTTCTTGATTTGATATGACCCATCACTCACGGGGCATGCGGACAGTAACCGCAAGAATGAGCACGGAATCCTGAATAGAATGTCATATATTTAAAGGGACACTGTAGTGATTTCTACACGTTGCGGGATTATTAACACAAATTGTAGTCCGGAGTCCATAGGCCATGTTTCGACCACTCTGAGTGCGTTTACGCGAATTTATTTAGTAGAATAATCAATTCGAATATGCCGTCCTCTCTCCACCATCGCCTATTTTTTTTGGCGTTTTCGTCTGACGTCAGGAGGAGATCAGCTGGCGATTGGCTGAGCTACTGCACGGCTCGCCGACTTTCCAACCGTGTCAGTCGGCCCAGCGTTTATTCCGCCGGCCACCGACGGTTCGTCGCGATTCGCTCGCTCAGTTGAAACTAAGCCACAACATGTCTGTGAATGGAAAAATGTGATTTTCTTTAGTTTGTTAGTCTGTACACTTTATCAAGCTCCGAGTCCAGGTCGCTTTACGCAAGCGCTGCACAAGTGCACATGCGACGCTTCGCTGACTTTAAGCTAGTAGAACAATATAATGCCACTTGAAGGCGAGAGAAGAGTCATCGAAGTCAACAAAGGTACTAAGGAAATAAAATAAACTGAAACGTTTACTGTGCAGCGCAAAACTAGAGAGCCGGAAGAACTTTTTAGCGCTGGGTGAACAAGCACAGCAGTCAGCAGCACCACCACACATCTGCGAACGCTTTTATATCTCACAAATGCAATTTCTAGACGTGAGATATTGTGGACGTTTGGGGGACGTTTACGGCGTGAGCGTTATACAACAAATAGTCACCTAATGTATTTCAAATGCTAAAACTAAATAAAAGTGTAAACTGGTTGTACACTATATACATGATATATCCCACTTCGTAGTGCTGGCTCATGGCGGAGAGGTCTTAAGCGCTAGGAGTTTTGTTTTGCAAGACGCAAGTTCGAATCCCCGAGGGTGCCTGCTTTTTTTTGTAAGTTGATTTTTTCGTTTGCGGCTGATGTTTTCTAACCTGAGTTCACCATTTTTGGCCGGCAGCCCTCAGTGCTACGCGAGAGAGTTCGCAGAACGCACGCAGACTTACAGGAACGCAGGCAGACGTACTGGCAAAGGAGCACAAGGAGGAGCTAGACAGTTCTCATTGGCGAGCTGTTGCCACAAGCACCGACTGCTTTCGGGCTGCGGACACAGGCCAGAATTAGCACCCCCTTGGACTGGTGCGAACACGCTTTTTACGACACAGGCATTAATGAGGCAAGCTCCGAATATGCGGGAAAAGCGCATGGCATTTGAGCGTCTGCGGTGACGCGGAGGGCGTTCATCCACTGCGTAGGCTTCGGCTAGTAATATCTACGATGCCAAGCCGTCCTGGGAGACTCATCTTAGGCATATTAAAGCCGACAACATGGCAGAAGCGGGGTACGACGATTACTGAGATATCGAGAATGCCCATCCAACAATGCCGTTGGATGTGAAGCATGTTGTTTTACAGAACCGAAAGCGAAACTTGTTTGAATGCTATCCTTGTACATCGTGCAATCACGGTGCCACCACCTCCCGACGTCACAGCGTTTAGTTGGTGTGGCCGCCACAGACCACGCATGATAGTTTTCTTCTTTCCCGCTTTGTAAAATATTCACCGACTTATCAACCGGGAAAACGATCAAAAGTGTGGTAATTTGAGAACGTATACGCAGTGCGAGCAACACCGGGAGCTTGACAAATTCACTTCAGTGTCCATTTAAAGCAAGAGGAAAAAAATATATAGTGATCATATCTCGTACGTGCGTTGTAAACGATTATTGTTTTTGGACTTTCCAAACGAGCAACAATAAGCCAAATTGTAGCGCTCGGTATTGCTAACGAGTAGATTTTGGCTTTAAGAAGTCCCTCATTGTCTTCATGTGTTTCCGAATGTTCGATTACCGCGTGTTCCCCCGAACACCTCTCCCTCTTGCAGACAAATTCCTATCCCCACAACACACCCTACAATTTTATATACTCCACGCAGTATCTCTGCATTTGCGATTTCCGTCCCACGCAGTGACCCCTGTGCCACAACTCACGTTGGTTCGAACAAACTCCAAGCCTACCCCTGTACTAATTACCAACTTTCGAGCACTGGATGGCTGGCAAGGCCGGGTCGGACCATGGACACCAGGAACAGTTGGGAAAGAGGGCCTAGACGGCAAGTCGCAGCATCGACATCCCTGAATAGGGGTGCCCTCCAACGGGCGAGTATCCTCCGTCAGATATTACTCTCATCTCTAAGTGATCTCTCTCTCACTCTCACTTTTCGTTGGAGAGGTTAGCACAAGCACTCTCAGTTCTATTTAATCTGTAACGACAGCTGCCTATGGGCAAGAAGTGGTCTGGATATCTTATTTCGCCACTTTTCGCAGAATAAAGTGGCACCGGTCTTGTGCTAACAAAAAACAAAGCACGGGGATAACTGAGAGGCACTGAAGACGACACTCTATTGTTGCTTCAGTCCCCAACTCGGGACGGGCGTTAATTGTAGTGAGACAGCCCTCATCCGGAGAAACAGCACTAGCAAGTTCTTTAATGTCGGATTCTACAAGGAGGCGCCAGTTTTCTGCATTGACACAATTTTTCGGGTAGTATGTGCCCTATAGGTGGGCATCTTTTCGCGTATCAAATGGACCGGAGGTTCTAAAAAAAAACAATACTGAATAAGAGCTGTCGTATGCTGAGCCGCATGACACCAACTTCGTTGAACAACACAGACCACGTCAGCCCAAGAACTTTATGCATGACTTCTTGAAAACTGCCCAAAATGGTGCCAATTTCCGGCCTATAACTATCCACATTAGACAAAAGGTTTCTAGATTACACCGTGCCTTACAGCGTGTAGTATGGCTGTAAAAATATGAGAAGGAAATGGCTAAGGCAGCCTCCATTTATATTGCATTTCCAATTGGGGGTACAATATTTAAGTTGCATTCCCTGGCTCCTGACGTCAGCTTTGGGACTTTCGCCGCTTTCGTCTGTACACGCCGCTCGTAAGGAGAGCAGTGCCTGTGCTAGAAATCCCTAGTTTTGATGCCTTAGTGAAAAAAACCGATTTCCCAGTAATTCAGTTACTTTCACAGGTTCTGACAACCCGTAATATCGCCAAGCTGTATCCCCCACAAGTTTGAAACACATGGCGAGAGAGAGAGAGAGAGAGAAAAACTTCATCAGGAGCATCAATCAAAAGGGTGTGCATACCTAATGTTTTCTAGCTTATATGCGCGGTTCAGTGCGCACAGCTCCTCGAAAGCACTCAAAATGCGCAGGTACTCTTTAAGATGCTCTAAGTACTCTTTAGATGCTCTTGTCACGACTCAACCGCCTCTAATGCCGCCCACCAAGCAGCGGGCACCAACACGCGCATCATTCAGCGGGACGTAAAACAGCTGTGTTGTAATTATTTCTTTGTTGTTGACTTGGATACGAGGAGCACATTTGCACAGTTAACGCTTCCATTTTTCTATATCGTCGAAAGCGTCTTATTATGAGATTTGGGGGTGTAATGGGGCTCAAAAAGTTCGTGCGGATATTTTCTTCAAGCCAAAGGATTTACATTACCTTCTTCAGAAGTTGACATTCGTTATGGCTGGTGCAAGAAGGGCCACTTCGTGCGTGTGTCGTTTATTAGCGTACAAATACGGTGAGAGGGTTTGTGCTACGCCACCGCGAAACGGCGAGACGAAATTGTCTAGTGTAATCGAAGGCGGCTTTTTTACCCCGAAGTTGTATCGTAGCCATCGCTGTCATGCATAACTGACTTTCAACTACAACGGTTTTGACATGCTTTTGGTGTTGAAAGCTTCAAATATCGCTAGCGAACGTAATAAATTGTATACGCGCCGGTTTACTGTATAACCAGAATCGAAACCGATGAATATATACAAGCAACTCTTTATTGTTTTCGAAATACTTTTGGCCTAAAAAAACAAATCCTGGCATATTCGGGATGACGTTGCTAGAATAGGGACCGGGCGACCGTTGTATGGCACCACCGTCGCTTCAGCGAACAGCGCCGCCCGTGGCGAACCGCTCGTCAGTGGAATGCCGGTGGCGGTCAGCGCAGCGTAACTGTGCATGGCTTTCTGTCGTTTTTCTGCGGTGCGGCTTGCAAAGCGTACGTAACCCCAGGTGCATTTTTCAGATCGCTAAATCTTGAGCGTGGATGTGACGTTTACGAGGCATGCCATGTGTGTGATTTACGCCAATACTCGGTATTTACAAGTAGCAGACGACGCTCAATGCGCCAAGCTGGAAGTCGAGCTGGAAGGGAAAGTTCGTTGCTTCATTGAATTTTTTTATGCCTGCATGCAGTTTCGCGTATCGAGGAGTATACTACAGCTAAATGCTCCCACAAAGACTGTGTGTGCAACCGATCTAGGAATGCTGCGGCGCTGGCCTTGGGCAGTTGATGACGAAACGGTGTCGACGTCGTGCACAAGCGAAAGACAAAGTTGGGGGGTGTCTTCTAAGATTTACCTCAAAACAGAAATTGCGATGGACGACGCTTCCGTAACTTGATTACATACGGCTGAAACGTGTTTAATTTCACAGAAATGCTCTTACTACAGTCATCGGGAATCGTTGATCGAATAAATACCGCATGATAGTAGAACGTTATTGATTGCCGTGGAGAAGCATTTCTTTACAAGAATTGCAATGGTTGCTGGCTAGTTGGTAAATGGTTTTTCAAAAACCAATTGCTGCGGGGCTGAAGGACGCAAGACTGGAGGGTGCCCGAAACCTGTACTCAGCTTCACAACTGAATGCTGCGGTCGGTTTACAAGCTACCACCTACGCTTGAAAAATCATGCACACCTACGTCTAACGACCATGAGGGTTTATCGCAAAGCTCTAACGTATGGGTTTCCTTGGTTGCCTTCTGGATTTAAACTTTGACTAGTTGAGCGTCGAATTTGACCAGCACGCAGTTTGGTCTTCTGATCGCCCGTCTTTGACTTTGACCATTTCCCATTCGATTTCGCAGGAAGAAAGCTTTGCGTTCAACCATCATAATCATTAGAAAGCTAGATGATTTTGCTGTTTAATTTTGAACTTCCATGCCCCCTCTCTAAATCTAAACTTTGTCCAGCGTGTCGGAAATGTGTCTGTGCTGGAGGACTTGGGCTAATGCACCCATATTTGAGGCAACTAATCGCGCGTTTTTGGTGTCTTCCCCAGGCATTATACGATTTTTGAGGCACTCTGTAAATAATACTTAATCATTAAAAAACACCGGCTGACGTTAACGCTGCCACATTTTTTAACTATCGGTGCCAGCCTTTATTCTACGCAGGTGGTAAAACGGGAAGAGAAGGAGGGATGGTGGATGGTTTGTAGCTTGGGCTGTTGAGTTGGTGAATAACTTTGGCTCTTGATAAAATGACCACCACAAATGTGGGATTTCCACTTCGGCTTTCAGGCTCCCATGCTGTCACAGTGTCGTTCACCAAAACCGAAGGCACAAAACTCACGGTAACAGAAAGTGTAAACTACGGCAACATTTCTACGGCCACACGGTAATCCATCTCGTATGCAGGTGCCTTTCTATTTAAAGCACACTTATCGAGGTATCCCAGCGCTGAGGCTGGCGTGGAAACCGTAGTCATTGAAACCAGTGAAGATAATTTAAAGTGGTAGAAATGAATAATAATATTGCTAATAGTTTTATTCCTACTCCGATCGCGCGGAGCCAGGCGCAGAGCGCTTCAAAAAGCGCTCGTGTCAATGTAGCTTATTCCCAACCTTACAAGCATCCAATACGTTTGCGTAGCCGTTAGTGCATTTAAGAAGAAAATAATACTACTAACAGTAGTTTTATTCGTACTCAGAACGGGTGTAGCCAAGCGCAGAACACTGCAAAAAGCGCACATGTCATTGCAGCCGATACCCAACTTTAGAAGCGTCCGAAAAGTTTACGTAGTCATTACTGCATCTAAGAACCCAACACATCTGTCTAGACTTTGTTTCACCGCCCATATACGCTCACAACACCACCAAAACATTCAAAGCACCGAAGCAAACACGACAAAAACAACGGGAGGCTGTGTAGTCCAATGCACCGGCTCATTCCACTGACGAGGGGAGCGCCGAATGGTGGCGCCACCCGTCCAGCTGCCCGATCCCTATTGGCGGTGAGATCTTTGAGTGGCGCCCCCTGGCTCTGACGTCGGCTTAGGGATTCGCGCCGCATCGTCTGCTACACTCCGCTTGTGAGGGGCAACAGTGCCTGGGCTAGAAATCGCCCGCTTCGTTGCTGTAGTGCGTTAAAAAGCGTATTTCTAGCGACTCAGTTATTTTGCCAGCTTCTGACGCATCTGAATAATTTGAAGTTGTATCCCCCACAAGTTTGTAACACACGAAGAGATAGAGAACAACTTTCTTCAGAGTATCGGTCAGAAGATCGTGTGTAATTCGTCCTTTCTTGCTTATTCGCGAGGATCAGCGATCAGAGCTTCTCGATAAGTATTCAAAATGCGTAGGCTCCCCTGCAGTATTTTTGAGATGCTCCTATGAAGACTCAACAGTCTAATACTACGTACCAAGCAGCGGCCTCTACACGCTCATCGCACAGCAGGAAATAAAGCGGCTTTCTTCTGTTTCTTCCATTGTTATTTTGTATCGGATTAATGTTTCTTGCTTTTTTTTCTGCCCAACGCATTAATTTTTCTGCGCCCTCACCAACTTCTTATTAGGATGTTTCGGGATGTTTGGGAGCCTCACAAAGGTCGTGTGGATATTTCCTTCATTTTGTATGGCATACATTCCCTTCTTCACAAATTGGCTTTCATTACGGCTGCGTGCAAGAAGGTGCATATCCGCAGCGTGCTTTGTTTATTCACATGCAAATACAATGAGAAGGTTTGTGCTACGCCACCGCGATCGCGCCCTAAACAACGTGGTCCACAGTACTCGAAGGCAGCTTTTGTGCTCCGAATTTTTATCGTAATTATATCGTTATCATAACGAACTGACTCTCAACTCGAACAATGATGACATGATTACGGTGTTCAAGGCATGATATACTCGCTAACTAACGTAATAAATAGTATACCTGCATATATTACAAGACTCGAAACCGAAGAAGAATTCCACGTAGCTCTTTATTGCTTTTCAACCCTTCCAGGCGCGAAGAACAAATCCTATTCTACTCGGGATGGTGTTCTATGATTTTAAGAAAATTACTTTTACTCTCTTGCCCTGGACTGAGGACCCGGCCCACTAACCAGATCGATTTAATTGTTAAACAAAGTTTTCCCCTCCTCCCCTTACTCCTCCTCCTCCTCTTGAGTGCAGTTTTCCTATAACGCATATCCGAATATCGGGAAGATATGGCTGTGCAAAATGTTCCGAAATATCCCATCCAGGTCTTAACAAACATATATGTGTTACTATAAATTTAACGAAGACGTGACTCGTTTTGCTCAATAAACCTCCATACTGGTTAGATGCCTGGTATAGAATCAGCACGCGCGTATATACACACTGGGTTATTTGGAACTCAACCTACAGTTTTTGCAGTCTATAGTGCATGTCGGCAAACTTTCATGCCTTGACAACGTAAAGTGATGTGACAAAACGCGTTCGAGCGTTCGGCAAGGTTGCAAAAACTGTTTTACCTTACATATGATTACCGGGAATCGTGATGCCTTCTGCCAAAGCCGACAGCCCTGAAGGCCTAGAATTTGTTTTGGTCTTCCATTTTCGCTGTTGTCGGTTATTAGCAGCTGACTGTTCCTTTTGTTCGAATGCTTACATGAAAAGCTGACGCCTAGCTCCGACTCTTCGTGCTCCGCACAGGACCGGCTTCGCAAGGAATGGGGTGGCGCCGGCAAAATGTTTCTTCCGTAGCGGTATCCAAAACTATACTTTAATTGACACCATGAGCTAGTGTATGCGATTTTAAGCCTATTATTATGATAAAAAGTTACCCACACGCCAATTCTGGTGCGGACAATCATCAGACGTTGACCAAGCGCAAAGAAACAGCAGGGAGAGCGATCCTGAGTGAAGCAGACGACAAATGCGAGAATCCCTAAGCTGACGTCACGGAGGCGCGCTTCGCAGCGCCGCCTGTGTTCGCGCTCACCGCCAATAGAAGAAAATCGCTCTTGATCCCTTGAGTGCAGTTTTACTATATGCTCCCGACAGCGAGGTTTGCCAGGCGAGAGCAGCCCCAGCGCGGCAGACTCGCGCAACTCTGGGTTGGTCCCACCGCGCCGACCGCCTTCAGCGCCCGTGAACGCAACTTTGCAAAAACGTGTGTCATAACATTATTTGCATGCACATACTGCATACTGCAATAAAGTCATGCAGAAATTTTATATAGTAGGAGGAAGCCTCCAAATAAAAGAGGGCGCCGATAACATGCTGTCGCTTTGCAGCCGAGCCGTAGGTTAACCCAACTAGGGAGCGTGCTTGAAAGCTTTGCATTCTCCCACGGATTCTCCTGTTTTTTTTTTCGCAGATACCACGCCTGGTTACTCAATCTTGAAAAACCCACACTAAGCGAGGGGATTACACGCTGCCGTGGTGTGCGAGCAGCTCGTTAGTAGGGTGGCTAGCAGGCGGTAAATACACATAAGTGCGCATTCAATTTGGTAAGAACGAGGGCATCCCAACACAGGTATAGCACCGTAGTTTATCACCCAGTGGTTCTTCTCTGCTCCGTAGAATATTTATCGTGCTTATATCGCCGTATAAATACATATAAACACATATGGGGCGGGCACTTAGAGGCGTTAACGTTCCTAAATATTTAGCCAGCTTTTGGATAGCATAAAATCACCGCCTCTTCTGGCAAAATACACAATGATATTGTGTTCTAAGCCAGTGAAAAGTGAAGAAAAATAGTGATTAGACATGCTGCAATGAAAGTTGGAAATATATGAAAGCCAGAGGAAATTTTCGCGCTAAGGGAAACAGGAGGAGCACAAACGTTATTTATCCCAAACGTTGTGATTGCGGTCACTCCGGACCAGTCAAGGTTGTACTCAGGGAACTAAATTTTTCTCCCGTGACGTTTTCTGCAAAGAAATTGACGGTAACAAAAGCGCTACTATTTCTTCCCAAGAGACGTCTCACGCCGCGCCCATTGGCGGGGAGAGCAAAAAATACCCGAATATGAATATTTCGTTATTTATTCCGATAGGCCTTTAAATTTTCTTCCTCCCTCTCCTCCGACCCCCCCCCCCCCTCTCTGCGCCCAATGGAGTTTCTTCAGATAGCATTATCCCAAGCGTTTTTTTTCGGGGCGTATTCTTACACAGCCGGCGCACTCTAAGCTGGGTAACCCTTAATAGAGGTATACATTTTCGAATTTTTGTAACCTATAATTTATAAGGTACAAATGTAACCTATATCTTCGTAACCCTTATATACGTATACACGTAAGGGTTACTCAGTTATCGGTTACTTTGCCGCTTTCAGCATGTATACCTTTATATAAGTTACATCTACCGCCGTCCAAGGACACACACCTGGAAGCTGTCATGTTGAGCGCCAGGCGCGCTTTCGCCGGCGCCGCTGTGGCGACGCCCCGAAGACGCCTTTCCCACGTGGTAAACAAATATCGCGTTAGTGGAAGACGATATGTGCGACCATGCTGTCCATTGCGCCGTCTAAACTTTTGCGTCGGGTGTCTTTTGTTCGTCCCTTGAACAAACTGCCGGCCACTTGGCTAAAAGAGAAGTTACTTTTATAATTCCTACAATTGCGGTACTAAAAAGCTTGAAAATGTTGTCTTAATATATATGAATTGCATTACCTGTTCGATAACCGTTACCAAGGTTGTCACCCAAAAATCTTTGTGAGTATTGGCAACGCTTAAGTCTTATAAATAGGCATAACTAAATTTGATGTTTGCATCAGCTTTGTGCCCTTTAAGAAACCAGTATCAAACATGCATGATAGGTCTTTTAATAAATTGCGGGCATAAATTATAGCTTTAGTTAAACAACATTAGGCTTTAGTGAAACCAAGCTTTAGTGGAAACATGCACTTAATAGCATACTTCAAAAGGACGCCAAAGTTATGATAACATAGCCTTAAGCCAAAAATTCTTGTCTGACAACTTATGCCATGATTATCAAAAGAGAATTCCAGTACATTCACACATATTTGCACATTTAACAGGAACACATTTTAAGAAGTTCGGCGTCAGTAGTTTTGAACATTCGCATTTATTATTATGAAACACCTGTGGGCTATTTATTAAAAATCAAAGCTGCGAACCACCCCAATGTAATTATCGTTCCTTAATGAATATTAGACGAGTGCGGATTCCTGGGCGAACTGGTGTTTCCTATATTGTTTTAGACTTCCAGGTAAAACTCGGTTTATTCATATATCCTTATTAAACCTATTTAATAAATGTTGCGTGAACAGCTTCACAAACATGGCCAAATATACAGATTCTTTACCTCAATATTTGCACGGATGTCTGCAATGTATTTCAAATTGTTTGGTACTGCAATTGAACAATTTCAGACGAATTCGAGTTTGAGCTACATTTATAAGATGGTTCTCAGAGGTGCACTTTCCCAGTACAGCGTTATTGTCATGGTTCCCCACAGAAAAAACGCAGAATGTGGGAGAGTAGAAAGAACATTTATTACAAATTCACTGTGTCATACAAAGCAGTGTTTATGGCTATGTTCCCTGCATTCTCTGTTTCACTCAGAGTCTAATATTACACTTGGAATTCACTTGTCTTTACGAATCCATCTTTACACTTCCCTCTTAGGTTCCTCTTTACAGTTCCAGCTGAGTTGTGATTCCCACGCCAAGTTATCGTTTTTTATGCAGCACTAACAAGTTTCTAGGCCGATTGCAATCTGTCTTTCGGACAAACTTTAAATTGGGTCCATAATTTCCTGCATGAAAAAAAGGCGCTTGGAAAAATTCAGAGATAAGCTTCGCAATTTATACGTAGTACACAAGCAGGCACAAAATCAGGGCACGCTGAAGATTTCCCCGAGGTCATCTGAATGACTTGTTCCCTGCTGCCGCAGATGGAGGCATATATGTGAGGGGCCGTCACTTGCATTTCCCCACGTTGAAGAGCCATCTACAGAAAATTTCAGAAAAAGAACAAAATCCAGTGCAACCATAAGCCCCTCACACCAAATCTCAGGCATGTGAAGTACGAAAAATATATTGCACGAAAATGAAGACGGAGCCCAGAGAATGAAATGAAAGGCCACACGAGAGGAGTGATTTACGGCCTTTCAAATAATTTCACATCATTTCAGTAATCGTTACACAGAGAAATTTGGCCGCATTGTTCAGAACAACGCGAAGCCACTATAGTCATACCGGCCAACCTTCCCGAATTTTAATCGTGCCGTGTTCCTGTTTATCTCGCGAAATGTTTCTGCATGCTCACCCAGAACAGGCAGAAACTTTGGGCTACGTTTCCGCGCCTTCATGTGGAATCACTAGTACACGCAACAGAGCGAACGTCGCACTAAACGCAGGATACGTGCTTTCGCGATGCTGACGCCATCTGCGGCACATTTTTGGCTGTACTTAAACATCTGCCTCCCCCCCTTGTACTGGCAGTTTCATTTTAAACGAGGATCCCACGTGGAAGCCGAAACGTTTTTCATTTCAGTAAGGTGTTCTTCTACCGGTGGTTTCTTCCTCGGCTATTCGTAAAAAGGAATCGCCAACTTACATTTTTTCTTCGTCCAAATATGTTGTGGGATAGGATACATCTAGAACTTGCACCGATCTTCAAGTGGCGTTCCCGGGAGGTCTGTAGCTGTAATGCCTCAAAGGGTTATTTGGGTTAATATGTAATAGGCTTTAGAGCTGGGCAGTTGGTATACATTCATAGTGAAAAAACACCTCAAACTTTACAAGACGAAGAAAAGAACACAGCACAAGCCCTCACTAACAACTGGAGCTTTCTTAAAGAGCTCTTTTCGAAAAAGAGTTCTTCTTGTTGGCTCTTCAAAACCACGCATCTTATAGAATAGGTAGAGTTGCTGAATAACTACAAAGCTCCATGCTGGGGACATCGTTAGGTGAATTCATAAAGTTCATGTGGTAACGAACTGATAGAGTCACTAAACACGAGGCAAAATAAGATACGAAATATAACATCGTAACACTTAAAGTAAGGCCTCGCATTTTTACAAGTGAATCATACTTTTGTGTGTGCAGGCCCGGGTGCCATCTTTACAAAGAATATTTGAATGAATGAGTTTTAGTTATTGCATTTTCATACCGTTGTTTCCACGGAAATCAGACTTCATTTCAACTTGTGTCATACGCAGGGGAGTCTTGGGTGTCAGTCCAAGGAACACTGCCTGCAAGGAAAACAGTAGTGCTCATAAGTCATAGCATAGCTAGCCAGATGCAATCACACTTTTCGAACAACCAGAAACCGATGAGGCTGCAGCACCCATTTTTACACCTGCACTTGTCTCTGTGTAATTCGTCACAATTTCTGTATCATCAAAAAACAACAACAATCAAGCAGCCTGCATGCTGGCTCATACATACCATCATTCTGTAAAGTCGCTTTACTTCACTACACTAGTATCACGCGAGACAACCGTTTGCCCTGCAATACCACGCGAATAAATAAACGACTGGTTTGTGCGAATTGGAATATAAACCCACTTAACATGGTGACAATGCTCCGCTACCTCAAAATGACTAACACCAAATTTACCCAATCAAGGAAAAGAATGACAAAAATGAATAGTGTTGTAGATATAAAAACTTTTTATTGTGCGGTAGGGCAAACTTTCACAAAAAAAGAGGCTTGTGCTGGACAAAAGTGAGTTTAGAAATTTCGGGCAGCATTTAGTGGACTACTTTTCTGCAGCACACACCTTGTGTTTATCCGGATATATTACTACAAGACCAATAAACTAGACGCCATTCCGAATATATGCAGCGAGAAAAATGAATATTTCCCGATGGCTGAAACAAAATGATAATACCCAGAGAATAGCGCGATAATATAAGACTTTATTGGGAAAAAATTCAAATATTCAAGCAGAGCTACCTGACAATTACATGGGCCAATAACTCGTCAAGTGCGCCCGATGCAGCCAACAGCGTAAACAAAACGCTCAACACGTGACGAAGGCGCGTAGAGCAGAAAGCAGGTCACCAGCGCCGTTATCTGTTATAATGTACGGGCTTTCACGATCGTCCGCTCTCGTCTGACGCAACGAACGCAAGCCCGTGATTTCATTCAATTGCCGTCGCGGGCAACAGAAAACGTCCAGCGAAGCAACCAGTCGGGTAACGAAAACCCCTCTCGAATGCTGCAATTTCAAATTGAAAAGCCTCCAGCGAAAAGATACATCCAATGAAAACACGGAAACCGTTACGGGAATATACTCACCGAGTTCGCTTTCACTGGCGCAGGGGCATTGGTCCAACATGCGAACTTGACGCTGGTCGTAGAAGAACGGGCCGTGTAGCGCTGCCAGTCACAAATGGGCTCGCCGCAGCCTCCGCGACTCACGCCGACAAATAAGTTGTAACAGCAATCCTCGCTTCATCGTATACGGGTATCACAACAGTAAAAAGGCTCGAGTGGCGCGAAAACGCGGCCACCCGGCCTGCGGGCGCCGCCATTCCTCTATATCCCGTCATGCAACAGAGAAATCAACGGCCGCCTGGAGAGAAGGCGCGACGAGCATCTCTTATAGGTTACAGGGCGTTTTATAGGTTACAACGTAAAGGTTACATGACAGATTTTGTTGATGTAACCTATAAATCATTAATGTAACCTATAAACCGCTTTTAACTTCACGCTTGTAACCCTTAGAATGGACTGGGATAAAGAAAACATCAAAATGGATCCATTGTAACCTTTATTTTATAGGTTACATCCCTTTAGAAGTTACATTATGGGTTACCAGGATTAGAGTGTACTCCTGGACTCCCAAAAGTTTTTGGGGGGAGTTTACCCCTGCACTCACTCGTCGTCGTACTCAATTTTTTAATGTGGGTGTGCGTTCACTCATCATCGTACTCACTCGTGAGTTTGAGTACAAATGAGTAGGTATGAGTGCACTCACGAGTAAGTACGCCGACCTAAGTTTAATAGGGGTTTACGGGCGTCAGACTTAGTTTACACGACAGCAAAATGGCAAGCGTGACTGGTGCTCGTTTTTGGTACCGAGTATATTTGTATTACAGTAGTGATTTCATATCTGTCTTCGCTGTTTGCTTCTGGTTTTAATTATTATCATCCGTGCTCATACTTGCCCGGTTTTCTGTTGCGACACAAGGCAGGGCATTTGAGCAGGAACGTGATACCCAACGCGCTTGCCCACCATTTAACATAACACTCTTGTTTCATTTTCCTCAGACGCTTTCAACCGACTAACCGGTAAAAAAAACTAGCCGCGAGTGCAGTGTTAATAGATTAATCGCAAGAATAACCGACAAATCGCCCACCCCTACTTCGAACACAGATCGACAGTTGGGCCCGGCCAGATGCTGTCTAGAAAACACATAAGTAAAAAAAAGCGAAGGCATGGTTTGCTCAGTAGTATTGACCCCATGGAAATGACAGGCCATCTACGAACTATCGAAACGCAGCCAGTAGTATTGGCAAGCGGAGTCTGGCAGATGTTACGGATGGGTTCGCCCATTGATAGATCAGATATACTGCCGCCGGAAAAGTGACCCATCAATTGACCTAATCACATCAGCCTTCCTGCCGACATGAATGCACCACGACTCACATCTTTTTGGCGTTATTACACTAGTTAAACAGAAAATAGACACACCATCCCCTTCACATAAATAGTGAATCAAAGATTCTTCCAAATGGGCCTCCCCGACACCTTCGAGTGCACTCGCTGAAAAAAACAAAGAGGCTCTCAAGGCTGGACTTTTCAAGCTGCTTCATTACGCCTGCCAAGCCGGCACGAAAATAACGAAGCAAAACAACGTCAAACAGATCAACAAAGATAAACAAGCGGTTGGTGATCCATATTATCTGAAGTACTCTACCTTCGCAGGAGGCATTTTGGTAGGGAATCTCAAAATACGCTTACCCAAATATGAGCATTGGTTTTAAATGGCAGTCCTACCACACAGCAGTCATTTGTTGCCACTTTGCTCGACTTTAACAGCTCGTAATCAGCGGTTCCGAAGTGTGATTATTGATTAATAATTTTTTTCCCTGTAGGGTGGTGCATGAAGGTCAGTAAAACGCGAGACAAAAACTCTTTGTAATCTGGAACTCAGTGTAAAAAGAGAAGTCATTAAAAAAGAATAAAATGACAAGCTATAGCGAAATTCTACGCGGTCCTTCAAACAACAATAATTGCAGTATTCACAACAGAGTTTAAAAAATGCGTGCTAGAAAAGTGGACCAGCATCTGCTCACTTTGCTGCAAACTTGGACGAATGAAGATACAGTCAAGCCGATTATAAGGAACCCGGATAGAGCGAAATATTCTATTTATAGTTACGGAAATACACGCGAAACATATTCCTTATAACGAAGTTCACATCGGATATATCGAAATGGGAGAACTAAGGATTGCCTCCGAAACGCCTGGTCTCACAGCGGTAATTGAGACGTTGATTGGCCGTGGTTGAAACGTTAGGCATCACATGGAGGGACGTGACGCCGGAAACGTTCCGTAGCTGAAGGAGAGTGGAAAGCCGGGCTCATTGAAAATGGTTGATCACTGTAACTCCACACAACACAACGGGCCCTTAGAATTCATTCAGGGATTTGCTGAGTGTCGTCGGCGATCACGTTACCGTCACTGTGAGCCCCTGTGACGCACACACCGTCACCGATGTCATGGCAGCTGTCGCTGCTGAAAGCACTAAAGAGGAAGAGGACATTGTAGGGAAAAGCAGTCCGCCACTTAATTAAGCGCTTTCAGCATTTGATATGCTCCGCGATTAGTGCTTCGATATTTTAGGACAGGGACTCGAATACTGGGATTGTTGACGCCGCGAAAATGAACTTGAATACAAGAATCACCTTTTTTTGCGAAGTAGACAGTTGAGGCGGAAAGTAGTCTTATTCTTTTCAATAAATGGATTGTTTTGTACATGGTAACGACATGCTTAATTTTGTTGGTTCCCGTACGCGGGGATGGAGAAAAGGGGCCGTGTCCAGCGTACTGCGAACTCGTAACAAAAACTCGTTATCAGCTGGTTTCGCTATACCGAACTTTTGGATATATCGAAATAATCTCCGCGCATATTGCAGTTTGACTGTACCATTCCGTGTTTGACTGTATCATAACCGGGTTTGACTGTATCATTCTGGCGCAACCGACCCTCCAACGCCTCTCTTCTCTCCAAAAGCCACTTGTCCTACTTTTCCTGTCCCGTACCGTTACGACCACAATAAATGAAATGAAGCTTCGTTAAAGTAAATTAAATTTTCCCACGTTCAACTGTTCGTGCGCCGTCCATTGGATCCTTATATCTGTTAAAATTCCGCTGCGTGCTGTAGAAACTTTCTTGAGATCTGGGTCAAAATACCTTGGGGATAAATATTCTAAGTGTTCAAGTATTCTAAATAGTCAAAGTATTTTGGGCCCAAATATTCTTTTGTTCCATTCTTTATTTCCTATAGAAAATGTCAAGCACACATCTATTTTCAAATACAAGCACAAATATGTTTTGATGTGTCGCCTCAACATGCATATTTTTGAGAACAATCTTTTCTATTTTCATCTATTTTCTCAACATTTATTTTTAAATAAAAGAAAGCAAATAATGTTGTGATGTTCCTGGTTTTTGATGTTACTGGGAATATTTTGAACCTGATGTGAGCCCTTTCCGTTATTTTGAGGACGCAATATACTTCTAAACGACTCCAACGACGAGAAACAAACTGCGTGAGAAAAGGGAGATGATAACCCGTATTCATAGCAATCCCCTTTCAAAACGCGCGCGCCCGTTGACATCCGGGTCCGTTGATTAGGAGTAGTGATACCGTACATGAGCTACTGCTGTTCTTAACTTGTTTTAAGTGCGAATGCACTTTATAAGCGACCCCAAACCATCCACCGCCGGCGGCGGCGGCGGCGTCCGCAGTGCTCCTCTATATTTAAAAAAGAAATAGCATCCGGCGCCAGGTTTCGATCCGAGGACTTTGCGGCCGCAGCGCGACGCTCTACCGACCAAGCCACGGACGCGACGCTGATATCAGTGTTAGTGACGCGCCTTATATCTTTAACGCATTCAAACTACGTCATCAGCGGCGTGCGTTGGCGACTCAGCGGCGTTATAGCGGCTTGATAACTGCGTGGTGTACACGTGATACTACAAACCCGATGGAAGAGATGGAAGAGAAGGCGGCGAGGCGGTGGGCTGCGGGGGCCGAGCGCAAGCGCCGCAAGCGGGCCGACAACCGTGCATTCGCACTTTCACATTCTCCCCCTCGGGGAAATGCGGGGGAATTTTTTGAGTGTAGTACCAGATTCAATGGTTTGAATAGGCTATGCAACAAAAAGAAATCGCCTATCAGAATTTTTTGGTCTTCTGGCCGGGTGCGCTAGTCCTGTGACACACGGAGCCCCATTAATGCTCTGGTTCATATACAGAAACAAACCTCTTCACAATAATAACAGGCTAAAACTGTTGGAGAACATAACAACGATGTACAACAAAAACAATTTTTCTCTAAACTAAAGATATTTTCTAACCGGCATTGAAAACAATGATGGCTATTAAAAAAACTATACGTAGGCTGATAAACTTTAAATAAAAAATTGTATGTGGTTAATTAGCATTTCTAAGTCGCTTAAGAATTCAAAATAAGCAGCTGATAAAAGCATTTCACCTAACATTAAAATTTTAAATAAAGTTTTAAAGCTCTATAAGTTTATATAAATAAATAAAATGAAAAGGTCTAAAGTTGGTAGAATAAAATACGGCCCAAGGATTATTCATTGGCGTTCTAGAACATGAACGCTGAGGAAGGCTGGAAATTGCCCATGGTATTGTCGTTTGCGGCAGCACCCCTACCGCGCTATAGGAAATATATAATGAAGGTGGAATGCCATTCACTTGTATTATAAACGACATCTATAGCTGCATACTTATTGTTGACGCTCCGGGGCATGTTAGATGGCGGAACCACACCTTCAATAAACGACAGTTTAAATACCAGTAGAAAAAAGCTTTTCTGCTCTTCTAACCTGTTGTAGGTAGGGGACGTTGCTCACAGATCTTCCATCGTTCGTCCTTTCTTGTGCACGGTTTATCCTAAAGTTTTTGATGTCGCCGTAGTAGTACTTTATATTAAGGCGGCCGCTTCTCTATGGGTTGGAGCAAACCTCACAATTGAACGATTACTCTTTGTCCCTCTCCTTTTGTAACCGCACTATCGAGATGGGCTTCACTTGAACCTAAAATAAAGGCTAGTGGAAGAAATGGAGGTGTCGTAGAAGTACGGGAGGGGCCGTAAACCGAGGGACGAGAAAACAGAAGGGACGCGAAGACAGAAAAATGTCAACACAAACCTCTTTTAGAACTGGAAGAATATTAACGGCTCCACATCAACAGTCATCGGAGACATGCTCTGGCAAATTTCTTTCCCCTGGATTTCTAATATTTCGCTCGGTGCCTGTCGGTATAAAAAGAGACCTATTGCGTCATCAGATAATCCTTCATGGAATATGACCCACTGCGCACAGGGAGTGCGGACAGTAACCGCAATAATGAGCACGCCTGACAGAAAAGAATGTGATATCTTTAAACCAGAAGCAAAACATCTGTATTGATGAGACCTTGTGCACGCGTTGTAAAGGCTTATCGTTTTTCGTGTTTTCCAAACGTGCACCAATAAGCCCAATTGCAGCGCTCGGTATTGCTAACGACTACACTTTGGCTTTAAGAAGTCCCTCATTGTCTTCGATTCTTCTCGAATGTTCGATTACCGCGTTTCCCCCCGAACACCTCCGCTTTGATTGCAAACAAATTCCTATACCCACAACACACCCCTCAATTCTATATACTCCTTTGAGAATTCCTGCATTTGCGATTTCTATGCCACGCAGGCACCTCTGTACCACCACGCACGGGGGTTCCAACAAACTCCAAACCTACCCCTTATAGACTTACCGACTTTTCAGCACTGGATGGGTGGGAAGGCTAGGTCGGACCATGGACACCAGAAAGAGTTGGGAAAGAGGGCCTGGAGGGCAAGTCGCAGTATTGACATCCCAGAATAGGGATGCCCTCCAACGGGCGAGTGTCCTGCCGTCAGATATTACTCTCATCTCTAAGTGCTCTCTCTCTGTCACTCTCAAGTTTCCTTGGAGAGGTCAGCACAAGCACTCTCAGTTCCTTTTATTCTGTAACGACGGCTGCATATGGGCAAGAAGGGGTCTGGTTACCTTATTGCGCCCCTGTTCGCAGAAGAAAGTGGCACCGGACTTCTGCTAACAAATAACAAAGCACGAGCATTACTGCGAGGCACTGAAGACGACACTCTAAGGTTGCTTCAGTCCCCAAATCGGGGCTGGCGTCTGTGGTAGTTCGCCACCCCTCAGCGCAGAAACAGCACGAGCAGTTTCTTTAATGTCGGATTCCGCAACGAGGCTCCAGTTTTCTGCAATGTCACATTTTTTCGGGAAGTATGTGCCCTATATGTGAACTTCCTTTCGCGGATCGAATGGAATGGAGGTTTTCAAAAACAAATTACTGACTTAGAGCTGTCGTATGCTGAGCCATATGACACCAACATCACTGACACACACAGACCACGCCGGCCGCAGAACTTTGAGCATGACTTCTTGAAAACCATACAAAATGGTGCCATTTTCCGGCAAATAACAAACCTCATTCGGCACAGGATTTTGAATAATCGATGCTTTTCACCGGGTCGCAATTTCTAGCTTGAAATGAAACAATAGAAGCTACACAGCGTACCGAAAAATCGAATGTAGTGGTTGCGAAGCGTTAAAAATAAAGACGCACAATTGAAGTATGGCCGTAAAAATATGAGAAAGAAATGGCTAAGGCCGCTTTCCTTTACATTGCATTACCGATTGGCGGCAAAATGTTTAAGTGGCACTCCCTGGCTCCTGACGTCCGCTTTGGAACTTGCGCCGCTTTCGTCTGTACCCTCCGTTCGTGAGCAGAGCCGTGCCTGTGCTAGAAATGTCTTGTTTTCATGCTCCAGTGAAATAAAAACCGCTTTTCAAGTAATTCAGTTACTTTGACGGCTTGTGACAACGCTGAATATTGCCAAGCTGTATCCCGCACAAGTTTGAAAAGCATGGCGAGAGAGAGAGAGAAAAACGTCATCAGGAGCATCGATCGAAGGGTGTGCATACCTAATGTTTTCCAGCTTATGCGCGGTTCAGTGCGCACAGCTCTTGGAAAGTATTCAAAATGCGCAGGCTTCCCCTACGTACTCTTTAGATGCTCTTGTCGAGAATCAACAGCCTGTAATGCCGTGCACCCAGCATCGGCCACAAACACGCGTATCACTCTGCGGTACGTAAAACGGCTCTTTTGTAATTATTTCTTTGTTGTTGACTTGAATACGAGAAACACTTTTTCATGGTTAACGCTTTAGCTTTTCCTCATGGTCAAAAGCGTATTATTAGGAGATTTGGGGGTGTAAAGGGGTCACAAACTTCGTGCGGATATTTTCTTGAAGCTGAATGATTTACATTACCTTCTTGAGAAGTTGACCTTCATTATGGCTGCGTGCAAGAAGGACCACATTCGCACGTGTGTCGTTCATTAGCGTACAAATACGATGAGTTGGTTTGTGCTACGCCACCGCGAGACGGCGAGAGAAATTTGTCTACGGTAATCGAAGGCGGCTTTTTTACTCCGAAGTTGTATCGTAGCTATCGCTGTCATACATAACTGACTTTCAACTACTATGGTTTTGACATGCTTTTGGTGTTGAAAGCTTCAAATAACACTAGCGAACGTAATAAATTGTATACGCGCCGGTTTTCTGTATAACCAGAATCGAAACCGATGAATATGTAAAAGCAACTCGTAATTGTTTTCGAAATACTTTTAGGCGTAAAAAAAAACAAATCCTGGCATATTCAGGGTGACGTTGCAGGAATAGAGGAAAACCGCTCTTGCTCCCTTGAGTGCAGTTTTACTAAAGGCTTCGGACAGCGAAGTTTGCCAGGCGAGCGCAGCGCCAGCGCTGCAGACCCACGCAACTCTGGGTTGGTCCAGCCGCGCCGACCGCCTTCAGCGCCCGTGAACGCAACTTTGCAAAAACGTGTGTCATAACATTATTTGCGTGTACATACTGCGTACTGCAACAATGTGATGCAGAAATTTTATATAGTAGGAGGAGGTAGAGCACTGCACGGGCTTGATTTTAAGGCCCGAGGCCGTTCCGAGCCCGAGCATTCATAAGTGAGCCTGGCCCGAGCCCTGCCCGGGCCCGCCATCTCACACCCTGGCCCGGCCCCGCACAGTAATTTATTTTTTTGGCCTAAAGATGGCCCACGCGTGTGTGACCAGGCCCGGTCTTTGACGCTGAAGCAAGTTTTTTTATTATATTCCGGGTGATCAGACGGAGCATCTAGTCTGTTCAAGCACGTCATGAACTGAAACGCAACACATAAGGGCATAAAAATGCACGTAGTTTAGCTTTCACCGTCTGCAGTTCACGCCATATCGGTGTAATAATAGCTCGTATTCTTGCACGAGAGACATTATCCCCTTTGATTACCGCAATTTTGGCAACTTCACGTGGTCGCTTAGACCACAAGTTGGTATTGATGAAATTTTTGGATCCGCGTTTGAATCAACGAGTATGTACGCGCGTTGAAATACTTCACCTGCAGTGGTTGTTAAGCGATAGTGTTTCTCTGGCTCGCGAGTTTGATTCCCGGCCACGGCAGCCGCATTTTGATGGATGCGACACCTGAAAGACACGCGTACATACATAGACATAGGTGCAAAGCTCCAGGATATCTGAATTAATTCATTCCCCTCTTGGGCATTCCTTGTAATCGTATCTTTGCTATGTTATACACCAAAAAATAAAATCTTGATGCAGTAAAAGAAATATCGTTAAAATTGCAGTATAGTGTCCGTCAGACCTAGGAAAACACGTTTTTAACACAACGCGTACAAATAACAGCAAGACGCGCAACATTAAACCAACAATATTCATTTTGATGCTCTTTTCTACACTTCACGTCAGACCTATTAACGGCCGTGCCTATGAATTCAAGCCCGAGACCGGCACGGGCCCGCGGCATTGAGGCCGGGCCTGGCCCGGGCCGCAGGCCAGGTCGGGCAAGGGCTTTCGGGCCGGCCCGAGCGTCCAGTGCTCTAGGAGGAATCCTCCAAATAAAACAAGGTTCTTATAAAATGCTGTTGTAAATGCTGTAAAATGAAAGAACAGAAATTACAGTGTTCACTACAGAGTTTACAGAGTTAAAAAATGCGTGCTAGAAAATTGGCATCACATCTGCTCACTTTGCTGCAAACGTGGACGCATGAAGGTATAGTCAAGCCGATTATAACGAACCCGGATAGAGCGAATTATGCTATATACCGAACAAAAAAAACACCTACAAAAATACACGCGAAACATATTCATTATAACGAAGTTCACATCTGTTATATCAGACTCGGGGAAACTAGTATTGCCGCCGAAGCGCACGGTCTCACAGCGGTAATTGATGGCCGTGGTTGAGATGTTCAGCATCACATGGAGCGACGTGACGCCGGAAACGTTCCGTAATTGAAGGAGAGTGGAAAGCCGGGCTCGTTGAAAATGGTTCATCACTGCAATTCCGCACAACAAAACGGGGCTGTGGAAAACGTCCAGGGAGGCAAAGGGGGAGACCGTCGTCTAGGAAAATGCAAATATATTTACATTAAGTACAGGAAACCGTCTAAAAAGCGCCCATCTCATCGCCGCTCCTGCTCGTCTTTTTCTTCGTCTCTGCGTGTGTTGCGCGCACTGCTTGCGTCGTCCTCATCGTCGTCGAAAGTTCGTCATCGTCGTCATCATCGTCGTCCTCATCGCCGCATATTCCCTCTCATCAATCATCTTTCGCAAAAGGTCTGCAGGGAGGCGCACGGCTGGATACTCAAAAGCATGGGTATACTCAATACCTTGATTTAGGCAGATTTCACTGGCGGCAACATCGAAAACTACTTCACCATCAACGATGTTTTCTTTCGGTGCTGATCTGGCGGAAGAATATTGCGGGCGCCCCTTATGACCTGCTTTCAGCTCCTGGGGTGCCGTTTCCAGTATCGTCGTATTTTCAACTCTGAGACAGGGATACACACTGGCCTGGCGTACCTCACGCGCTGTCTTAGACGAGTCGTAATTCCTGGGAGCACACGGTGTCGTTGGGGTTGTTGATGCAGGGACGTTTGAACACTCTCGTGGTCGATGACGGGTTACTGGAACATACATCAATCTCGTTGATGTCATCGGCTTCATTGCGGTTCCGGTCTCTTCCTCAGACTCTGTACTCTCACTGTAGGATTCGATTCGTTCTTTCGTAGGTGTTGCCTTTTTTTTCTTTTACGAGACGTGGATCGTGAGGGGTATGTGCTATTTGCCCGTAAAGTCTTCGTTCTAGGTAGCGGATAATTATGTATGCTTCTTTAACGGACTGTAAGGCATCGTTGTGTTGGCCGTCAATAGTGGTTTCGGAAGCAAGGGCATCCAGCTTCTCGCTGACAGCAGCAAGTCGGTCTACGCTGTGCTGCAGCCTCGTAATCGAAACAGCGGCCTCGACGTTTCTGGCTTTCTCCAGAGCGGGCGTCAGTTGAGCGATAAGCTTTCGATGGAATTCGAGAAGGCTGTTCTGGGCAATCCGGAGCCGGTTCGGCTGTCTCGATGCCTCCTCCTGGCTTCGGGGTGAGCATGGCGGTCGAAGAATTGAATTCCCCTGCATGGCTCACCTCGTCGTGTCGATTGACGTCCCTGGTTTCGGCACCATGTGGAAAACGTCCAGGGAGGCAAAGCAGGAGGCTGTCGTCTAGGAAAATGCAAATATATTTACATTATGTACAGGGAACCGTCTAAAAAAGCGCCCATCTCATCGCCGCTCCTGCTCGTCTTTTTCTTCGTCTCTGCGTGTGTTGCGCGCACTGCTTGCGTCGTCCTCATCGTCGTCGAAAGTTCCAACAGGGCCATAGAATTCCTTCAGGGATTTCATGAGTGTCGTCGGCGACAAGGTTGCCGTCACTTTGAGCCCCTCTGACGCAGACAACGTCGCCGATGTCATGGCAGCTGGCGCTGCTGAAAGAACCAAAGAGGCCGAGGACATCGCAGGTGAAAGCAGTCCGCCACCTAATGAAGCGCTTTCAGCAGTTGATATGCTCCGCCATTAGTGCTTCGATATTGTAGGACAGGGACTCGAATACTGGGCTAGTTGACGCCGACAAATTGAACGTGAAAACAAGAAGCACCTCTTCTTTTGCGCAGTCGATAGTTGAGGCGGAAAGTAGTATTATTGTTTTTAATAAATGGATTGTTTTGTGTAAAGTAACGACTCAATTACTTGTGTTGGTTTCCCCAAGCGGGAATGGGGAAAAGGGGGGGGGGTGTCCCGCGCACTGCGAACGCTTAACAAAACTCGCTATCGGCGGGTTTCGCTATATCGATCAAGTGGATATATCGAACTAATCTTGGCGCATATTGCAGTTCGCTATAAGCGGGTTTGACTGTATCATTCTGGCGCAACCGCCACTTCAACGCCTCTCTTGTCTCCAGCAGCCACTTCTCACATCTTCCCGTCCCGTAGCGCTACGACCACAATAAATGCAGTGGAGCTTCGCTGAAGTGACTTAAATTTTCCGGCGTTCTACTGTTCATGCGCCGTTCATTGGATCCTTCGTTACTGTCAGAATTCCGCCGCATGCTGTAGAAACTTTCCTGATATTTGAGTCACAATTTTTGGGTTAAGATATTCAAAATGTTCAAATATTCAAAATAGGCAAAGTATTTTGGGCCCAAATATTCTTTTGTTGCATTCTTTATTTCCTATAGGAAATGTCAAAAACCCATCTATTTTCAAATAAAAGAACACAAATTTTGTTTCGATGTGTCGCCTCAGCATGCCTATTTTTGCACAACTATGTTTTCTATTTGTAACTATTTTCTAAACATACCTTTTTAAATAAAACAACACAAATTATGTTTTCATTTTCCGCCTCAAATATGCCCATTTTAGCACAAACCTATTGACGAGTGTAGTACCACATTCAATGGTTGGGATAGATTATGCAATAAAAACAAACCTGCTTTCAGAATTATTTTTTATTATGGCCGTTTACGTTAGTCCTGTGACTGACTGACCAACAAAAATTCTGTCGTTAGGGAACATAAATAGCACTCTAGCAGACTTCATTCTAACCGCACAACACTTCCAACATGTGTCCAGTTCAGCGCAAAACACCAACACTTTCATAAAACACAAAACATCCCGTGAGAAAAAGTCCTTGCGAGAGAGTAATAAGTCGACCTCATCTTATAACACCCCCTTCTCACTGCATGAGCTGAAGATCGCACTTAGTACTTGTAAACCCTCAACTCGAGGCTAAGACAACATTACATACACTATGATTCAACACTTGCACACAGATACACTTGAAACCCTACTTCACCTCTACAACAAAATATTTCTTTCGGGGCACCTCCCAGGGTCATGGACGGAGGCCATCGTAGTGGCCTTTCTGAAAGAAGGGAAGGACCCTTCCTCTCCGGCAAGTTATCGTCCCATCGCCCTCACAAGCTGCCTGTGTAAGCTGTTCGAGAAGATGATCAATAGGAGACTCATGTACTTCTTAGAGTACAATGGTCTTCTCGACAGCTGCCAGGCTGGCTTCAGGGCTGGGAGATCCACCAATGATCAACTGGTTGCATTGGAAACATATTTATAAGATGCCTTCATTTATAAGCAGTATTGTATAAGAGTCTTCTTCGATATGGAGAAGGCCTATGACACGGCCTGGAGGTACGGCATCTTGTGTGACCTGAAGTCGTTTGGTGTTTCCGGTAACATGCTGAACACGCTCAGTAGCTACATATCGGAAATGACCTTTCGAGTGAGGGTTGGCAGTGCCCTTTCGAATGTATACGTGCAGGAAAATGGCGTCCCTCAAGGCGGTGTCTTGAGCTGCACACTGTTTATTGTTAAGATGAACTCACTTCGCAAGGCATTGCCACCAGCAATTTTCTTTTCTATATATGTAGATGACGTTCAAATATCTTTTAAGTCCTGTAACTTTTCAGTTTGTGAACGCCAAGTCCAGCTTGGGGTGAACCAACTTGCTGGCTGGGCGGACACAAACGGTTTTAAACTGAACCCTGGAAAGAGTACTTGTGTTCTGTTCTCCCGCAAGCGCGGGATTAAGGCAGACCCTGAGATTACCCTTCATCGCGCTTCTATCCCTGTAAAAAAGGAGCGCAAGTTTTTAGGTGTCATATTTGATGAAAAACTTACGTTCATTCCACACATCAAACAACTTAAACATAAATGCCTGAAAACACTAAACATTCTCAAAGTCCTCTCCGCCAGTCCTATGGTGCAGACAAAGAACTCCTTCGCGTCTTTACCGCCGAAGTCGGGTCTCGGATAGACTACGGTAGTGTTGTGTATGGGTCGGCATCAAAAACAGCACTAAAATGCTTGATGAAGTTCTCCATTTGGGCCTACGCCTTGCATGTGGTGCGTTCCGCACTAGCCCGGCCCAGAGTCTGTACGCTGAAAGTAACAAATGGTGCCTGGAACATCAACGAATGTACATAGATTTATTATATGCTTTTAAGGTCTCATCATTCAATAACCATCCTTCTAAACCTGTCCTCAACGATACATCTACAACCCAGCTATTCTCAAATCGTCCATCTGTTCCTTTGTCCTACTCTCTTAGGGTGAGAGAAGAAGCTTCAGGTATTTCCGTTGGGTTTTTAGATGTCTATACATCATCATCATTTTCTGACGTTATACCACCATGGAAACTGCAGCCGGTTTGTTGTGATGTTTCTTTTATGAAAATAGATAAAAACAGGGTTCCGAGAGCTGCGATTCTGGATTCTGCAGCATTTCTTGTCGCTTCAGGATAAATATAAATGTGCCGAATTCTATAGCGATGCCCCGAAAACTTCAACTACACTGTCGTGCGCCGCCCATGGTCCTAACTTTATTGCTTGCAGAACCATGAGTGTACACACCACTATTTTCTCTGCAGAAGCATATGGCATGTTACTCATCGTTCAGCACATTCTTAAAAAACAAATTCCTAAGTCCGTCATCTTCACAGACTCTTTGAGTGTTGAGCGTGCATTTTCTTCACACAGACCCAGGAAAAACCACATTGTCTATCTTGTCTTTAATTTCATAATGTCTATATATGCAAATAATTTTCGACTAATCCTGTGCTGGATTCCAGGCCATGCTGGAATCGCGAGGAATGAGACCGCAGATGAAATGGCCGCCACTGCTGCACTTGCAAACACATTGGACATAACAACAATACCCTACACTGACCTCAAGCCACACATCCAACAACACCTTCGCAAAACATGGCAAGCCGACTGGAATACTAAGACAGACAACAAGTTACACATAATAAAGCCACACTTAGGACAATACACTAGTGACTCACACAACAGATTCATCGAAGTTGCCCTAGCTAGATTACGGATAGGCCAAACACACGCGACACACTCCCATCTGCTCACTGGATGTCCAAGACCCCTGTGTAGCAGGTGTGGGGAGGGCCTATCTGTACTTAACATCCTCATTACATGCAAAGCACTCCAGACAACAAGACGCAAGCACTTCCCTCAACTCTACAGACAACACATTCCACTACAACCAGCACTCCTTCTAGCGGATGATCCCGTGATTCCTGTGCAACGCACCTTTAAGTCTCTCAGTGACATCAAGTTTTTACATCTCATTTCCTATCACGCGTAGTTTTTTAAAGCCTTATTTCATGCCACGCACCATCACAACCTGGCCTTTTACATCAGCTATCCTCACTGTCTTTTATTGATTTTACTTTTGTTCTTGCTTACTGATTTGAGTGTCTACGTTCTCACCTCTCATATTTAACCACTGTTTTGGCGCTCTTTGCCCCAGTTGGCCTTGCACCATTAACATCCAACCATCATCATCATCTAACCGAAAGCAAGGAAAGGGATGTACATCAAAATACTGATTTTGTCCAAACAAAGGTTGTTGCTTGCCTGGTACAATAAACAATGGAGGCTTTAGGAAAAAAGTTATTTGCAGGTTAGAAAGCGTTATATCGGAAATGTATTTTTAAGAAATGCTTTTTGTGTTTAAAATAGTTTAAAAACTTCTATTTTTTTCACTTGGCCAGGCATAGAAATTTTAAACAGATTTTTGTTTTTCTAAAGCATCAATTAAAATAAACTAAATTCAGAAGGTTTAAATTTTGCACAAGTAATACATCCTCTTTTGTTTATGCATTGCAGTTGTAGAACCTTAAAGGTTACAGAGCCTGGAAATTGCCTATGGTGTTGCCTTTTAAGGCTGCACCCCTACCGCGCTATAACAAGTGTATATTAAAGGTAGAAGGCCTTTGTCTTGTAATGGAAACGATATTTATAACTACACACTTATTGTTGACTCTCCCGCGCATGTTAGATGGCGGAATCACACCTTCAATAAAGGACATTTTAAATAGTAGTAGAAAATAGCTTTTCTGCTCTTCTAACCTGTTGTAGTTAGGGGACTTTGCGGAGAGAGGACCCTCCGGCGTTTGTCCTGTCTTGTGCACTGCTTATCCTAAGGTTTTTGATGTCGCCATAGAAGCATTTAATTAGTAAGGAGCCGGCTTCTCTCTCGGTTGGAGCAAACCTCTCAATTGAACCATTACTTCTTTGTCCCTCTCTTTTTGAAATCGCTCTCTCGAGATGGGGCTTCATTCTAACCGTAAAATAAAGGATAGAGGAGGAAGTAGAGGCGTCGTAGAAGGAACTGTAGGGGCCGGAAACAGAGGCTCGAGAAAACAGAAGGGAACGAGAAGAGAAAAAAATGTCGTGTACACAGACCTGTCTCAGAACCGGAAGAATGTTAACAGCTCTACCTCAACAGTCATCGGAGATATCCTCTGGCCAATTTCTTTCCCCCGGATTTATAACATTTTTCTTACTGCCTGTCGGTATAAAAAGAGACCAATTGCGTCATAAGATCTTTCTTGATTTGATATGACCCATCACTCATGGGGCATGCGGACAGTAACCGCAAGAATGAGCACGGAATCCTGAATAGAATGTCATATCTTTAAGGGGACACTGTAGTGATTTGTACACATTGCGGGATTATTAGCACAAATTGTAGTCCGGAGTCCATAGGCCACGTTTCGACCACTCTGAGCGCGTTTACTCGAATTTATTTAGTAGAAAAATCAATTCACATTGCCGTCCTCTCTCCACCATCGCCTATTTTTTGTGGCGTTTTCGTGTGACGTCAGGAGGAGATCAGCTGGCAATAGGCTGAGCTACTGCACGGCTCGCCGACTTTCAGACCGAGTCAGTATGCCCAGCGTTTAGTCCGCCGGCCCCTGATGGTTCGTCGCGATTCGCTCCCTCAGTTAAACTAAGCCGCAACACGTTTGCGAATGGAAAAATGTGATTTTCTTTAGTTTGTTAGCTTGTACACTTTATCAAGCTCCGAGTCCAGGTCGCTTTACGCAAGCGCTGCACAAGTGCACATGCGACGCTTCGCTGACTTTAAGCTAGTAAAACCATACAATGCCACTTGAAGACGAGAGAAGAGTCATCGAAGTCAATATAGGTACTAAGGAAATAATATCAACTGAAACGTTTACTGTACAGCGCAAAACTAGAGAGCCGGAAGAACTTTTTGCACTGGGTGAACAAGCACAGCGATCAGCAGCACGACCACACATCTGAAAACGCTTTTCCGCCTAAGAAATGCAATTTCTAGACGTGAGATATTGTGGAAAGTTGGGAGACGTTTACTGCTTGAGCGTTATACAACAAATAGTCACCTAATGTATTTAAAATGCTAAAACTAAATAAAGGTGTAAACTGGTTGTACATTATATACATGATATATCCCACTTCGGTAGTGCTAGCTCGTGGCCGAGTGGTCTGAAGCGCTAGCATTTTTGTTTTGCAAGACGCAAGTTCGAATCCCCGAGGGTGCCTGCTTTTTTTTGTAAGTTGATTTTTTCGTTTGCGGCTGATGTTTTCTAACCTGAGTTCACCATTTTTGGCCCGCAACACTCAGTGCTCAGCGAGAGAGTTCGCAGAACGCACGCAGACTTACAGTGACGCGCTAGACAGTTCTCGTTGGCGTGCTGTTGCCACAAGCACCGACTGCTTGCTGGCAGCGGGCACAGACCAGAATCAGCACCCCCTTGGCCTGATGCGAACACGCTTTTTACGATACAGGAATGAGTGAGGCAAGCTCCGAATATGCGGGAAAAACGCATGGAATTTGAGCGTCTGCGGTGACGCGGAGGGCGTTCATCCACTGCGTAGGCTTCGGCTAATAATACCTACGATGCTAAGCCGTCCTGGGAGGCTCATCTTAGGCATATTACAGCCGAAAACATGGCAGAAATGGGGTACTACTATTACTGAGATATCGAGAATGCCCATCCAACGGTGCCGTCGGATGTGAAGCATGTTGTTTCACAGAACCGAAAGCAAAACTTGTTTGAATGCTAACCTTGTACATCGTTCAATCACGGTGCCACCCCCTCCCGACGTCACAGCCTTTAGTTGGTGCGGCCGCCACAGACAACGCATGATAGTTTTTCTTCTTTCCCGCTTTGTAAAATAATTACCGACTTATCAACCGGGGAAACGATGAAAAGTATGGTAAATTGAGAAAGTATACGCAGTGCAAGCAACACCGGGAGCTTCACAAATTCACTTCAGTGTCCATTTAAAGCAGGAGGAAAAAATATGTAGTGATCATATCTCGTACATGCGTTGTAAACGATTATCGTTTTTGGACTTTCCAAACGTGCAACAATAAGCCGAATTGTAGCGATCGGTATTGCTAACCAGTACACTTTGGCTTTAAGAAGTCCCTCACTGTCTTCGTATCTTTGCGAATGTTCGATTACCGCGTATTTCCCGGAACACCTCCCCCTCGATTGCAGACAAATTTCTATCCCCACTACACACCCCACAATTGTATATACTCCACGCAGTATCCCTGCATTTGCGATTTCCGTCCCACGCAGGGACCCCTGTGCCACCACTCACGTTGGTTCAAACAAACTCCAAACCTACCCCTGTACCACTTACCAACTTTTGAGCACTGGATGGCTGGCAAGGCCGGGTGGGACCATTGACACCAGAAACAGTTCAGAAAGAGGGCCTAGAGAGCAAGTCGCAGCATCGACATCCATGAATAGGGGTGCCCTCCAACGGGCGAGTGTCCTGCCGCCAAATATTACTCTCTAAGTGATCTCTCTTTCTCACTCTCACGTTTCGTTGGAGAGGTGAGCACAAGCACTCTCACTTCTATTTAATCTGTAACGACAGCTGCCTATGGGCAAGAAGTGGTGTGGTTATCTTATTGCGCCATGTTTCGCAGAATAAAGTGGCACCGGACTTCTGCTAACGGGAAACAATGCGAGGGGATTTCTCGGAGGCACTCAAGACGCCACGCCAATGTTGCTTCTGTCCCCAACTCGGGACGGGCGTTAGTGGTAGTTAGCAACCCCTCATCCACAGAAACAGCACTAGCAGGTACTTTAATGTGATTGCACAAGGATGCCCCAGTTTTCTGCATTGTCACAATTTTTCGGGAAGTATGTGCCATATAGGTGGGCATCTTTTCGCGGATCAAATGGACCGGAGGTTCTCAAAAAAAAAAAACAATACTGACTCAGAGCTGTCGTATGCTGAGCCGTATGACACCAACTTCGTTGAGCAAGACAGACCACGTCAGCCGAAGAACTTTATGCCTGACTTGTTGAAAACTGCCCAAAATGGTGCCAATATCCGGCCAATAACTAACCACATTCGGCAAAAGGATTCTAGATTATCGATGCTTTACACCATGTAGCAATTATTAGCCTGAAATGGAACAATAGACGCTGCACAGCGCACCGAAAAATGTAATGTAGGGGTGGCCAAGTGTTAAAAAAAGAGGCGCTACTGAAGTATGGCTGTAAAAATATGAGAAGGAAATGGCTATGCCGCCTCCCTTTATATTGCATTACCAATTGGCGGTACAATGTTTAAGTTGCATTCCCTGGCTCCTGACGTCAGCTTTGGGCCTTGCGCCGCTTTCGTCTGTACACGCCGCTCGTTAGGAGAGCACTGCCTGTGCTAGAAATCCCTTGTTTTCATGCCTTAGTGAAAAAAAAACGATTTTCCAGTAATTCAGTTACTTTCACAGGTTCTGACATCCCTGAATATTGCCAAGGTGTATCCCGCTCAAGTTTGAAACACATGGCGAGAGAGAGAGAGAGAGAAACTTCATCAGGAGCATCGATCAAAAGGGTGTGCATACCTAATGTTTTCTATCTTATGTGCGCGGTTCAGAGCGCACAGCTCCTCGAAAGCATTCAAAATGCGGAGGCTTCGCCTAAGTACTCTTTAGATGCTCTTGTCACGACTCAACCGCCTGTAATGCCGTGCACCAAGCAGCGGGCACCAACACGCGCATCAATCAGCGGACGTCAAACGGCTGTGTCGTAATTATTTCTTTCTTGTTGACTTGGATACGAGGAACACATTTGCAGGGTTAACGCTTCCATTTTTCTATATCGTCGAAAGCGTCTTATTATAAGATTTGGGGGTGTAATGGTGCTCAAAAAGTTCGTGCGGATATTTTCTTGAAGCCAAAGAATTTACACTACCTTCTTCAGAAGTTGACATTCGTTATGGCTGGTGCAAGAAGGACCACTTCGTGCGTGTGCCGTTTATTAGCGTACAAATACGATAAGAGGGGTTGTGCTACGCCACCGCGAAAGGGCGAGACAAAATTGTCTAGTGTAATCGAAGGCGGCTTTTTTACCCCGAAGTTGTATCGTAGCCATCGCTGTCATGCATAACTGACTTTCAACTACAACGGTTGTGACATGCTTTTGGTGTTGAAAGCTTCAAATATCGCTAGGAAACGTAATAAATTGTATACGCGCCGGTTTACTGTATAACTAGAATCGAAACCGATGAATATGTACAAGCAACTCTTTATTGTTTTCGAACCGCTTCAGGCTTAAAAAAGCAAATCCTGGCATAGTCGGGATGACATTGCAAGAATAGAAAAAAATCGTTCTTGCTCTCTTGAGTGCAGTTTTAGTATGGGCTCCGGACAGCGAAGTTTGCCAGGAGAGCGCAGCACCAGCTTTGCAGACTCGCGCAACTCTGGGTCGGTCCCGCCGCGCCGACCGCTTTCAGCGCCCGTGAACGCAACTTTGCAAAAACGTATTGGCATAGCATTAGTTTGGTGTACATTTGGTGTACAGCAACAAAGTCATTCACAAATTTTATATAGTAGGTGGAAGCCTCCAAATAAAACAGGGCGCTGATAAAATGATGTCGCCTTGCTGCCGAGCCGTAGGTCATGTGCAGCTTTTCCGCTCATGGCAGTTCTTTCAACAGTGATTACTCCTCAATTTTGTAGCGAAAGGAAAAGTTATTTTGCACAGCTAATATTTGGGGTGAATACGTGCTTTGTCCACAGTTTCAAGTCACGCACGTTGCGCGACTAGCTTCCTGAGCCATGGAAAATTATCCCATAGATTTGCATGGGGAGTATGATTTGACAGTGAATTACACAAAGAGTATTCAGAATCCTGGAAACTTCTTTTAGCATTTTCATCTTCGCGTTGACGTCTGGCTTTATGCCAAATGTCATTTTCCTAAAGTGGTTTGGCTTGGTTCCTGAGAGGTTGGAATTTTGACCGAGAAAGTTGGGTATGTTGACACAACTGGGAAGCGTGTGCTGAAGGCTTTGAATTTTCTCGTGGATTCTCCTTCTCACTTTTTCGCAGACACAAAGAGTGAACGCTGAATTTTGAAAAGCCCACACTAAGCGAGCGGATTACAGGCTGCCGTGGCGTACGAGAAGCTTGTTAGTAGGCTGGTTAGCAGGCGGTAAATACCCATAGGTGCGCCTTAAATTCGGCAACAAAGAGGGCCCCCAAAAACAGTTATACCAGCGTAGTTTTTGACCCTGCGGTCATATTCTGCTTCATTTAATATTTATCGCGCTTATATCGCCGTATAAATGCAAAACACACATATGGGGCGGGCACTTATAGGCGTTAACGTTCCCAAATATTTAGCGAGCCAATGGATAGCATAAAATCACCGCCTCTTCAGGCAAAGGAAACAATGACATTGTGTTCTAAGCCAGTGAAAAGTCAAGAGAAATAGAGATTATGCAGCAATGAAAGTTGGAAATATACGAACGCCGGACTAAATTTTCGCGCTCGGGGAAGATTAGAAGGAGCACAAACTTAATTATCCCAATCGTTGTGCTTGCGGTCACTCCGGACCACTGAGGGTTGTCCTCAGGAAACTAAAGTTTTCTCCCGTGACTTTTGCTGCAAAGGAATTGACGGTAATAAAAGCGCTACTATTTCTTCCGAAGAGAGGTCTCACGCCGGGCCCATTGGGGTGGAGAGAAAAAAATACCCGAATATGAATATTCCTTTATTTATTCCGATATGCCTTTAGATTTTCTGCCTTCCTCTCCTCGCCACCCTTCCCCCCCCCTCCTCTGCGCCCAATGGAGTTTCTTGGGATAGCTTTCTGGTAAGATATTTATTTTGTAGGGCGTGTTTTTATACAGCCGGCGTACTTGGCTACAACTGGAAGCCCAAGGTTTTGTGGCGGAGAGTCATCGTACTCAATTTTTTATCTGGGTGTCTACTCACTCATCATCGTACTCATTCGTGAGTTTGAGTACAAATGACTACTAATAAATGTACTCACGAGTAAGTAGGCCTACCTATGGTTAATAGTGGTTAACACACGCCAGACGTAGTTTACACAACGCCAAAACGGCAAGGCTGACTGCTGGTCGTTTTTGGTACCGAGTATATTTGTGTAACAGTAGCAATTTGCTTATCGGTCTTCGCTGTTTGCTTCCGGTTTTAATTATTATCATCCGTGGTCATGCTTGCACCGTTTTCTGTTGGGACACAAGGCAGGGTATTTGAGCAGGAACGTCATCCTCAACGTGCTTGCCCAAAATTTAACCATAACACTGTTGTTTCATTTTGCAAAGACGATTTCAACTAACTAACCAGTAAAAAAGGAGCCGCGGCTAAAGTGTTACGAGGTTAAACCGAAGCATAATCGACAAATCGCCCGCCCCTACTTCGAACACAGATCGATAGTCGGGCCCGGCCAGATGCTGCCTAGAAAACACATAAGTAAATAAAACCGAAGGCAGGGTTTGGTCAGTCAGTATCGACACCGTGGAAATTACAGGCCATGCATAAATAATCAAAACGCAGCCAGTAGTATTGGCAAGCGGAGTTTGGCAGATGTGACAGATGGGTTCGATAATTGATAGATCAGATATATTACCCCCCGAAAAGTGACCCATCAAGTGGGCTAATCTCACCCGCCTTCCTGCCGACCGGAATGCACAGCTACTCGCATCCTCTTATGCGTTACTACCTTAGTTAAACAGAAAATAGGCACACTGTCCTCTGCACATAAATAGTGTATCAAAGATTCGTCAAAATGGGCTCCCCGACGCCTTCGAGTGTACTCGCTGAAAAAAAAACAGAGCAAAGAGGCTTTCAAAGCTGCACGTTGCAAGCTGCTTTATTACGCCTGCCAGGCCGGCACGGAAATAAACAAGCAAAACAACGTCACCCAGATGAACAACGATAAACAAGCGGTTGGTTGTCGTTCTTATGGGAAGTACTGTACCATCACAGGGGCATTTTGGGTGGGGAATCTCAAAATATGCTTACCCAAATATTCGCATTGGTTTTGAATGGCAGTATCCCCACACAGCACTCACATGGTGCCACGTTGCTCGATTTTGTTTGTCGAGCTTGTAAAGAGTTTATACTAGTTTGTAATGAATGCTTCCGAACTGTGTTTATTGATTATTTAATTTTGTCTCTTCGGGGTGGTGCATGAAGTTCAGTAAAACGCGAAACAAAAGTCTTTGTAATCTGGAACTCCGTATAAAAAGAGAATTAATTAAAAACGAATAAAATTACAAACTATAGGGAAGTTCTGCGCGGTTTTCCAAAGAACAGTAATTACAGCGTTCACTACAGAGTTCAACAAAATGCATGCTAGAAAATTGGCCCCGCATCTGCTCAGTTTGTTGCAAACGCGTGCGAATTGAGATATAGTCAAGCCGATTTTAACGAACACGGATAGAGCGAATTATGCTATATATCGAACAAAATTAAATCAGATACAAAAATACACGCGAAACCTATTCCTTATAACCAAGATAACATCGGATATATCAAACTCGGCGAACCTAGCATTGCAGCTCAAACGCACGGTCTCAACGCGGTAATTGAGGTGGTGATTGGCCGTGGATGAGATGTTGAGCATCACATGGAGTGACGTGACGCCGGAAACGTTCCGTAACTGGAGGAGAGTGGAAAGCCGGGCTCGTTGGAAATGGTTCATCACTGCAACTCCGCACAATAAAACGGATCCGGCCATAGAATTCCTTCAGGGATTTCCTGAGTGTCGTCGGCGACCAGGTTGCCGTCACTGTGAGCCCCTCTGACGCAGACAACGTAGCCGATGTCATGGCAGCTGGTGCGGCTGAAAGCACCAAAGAGGCAGAGGACATCGGAGGTTAAAGCCGTCCGCCACTTAGTGATGCGCTTTCAGCAGTTGATATGCTCCGCCATTAGTGCTTCGATATTGTAGGACAGGGACTCTAACACTGGGCTAGTTGACGCTGCTAAAATGAACGTGAAAACAAGAATCACCTTTTTTGCGCAATTGACAGTCGAGGCGGGAAGTAGTCTTATTCCTTTCAATAAATAAATGCAATGGAATAAATGCAATGGAGCAATGCAACCAATGTAATAAATGAAATGGAGTTTGGCTGAAGTCAAATAAATTTTCCCGCGTTGCGCTGTTCGTGTGCCATCCATTGGGTCCTTAGTTATTGTTAGGATTCCGCTGCGTGCTGTAGGAACTTTCTTGAGATTTCAGTCAAAATATTAAACGTTCAAATATTCAAAATATTCAACGTATTTAGGGCCCAAATATTCTTTGCTTGCATTCTTTGTTTCCTATACAAAATGTCAAGACACATCTATTTCCAAATAAAAGAACCCAAATTATATTTTGATGTGTCGCCTCAACATGGTAATTTTTGCGCAACGTTTTCTAGTTTCATCTATTTTCTAAACATATGTTTTTGAATAGCAGAATACAAAGAATGTTTTGATGTTCCTCCTCAAATATGCCCATTTTAGCACAAAAATGTTAGCGAGTATAAGGTATAGTACCGGATTCTATGGTTCGGATAGGTTATGCCAGAAAAGAAAATCTCCTATCACAATGTATTCGCCTTCGGCCTGGTTGCCTTACTCCTGTGATTGACTGACAAAACTGCTCCAGTTTACAACAGAATGCAGTGTAATCATGCTAGAACGCAGGCGGTGTCATTAAGACTGATTATGTTTAAATAAAGAATATTGCTCAACTGGTCCGGAAAACAAAGCAAGATTTTGGAAAAAAATATGTTTTGGTTGGAAAGCATACTAACGTCGTTGTATGGTATAAAACATACTTCTAAGTCCTCGAAAGAATTAAAAAAAAGTCTGATGTGACTATTTTCCTTACGTTTAAAGTTTGAAATAAAGTTTTATTTATCTATACGTTCAATGAAAAGAATAAGTTAATTGAAAAGGTGTAATGTCCGCAGAAGTAATGTATGGCCTTTGATGTATTCATTGGCGTAGTAGAACGTTGAAGCTGACGAAGGCTGGAATCTGTCCACGGTGTTGCCGTCCACGGCAGCACCCCTGACGCAGCACCCCTACCGCCCCCGCACGGGGTACCTTGAGTAATCTTGGTGACGGTGTTGGCGAGACCGTGGACCACGAGCCCCCATACTTTTGCTGTAATCTACCGTGGCTACGAGTTGTAAGGTGAAGGGCAGAAACCACAAACGGTGTCCGTAGGAGCCCAGGTCAATCTCCGGCGGATGGGCTCCCTGTCCGTTTACCAGGCAGGGAGCTCCGGGACCTCTTTGACCTTTAAGGTAAAGTCAAAGAAGAAAGTACCCCCGTCTCCTGCTTCTATACTATGATATATGGCATTTTCTAACCCCCCCCAAACCTGATCGGTCCTCGAAAAGGGGCCGCACCGAAGTTTCTTTTCTCCTTTGCAATCAACCTCTATCCCAAAGCTGATAATTTCTCGCGGTTTTTGATAATGGAATCTTTTGACAAGACAAAGCCCATCACTTCCCAGTCTGTGTTTCTAATCTCCAAGTTTCTTCAAAGCCTTATCGGAAAGTCGTACAAGGCTAAAAAACTCAAAACGGGAGAAGTTTTGATAGAAGTAGAAAACAAACAACAATCCTCTAACCTCCTCAAGCAAACGCGCATGGTAGATGTTGACATCAAGATCACGCCCCATCGCAGCCTCAATAGCTTCCAGGGCGTGATCTCTGATCTTGATCTAATGAATGAGACTGAAGCAGATCTGCTCGAGGGCCTACGAGCTGAGGGCATGAAAGCAGTGAGGCGAATCACCATACGCCGAAATGATGAAATATTTCCAACCAAGCACATAATCTTGACACTTGACCGCTCAAACCTTCCTGAGTCGGTCAACGCAGGTTTCTTGAGATGTCCAATCCGACCCTACGTGCCGAACCCACGCCGCTGTTTCAAGTGTCAGCGGTTTGGGCACGGCACAACCTCTTGTCGTGGTAAATTGACGTGACAAAATGTGCATCACATGATGACCTAACTGACAATTGTAAATCCGAGAACTTCACCTGTGCGAACTGCCAGGGACCACACGCTGCCTATTCTAGGAGCTGTGAAAAGTGCAAACAGGAAAATCAGATCATTGCCTTGAAAGTCAACAAAAAAATCACCTTCCCCGAGGCGCGAAACAGGTTCGCCTCTTTCCCCCTGGGGAGGTACGCCTACGCAGTTCGCCGGGAGGAGGAGCGGCGTCTTGTTTCGGCGGGGACCCAGTAACGATAGTCGGACTTGGTCCCGTCCCCGCCCCCACTGTGTTGCCTCTTGCAGCCCAACCCACCTCCGCACCGCTCGCTCAGCCAAAAGCGGCCGTGGTGGCATCTACGTCAGGTGGGGATGCTGCTGCACCCACGGTTTCCTCCTCTCCACCGGCCCGAAGCACACGCGAGGGCCCGTAGGAGATGGAGACGGAGGAAACTGCAGCAATTCCAACATCCGCTGCACCGCCTGTGCCACCCGGAGCGCTCCTGACGCCCTCGGCGGTCGCGGCTCAAACGAAGGGCCCCAGAAAGGGTGCCAAGTCTGGAGGGTCCGGTACGCTGGGCGCCCCCTTGCCTTCAGATGACGACATGGACGCCGAGCCCTTCCCACTTTTGTCGCAGCGAAGGGAACGGGCTCCCGCGTCCAGGTCTGGTGACAAGTGGAAAAAACCCCTCCCAAGAGTCCAAGCCCCTGACACATAAACACACACATATTCCAGTTGCTCTAAGCCTAAATAATGGAAAGAGAAAAGATCAGCCAGTGGAATTGCAGAGGCCGCATTAAAAATCTTGCTGATATCTATGAAATATTTTATTGCAAACAGCCAAGTGTGATTTGCCTCCAAGAAACGCATTTAAACCCGAAACACACAAATTTTCTAAACAATTACATTATATTTAGGAAGGACACAGGTGGTGGTGGTACATTCTCAGGTGGTGTGGCCATCATTGCCCGAAAATCCTTGGCACGCCACACTGTCCAACTGCTGACAATTCTTGACGCTGTTGCCATCCGAACGATAATCTTCAATAGGATTATAACACTATGTTCTGTGTACATCCCTCCTAAGTTCCAGCTCTCCAGCTCAAATTTTGAGGGTCTGGTTGATCAGTTACCCGAACCATGCATTCTAATAGGTGACCTCAATGCACATAACTTTCTTTGGGGCTCTGCTCGCACAGATGCCGGAGGACGCCTCATTGAGAAATTCTTACCATCGTCGGGAGCATGTCTTTTTTAACTAGAAACAGCCTACATACTATAATATAGGACACAACACTTATTCACACCTAGACTTGGCAATTGGGTTCGCAGTTCTTTTTTCTTGTCTTGTGTGGGGCGTGGACACGGACCCATACGGTTGTGACCACTTCCCCACTTCACTAACATATATAAGTAAAAGCCCGAGCAGTCCATCTTCCCGGAACAGGTTTAATGAAGCAAGAGCAAACTGGCATACATTTACAGATTCATCTAAACTACACCACACATCCATAGGACACCTACACGTTGAAGAAGCTACCCAACTGCTAACGGCGCACATCCTCGACGCCGCCGAAAAATCCATTCCCAACGCCTCTGGTGCCCCGCGCAACCAGCGGAGGACGTGGTGGAATGAGGACTGTAGGCGGTCGCGAGAGGTCCAGAACAAGGCGTGGGGTATCCTACGTCGGTACCCCACGTCGGGTAACCTCATTTTGTTCAAACGGGCCAAGGCGTTAGGAAAACGTGTGCGCCCTGAGGCAAAACGGGAGAGTTGGCGTTCCTTCATAACATCAATAAACTACTACACAGACACACGAAAAGTATAGACAAGAATACGCAAACTCAAATGACAACAAACACACAGCCTGCCTCTGGCCAGCACAACACAGGACACACTCGAAGACCCGGATGACACACTCGCACAACACTTCCAACGCGTGTCCAGTTCCGCACACTACACAAACACTTTCATGAAACACAAACAAACGGCCGAAAAGAAGCCTACACTAGATAACAGTAGGTCAACATCTTCTTATAACTCAGAGTTTTCACTGCATGAGCTGAGGGCTGCTTTGAGCACGTGTAAACCCTCAGCTCCAGGCCCAGACAACATCACATATACAATGATACAACACCTACACGCAGACACACTTGAAGCACTAAATTCATATAATAAAATATGGCTTTCGGGGCACATCCCACACTCTTGGAGGGAGGCCATAGAAGTGGCTTTGTTGAAAGAGGGAAACGACTCGTCGTCCCCCTGAAGTTACTGCGTATAGCCTTGACGAGCTGCCTGTGCAAGCTTCTCGAGAAGATGATAAATCGCAGGCTCGTATACTTCCTTGAGTACAACGGTCTTCTCGAGAGCTGCCAGGCAGTCTTCAGGGCGGGGCTATCCACCAATGATCAACTCGTAGCTCTGGAATCGTATATTAAGGATGCCTTCGTGCATAAAGAGTATTGCGGAACTGTGTTTTTTGACCTCGAGGTGGCCTACGACACCGCTTGGCGCTACGAGATCCTTAGTGACCTTAAGTGATTCGGTGTCTCGGGTAATATGTTAAACACTCTTGTCAGTTACTAGTCAGAAAGAACGTTTCGAGTGAGAGTCGGTGGTGCACTCTCAAGGGTTCATGTGCAAAAAAATGGCGTGCGACAAGGTGGTGTGTTAAGCTGCACTCTCTTCATAGTTAAGATGAACTCCCTTGGGAAGGTATTTCCACCTACAATTTCCTATTCTATGTATGTAGATGACGTCCAGATATCCTATAAATCATGTAATATGTCAATCTGCGAACGTCAAGACCAGCTTGGTGTCAAGAAACTTGCCGGCGGGGCAGACAAGAATGGTTCTAAATTGAATCCCGTAAAAAGCTCTTGTGTTGTATTCTCCAGGAAGCGCCGTGTCCATATGGACCCAGGCATTACTGTTAATGGCGTGTCGCTTCCTGTGAACAAGGAGCACATGTTTTTAGGTGTGGTGTTTGAGCACAAACTCACATTCATCCCACATATCAAAAAACTTAAACATAAACGTTAGAAAACAAGGAATATCCTTAAGGTACTCTCCGACCAATCCTATTGGGCTGACAAAGAACTCCTCCTACGGCTCTATACTGCTTTGGTTGGTTCTCGTTTAGACTATGGCAGTGTGGTATATGGGTCGGCGACTAAAACAGCGTTGGAAATGCTTGACCCAGTGCTGCACTTGGGGCTACGGCTTGCGTCGGGTGCTTTTCGCACTAGCCCTGTCGAGAGTCTGTATGTCGAGTGTAATAAGTGCGGCGTTGAGAACCAACGGACGTAGACGGACGTAGTTTATGCTTTTAAGATTTTATCGCTGAATAAACATGCTTTTTATCTGGTCTTTAACAACGCATCCACATATGTGCTGTTTGTAAATCACCCATCCGTTCCTCTGCCCTTTTCACTTCGAGTGAGAGAGCGAGCCTCGGATCTCAGCGCTTCGTTTTTAGATGTGTACAGGTCACCCTTTTAAACATTTTACCGCTTTTGGCAAGTTCGCCCTGTGTCCTGTGACCTTTATTTTATAAAACATCACAAAAGTCGTGTACCGCGAGCTGCAATACTGCAGCACTTTCTGTCTCTGCAGTTTAAATACCCATTTGCAGAATTCGACAGTGACGCTTCTAAAACCTCCACTATGGTCTCCTGCGCTGCTCATGGTCCGAATTTCGAAGCAGCCAGAATCATGAGCGTGCACAAAACAATTTTTTCAGCAGAAGCGTATGGAATTTTACTTATTGTACGACACATACTTGAAAATCAAATTCCGAAGTCTATCATCTACACAGATTCCTTGAGTGTTGTTCGCGCGCTGTCATTGCATAAATCCCCCAAAAACAACATAGTTAATCTTGTATTCAACAGCATCATGTCTGTGTATGCGCAAAAGCATCAGCTGCTCCTCTGTTGGGTCTCAGGACTCGCTGGGATTGCTGGGAACAAGTTGGCAGACGAGAGGGCCGCTGCTGCTGCACTCAGGAACACTGTAGACATTACAACGCTACCCTATACAGACGTCAAGCCACACATAAGAAAACACTTGCGCAGAGCATGACAAACACAATGGAATGATCAGACAGACTACAAACTACATGTAATAAAGCCACACTTGGACGATACACATCTGACTTACACAAGAGACACATGGAAGTCACCTTGGGTAGGCTGCGGATAGGGCACACCCATGCAACGCACTCGTACCTGCTGACGGGATCTTCTAGACCCCAGTGCAGCAGGTGCAGAGAGGCACTATCCGTAGTGCACGTACTAATCACATGCAAGGCACTTCACACAACACGCCACAAACACTTCAGAGAACTCTACAGACAACATATTCCCCTACATCCATCGTTGTTTCTAGGTGACAATGCCATCGTTTTCTTGAAACGTGTGTTTGAGTATTTTTCAGACGTCAAGCTTTTAAACCTCTGTTCCTATCACGCATAATCAAATCTGACCGTGTACACCAGCCATCACCATTATCTTTAATTGATTTTACTATGTTCCGTTTACATGTTTTATACCTATCTTGTGTGGTAATCACTTGTCTTCATTAAATAACCTCTTCTCTGGCGCTCTTTGCCCTCGTTGGCCTTGCGCCAATAAACACTAACCATCATCATCATCGTCACGCCTACCGCGCTATAGGAAATATATATATATTTTTGAAGACTCTTGTAAAAGAGGAAGGTTACATATGAAGATATATCCAGACGAGGGTCCCATAGTTGATACTGCACCGGGACCGTCGATGAATTACATGGAAAAATCCAATGAAAGAAACTAAATACAATTTAAATAGTCTCAATTCTTAGAGTTACACTTACAGAGCTAAAGTAATAACATATCAATGCAAACCAAGAACTCATGCCGTAACATTACCAGACAGACTTAATTCAAAGAAAAGAACGAGAAGAAAAGAAAAAAGAAAACTAGGATGGAATGAACAGATATGAGAAAGAAAAAAGCAAGAAAAAAGAAACAAAAGAAAAAGAAAAACAAGAAAAAATGGACACACTACACTGTGTTGTATGTCAAATCACAATTTTAATCAAAATAACAATTCAGAATGTGCAGGAAAAACGAATGGACGAAACAGTGCATTTAAGAGAAATGTCTTAAGAATTTATGCCAAGGTATGACAAAAACTAACGCAGTCCAAGGGGCGAGTATTGCGCACGTTAAAAAAAGTATAAAATAAAATGAGCAAAGTGAATTGGAAGGTAGCTGAGACTGAAGAAAAGGACATTTTGTATCCCACTAGCAGTACAACACCACAAATACACACATATTCAATAAAACCGGCAACAAACAACCATGCAACAACAACAACAAAAATAAACACACGCTCTCTGTGCCTCTCGGTATAAAAAGAAACCCATTGCGTCATTCGAGAATTCTTTATCAAATATGACCCATCGCGCACGGGGCGTGCGGACAGTAAGGGCGAAAATGATGCCGCCTTCCAGAAACGAATGTAATATCGTTAAAGAAGGAGGAAAAAATCTCTCTATTGATGCTATCTCCTAGACGCGTTGTAAATTTAAGCGTTAACAGAAAAAGACGCGCAATTTACGTATGGCCTTAAATATATGAAAAAGAAATCGCTAAGGCCGCTTCCATTCAAAGTGGATTAGGAATTGGTGGTAAAATGTTTAGGTGGTGCCCCCTGGCTCTGACGTAAACTTTAGGACTCGCACCGATTTCGCCGGTATATTCCGCTCGTGAGGACAGCAGTGCCTGTGCTAGAAATCCTTTGTTTTGATGCTCTAGGGCAATAAAATGCGCTCTTTCCCGTAATTCAGGAACTTTGGCTGCTTCTGACACCTCTGAGTAATGTCGAGCTATATCCCGCACGAGTTCGTAACAGATGACGACACAGAGAGAGAAAAACTACATCAGGAGCATCGATCAAAAGAGTGGGCATACCTCATTATACCTCATTCTTTCTAACTTATGTGCGCGGTTCAGTGTGCACAGCTCTTCGTTAAGTATTCAAATTGAGCAGGCGTCCCTGAAGTACTCTTTAGCTGCTGTTATCAAGACATAAGAGCCTCTAATTCCGTGCACCATGCAGGGGGCACAAAAACGCGCATCGCACAGGGTGACATAAACCGGCTGTTTTGTAATTCTTTCTTTGTCGTTGACTTGAATCCGATTTACCCTTTTAGTGGTTAACGCTTTCCTTGTAAAGCAAAGCGTTTTACCTCTGTACCCTAGGGTTCTTTCGCAACAGTTGGTCTCAACAAAAAACTCCCGCCTACAAATAAAAGAAAGTACTGGCACCACGAGGAATCGAACCTGCAACGAATAGAGTAACAGAGGGAGAGCCCCTTGTCTTACCGATTGAGCTATGAGCCCATGCGGAGATGGGGAAGAGAGGCAGTTCAATAACCAACCACATCCGCTTGTTTACCAGCCCACCCACAAGTATGCATAATACCATCTACATCGGGGACACACGCATTCTCTCCCACTGTAGTCATATTCGCTTTCTCGGCGTCCCAATCGCAAACCACAACAGCGCTGGACAGTGGATAAGTCAACAGCGTAAAATTGGCAATTCAATGCTCCACTTAATCTCTCGTCTAAAATAAATTTGTGGTGCTAAAAAATCAGTGAACCTCGCGCTCTGTCGGGTTGTAGCGGTTGGTCGTCTGACTTACGGTGCGCCGGGCTAAAACCTATGCTCAACTGATAAAAAACATTTAGCGGTCCTTATACGGACCATGCTCCGCACCATATCTGGACTTTCTAGGCATACCCGCATCGATGCTCTTGAACGGCTGCTCCTATGCCTCCCATGGAAGAGCTCCTCACGGAACCCCTCAGGCCACATGACCGGAGGGGGCTGCACGGCACTGCACTCACCGCCTGGGGGTTGCGTGTTCTTCCTACACTTCCTTCGGCATCACCCCACCACTCCCTTTGCACTCCCACCTGTCACAGTGGCCAATCAATGAACCGGTATCCCCGGTACCCGACCAGTTGCCCTTGAGAAAGCCCTTCAACGCGTCCTTGCGACGAAATGACCGAATGAAATGGTCATTTACACGTACGCCAGCCTTTCGCCTTCCCATATTGGTCTGGCCTGGCGCTGCCCAGCTCGGCCGGACCTGGACTTCTCTGTGATTCGGCCAGGACACCACTCGTACCCCATGGAAGCAGATTATCAGAGCATCCTCAGCGCAATGAATCACCTGATCTACAGTATTGCAAAACTGCCCACTCCACGTTTTCGTATCCTCAGGGATTCCCGATAGGCACCTAAATATATTCGCAAGCCATTCAGAGGTCCGCCAACTGTACACGAAATACAACACATGATCGCCATTCTGGATCGCAATAGTACCACTGCCCGTTTGGCATGGGCGCCGGGTCACACAGACTCGGATGGTGACAACCAGCCTGCTCACGATGAAGCAAGGGAGTGTCTGGCTAGTACCCCTCCCCTGGACGACGACGCGTGGCGCCCCTCTCCTGACTCTTGCGTTCCACTTGACCCTGCACGCCATACTCCGAAGGCACGCCTTGCGTCCGTTACTCCCGCTGGCTGGTTGGCTCTGGCTCCTCCGATTCCTCGCTCTGCGGAAATCTTTCTAAAACAAAACTATTGCTAACACAGCCCTCACACCCCACATCATGAGAAAATAAATACACCAGGCAAGATATCCATCTCCTTACGGTGCCTGGTGTCAAACGTCAGTACTCGCCACCCTCAATCACTTCATCTGGCACTGCACCGTAGCTTTTTTTACCGCCCTATACTGATCAACGCTTTGCTACGTAATGCCTTTCAAGACAACCCCCTACGACGACCCTAATTTTCTCACAGCCCTCGGGCTGTTCGGCCTAGCGAGCGGTCTCTTAGGATTATTGTAAAGCGGGCCCATCCCGGTCGTAATAGTTGACTTGACTAGACTTATATGATCCCAACCCTAGCCTGGCTCTGCTGACGGCAGTGATCATTCTATGCCGTTCAAGGACCCATCATTTGGGCTATTCGGCTACTCCTTCCTGCCTCGTCCATGTCTTCCCGTATTTTGGTCGCATTGTCTTCCCTCCGCAAAGAGGATTAAAACAACAACACCCTGCGTTCTGGCTGAATGCAACGTGACAGCATCACACTACCTCTCGCGCCGCTGTGCTCTCCGTCCACTGCACGTGTAGAAGCGGCCGGTGTGTGCCTTGCGCATGCGCTGGGAGTTGCAAAAAATAAAGGAAGCTCACACCAACTCATAGCATCTCACTTCTCCTCCGTCTCTGCTGCCGCCGATGGAGGCGACGATATTGGCAGAATGGATGGAGAAGTGATATCGTCAAACACCGGGTGTAAGGTTCCTTATATTTCGTACAAAAATGATTTCCACTCATGTGCTTCACCAACACAACTCAACCAACCACTGTGCATGAATAATGCTTTTATTTAACCTTAGCAAAGTATATATCTTTTAAGTTTTTAAAGGGTGTGTTTGAGTGCATTTCACTTGTCTCTGGTTTCTCTATTTGTAGAGCCACGTGAGTGAATTTAAGTGACGTAGCACGGGTAATCGTTTTGGGTATTGTTTACAGCTTTGCTTTCCAACCACATTCAAAGGGTGGATTGACGCTCCTTTTTTTCTGCATCGTCAACGCATCTTATTAGGAGATTTGGGAATGTAATGAGGCTCACAAAGTTCTAGCGGATATTTTCTAGAGGCTGAATGACATAGATTACCTTTTTCACAAATTGACGTTCGTTATGACTGCGTGAAGGAGGACCTCATCCGCGCGTATGTTCTTTATTAGCGTTCAAATACAATGAGAGGGTATGTGCTACTCCACCGCAAAACGACGAGAGAAAGTTATCTAGTGTATTCTAAGGCGGCTTTTTTACCCTCGAGTTGTATCGTAGCCATCGTTGTCATACACTACTGACTCTCAACGACAACTGTTTTGACGTGGTTTTGGTGTTGAAAGCTTGATATATCGATAGCGAAGAAAGTAAATAGAATTCGGGCCGGTGAAAGCGATGAATATGTACAAGGCACTTTTTATTGTTTTCTAACCGCTTCAGGTGTAAAAAAAATCCTGGCCTAGTCGGGATGACGTTGTATGAATAGAAGAAAATTTCCCTTGCTCCCTTGAGTATAGTTTTACTATAGCACCAATCCGAATATGGGGCAGATATGGCCGTGAAGAATGTACGGCAAATATCCCATCATTTACTAGTGCAGCAAACCCCCTTTATGTTTGAACAATATATTTAAACAGTATTTTTGACGTATATGTGATTGACGTGTGTGTTGGGAGGGGGGAGGGGTGTCGAAAGACTTCGATTTTAGAATAAATGAAAACGAGCGTGGTGAGGAAAGTCTTATGGCGGCGCACCTGGATAACTGATAGAAGCCCTACCAGATGTAACCCTTCCACTTAGTTGCTTTTTGCCACAGCATTAAGTTTTTATAACAACCGAGATGCAGTAATAAAAAATGCTGTACCATTTATCTCTCTGATTTCGTATACACCTACAGATACATGACGGTGTTAAAACTTCGAGTGCTTTGCGGATGAAGCTGCCATGGCACCGTTCCCTGTATACGAGCATACCCGCCGAGCTTGCGCCGACCTGCTCAGTTGCTGACGATTTGTTCAATAAACCATGTATACATGTTCCATGAATGCTATAAGGCCAGCGGGAGCCTATTCGAAACGCAGGTTATTTAAACCTCTACCAAGACTTTTGTGCCCCTAAGTGCATGTAGGCACAGTGTCATGCCATGGCAACGTAAAGGGAGGTGATACAGTACTTTCGAGCGTTCGGGAAAGTTACAAAAACTGTTTCATAATCTTCGTGCATACGATTACAGAGAATCGTAATGCTTTCCGCCAAAGCCAACCACCCAGATTGCCGGAATCGTTTTTTTTTTATTTTCGCTGCTTTCAGTGCCTAACCGATGGGCTGTTTTTTTTTGTTCGAAAGATTTCTGGATACAGAAAAGGACGCCTATCTCCGACTGTTCGCACTTCGCATAAGAACGGCTTCGCAAGGAATAGGGCGACGCTGGCAATGTTTCTTCCGGAGCAGTATCAAAAACCGGACTTCAAGTACGCCTTCAGCTAGTGTGTGTGATTTTAATATTTTGATTGTGATAAAAGGTTACGGACGCGCAACATCTGGTGCCGGCTAGCATCGAATATATACTGAGGGCGAAGGAACAACACGGAGAGCCGGCCACAATAAAGCAGCGACCAATACGAGAATCCTTAGGCCGACGTCATTCTGACGCACTTCCCAGCGCCGCCGGTTGTCGCACTCACCGCCAATGGAAATTACAATTTTGCTCATATAATTGAGTAAGTGGGAACAATGGTGAGTGGAAACACTCACCAGTTCAAGACAATTACATGGTTTTGGAGCAATTTGTGCTGTCGATCAACAGAAACTTCGAAATTCAACAAACGACTGCGACAGCCGTTTGAGAGCTCGCACAACAATTTAACGTGGCTTTGATAGGGCGAATGAAGAACACAGGTACGGGGTTGCAAGGTTGCAATTTATACATGAGAACACCGAGACATTATTGTATAAGAGCGCAGAAACCTAAGCGTTAGCAGTAAAACGAGAAGCCCTTTACCTTGTGATGATGGGGACCAGAAGAGTAATAACTACTCCTAAATACCTGCCCTACCATTGGCGAGACGGCATTTTTCCGTGGTGCAGCCGTATCCACGAATTCTTTTACTCCGTACTCTTTGCGGATTTCTTTTTACTGTGCTACGAAGCAGTCTCAACAAACACGACTCATCATAATTATTGAATGTTCGACACCCTACTATTCACGGATTTATTCTGACTGTGGTACCAAGTAATCAACGAACACCACCCACTATTGCTATCCATCCAAATCATACCTTGGAAAATTAAACGAAGCAGGCTAGAGACATACGTCTGCGACACTTACGATCGCTTCTTTAAGAATGCCCAGTAGGGGCATCCGCTGGCGGGGGGAGACTATTCCATTTATAACTCCGGCGTTGGCGCATTTGGCTGGTCCGATCGATCGACTTCTTCCGGGATCAATTTCCCTCGCCCTCAAGTGATTGGGTTAGCGGCCCCCAACTGGATGCAGCATCACATCAGCTGGAACAAGCTTTTTCGGAAGTGAAATTTCGGGTTCAATAAACCAAAACTATGCCTGCGAGACGACCCTTATTAGAGACTAGTGAAAAATTGGCTCCAATCCACACTGTGAAGTTTGTTGGAAAGTGATGCTTGAAATGACATTAAAGAACCCCAGGTAGTCAAAATTAATCCGGAGCGTTCACTGTTCTCTAAGCTCGGTAACCCTTAGTAGAGGTGGACATCTTCGAATTTTCGTAACCTTTAATTTATTAGGTACGAATGTAACCTATATTTTGGTAACGTTTACATACGTATACACGCAAAGGTTACTTACTGATAGGTTACTTTGCAGCTTTCAGCATGTATACCTTTATATAGGTGACATCTTCCACCGTCCAAGGACACCTAGAAGGGACCATGTTGCGTGCTACGCGCGCTTCCGCCGGTGCCGCTGTGGCAAGCCCCCGATGGCGGCTTTCGGGCGCGGTAGACAAACAGTGGGGCAGTGGAAGATATGTGCGACCACGCTCTCCATTAGTATGAACTCGGAAGGCCTCGGGTCTTTCTTCGTCCCCTGAATAAACTGTCGGGCACACGGCTGTGGTTAAAATCGAAGTTACATTTAAAATTTCTAAAATGGCGGTGCCAGAAAGCTTCAAAATATTCTCTTAATATATATGAATTGCATGACCTGTTCGATAATAATTAACTATGCTGTCACTCAAAAATATTCGAGAATATTGGCGACGCTTAACTCTTGTGGACAGGCATAACTAAATTTGATGTTTGCATCAGCTTTATGCCGTTTAAGAAACGATCATCAAACATGCATGATAGTTCTTTTGGTAAATTGTGGGCATAAATTTTAGCTTTAGTTAAGCAACATTAGGCTTTAGTGAAACCAAGCTTTATTTAAACAACATTAGGCTTTAGTGAAACCCAGCTTTAGCATACTTCGAAAGGACGCGAAAGTTGTGATAAAATAACCTTAAGCCAAAACTTTTTGTGACAACTTATGTCATGATTATCGAAAAAGAATTGCAGTAGATGCGCACATGTCAACACATTTAACAGAAGCACATTTCAAGAAGTTTGGCACGAGCAGTTTTGAACATTCCCATTTATTATTATGAAGCACCTGTGGGTTATTTATTAAAAATGAAAGCTGCGACCCCCCCCCAATTTTTTATCGTTCCTTAATGAGTATAAGACTTTTTCTATTTTGCTTTAGATTTGCATCTAAAATACGGTTTATTCATATATTGTCATTAAACCCATTTAATAAATGTTGCTTGAACAGCTTCACAAACACGGCCAAATATACAGATTCTTTACCTCAATCTTTGGACGGATGTATGCAAAGTATTTCGAAGAGTTCAAATACTGCCATTGAACAACTTTAGACGAATTCGACTTTGAGCTAAATTTATTAAAGGTTCTCAGATAAGCAATTTCCATACAGCGTTATTGTCATGGTTCCGCGCAGAAAAACGCAGAATGTGGGGAAGTAGAAAGAACATTTTTTACAAAATCACTGTTTTATACAAAGCAGTGTTTATAGCTATATTCGCTACATTCTCCGTGTCACTCAGAGTTTGTAATATTACACTTAAAATTCATTCGTCTTTAGGAATCCATCTTTACACTTCCCTCTTAGGTTCCTCTTTGCAATTCCACCATAGTTGTGATTCCCACGCCAGGTTATCTTTTTATGCAGCACTAACAAGTTTTTAGGCAGATTGCGATCTGTCTTTTGAACAAACTTTCAATTTGATTTAAAATTTTCTGCATGAAAAAAGGCTTGGAAAAATTCAAAGAGATAAGCTTCTCAATTTCCGCAGTACACAAGCAGGCACAAAATCAGGGCACGCTCAAGATTTCCTGAGGTCATCTGAACAACTTGTTTCCTGCTGCTGTAGATGGAAGTGTATATGTGAGGTGCCGTCACTTGGATTTCCCCACCTTGAAAAACCTTCTGCAGAAATTTTCAGAAAAAGAACAAAATCCAGTGCACCCTTAAGCCCCTCACACCAAATCACAGGCATGTGAAGTACAAAAATATATTGCACGAAAATGAAGACGTAGACCAGAGAATGAAATGAAAGGCCACACCAGAGAAAGAGTGATTTATGGCCTTTTAAATAATTTCACATCACTTGACTAATTGTTACACAGACTAATTTGGCCGCATTGTTCAGAACAAGCGAAGCCACTGTAGTCATACCGGCCAACTGTTCCAGTATATCTCGTGCAATGTTTCTGCATGCTCACCCAGAACAGGCAGAAACTATGGAAACGTGCTTTCAGGGTGCTTACGCCTTCTGCGTCACATTTTTGGCTGTACTCAAACATCCCATCTACCCCTTCGTACTGGCAGTTTAATATTGAACAATGATCCCACGTGGAAGTTTTTCATCTCAGTAAAGTGTTCTGATCGGTTGTTTCTTCCTCAGCTATCAGTAAAAAGGAATCTCCAACTTACATTATTTCTTCGTCCATATGTGTTGTGCGAGTGGATACATCTAGAACTTGCACCGATCTCCAAGTGGCACTTCCAGGAGGTCTGTACCTGAAATGACCCGAAGGGTTATTTGGGTTAAAATGGAATAGGCTTCACAGCTGTGCAGTTAGTATACATTAATAATGAAAGAACACCAGAAAAGTGACTACACGAAAGAAAGAACACAACACAAGCACTTACTAACAACTGAAGCTTTATTGAAAAGCTCTTTTTCGTTATAAGCTCTTTTCCAAAAATAGCTCTTTTTATAGTTGGCTCTGCAAAACTACCTATCTTATAGGATAGCTAGAGTTGCTCAAAAACTACAAAGCTCCATACTGAGGGCATCGTTATGTAAATTCATAACCTACATGCACTAAGGAACGGATAGAAGGAGTCACCAAAAATGAGGCAAAATACAATACGAAGTATAACACCATAACACTGTAACGAAGGCCTCACATTTTTACAAGTGAATCATACTTTTGACTGTGCAGGCCTGGTTGCCATCTTTACAAAGAATATTTGAAATAATGTGTTTTATTCATTGCATTTTCATCCCATTGTTTCCCCTGAAATCAGACTCCATTTCAACTGGTGTCATACGCATGGGAGTCCTGGTTGTTAGCTCAAGAAACACTGCCTTCGCGAAAAACAGTAGTGCTGATAAGTCATAGCACAGGTAGCCAGATGCAACCACACTGTTGTAACAGCCGGGAACCGTCGAGGTTGCAGCACCCATTTTCACACCTGCACCGGCCTCTCTGTTACTTGGCCAGCCCATCCTGTAACCGAATTTGTCGCAATTTCTGTGTCATAAAAAAAGTTAGAAAACAACAACAATCATGCAGCCTGCATGCTGGCTCATACATACCACAATTCTGTAAAGCCGCTTGGCACTCGGATCACGCGAAACAAGCATTCGCCCTGCAATGCCATGCCAATAAATAAACAACTGATTTGTGCAAATGAGAATATTGAACTCACTGAACATGGATTAGATGGGCCGCTGTCTCAAAACGACGAACACCAAATTTACCCACTGAAGGAAAGAAATGCAAAAATAAAGAGTGTTGGACTTATGAAAACGTTTTATTATTCCGTGGGGCAATCTATCGCAAAAAAGAGGCTTGTGCTGGACAAAAGTGACTTAAGAAATTTCGGGCAGCATTTAGTGGACTACTTTTCTGCAGCACATGCCTTGAGTTTAACCGGATATATTCCTAAAAGTCCACTAAACTAGACACCAGTGCGAATAAATGCAGCGACAAAAATGAACATTCCCCGACGGTTGAAACGAAATGATAATACCCACAGATTAGCACGGTAATATGAAAGTTTAATGGGAAAAACTTCAATTATTCAAGCAGAGCTACCTGACAATTACATGGTCCAATAACTCGTGAAGTGCGCCCAATGCAGCCAACAGCGTAAACAAAACGCTCAACACATGACGAAGGCGCGCAAACAACGCAGAAAGTAGGCCATGAGCGCCGTTATTTGTTACCATGGAGGAAAGAATACTCAGGAGAGGCCCCTAGCATCCAATGCATTGCAAAAGTACGGAGTGAGTGACGTCATTTTTCTTGAGCCCATGGACAGTGTTGCTTACTTGTTTACAACTGCGGTGGCCAAATTTGGGCGAATAGAACGGACAAACTTTTAAGGCGCTTGGTATGTGGCTGCCTTGCTACGCTTGCAAAGCAGCGCAGTCGCTAAGACAAACGTTTTTAGATTAGGCCAGTTTGAAAACTCTGCCGTCGGAGGCGGCATTAACTACTCCGGCCGCAGCGGAGCTTACGTCGCGCCGAGATCGGCAGAGCGAGCCGCTGCCGCCGCCGGCGACCTGCCGGGAAAATCCCCTTCGCTAATTGTTGGCGAGAGCCACAGTTCATTCTTTTCTCACTTTGCGTTTCTCCGTTGTGAAGTGAAAGGAAATTTATCGCTGCTGAGACGTATCGCGCAAATACCGCAGTGCTGTACGACCCCAAACAATGCTCCCGTCGCCTGCGTTCGCCATCCCGCGAGCCCGTTGCTATGACGACGACAAACGCTACTTTGCCAGGCTTAAGAGCTGAAAAATCGTCCTTCTATCTCAAAAACGAAGGGCGTTTTTTGATTGAAATTTGGGTGAGGGTTAGAATGGACAAATTGAAGCCGAAATCAACAGCTTAGTACATGACATCGCACCGAGGAATTAGCGACGCAGCGGTTTTCGCTTCGACACGGGAGGGCAGGGTGATGCCATGTTAGTCACATCAAACAGGATACAGCAAAGGATGTTTGGATAGAGTTCTGGGCACCGTGGGCTCAAGTCATGGCGAGAATCGGCTTCACTTATGACGTCGGGGCCTCTCCTAACCTTTTCTTTCCTCCACGTTTGTTACAATGTGCGGGCTTGCCCGATGTCCACTCTAATGTGACGCAAAAACGCAAGCCAGTGATTTCATTTAATTGCCGTCGATGACAACAGGAAACATCCAGTGAAGCAACCATGACAGGTAACAATACTTTCTCTCGAATGCTGCAGTTTCAAATTGAAAAGCCCTCAGCGAAACGATACATCCAATGAAAACACGGAAACCGTTACGGGCATTTACTCATGGAGTTCGCTTTCACTGGCGCCCGGGCATTGGTACAACATGCACACTTGATGCTGGTCGTAGAAAAACGGGCCGTGTAGTGCTGCCAGTCACAAACGGTCTCGCCACAGCCTCTGCGACTCACGCCTACAAACAATGCTTGTAACTGCAATCCTGGCTTCATCGTAAGGGTGGTAAAAAGGCTCGAGTGCCGCGAAAACGTGTCCACCGGGCCTGCGGGTGCCGCCATTTCTCTATATCCCGTCATGCAACGGAGAAATCAACGGCCGCTGGAGAAAAGGCGCGACGAGCATCTTATAGGTTACAGGGCGTTTTATAGGTTACAACGTAAAGGTTACAAGACAGATTTTGTTGATGTAACCTATAAATCAGGGACGTAACCCTTACACCGCTTTTAACTTCACGCCTGTAACTCTTGGAATGGACTGGGATAAAGAAAATATGAAATTAGCTCCATTGCAACCTTAATGCTATAGGTTACTTCTGTTTAGAAGTTACATAATGGGTTACCATGCGAATCCGACAAAATGCGAGCTTCACCTGTGCGAACTGCCAGGGACCGCACGCTGCCTATTGTAGGAGCTGTGATACCGCGTCGGCGTACCTCCCCCAGAGAGGTACGCCGACGCGGTATCGCCAGAGGGCGGAGCGGCGTCTGGTATCCACGGGGACCCAGTACCGCGAGTCGGCCCTAGTCCCACCCCCGCCCCCCATCGGATTGCCTCCGGTGGGCCAACCCGCCACCACACGGCGTGCTCAGTCAGCAGTGGCTTGTCGTGGCAACCACGTCCGTTGGGGATGCTGCCGGAACCACTGGTTCCTTTCCACGGGCCCGAAGCACACGCGAGGGCACGGTGGAGATGGAGACAGAGGAAAGCGCAGTACTTCCCACCCTAGCCGCACCGCCTGTGACACCCGGGGCGCTCCTGACGCCCTCGGCGGTCGCGGATCACACGAAGGGCACCCAGAAAGGGTGCCAAATCCGGGGGGTCCGGTAAGATGGGTGCCCCTTCCAAATCTGATGATGAGACGGATGTGGGACCTTTTCTGTGTGCTTTGCAGAGGACGGAGGGGGTCCGCCCATCTAAACCTCCGGAGAAGGTGAAAAAATCCCTCCCAAGAGTGCATGCCCCGAAAGACCTTACGTAAATTGTCACACTCCAATAGCTCTAACGCACCATAATGGGAAGAGAAAACATAGTTCAATGGAACTGCCGAGGCCTTCTGCATAATCTTGACGACGTGTATGAGATTCTGCATGCCAATCAGCCAAGTTTAATGTGTGTCCAGGAAACACATTTAAATTCCAAGCACACAAATTTCTTGAATATTTACCTGGTTTACAGAAAGGATAGGGTTTGCTGGACACAATCTCTTCGTGGTGTGACCATAATCGCCCGCAATTCCTTAGCTTGCCACCCTGTCACCTTGAACACCATCCTTGAGGCTGTAGCCATCCCCACAATAAAATTTTTTAGGTTGATAACGGTATGCCCCATTTGTATTCCTCCTGATCTGGCACTTTTGAGCTCTGGCTTTGAGGCGCTGGTCTACCAGCTGCCCGAACCATACATCCTAACAGGCGACCTTAATGCACACAATTCTCTTTGGGGCTCTCCTTGCAGGGATGCCCCAGGTCGCTGACAAAGAAGTTTTTAACATCCTCTGAAGCATGCCTTTTCAACAAGAAACCGCCTACACATCATAACATTGAACGCAACACATACTCATATCTTGATTTGGCTGTTGGCTCAGCAGTTCTCTTTCCTTGTCTTGAGTGGGGCGTGGGTACGGACCCATATGGTAGTGACCACTACCCCACCTCACTAACATATATAGATAAAGGCCCATGCAGTCCATCTACCCAAAACAGGTTCAATGAAGGAAGAGCTAACTGGAACACATTTACAGAGACATCCAAAGTACACTACACATCTATAGGACACCTACACATTGAAGAAGCTACCCAACTCCTCACGGCGCGCATCCTTGAAGCCGCCGAAAAGTCCATTCCCCACGCCTCTGTTGCGCCGCGCAACCACAGGAGGCCGTGGTGGAATGAGGACTGTAGGCAGCCGCGAGAGGCCCAGAACAAGGCGTGGGGTATCCTTCGTCGGTACCCCACGTCGGGTAACCTCATTTTGTTCAAACAGGCCAAGGCGTTAGGAAAACGTGTGCGCCGTGAGGCAAAACGAGAGAGTTAGCACACTTTCTTGACATCCATAAACTCTTACACTGACACACACAAAGTCTGGACATGAATACGAAAACTGAAAGGACAACAAACACACAGCCTGCCTCTGGCCAGCACAACAGGGGACACACTCGAAGACCAGGCTGACACACTCGCACAACATTCCAACACGTGTCCAGTTCCGCACACTACACAAACATTTTCATGAAACACAAACAAACGGCGGAAAAGAAGCCTATACTAGATTTACAATAGGTCAACATCTTCTTAAAACTCAGAGTTTTCACTGCATGAGCTTAGGGCTGCTTTGAGCACGTGTAAACCCTCAGCTCCAGGTCCAGACAACACCACATATACAATGATACAACACCTACACGCAGACACACTTGAAGCACTTCTAAATCTATATAATAAAATATGGCTTTCTGGGCACATCCCCCACTATTGAAGGGAGGCTATAGAAGTGGCTTTCTTGAAAGAGGGAAACGACCCGTCGTCCCTCTCAAGTTACCATCCTATAGCCTTGACGAGCTGCCTGTGCAAGCTTCTCGAGAAGATGATAAATCGCATACGAAAACTAAAGCGACATAAGACACAGCTTGCCCCTGGTTAGTACAACAGGGCAGTCTGGAAGACCAGGCTAACACACTCTCTTAACACTTCGAACACGTGTCCAGTTCAGCACACTACACAAACACTTTCATAAAACACAAAACATATGCAGAAAAAAGCCCTTACAAGACAAGGACAAATCCTAAACTTCTTACAACACTGAATTCACTCTCTATGAGTTGAGGGCTGTCCTGAGCACATGCAAACCTTCAGCTCCAGGCGCCGATAAGATTATATACACCATGATACAGCACATACACGCAGACAGTCTTGAAACACTCTTATACCTATACAATAAAATATGGCTTTCGGGGCACATTTCACGCTCTTGGAAAGAGGCCATAGTGGCTTTCCTAAAGGAAGCGGAGGGCCCTTCCTCTCCGGCGAGTTATCGTCCCATTGCCCTGACAAGCTGCCTGTGTAAGCTCTTCGAGATGATGATAAACAGGAGAATCGTGTACTTGTCAGAGTACAATGGTCTTCTCGAGAGCTGCCAGGCAGGCTTTAGGGCGGGGTGATATACGAACGATCAACTCGTTGCGTTAGAGTCATATACTAAAGATGTTTTCCTCCACAAGCAGAAAGCAGAAGTGTATGATAGTATTCTTTGATCTTCAAAAGGTGACAATACTCATTGGCGGTACGGCATCCTCAGCGATTTGAAGTCGTTTGGCATGTCGGGTAACATGAACACGCTTGCCAGTTACCTATCTGAAAGAACGTTTCGCGTGCGAGTTGGAACTGCCCTCTCCATGGTTCACGTGCAGGAAAAGGGTGTGCCACAAGGTGGAGTTTTGTGTTGCACTTTGTTTATTGTAAAAATGAATTCTCTTCGGAAGGCACTGCACCATCGATTTCCTGTTCAATCTATGCAGACGTCATTCAAATATCCTTCAAATCGTGTAAGTTGTCTATCTGCGAGCGCCAAGTCCAGCTTTGTGTGAACAAGCTAGCCGACTTGGCAGATAGCAATGGTTTTAAATTTAATACAGGAAAGTGCACTTGTGTTTTCTTTTCTAAGAGGCGTGGAATTCGGCCGGATCCCGACATCCAACTCCACGGTGTCTCTGTTCCGGTCGAAAAGGAACACAAGTTCTTAGCTATTATCTTTGATGAACAGCTCACATTCATCCCACAAACAAAACGACTAAAACATAAACGCTTAAAAACACTGAATATCCTGCAGGTTCTCTCCCTCATTTCTTCGGTGCTGACAAAGAACTTCTTTTACGTGTTTTCAGCAGCCTAATACGTTCACGATTGGCCTATGGTAGCGTTGTCTATGGATCAGCCACTAAAACATCCCTCGGAATGCTGGACCCATTGCTCCGTCTGGGGCTCCGCCTGGCGTGTGGCGCCTTCCGGACTAGTCCAGTTGAAAGCCTGTATGTCGAGTGCAACAAATAGAATATTCAACGTAAGCGAGCATACACAGATGTCCTTTGTGATTTTAAAATTTCATCCATGCCTCACCATGCTTTTAAATCGACCATCGTTCTCTCCGCCCTTCTCTTACAGAGTTAGAGAGGAAGCGCCAGAGCTTTCTGTCTCCTTTTTAGGCACCATTCAAACTTCTGTAACAGATTTTATAGCACCATGGCATCTCCGCCCTGTATCATGCGACCCATCTTTCACACATGTAGATAAAAACCGAGCTCCCACATGTGCAATTCTGCAGCACTTCTTGTATTTGCAGCAGAAGTATCAATGTCCTGAATTTTATGCAGACGTCTCTAAAACTCTTATCTCTGTGTCCTGCGTGGCGCATGAGCCCGGCCTTAATGTCACTAGAACTCTCAATAGTAAAGTAGTATCCTCACGGCAGGGGCTTACGGTGTACTTCTTGTTGTTAATCATAGACTTCAAAGCCACATCCCATAATCCATTATATATACAGATTCCCTCAGTGATGCGCGGGCATTGTCGTTAACAAAGACTTTCAAAAACCATGTTGTCAATCTGATAGTCAAGGTTAGTCAATCTGATAGTCAAGGATAGTCCATCTGATAGTCATGTCTGTGTTTGTCCACAAATTTGAACTGGTCCTTTGCTGTGTTCCTGGCCACTGTGGCATAGCCGGGAACGAAGCATCGGATCGAATGGCTGCTGCTGCTACACTGGTGAATACAGTAGACATAACCACATTACCCGACACCGACGTGAAACCACACATCAGACAACAACTTCGCAAAACATGGCAAACGCACTGGAGTGAACAAATAGACAAGTTACACGTAATAAAACCACACTTGGGACCATACACTACCGACACACGCAATAGATACACTGAAGTCACCTTGGTTAGATTACGGATATAGCACACATATGCAACGCACTCGCACTTTCTCACTGGATCTCCAAGATTTTTGTGCAGCAGGTGCAGAGAGGCCCCATCCGTGATGCAAATCCTCATACAATGTAAGGCACTGGACATTACATGACGCAAACACTTCCCACAACTAAATACACGACATATTCCACCACACCCATCATAGTTGTTAGGAGACGATGCCATGTTTTCTTTTTAGCACACCTTTAGTTTCTATCCGAAGTTCACTTCTTACAACTCATCTCATACCACCCCATAGTTTTACCTCCGGTTCTCTACACCAGCCACCTTATGTATCTTTTAACTATTCTTGTTCTTCACCCTGGCCCTTTACACCAGCCGTGCTCATAGTCTTAAACTCATTTCATTCGTGTTCCTTCCTCATCAAATAACTTTGTGTTCGGTGCTCTTTTCCCATGTCGGCCTTGCGCTATTAAACTCAAACCATCCCCATCATCAGTTGTCGTTGCCAGGTTGTTGCCATAACTAGGTACCGACTGCTTGCGCCCAGTGCGCAAAGGCTATAATCAGCAGACCCTTAGTCTGGTGCGAACCGGATTTTTACTAAACAGGCATGAGTGAGGGAAGCTCCAAAGATGGTGGAAAAGCGCATTGAAGTCGAGCGTCTCCGGTGACGAGGGGGGCGTTCATTCCCTTCGTAGGCCTCGGCTATTGATTGCTACGATTAAACGCCGTCCTGGTAGGCTCATGCGATGCATGTTACACCCGACATCTTGGCAGAAGCGCGGTATGGCTATTATTGAGATATAGAGAATGCCCATCCCATGGTAACGCAAACTACCAAGCATATTGTTTCACGGAACCCTAAATCGAAACTTGTCTGAATGCTAATTTTGGACACCGTCCAATCCCCTAGCACCTTCGCAAGACATCGCTGCGGTTAGTTGGCGCAGCCGCTGCAAACCGCGCATGGTAGCTTTTCTTCTTTTAGGTTTTACAAAATAAATACGCCTTATCGGTCAGGGAAACGATAAAAAAGTGTGTTCATTTGAGCCAGTCTACACAGTTCAAGCAAAAACGAGAGCTTGACAAATTCACTTCAGAGTCCCTATAATATTCAATGGCCATATCCTGAACTTGGTAACCTGCCCGAAAACCAGAACTGCTGAGTGAATATTGTTGGTGACTTCAATAAACCGCATATACGATGTAATTTCATACAAACCTAATACTGAGTGGAGATTCAAAATTGGAATTCTAAGTAGAGTATTTGCACTTGATATATCTTAGTCAACATAACATACAAAATCTCGGTGGTAAATAACAAAATCTCGCTGGTAATGTACCTGATCGTGTGCTGTCAAACGTTTCTTTCACTGAATGTTTCACAAGTACAAACGCAGTCGTCCAGCCCGATGCATGTCATATTTTTATTCTTTTTTGTGCCTTACACTTCATATTCATCAAAAGAACAATCTCGAATGCCACACGGACGTGTTTTCTAAAGGTGACTATTTAGACAATTTTTTTGTATTTGCATAGACATGGTTGGTAACGCTTCCGTAATGTCTGTAATCCAAATCGAGCAGTCCATGCACTTACAAGCGTTGTGGGTTTCATTGAAATGATACATTTAATGCGCAAAAAACTATAATTGCAATTGTGTCGTTACGCCAAAGCAATATTAACATTGTGGGTTTCACCTGAAATGATATATTTACGACGAAAAAACTATACCTCCAATTGTATAGCCACGCAAAGCCAATATTAACATCATACCTTCCGTCAAGTCCACCCCTGGTAAATACTTGTCTCTAAAGGTGAAAAAAAGATACATTTAAACTCATTTGAACCTATTTAGTTTGTGAGGCGAAACCATTTTAACAATATGTATAGGTGTTCAAATGTCGCTAATGGGCATTCCGTAAGGAGAGGATAGAACGTCTGCTTTCCGGAGAATTTTGATCCTGTGCTTCTTGTAAACACGTTTTCTTAACACACGAATTGTACCTTTTTCCTTCAAGCTACAAGGGGAACACGTTTCACAGGTGCTTCTTCGTGCGGAATATTGAAAAGGCAATATCAGCATCAAAACCAAATTCCTCGCTCCCTTTGAAGGCAATCCTAGATTAAGGTTGTAGCATTATATTTGTGCCGCTTTGCCTCAGATCTTCAACGTTTCCCTTTCTCTTAGAATCTTTCCTCATTTGCTGAAAAACTGCGTAATTCTTCCCGCACACTAATCTGGAGATGCTTACATACATCCATAAATTTGACTTTAGAACCTTGAGCAAACGTTTTGTGTAAGTTTTTAAATGTTACACTTTAACAATATTTCATTCTTTTATAAACGGCATATGTTAAATGAACCCGAAGTATTCTACAAAGGCCGACCTGTAAAACCTAATTTAATGGAATATTCATAGTACACAAGTTACTATATTGAAAATAGGGATTAGGATAATGATCTGGATTTTTACGATCCAAAGCCTTTGTTTCGAAGATCATTAGGGATTTGTTGAAATGATGGGTGCATGCAGCGTGTGCAGTGACGCTGGTTCTTTAATTAGGGGTAATGTGTCTGGCTGATGTTAATACGCACACGTGTTTATGCGTACACTCTAAAACTTTCATATGTTCTACTGGTCTTCCAGAGTTATTTATTGTGTACCCCCTACTGAAAAAAATCATACGTTAATATCAACGATATGTGAGTACGAGGTTACGGGGTCGTACCGTCAACGGCATATCGTTGGCTTTCTAGAGAAGTAATCATTGTTAATGAAGTGAGAATTTACTATGCGAGACCTCCCGCTGTTATGCACTTTGTTTTAGAGGCATTAAAGGAGCCTTGAAGAGAAAACACAAGTTTGGTTCATTCAAAAGATTGCCTCGTTAGCATCATACTGACGCTACTTTTAAAGTAGACTTCGCTCAAATAAGCTACATAATTAGGAAAAAAGGGAACGGCCATGCGACCCACCAGCTCATTCCCCGCAACAGAACCTATGATATCATACGAGCCAGCTCTGCGATTGGCGGAGGGCGGCACAAGCAGACGCCAATTAGGTAGAGCTTATAAGCTAGCCGAACGAGCGATTTGCGCCTAAATTTAGGGCACATTCTTTATAAAGCAATAAGACTGGTCGGACAAACAGTGCAAGTTACGAAAACACATGTAAACATAGAAGTACTAATGCGTACTGCTGTTGGTACTGCGCGCACTATGCTTTGTTTAGGTGCACAGCACTGCGGGGCTTTGGAGTTGTCTTAGACGACACTGGCCGATTAACGCAAGCAACGGTGTCTTACGTGACCATATTTGTCGAGCGAGCACTGTTTCAGGAATCTATTATTTTCACCCAGAATAAAAACAAGCCAGGTTTAATTGCGGTCAAAAGCAAACCAAAGACAGAAAACGGCTTGCCACGGTATGGTGGCGACATCTAGTTTCAGAGCGGGGTTCTTCGAAGACAACACCATCCTGCAGGGTCCCGTGCCGCTGCAATTAGGTCAACGTGCTCAACGCGTTGTTCCTTTTTGTTTCCCACGATACCTAGCAACGCGAAACAGATAAAATGATTCAAACTTCGCCAGTAAACCACGTTGCGGCGATAATTGTGATGCGGTTTTGACAGAATGACTTGCTTCGGCGGCGACCGAGCGACCCAAAATGGTGGCATTTCCGTCTCTACCCTGTACGGCGGACGCATGAATCAAGGTACTCTAGGCTGTAGAGGGGTCGGTCCCTGTGATGTCATTTCAGACCATGAAAACGAAAGATTTAGGGGGAAAATTGAACTTTGAACCTAAATTTCTCAGTGAATAAAGCATCGTTTGTATCCGGACAAGCGCTGGGGGACTATAAAACACGAAATCTTTCGAATAAAACAAACTTGCATTTTCTCTTCATGGCTCTTTTAACTGTCAGCCATTTCCAGTACCATGATGTAATGTTGTTAAGGTCGGATTGAAACTTGGGTTAGATTACTGCGCTGGTTGGGCTTAGAAGACACGGACGGCGAGGAAGAAACACACAACGCAAACTGGAAAATGCAAACAAGCACCTCTTTATTCTTCGGAATGCGCCCTACGGCTGGGCACAAAAGCAAAGATGCAAGCACTTAAAAAAGGGTGAGGGGGGAACAGTCATTAGGAAAAAAAAGAAGGATGAAATACAGCAATTTTTTTGACTCAGAACTGTTCAAGTGGAATGCGCAGCTGGAAGAATCTGGAAGCAGAGTGCACCACGATACTTGAACACTTTCACAATGGACAAGAGGGCTTATAGTTCACAGGCGAGACACCTGATCGCGCAAGACTCTTGTATGCGAAGAAAAGTTTGATATCCAATGCTGTATATCTGTACCATCTGTACAACCTGTACAATCTGTACAATCTGTACAAATACCATGCTGTATATCTGCACTCAGGTGGATGTCACACTTTTGTTCATTGAAACGTACTGCAATTTGGCTATTTGCTCTAAAATATTGGTCGATGAACACCTGTCCTTTGCTTCGACTTGTTTATCAATTCGCTCTAGCGCTCCGAACGGCTAGCATCCTGGTTAGCTCAGTTGGTAGAGCGATTGCCCTAGACAGGCTGTGATCGCGGGTTGAAATCCGGGATCACTGCAAAATTTCTGAAAAAGCTTTACAGCTTTCCTTTGTAGCTCTGTCGCTGTGTTGAACTGGACGTAAATCTTTCCTTCGAGGAAATTACTCCACCTTTGTTATTTGCCCTATAATTTTCGTTGATTAAGACTGCGGTATTCACACATTCAAATTCAGCTTGGAGCATCCAAAACATGCTGGTCTTACCAAATGAAGGGAGAAAACCCACGCTTCCATTTGACCCTGGACATGCAAAGCTAGTAGGGAGAAACTTTGCAGCAGGTTGTTTCTTCCAAGCCCTAAAAAGCCTTGTCAACACTGCACAGAAGACAGCCTCTGAAAACAGTGGGCATAATTAAGATCTAGTGGGTTCCCCACGCAAGTTCTTGTGTCCACTGCCGAGAAGTGCCTAAGGAGGTTAAGGCAACAGAGAACAGCAGGCAAAGAAAAAAAGAAAAACAGCCGGCCGTGATCTTTGTACATACACAAAATAAAGAAAGTAGGAGGGAAGCGAGAATTTGGAGTCGTTTTCGAAGACCCCATCAAATTAAAGGGCATTGTAAAAGGGATAATGATAATGGAAACACGGCGCGGAAATATCGGTTTGACACAAAGAACAATACAAAATTTGTTGAATGCTCTGTCGGCATTGTTTACCGTGCACCCTCTTGAACCACAAGAGAAGCTGTGCCGTACAGACAGACGCGTGCTTATACACCAGGCTCAGGGAGCACCGCTACACAGGTGAGCAAACCAGGGGACCTGCAAACTTGGCCGCACAATCCAAAGTGTGTGGATAGAAGACTTTATTCGAGCAGACGGGGGTTTCGTTTATATCACCCAAGCAGCAAAATTGCAAAATCATGGAGTCCTTTTGTGTGGGAGCAGGCACACTCGCATGGGCATGCACAATGGGTGAGCACGCCTTCATTTTCTTCTGGTTCTTCGCAGATTTCCTTGTTAAAAGACGTACTCAAGTTCCTATTGGAGCATTGTAAATTTCAAACTCAGCGTTTTCTTCATACCCTCACCCACAACACGCCCTCCCCCAGGCGAATTTCAAGAACCCCTAAAATCGAAATTCTGGATAAACCCGTGTTTAATTTCAATATATCCATCTTCCAGTAAGGGCCATAACATTCCCGAAGCAACAAATGATGTTCATTATAAATGGTGCTTTTTATTTCTGGCCTCTTAGTAGAAATCACTGAGTGTGTTTTACGCGTTAGGTTTAAATGCCACCTAATAATGCCGCCATTTCACCTTACAACAGAGTGGAACTGCTGTATGTTTTACATCGCCCAGTATAATCTAGGGTTACTGAAAGGTTGGCTGAACCGTCGACGGAATAGTCCAAGTACCAGTTCGTGCCCTGGGGCAGACATACGAACGCCTGCTTGTGTGTGTACGGCGATAGGAGTATCAGATTGGAGAAGTGGAGGGAGATGGCATGAATTACAACCTAACACGCTCACAATAATGACTAAAAAACAAAAGGATGTCTAAAACACGGAAATTCAGAAGCAAGGCTAACACTCGTGTGCAGCAAGCACAGCAACACTCACAAAAGTCATTGTATACAGAAATTACTTTCAAGAAATACGACCGAAAAAAAAGGCCGGGTACTTCCGTGCCATTCACAAAAAATGTACGCAGTTGTCAACAAGTACAGCAACACCGCAAAAAAAGCGTACACTAGAAACACATCCACCTTTCTGTTTATTGATGCACAGCACCAGGTAGACAAACCTTCTGTGCAAGTAAAACAATTACAATGACTATGACTAAGAGAGACAACAAAAAAAAAGAGTGGTTGGGAGGCAAAACACCGTGCCATTTACAAGCAGGCTGTACGCAATGTTGACAAGCACACAAGAACACATACCCAAGAACAAAAAAGGCGATAGAAACTTGAGCACTGCAATCGACTACATGAAGCCCTCATTGTGAATAGCAAACAAGGTCACTTGAAGATCAAAAAGGGCGGATCTCAGTATCTCAGTAACAGAACAGAACAACTACGCCTGGTTCAGGTGTTGGAATTGGCCCTGGTAAACAAGCCGAGCCTGGAGTACAGACCGCACCAATAGACGGGCCATTTTGAAACAGGAGCCACCAGATTTGGGTGAGATGCGTCAGATGAGGTGGGGCATCTGTCTCGTTTCGCGAGCGGAACGCAGCAGCATATAAGCTGACCCAGACACATAAATTTGTAATCCCAGCACGCCAAGTGAGGTTGTGGTGCGTACATGTCAGCCGGCGAGATGTATTGCGATTGGAGACACCTCCAGTTGGCGATGGCCCCAAGCAATGGCCCCAGGCAGAATTGCTATCTTTTCGACGGAGAGTGTTATTCCTGCATATTCACACTATTTCTGCGTGTGAGACAAGGCTTGTTGGAGGCGCGCAGTTTTCCTAGTCAGGTCTGAGTGTACAGTCAACACTGTGATGTCATCCCCTTAAATCAGAAGGTGCATGTCAGGCATAGAGCGCAGATACGAGGCAAGCGGTACCATAAGAATATTAAAAAGGAAGAGTGCGATTACCGATTCGTGGGGCACTCCGCGGACAGGCGTAAAGTGTCCATAACTCCCCCCCCCCCCCCCAATGCGAACCAAAAAGGATCTTTCTGTGAGGAAGTTCCGCAGGAAAGAGCAAACCCTGTCCGGTAGAAGAAAGCCTTAGAGAATTTCAAAGATGGCTTCGTGGCTAAGTCCAATGCAAGCACTGCGCGCACCTTGTGTGATGGGCCGCCAAGCAGCACCATTGACGAGAAATGGTCAAGCCGATCTTCGGCACCCAGATGGGGCCTAAACCCGATTTGCGCTGGGTGATACCACCGGAAAATGCCCATCCAATATTGAAGCCGGGTTCCCAGCATACGCTCCTATAGTTTTCACAGGGTGAACTTCAAGGTTATTTAACGCAAATTAGGGAGCTAATCGGGTGGCTTACCAGACTTCGGTCTCGGGACGATATCAGCAAAAAGCAATGATTCTGGTATGTGACCAGAGAGCCACACCTCATTATGATGTATAGATAAAAGTAATTGACTGCTACAGCATCTGGGTACAACTGAGCCATGAATTTCTCAGTCTAGACAATGAGACTTTTTTCCGTGGATGTGTTTATCGATCTCCATTCTCCTTGGTCAATATTTTTCTGCGGAGCCTTCCATGAAGGCTTGCATACATTAGCCCTGGATGACACAAGTCTGGGTATAATGGGCGATTTTAATACAAGCTCAGTCTATCTTTCTTCCGCTAGCTCTTTAATTTACTCGAGCGATTTTCAGAGTTTTCGATATGAATGTTTAACCTCCCTTCCCACTCGCTGCATTAATGGTGGAAGCACCAAATTGACCATGCTCTTTCTAATCTGTCAGCTGCACCCGACGCAGTGGTGCCTACTGTCGGCATTACTGATTATTACCCGAATTTCCTGTGCTTCAATAGTAACGTCAGTCCAACCAGCGAATTCTTCACCAGAGATGATTTATACAAGAAATCGTTCATTGATGGTGTATTGCGCCCTAATTGGCCCTCAGTGATACCCTTACACGATCCCCATATTGCCTACACGAAGTTTCTTTTTCTATTTTTTTGGCTCACATTCAATATCTTACCGAGAATCTAAAATCTAAGAAAGTATGCGCAGGGCTTACAGTCCTTGGCTTAGTGGAAAATTATTGAAATAACTAAGAGCCAAAGAGAACATTTATAAAAAACAAATAGGAAGTCTTTTAATTTGAAATTACTTGACTATATAGAAAATATTCTGTAACGCTGTTATATTACGGCTGAAAAAATGCGAACAGGATGTATTATAAACGAAAAGATGAAGACACTGGTTCAAATTTTAATAAAAAATGTGAAAGCATTGACTCCTTCTTGAACAGGAACGAAAGGTCGTCTAGCATTACTACCATTCAGTATAACAACAATACATATGACGGCCTAATAGAATTTGTTGAGTTTTTCAGTAACTATATTTTTATACTGGTGACATGTCAGCGCTGATAAGGACCTATCTTTATCTGCTCTGTCCCAATATTCCCTTTTATTTCCGAACACACCTCATGAAGTTCGTGATGTTCATCGCAACCTGAAAACAACAAGCCCTGGTTTGGACGGTATTCAACCCACCCGCATTAAAATGATTGCGCAGGCTGTTTCATATATTCTGGCTACGAACCTCCACCTAGCTTTTAAAAGTGGCATCTTTCCAGATGAACTGAGAAGGAGTAAAATAATTCTTGTCTTTAAAAATGGGGACTGTGCGCTTATATCCAACTGTCAACCCATATGCATACTACCATTAGTTATTAAACTATTCGGAAAAACTACTGTGGACTCGCCTAGCGAATACCTCTATAACTTTCTGATTGCATCACCTTCGAAATTTGGCTTCGTGCAGGCTATTCTACTCACTTCGCTTCGCTATCTTCAGCCGTTAAGATGAAGAAAGCAGTTGATGGAGGCTACTACACAGGCTGTGTATTTGTTGAGTTCACAAAAACTTTCGACACAAACAACCACCACATTCTTTTTATGAAGCTTGATGAAATAGGAGTAACCAGTCCCGGAGTTTTAATAATAAGAAGTTACTTACTGAACAGAAGTAAGCTTTTAAGTGTGCCAGGCAATAAGTATAGTCCCAAAGTAGTAAATATAGGCGTACCTCAAGGTTCTATTCTTGGCCAACTTCCTTTCAAAATTTACTTCAAGATTTAGCAACTTCTCTTCCTACTTCAGAATTCTTACTTTATGAAGATGACACAACAATTATTAACACTTACAACTGCCTCCTATCTCTGACAGAAGACCTAAGCTCTGACCTGGCAAGCTTGGCGGCTTGGTGCACTCATAATAAATTACATACTAATCCCAATAAACTACGTTCATTGTTTTTTGTTCTCAACAAGGTGTACCGAACTATATCCCCCAGTAATTCTGCATCCATTTGCAATTAAAGCAAAAGAGGCTGCATTTCTGGGGTTCAGTTGTACGATCACTTGAACCTTCACTCTCACTTTTATTACCTAGGAAGGAAACTGGCGTAGGGTATACGTGTTTTGATTAAGTCTATTGATATATTTTCTCAGGCAAAATAACTTTCTTAGAGGGGCACTGACACAAAATTTTGAAGGCGAGATAACTTCGGAGATAGATTGGTGTGAACACATATACATCATCTGCAAAATATCAGCGCCGAATACAGCCTAGGACATATTTAAAATCAATTTTAAAGTGTGCAAAACGCAAACGAGCAGACAGCAGAGGACCACGCGCAATCTACATCCCGTGGATATCGTGTAAATAAACAACATCCAAACACGCCACGAGTTTGTGTTTGCCGCTTCCGCGCTGCCGGCCTTTTTCACCGGCTTGCCCGGCTCGCTGCTGCAATCGGAGGACCGGAGGGCGGAGTCTGCTCTCGAGAACGAACGACCTGATCGTTGGTGGCGGAGGCGCCGTGATTTCGTCGGCTCATCGCGCAGCTGGCCGCGACCAAAGTTCTACAGCGATTCCAGGCACTCTGTTTCTATTACTTTTTATGTACATTGCATGCGAAAACGCGCCGTAGAGACGAAAAGCCCACTGAGCGAGCCGCACGGTCGCTGTTGAGGCGGCGGCTACGGCCGCGAAGTGGCCCAGGCCGGCGCATGTAGCTCGAGTGATAGCTTGTTACCGCTGCCAAGTCCAAACCATGGCAGCTTATATGAGAAAGGAGTTAGTGATGCGATGGCGGGTTGCATTAGAAATTGTCATCTGCACCGCTTACGAGAGCGGCAATCGAATATCCCCCGCAGTGCTAAGCCGAACACATCTGTACGCGGACCGGTAGGCTGAGCAGCCGCCTGCTCCCAGCACGTCTTAACACCCACTGTCTCGAGCGTCGCGCGTCGTTCTTTAGCCGCGGTAGCATTTGCACTCGCAGCGCCTGCGTCACGTGCACGGTCGCTTTTTAATTAGGCGGCTCACGAAATCAGTACGTGGGGGCATTCGCAGGAACTGCCGGCGATGCGGATTCGATAGTGCTACGGCAGCTCTGCTCTGTGATATTCCTCCGACGGTCACGTGGCCAGCTTTGTTCACACATAATCCATCGTTTGCGGTACCCGGAGAAACCGAAACTGCGACTGGCCAAATTGAAAATGCCTCTAGTTGAACAACCGTCGCACGCTGAAGCAAATGAGATTTCTACAGGTTATAAGTAGGTCACTAAATACTTATCACAACAAAAAAAGCAAGATGCAAAATTTTTGTGTCAGTGCCCCTCTAAAACTACGCTTTTATTCATTCACATACTAATTACTGTATTTCATCTTGAGGCATTACCTACAACAGCCACCTTACATACTTTCCAACGATCAAAAAACAGTCGATTAGAATACTAACCCGCTTTACTTACAGCAGTGATGCCACAGCAGTGCTTCATGAGAACAACATCTTAGATATTCAAAATAGTTTCACAAAGAAGGTGGGTCTCTTACTGCTTAAACAAAGTAACGAACGGCTTTCTGTGTTCATTATCCCCGATTTCAGCCTATTTAATACTAACTGCATAATGTTTGCACGTAATCACAACTTCATTTTACCTCCCGTTCATTCCATCTGCGGCAAAAAAAACAGCGTTCTTCACCTGATTCCGGCAACAAAACGCCATACCACCGGAAATCAAATTTTTCCAATCAGTTGCCAAATTGAAAAGAAAACAGATCCTTCCTCACATCCATGCTACGTTCAGCATAATTATTATAAGTGCTTACTTTTTGATGAATCTTTTGCCTTTTTACTTTTTATCTTTTCTGTCTCTCTTCCCAGCCAGCCTGTTCACAACCTTCTACGGATGATGCAATTTATCGGTGCTGGTTGTATATCGCTGTTAATAGATGTAATTTCTATTTCCGTTCCCTTTTATTACTATTTTGAAACTTGTGACTACCGCACCATTACTGAAAAGTGTTTATTTACCATCTTTTCTTTCCCTGTAAAATTATCGTTTTTATGTTTTGCGGTTCTGTTGTTGAGTACCTTGTGTTGCCTACGTCACCTTTGTTATCCTGCCGTCATCATCGTCGTAATCGTCGTCTCATGTAGTGACGGTACTAAAACAATGGGAAACTCGTTTACGCCTCGCGCTAGAACGTTACACGTACTAAAAAAACAGACACTTGTCTACGCCTCGCGCTACAGATCTTATACAGTGCATGCTTCCCCTCCAGGTTTTCACGTTAGTGGAGATAGCACGAAAGTTTTTTCGCTACGGTGTAGCGAAATAGGAGTTCACAAACCATCCACTAATATAGGAGGTCCCGATTCAGTCTGATTATTGCAACTCTTTCTGTCTACAAACATTTCGAATTTATCCCTTGCCCAGTAAAATCCTTCGTTATTCTGATTCTGATTTTGAAAGAATTGAGGGGTCTAAACTTTACTTGCAATAGCTGTCAGAACGTTTTGTATTCTACGACGCGTAGTGGATTTGCCCGCATAATTTTACACGTACTCAAGCAAACTTCTTAGTGTTTTTTGTGGATTACGAGTAATACCACTACGCTCGCACAAATAAAATTTCGGACGAAGCGCGTAGAGCTGCAAGAGATCAATGAGCCAGAGGTTTGTGTTTTTTGATCAAAATTAGCAGCACAGCTTTTTTTCAGAGGGATTAGGAGGGTTTATACGTAATTACTGTAAACGCTTTGAAGAAAATATTAGGCTTCTCATGACAGCGATGACAGCTTTCAACTTACAGGTCTTGGATAAACTTATAAATTGGACATCTCACGCTGTGGCGCAATGTTTAGGGTGTTGGATAGCTGCTGGTGAAGTCAGGTTCTATGCAATCGGGCAGTGTTTTAAATTGCTCTACATTCGAGTCGCACATTATATTCCTTGTACATTTGTTATTCTCGCAATATCCTGACTTTTCGCTTTTGACCTAATTTTGAATATATTGACTTCCAGCCGCCCGCAACGTTCGCGAAATGACAAGTACAGAGTCGCACTACTTGGTTAACAGGCGTGCGGTTCACACCGGCCGTTTAGAACATGCCCAACTTGCTTTCAGGAAACGACTATACTAGAATAGAACTTGCGATTACCGTAAACAAAGAGGCCACACAGCGTGCGTCGATAAGATAAGGTTCTCCGCTTGCTGCCTCTAGCTGTTGAAGCTGCTGGAGTTCTGCCATTCACGGACTTGGGCGTCAACACCCTTGAGCTTGAGGGACTGCTTCAACCATGAAGTAAAAAGAGATGTTCCCAGATAACTGAAATCGAGGCTTCGTTTCAAGCATGTATCGTGGCTATATTACCACCTAACAGGTATCTTAAGCTCCTAACATATACCCGAAGAGGGCACCTACATGTTCGAGCAGAGCACACGGCTGTGGACGAGCGCCGACAGAATTAATTCGACGCGCGCATGAAGTGCAGTTTCATCACAATAAAAAAGCAAGTAGCTGCTCACCTGGAAGTTAGTTGTCGTTGGGAGCAAAGTGTTTTGGACAAAGTTGCATGGCGGGGGTGACTTTTTTCCAATCCGTCCGTTCTGTGTCCACATTGTCTTGCGAGGTGCCGCTTTCGGCGGGAAACGGTAAAAGTATGCGCTGCTGTACTTCCATCGTGGAGTCCCACCGAGAGTGACGAAATAAAAGTCCTTACACCTCCGCTTCATCGTATTTGGTTCTCCCTTTGGGCGGTATAACAAGGACTACGCAGTTACAAGGCTAAACAAGCGTGCGGCGCAATAGGGAACAACCGTACCTGATCAGACCGCTTCTCGCGGCGGCCGCTCTGTGGGGAGCACAAACCCGGAGACGCCAATAGCGATAATAGTTTATACTGCGCCAAACGAGATGTACAAAATGTGTAATAAGAGTTCTGTTATTTGAAATATCACACTGTTCAAAGCATCTTGGAGATATTATTTTTCGCTATGAATTTAAAAACGGGTAAATGAATTTGAATATTATTTGATGACAACTATTCACAAAAATGCTAAAAAAGTACAAAAAAAAAACACATAACATTTAGAAGTTGTAACAAGGCAGTCGTACGAGTACTTTGTACCTGTCAATTTCAAATTTATGTAAGCGGTTTACATTGTCTTAATTTACTAGCAAGAATAACTTCTATGAATCTCATTATGCGTAGCTACCAGAAACACAAAATTATGGTAGCCGTTACATTATTAGGCGAGGTATACTTATTGCAGTGAGTTGGCAGGTCGTCTTTGGCCTTCAACTATTGATCAGGGCAGGGCCCATATAGCGAGCCTGCGCGATTCTCAACCCAAAGTATATATATTTAAAAAAAAAAAAACTCTCGACCCATTTCTCCTAAGCACCTAAATCTTCTTATATAATTCGAAGGCATAATCCCGGCGATTCTTTAATTCCCATCTTACACATAGTGCTTGCGTTCATTCCCGCAGTTTATTTTCTTTGTCGTGTGCGCTGTATCTGTCGTCTGCCCTCTATCTTTCAGGCTATACAGTGTTTCAGTCCCATCCGTCGCTGTGGGTTCTGCTATTTTACGCGCTGATTGCGCCACCAACCGGACTGCATCAGGATTTCGCGCGGATTGTGTTCCGATGTTCATCGCTTGTACCATAACATTCCGCTGTCCTGTGACAGCGGAATGTTATGGTACGAAGGTCTGTCCTGTGACAGACCTTCGTAGTTTCTTTTTCCTAGCTCTGTGAAATTTCCAGACACATTAACTACGCCAAATTCCCGATTTGTTCCCCATTCATCATGGCTACATATGCGAAGAAGAAACGAAGACGTAAGCTCACCCGCGAATACTGTTCTTCGTCTTTACCCCAACGCCATCCAAGCGCGTCCACACACCGGAGGCAAAGAATTCCAGCAGAATTTTTCTTCATACAGTCTGCCCCACGCGCACTTTTCACTGCGTTTACGTGATCGGTGCAGCTTTTGCTACCCATTGCTTTATTTGGCCTCGCGAATCACTTTCAGCGGGGTTCGGATTCTCCCTATGTTCTTTTGTGACGGCTACAGTGGTGTTACTCCAATGATGCCTAATTGATGTTAAACGGTGACTCATAATCGACGTAATTAAAAATGGACGGAACGCCAGACCCCCTGTCATACTGCAAAGTATAAATACATTTAGTGCTGTTACTAAGAAATCTACTCTTTCCTTTCATTCAAAAAATTTCAGAGTTGCGTATACATTTTGTTAAGCGTAATTTCTTCGCCCTATTATACGTGTGTGGGTACATCTTCGTGATTTTACCCCTGCTTCACTGTCTTTGTACAGTATTTAGTGCGCATCACTGAAGCGCACACACTGTGGTTTCGTGACGTCGGCGGATTTGTAATCAAGCAGCCGAAGGGAACACCGATAACAGAAGAAAAACAGAACAAGAAGGTGTGGCTAAAGTGTGAGGGGCAGGGAGTATTCGAACCGGTGCGAGACGCGTCCCTCCGGTGAGGCCTTAGTATATAATTGGGAGAACAATGACACCCTGAAATATCAAGCCGCAGGAAAGCGAAGTATGGTTGTATGACGAAAGTATGGTAGGGAGGGCCGCATGTCCAGGCCGCACCACACAAACCAACCAGCACGCCGTGCGTGACAAACGTACATCAGTCCTTCCGCGTCCTCCCCGTTGCGAGGCTCATACCAACCACGTGGGAGTTGCGTGGGAGGTTCAAACAAAATTTAGAACAATATGTACGTTGCCGGGGCGACGCTGTGAGATAACGGCGGAGTTGCCCGCGTGACCGTGCGTTTGCTGAGACGAAAAATCTGTGCTCCAATATCGATAAGGCTGCAGTTCACGCTGCGTAATTACTTCGCATTTTGGAGTACACTAATCGTCAGACGAGGTTTTGTGTTTGGCCTAATGCCAAGAGATTTAATACCATTCACGGAATTTCGAAAGGATTTCAGTGGGTTCGAAGTTGTTTAGTCCTATTAATACGAAATCAACGGTGACCCCAAGAAAACTTCAAATTAACAGAAGCTGCCATAAAACAAAAGTGCATGACAGCATTGTTATTACAGCGCAACACGTCTCCCACCTTCGTTTTGTCCAGAACCTCGACAGTAGTCGCCAGTGTAGCATACGACCCGAAGAACCCTTATAGTTGAGATTGTCGCAAAAACAGGAACATAAAAGGACCGCCGCGCAAACTGCTGACGTGCGCTCTCCTTAAGAAAGTCGGCTGAGGACATCAAAAGACCGTAACGCATACGCCGTGGCTAATATTGTTTTACACTTTTTTGGAAAGAGCGCTGCCTACATTGCGCTTGGAACGACGGTGTGCAGAGAACTTCGGTGTTTTGGCGTTTAACATTCTGAATTTTATTCATAAGTCGTGCAGCTTCGGTCTGTTTTAATAGCAATAACTCACACATAACAGGCAAAGAAAGATTTATCTTCAAAAATTAGGCGATTTCTCACTTGGTTGCATGCAACATTGCTGGAATTGTAATTTATTTCGAATTAACCAGAAAGTCCGATTGCAAGACATGCATCTATTGAGAGCGGTGTCCACGGCAAAATAAAATTGCATGTTTAATATTTGCTGTAAACATTGAAACCGCTGTAAACAATAAAACAACCTAACCAAAACCATTTTTACATTTTTAAGTTCATTTCAAAAGTATGCTTAAATATCTTTGAGAACGTTGTGTTAGGCTTTGAGGCTTTTATTGAATTAGGGCATACGGCACTCTTTATTTTAGAATTTACAAATTTTTTTAAATTCTTCCCTAGGTTTGTGGTTACACGTGCCACACATCTTATACTGCAGTGACGTCCTGTACAACAGTGTCAAAAGCTGCCTCTTCTTACCACACACAGTCGATTTGAGTGTTTTGTTTAAAGTTTTTTGATAGTTGCGAATTTATTTAGTCGGGTGTTTGACACAAACGTCCTCTCTCAAGAGTATTACACATTCTTGAGTAATCGCCAACATGATAACCTCTCCGCTCGTGAAACCACCGCTGCCTATCAAGTGGACTACGCGTTCGTTCAAGAGAACTACGACAATGCTGGTAGGGCATTTTAAGACGCTGTAGAATGATGCATTCAGAAACTGGAATATGCACCAGAAGGCCACTCTGAACAAATAACAATACCATATTTACTCGATTAATGATCGCACTAGCGTAGTGATCGCACCCCTGAAGTTCGTCGTCAAAATACCACTTTTTTTATTTGCCACGCAATGATCGCACCCTCAACTTGCCGCAGTCATATGTCGTATGTGTGCGAAGTCTAGATGACGATGGGCGTACTTACCTTAGTTTCCTCCTCTTTCAAAGCTGACATGGCTACGTTATTGTCGCGGACTTGATCCGATCATATTAGCGATATCGGCAAGCATATTTCATTATTGGTGCGGCAGAAACTCCCACTAAATGCACATAATGTACTCACAAGACGTATAAAAAAGCGCGCTCGGCTTTCTGTGTCGGCAGCCGAGTCTTGATGTCTTGCACTGTGACAGCAGCTCCCACTTATTGGTCGACCTGTTCTCACCTCGCAGCAGAGTCGTCCCGGCACGTTCCGTAATTCCGTAATTCCTTAATTCCGTAGTACCCTAATTCCGTAATTCCGAAGTTCCGTAATGAAAACACTGCATTTTGCGTCACTCAGTGGTCATTCGGTGGTCGGTGGAGTTTTTATTATGTTTTTATTTGGTATGTTTATTATATTCATGAGACTTGTCGTAAACATTCTGACCTGCAACTTGCTTTTTCTGCGTTGAAACGTTTTTAGCGAAAACATTTACCTCGCGTAAAGAACGCACCCCTAAATTTGCATCATATTTTTGGATAAAAAAATATTATCTTTACGCGAGTAAATACGGAACTTTTAGCTGATCAGCAACGTTTTACGCTTGGCGAAACCGGATGTTAACTGAGTCTCATCGCCAGGTTTTTGTAAGCCAATGATGATATATAGCGTCAAGAAAAGGGCACAAACAATGACATTGTACGTTTTCGCTCGATGTGAAGTACCCAGGAATTTTTCATTTATTGGGGCATTGTCTCAAGCCAGGGTTCCCAGGCTATTGGTTTTATTGAGGTGTTGCTCAAAAGCTTCCTATCATTCAAGCTGTCAAACTGTCTTCTTGTAGGATAAACACTACAGAAAGGTTTGTTATCTTCTTTGCTTCATCGCTAACGACAATATTTATCAGACCACTTACCTTCTTACCCCACAACATCCGTCCTTTTAAATGAATGATTTTTATAGAAATAGAAATAATATCTGTTACTGATGCCCATTTGGCTGTCGTCTGCTGATCCTGATGATTAAGAGAGAAGTTTGGGTCAGGTTCAGTGGTAAGATATCGACAATTGCAACCATCTGGAACACTGCATTTACGAAAGCACAAAATGTTCAAGTCCACTAAGATATTGCAAACCCAATGTACTGCTCTAGTATAAATATATCAAATACGGCAGCGCAACAAATCATTCTTCGAAATTTCGGGGGCAGGCAACGTATGATCATCCACGTATTAAGTGCAGCTTCCTCAAGACATTCTCTGGGGTCCTCCTTATACGCAAATCATTTTGCTGCACACGAATCGTCCTTATCAAGCTTCGTACAATTCAAAATTAAAACATCGTGTTATTACGTTTCCTTCCTTAGATAAATATACTTTTCTCTGTGGAAGGACAACCGACATAGCAGCTGGTATAGAACTCCGGATTCTCCCGATAATACAGGCGACAATGCGAAGACGTTTGTGGCGACTGGCCACTTCATGTGCCATGTTCTCTTTGGCGGATTTTAGTGATCTGCCCACAGGGAACCGTAACACCTTATGGGGAGGGTGTCTGCTGCTGTTGTACGTAATTCACAACTAGCATGCACGTACGTACAGGTACGTGCCGCAGTCAACGTTGCAAGGGAGCGGTGGCCAAACTTCATCGCTGTGCCGCGTGTGGGAACCGGCGTGAACCAAGGAGTGCCGGTATAAGACCCTATCTGATATGTTTAATCGCCGCTCGGCTGTCGTGCCACACTGTGCGTGTCGGTTTTCAAAGGCAGCGCTTGCGTAAAGGGGCCGCTCGTTGCAATGCCGTTCGCAGGCATCAGCGGTGACCAATTCTGCCACTGTTGAGCTGAACGAAGTTACAGGTGCTCGGAAACTTGCCTGGTAGCGCGCTGGAAAGGGCGGCATAAGATGTTGCGCCGGTTCGGTTTCCTATTGCATGTCTTGGCGATATAGTTTTTTTACTCTGACAAAAAATTACCTTGGGCAACATGGCAACATAGAAAGCACATTTACAGAAATTTTCGATGTTCGAAATAAAGAAATTCTTGCCTCTCACATAGTTTTTTTTTAAGTTCGGGTTTCTCCAAAGGGATTTCTGGCAGTCAGTCGAGGTCTGGTTTAAAGAAAGGTAATTAAGAATGCGCTTGCGAAGGAAATTCTGTAAAAAAGAACGCAGTAAAGAAAGGATACATAGGTTGTCTTTTATTATAGCGGGTCTGATAGGGAGCATATATTGTTGTCGCATTAACTATTTCGCTCCCGTTGACGGGTATAGTCGTCATGAGATTTTGTACCAAAATGACCGATGACGAGTATCGTCGTAATCGGTCATGACGACTATTCTCGTCATCGGGCATTTCGAAGCCCGTGATGGCGCTCTTTTGGAAATACATTGAGGCCTTGCGGTGAAGCCATCTCCATCAATCTTTGTACACCGATAAAGAGATAAAGGAACGTTATTTCATCGAAGTAATGGTGCCGTGCAAAGTCTTCCTAGGGCAATCTTCTTTTCACCGTTATATAAATAAAGGACCTTTATTTCATGGAAATAACCGAGGTGTGTTATTCATAACAAAGAGCTCTACTAATTGAAAGAAAACATTTTTGGTAAATTTGCCACATTTCTTTTCTCGTACGGAAATTGTTAAAACCGATTGTTATTTTTAACGATAACTTTCTATTAGTTTACAAAATGCTACAGCTCTTAATCCCTTTGGCGCTGTTATGTCGATGGTAATAAGAAAATATTAATTAGCTGATGCCTCGACACACGCATTTAGAAAAATACCATGCCCTTCCACTTTGTGTGGAAAGATGACCAGCTGAGCTGTGGTGGGCAATGTTAGAGTCGCCTTCGCAGCTCATTTTTATATAATTTATTTCCCAATAGTTCTCGTAAAACAAGAGTTCCGCCCTATTCTGTAACCAAATTCCCTCTGCAGTGGACATTAATTTTCAGCAAACAGAAATTCTTCGTGGTATTGAACTTTATTGTTCACTCAATAAGACCAAATTTGGAGCTGTTTTTTGTAATCATACTTCCCCGTAGGCCCCCGACCACGGCGTTCACTCGGCGCGGAGTCGGTTGCTCTAATACGAAGAAGTCACGGAGCATCACTGTCTCGCCCGCCGCCGATATCCCTCTTGACCACACATTCCTCACCAACGCTCTGGAGCGCCTATGGGGACCGCTACAGACAAACTCCCGCGTCAGTCGTTCCCTCCCCCATAAGATCCATCCCTCTCAGTTCCATACCACTTAACTGTGTTCCATACCCTGACTCCCTTGACATTCTCACTCACACCATGTGGACGTCCTCTAAGCCCACCCCCCAAATCGGCAGCATCGAAATGTGGGTGGACGCGCTGGGCCGCTCGCTACCTGTGGTTCAGCTACTTATCGTTGACCAAGCCGCCAGCACCGCCGCCAGGCTTCGGCCGGCGCCCACCTCGCGTTCCTAAGACAACTTTCTTGGAAAATAAAGTTATTTTTTATGGTCATGCTTCACGGTGTAAAAGGCAATGTGACAAAGCCAGCCTACAAAAACCACACTTACACCGATCTTTTGAAAGTCAGTTCACCTCTAAGCACAACTGCATTGTTATAAGACATATTCTTTTACGGGAAATATAAACCACCTTCTATACTATTTGAACGCCACAGGACCACTTTTTTGTTTTTAGGAATTTTTTTCCACGCCGGCATCCGGGTTTTCCGGGGCGGAAAAACCTGCGATACCACCACACCCGACTGTCGTCAAGCCCAGCCGTAAAACAGCTCCGCTGTTAAAAACACCCTTGCCTTGCTCAGTAGCAGCGCGAACGTTACTACAATGAGACCCATATTTCTGATGGTGCCTGAACAGAAATGGACAACGTCGCAAGTCGTGACGGTTCCAGATAACTTTGGTTTGGATGTTTACGTAAAGCCACCTGATAAAGCTGACCATTGCCTTCTCGTAACTAATGAGACCCGCTATAATAGAAACAAAAATTGTGTCTCTTCTTGACAGCGTTCTTTATTGCAGAATTTCCTCCGCAAGAGAATTTCTTTTTCCGCTTTCTTTAGACAACATCTGGACTGACTGCCAGCAGTATCTTGGGGAAAACGCAAAATTATAAGAAAGAACTACATTAGAATCAACATTTTTTTCTCAACAACAAAAAGTCGTGAAAAAAAATTTTGTCGGCGGCCTAAAATAAATTATATAGTAAGAACATGCTATGTAAAACCGCAGCGGCCTATAATTTTAGGCCGCCCTTTACAGCGCGCAACAAGGCCCGTTTCTGAGCCGGCGTAGCTTCGTCCAGCTCAACAGTGGCAGATTCGGTCCCAGATGATGGGTGCGAGTGGCAATGCAACCAGCGACCCTCCTCAGCCCAATGCTGCATTTCGAAAACCGTCCCGCCCAGTATGGCACGCCAGCACAGCGGCGACTAAACATATCAGAAAGGCTGGTGGGGGCACTGCGAACACACTCTTAGAGCGGTGCTTCTCATGTCCCCTCGGCGCCCACACGCGGCGCTGTGATGCAGTTCGGCCGCCGCTCCCGTGCTCGTTTACTTCTGCGCAGACATGTGCCATATTTAGGCAGATTGCCGCTAAGGAATTTATTTGTTTGTCTATCACAAAAAAATATCACCAACATTCACGTGAGGAATGGCTTATTGCCGTATTTGTAGCTCTATGTTTTGTGAAATGTGATGTTGAGCGAATGTACTAGCACTAATATGCGCTCTTTAAACGTAACTTCTCTACTCCACTTTCGGCGGTCACCTTGAGCGCTTCTGGTCTCTTGAGTACACCCCTAAATACATTTTTCCCAATTATTCAAGACACACCTTTCAAGTACACGCAGATCGTTTGATGGATCCAAGGCAATTCATTCTTGCAATGCGAGAAGGATGGCAGGTAAAAAGGAATGACATTTTTGTGTTGTAAAATAAACACTCAACATACCACTGCTGTGTTCTCGCAAACAAAGATTTCCCTGCTTTGAAATCTCAACCGGACTATGGGATAACACTTTTTAAGCCATGTTAAGCACTTGGAAGCAGTGAAATCCTTGTGCCGCACGCTGAAGGGTCTGAGCAAGTTCTACGTGGTCCGCAGTCACATCATCATTCACACCGTAGAAAACTGACGTAAGTAAACGTTCGGAATCAACAAGAACCAATCGAAAACCGCTTGACGAGTAATTGTTTTTGTGGAATAGACCTCTTGCGGAGTAGCTACGCTTTGGACAGTAATCTACGGAATGGGACAGTGAAATGAGGTGAAGATGTTGAAGTTGTGCGGCCTGGAACCCACTGAGGCCGTCGAGCGCCGTGGTTACAGCTGAAAGATATTCGTCGAAGCTCTCATAATGGCCGTCCGTTGTTTCTATTGGAAATTGGAAATGACCGTCTCCACCAAAGTTTTTGCGGCTGCTCTTGTAGGTGCAGTAAAGTTGAAATCGTGTTGCCGCCAGTCTCATTATGCAAGGCGCAAAGATGGGTCTCTTATTTATACGAGACAACAACGTGAGGATTGCTTCGTGAGTACAACTAAACAATTACTGTAGAAGAAAAGCGGATACATAGCGTCGGAAAAAATGCTCATAGCAACTCTTGTTACGTGACGGGGCAGTTATTGCCTTCTTTTGTCAGCGAACGACAGGCGTAAGCAATCACGTGTTCGAAGCCATAGTGAGGTTAAACAAGCATGGTCCCACTGAATACTTCGCTAGCGTTTGTATGAAGATCAGTAGGGGCCAACCGTTCAAAGTGACGTACGACTGAAGCCTATGTTAAGGGGAACTTCAGCCGGATAAAATATTTAGTACATTTTTGAGTCCAGTTTAAAGGGATGTCATTTTGAAGAGCGTGAGAGGATACACTACGTCAGGAAATCAAGGTACAAGGCGTCGAAAAGGTGAGCAGGTGCCAAGAAAATATCTTATATCGTGAAAATACTATCCTCCGAAGGAAGAACTCTACTCCCTGGCGTTATATCGCAGCGCGTTGCCGCCGGAGAGCATGTCTCGCGCGGCCTCGGAATAACACTCTCCTGCTCACACTTTCATCATACTTTCACCGTCTACTTTCCAGCTCGCCCTATCTTCGATGACCTCTGCGTTCTCCCGGTTACAAGAAGGCCGACGCTCAGGGACTACGCGAAATCACAGGAGCGGGTGCATAAGAGCTGCGCTTTAAATCATGACTTTACGTAGTCGCCGCAATGCCGCCGTGTCATCCACTCCTCTCGCCGACCGGTGACGGGCTGTTTCTCGTCTCCAAATTATGCACCCTCACCGCAGTCTCCTAGCGAGCAGGCATGTAGCCATCTTGCCAGGGCGCAGCATCCTTCCGCCGCCAACGAACCCCCTGCCCCAGTCCGCCTCCCCATTGTCGCGTCCTCTCCTGAATCTTCTTGTAATGGACAGCCTCTCTGCAGGCTACCCATTGCCCGATCACTCCACCAAGCAGACTAACCTTTTGCCCACTATCGTTTTTTGTTGGCATCGAGAGTCAGGGTAGTGCCGCTTTGCAACCATATCCACCCTGAAAGGGTGGCTCGTGACGGACTGTTACGCGTCCCTACAGGAAGTGTGTGCTGACAAGCTGGCAGGCAGACAATCAGTTTACTGGCCCGCTGGCTGCCTCTTAGAGGGCAGGCAACCCCCCAGAGCAGCAAATAGCATGCCCGGCCACCATCTCTTTTTCTAACTTGCAATGTCTACAGACGTACGCGCACAGGCACGAGTATTTTTGCATATTGAGACCAAAAATAGCGTTTTGAGAAAACTGGTTGTTGTGCTACAATTGCCATGTACCTGTAGTGCTACAATTTTCATGTACCTGTAGTTCCAAAAGTGCTTCAGATTTAACACGAGCGCCTTAGCAGTGCTAGAAGTCGAAAACTATCCGCCGTCGGCGTCATCCTCCACCTGCAAAGCATTGCAGGTGGCGCGCAGAGGGATTTTCTTCTCCCCACATTCCACCTGCTAATGGACGGGCTAGAAGGAAGGAAGGGCTGTAATGACTCACTGAATATAGGGAAACACCAACGATTGTAATGATACTTTGGAATGACACTTCAGGAACAGGTGACAGGGAATGGGTTCTGGTAAAGGCTAGTAGTGTAGTAGTCTAGTAGTCAAGTAATTCACAAGCCGAAGTTTAACACCCTGCATTTCCACAGAAATGCCAAGTTCGCGATGTAAGCCCTTTAATCGTTATAGCAGCCTAAACTGACATCACTCGTGAGGCAAAATTTGGAAGAAAATGTTTTTTATAAAGTTTAAAAATTAAAATTTCACAAAAATGATCTTACAGAATCAGAAATATGGGTTTATACACTCCTCCCAAATACCGAAGAATAAACGAAAAGCTTCGGCGAAAGAGTGTTGGAAACACCGATAAAGATAGCGTAAAGGGAACTACTATGCACTACGCCTGGCATCGTTAAAAAAACCTTATTAGCAGAATAAACGCACTTCAGCGCTATACTGATATATAACTTACATCTTTGGTGAGACAAAACAAAAAAAAACTAGAAAAACATAAAATATTCTAATGGTTTTCGCTACTCAAAGCCATATATGGCTGCAACGAACTCACAGTATACACAAGCGGCTAAAGAATGCTATGCATTAGCACCAAATTCTCCGAATTTCTGCTGATCTTTTTCTATCACTTTTATTGCTTCCTATACAGTCACTCACCGTTAATTTGTATTACCACGGTACCAAAGAGATTGTTTGAATTAAGTGAGCATCCCAATTATATCGAGTACGGTCATAACTTCTAAATAATGCTTTAGATATCACCAGACCATAATTTTGTAAAACTGTTCCTCACCAAAAGAGAGAAAAAAAGACAATTTCATGGTGCCTGGTTTTTCGGCAAGATGATGGCCACAGCGATGGGCCCTCTGCCTTCCAGTTGGTTGTGAAGCAGTGCCATGTACTTTTTGTGTGTGTGTGTGCCTCCCAGATGTACAGACGCCCCAAAGTAAACGTAGCGCTGCTTTTGGAAATAAGAATATTACTGTTTCATGCGGCTGCCAGCAAAATTAACATATGTGCGCCACCACAATCAATAAACGTTCTTCCCTAAACACAAGGCGGAGAAATCCCCTCAGAATCTTCCACCCATGCTCCATTTACATTTTGGGCACACGTGCACGTGTAAGCTCGTTCGTATCCCACTCCGATTACCACGTTTTTTACATGGGCTTTTCATGTTTGCTCCGAATCCGAATTAGCTGAAAGCGGCCGCGGAAGCATGCCCAGCTCTTTCTTCCGCTGAACTTGGCGTGGAGTCGCAATTACCCGAACTGCGGCAGAATCTGCAGAAATTAGTCAGTATTCAGCCGGAGAACAACGCAGAACTTAGACGGGATCAGACGGCGCGTCCGAATTACCCAAAATTGCGAAATAAGGGGGGGGGGGGGTGAGATGTCAAATATGATCCAACAGATTTTGGCGGTCCGACCTCCTGAATTTGCTTGAACATTTTTATGTTTTTGCTGGGTTATTGTTATGTTCAGATTAAGGAATATATTTCCTTGGAAAAATTTCGTCTTACCAGAAAAAAAAATCAGCTCCAATAACCGCTGTGAAGTTGCTTGGAAAGCAAAGCGTTAAACGACACCCAGAACAATTTCCCATGCGACGTCATTTGATTTCACACACGTGGAGGTACAAAGAGTGAAACGAATGATTCTGCGAGCCGTTACCGGGAATTGGCGGGGGCGTTGTTTGGGAAGGAGCGTCGGCCACAGCCGGGCTTGAGCGGCGGGCGCCGCCTCTGTAGCCCTACCCTGCGTCTTTAGAAAGAAATCGGAGAGGAGCGTCTTTTGAAGGCTGAGACAGCGGAACCGAGCAATTCTGATATGCTAGCTCGGTGCTACACCACCGCGCGGCACAAGCGCAGACTCCTAAGCAGTTCGGCATGTGACCTAAGTGATTCCAATTTATACCGATTCAAACTAGTCAGTTTAGTAACTTTGATAATCACGTGAAGGCTGCGGAAACGTTTACAATCGCTATTATTCAGAAGAAGTTGCTTCTTGTGCAATTTGTAATACCTGTTAAAACACAATCCAATTGGTATTCCCCAATTTAGAAAGCGGAATCCCATTCTTTGCAAGCAGTAAGAAGAAGGTAACGTTTCCCTGGAGGCAGGATGTCTGTATGGGATCTCTACGTTTTGTTTTGCCGTTCTGAAACCCAATCCTTAAGGTATCTTTGCCGTACGACCAAATAAATCCGCCGGGTGCGGGTAGCCCAGGAGGCGCTGTCGAACAAATTAATCTGGCCGTCCGAAGGAAGCGCTGCTGCGCCAAAACAGGCCCACAAGAACTGCAACTAAAGTAGACGACAAAGCCGTCCCGGCGACGCCCCCGCCGGTGTGAGCACGCACCTGCGCGTTGGGAACGCTCCGCGTGGGGAACGCTGCGCATGGGGAAAGTGGGGAACGCTGAATAAAATAGCGCCCATATTCTGCGCCACCTAAACTGGGCTCCGTGAGTGAATAGCGCCCTCCCCCTCCCAGCCGTGTTCGGGGTTTCTTTTCCGGCACGCCTCGAAGGAACCGCTGGCTGGTAGAGGTAGAAAGCTTTATTTAAAAATTTGGAACGCGACCAGGTGGACCCCGGCGGCTATTTTCCCGTGCGCCTAGGACATATTTTGTGACGTCAATCTACGACAATATTTATAAAAGGGGATTCGTAACTTTTGTGCTCAATTTATGCCTGGTGCACACTTCTCCGAAAAAGTTTTGTTGCTGAGAAAAATACAAATTTTTTGGACTAAAATGTCAACTTCGTCGAAGAGCCCACGTTTGTTGAAGTTTGAGCCTAAAATGTACAAAGAGTGCTTGAGTCTTACGCTACAAATTTTACTGGATTTTGCTGCTCACCTTTGTAAAAAAACACAATGAATATCGCAATTGTATAACACTCAGATAAGATGCAGCAGGTGCGCAAGTTTCAAGAAAAGTTTTAGAAAATAAAGTTCACACGCTAATACAAAAAAAAAACAATCTTCCTTTTTATAGGCTATTTTGTCTTTCCGGGCTGATTCATGTTCGCAGCACGCTAGATACGTGCACACCGCTATCCTCAATGCTAGGTTTATATCAAATATATCCAAATTCTAAGGACGCTTATATCGATGTTTTCGGTCTGAGAACCCCGCGAGGAGCACGGCTTTCAAGGATCCATGCTCTAGCTGTAAACATCTTACTACAGATTTAAGGCTACGTTTTTGTATTTTTAATGAAACTAAAACCAATGGTCAAGAAATTGGGAAAGTCTCACGAAAAATGAGATTGTCTTCAAATCTGTGGCAGCAGCTAAGAGTTTTGTCGTCTTCTGCCTAATCTGCCTAATCTGTGCAGAAGACTGGGCGGAGATTGGTTTATTATGGTTCAAAGGTGGACATTAAACAAGGAATTCCAGTGTTGATTTTCTGTTCTATTCGTGGAGGGATCATTTGCCTTTCATAGAAAACATAGTTTATACAAATCTGACGGAAATCGCTATCACTAGAGATCGTCGTCAAGGGCCGGGTGAATATGGCTCTTCCCTCGCGCTGTACGCGCTCCAGGAACCAAATAATGACATGCTTTTTTTAAGTGGCAGAACTTTTACGGTCCCACCTTTTTGCAGAATTTCAAAAACATAGATGATGTTTTTTTTTCATTTTAGCGTCTGAACTATGTTCTTTTCAAACTATGTTCCTGCCAGTAGCATCTTGATCGTATAGTATACAATTATAATATTCCGTGTGTTTGTTTAAAAACGTAAGGCACATACGTTAGTGAAATTTGAATGTTGTGACCGAACCACTTTTTGTAATACAGGCTCGAAGTTAGACAAAAATCATCCACTTGTAAGTCTAACGACGACGCTGATTGAACGGGAAGCTTTCTCGTGATGGATTCCTTGATTGGCCAATGCCACACTGCGAGTATCTGCTACTCTGGAGGTACGCTGCACTTTTCCAGAACACCTGAACAACTATCGCGTGTGCACTGCGTAAGACTAACGTTTGGGTTTGGGCTGTACGGCGCGAATAGTTACCTGCTGCTTGGCTTTCGCTTCGACCATGTTGAAAGGCAGCAATCCCTTACACGCCTGCTTCATAACGCGAGGGACATAGATTCTATTACGGCCACTTTACCCGCGATGATTGATCACCATCGTTATAAAAAGTTGGCGTTTCTGCACGGCGTATTGACGTACAAAGGCCTCAGTGGGGACACTAAAGCTTTCCTGCAAAATTGGCCGTGGAGCAGAATTTTAGACTTTATTTCGTAAAATGTATATTCTTTTCAGCGACTTCTTTGCGGAAGCTTACACCACGCTGTGATGCGGCATAAATATACGAATTACCCCTCATTTTCTCAATATTTTCGTAAATAGACGTCGCTAAACTTGACTGAGGCGCCCGGAAGGTAGCGATGGGGTCTTCCTTATCAAGTTTCAATCTTTTCACTGCCAGAGAATATTTTTCCCAGGGAACATATTCGTGGGTCTGAGCATTGGAATAATCTAGGTATGATGTAAATTTCAAGCACATTGAAGGCGTCGACCACGCACCTTCTATTCTTTCTTATGTGAAATCACCCGGTGGCAAAATTAACAGGGTTTTACTTTATACTTGTTTTGAAAACCCTTAAATAAATATAAAAACGCAATTGGCAAGTTTTTATTGACTTTAATGCGACATCTCAATCTACGCAAGAAGCAACACCACAGCGCAGTACGTGCACGAAGAAAAATTATTTGTAGAATTTATGAGGTGGTCATATTTTGTGCGGAACAAAATTTTCCCGATTGGCGACAGGGGTAGTGCCGTGAAATTTCTAACTGCCAGGACACCAAAAATATCGAGGTCTGCGCCACCCACCAATCCACCTTCACCGGCGCGCTAATTTGTCCAACCGTAATTATGGAATACATTAATCCCACCAACTCACATTAGCTCACCCAATCATGTGGTGCCATGTGCCCTTTAATTTTAATGTTTAGCAAATTCCATATGATATAAAATGCGTAGCAAGTACTTTAAAAGCGGAGTTCAGAAGACACAAGAGTTTTTTTATATTGTCATATTCTCTTAAAGCAGTTAAAAAGTGACACCAACTCCCCGTACAAGAAGTCCCTGCGATGTAGATGACTGCGAGTGTTTGCGTCTCCCTGCTGTTTGTATATAACTGCCTTTTCGAAGAAGTATAAGTCAAAGCTATGAATTTATTGTTGATAATGTACCTGAGAGCCGTCGCAAGGGGGCACGGGTGCATTAAATATACAAACGCATCGAAAACTTTACACAATATTAACACCATCTACCTAGGAACCATGAAAAAAAAGCTAATATATGTCGCCTCGAAATATTGTCGCGAACCATGCATTTCATTTGTTTGCTTATGTTTTCTTTTTCTCCCCGGCCGCGCCCCGCTGTGTCATCTATGTAGCAAGTGAAGCGCGCGTTCCATTCTTTTTTTATGCCACACGGGTTATCTCATTCTGATACGCCGAGCGTTTCGCCCTAACGTTTCTAGCCTAGAATAATATTCTTTGATCTACAATGTTCTGGGTGTAAATCGATGGTTCGAGAAACGTTCGAGCCGAAAGATAAAAGCCTGCTGAGCTGTAGCCGCGTTTTTCGTCTCGACGAGGCTCGCTTGCTCACGTCATTTTCATGGCTGCTTCTTCGCCGCCTGTGTGTTCTTTGAGTTGTTAGGGGAGCACAAGTTCACTCGAATAAACTTGTTTTCCTTGAAGACAACTGCCTCGTCTTTGACTTCGTGAGATCTTGTGGAGGTTCGGGGTACATCTACCCAAAACCCCCTGGAAGTCGCCAAGCAAGCCCCACTCGTACCAGCCGCCGACAGCAAGGCCTCGCACCAGGGCTCGGTCTACTACCGGAGAAAATGACGAAGGAAGACGTCGCGATCAGCACCATGGTCAACCAAGGCAATCTTCCCGTCGTTCTGCAGCAACCTCGGGAGCCCCTATCACTCCGACGATCTCCTGGTTAAGTCCCGGAAAAGTAGCTAGGGAAGCTGGACTGCCTCCGAAGTTTCAACCGATTCGATGATGAAGAAACCCTGAGGGAAGTGGTTTTCTACCTCGGAGACGCCGCTCAAGTCTGGTTTGAAAATCACGAGACCTCGTTAAGATCATGGAGCATGCTCAAAACCGAATTTTTGAAAATGTTCACTACCGTCGTGCGAAAAGAAGAAGCTGTTATGTTGTTGCAGACACGAATCCAACACCCCAACTAAGGGGTTGTAGGGTTCGTTGAGGAGATGAAGGGTCTGTTCCGGCGAACTGACCCCGCAATGACAGAAGAGAAGATGGTGCGCTTTATGGAGCGGAGAGTTAAACAAAAGCTCTTCGCTGTACTGCTTCGCAAGCCCCCAAAAACCGACGCTGAGTTCGGGGCGTTCGAGGCAGTACGATAAACCACTCAACGCGTTTTTTGCGAACCCCGTCAACGCCCCTCGATTCGCGACGGAAGACGTATGGGAAACGATCCGCACAGTCATTCGTGAAGAACTCAGGAAACGTTTTCCAACCACGTCGCAACCCCAAGTCGCCTCTCTGGCTGACATAATACGAGAAATCCAACACGCACTGGGGCCTTCTACGCCATCGAAAGCACCCTACGAACCACAAGCTATGACCTACTCCGCGGCTGCTCGTCAACCCCGCCATGCTCCAACCCGTTGTCTAGAAGCGTCGCCGTACTACCGTCCACTGTCGCCCGTATGACCCCCTGGAGCCCAAAAACAGACGCTGAGAAAAATGTCGTATGGCGAACACTCGATAATCGTCCCCTGTGCTACCACTGCGGAGAGGCCGACCACATCGATCGTCGCGGCTCATACAAGAAACACGGACTGCGTGGTTTTTCCGCCAATGCACCTCCCCATCTCCCTGGCCAACGACCACGTGATATCGACGAGTATCCACCTCAAACCAGCCATGGCCAAGCCCATTTCAACTGTTCGTCGTCGCCTTCCCGTACCAGTCGCCTAACCGCGGTAGCAATGCTTACTTCGCACGTGGAAGGTCCCCAGCCCACGCACGGCAAATGAAAAGCAGCAACTACGGGAGGTAAAGTTGCACGTCGGCGGAAAAATAAAACCCTCCAACGACGCAGCGACTCGCTGAAGACCATGATTCACGACATGCCCCGATCCCGACGACCCTACCAAACTCTGACGTAACTCCCGAACATGAAGACAGAAAAACGGCGCGACACGTACCCGACATGACCGAACCTGCCGATGAGAATTCTACAAAGACGACGACGCTCAGTGCACGACCGTCAACACGCATAAGCCGAGATTCGACGCCACGACACACCCTGAACGCGAAAGCGGCGTCCGCCGTTGAGCTGTCCATCGACGGCTTTGATGTAGTCACCCCCACTGATACGGGAGCCGACTATTCAGTCATCAGCGGACCGTTTGCGTCTAGGCTGAAGACAGTTCTGACCAGATGGGATGGTCCGCACATACGCACAGCAGGAGGCCACCTCATGGCGTCAAGTGCAATCTGCATATCGCACGACACCCTAAACGGCACAACGTACCCTGCGGTGTTCCTCGTTTTGACTAACTGCTCCGGCGACAAAAATCTTGGAATGGACTTTTTGACAGACAACAGTGCAAAATTGATCTAAAGACAAAGGCTATAACTTTTTCCTCCGATCACTCTGTGGGGCCAGAACCGAACCCCGAACACCGCGCTGCTGTAAAGATCGCAGATGATCATGTCTCCCTGCCATCCCGCGCAAGCTTGATTATCACCGTCAATTGTGAAGATGCTGTTCCTGATGCCGACGTTATCGCAGAGACTGACCAAAGGTTTCTCCTCGACCGCGGTGTCTCCGTCGCAAAAGCCATTGCGCGCTTTAAACAACACCAATCCCAAGTTTTGCTCAATAATTTCAGCGAGGAATACCTGCATTTAAAGAGGGGCGCTGTAATTGCGTTCCTCGAAGAAACGCAAGAAGCAAGTGACGTGATCGCGGTTGCCGACTTTGAACGCGCACCCGAAGATACCTTCAAGCTTCCGAATACCTTCGACGTGAATCCGGCGTTACCGCAAGAAGAACGGAAGTAATTATTGAATTTGCTGCGTCGCTACATTGAGTGTTTTTCGTTGAACTGAAATTACGCCACGCACCGTTAACAAAGCATCGAATTATAACCAAAAATGGAGCCCGACCTACCCGACAGTCACCGTACCGCGTGTCTTCACACAAAAGGGAAGCCATCGGGATACCAGACGACGACATTCTTAGCCACGGCTTTATAGAGTCATCAAATATACTCTGAGATGCGCCGGTCGTACTCGTGAAGAAACAATACGGCCCATTAGGTTCTGCTTTGAGTATCGGCGACTGAACACAATCACCAAAAAGGACGTGTACACCTTGCCACGGATCACCGACCCCGTCGAACACCTCTGCCACGCGAAGTACTTCTCATTAATGCATCTGAAGACCGGCTACCAGCGGCTTGAATTGGACGAGAGAGACCGAGAGAAGACTGCATTTATAACCACGGATGGCTTACAGAAGTTCACGGTGATGCTGTTTGGAATGTGCACGGCGCCAGCAACGTTTCAAAGAGTCATGGACACGGTGCTAGCTGGCCTGAAGTGGCACACCTGCCTCGTATACCTGGACGACGTTGGGGTATTCGCCCGGACATTCGCCGAACACCTTGCAAGGTTGGAGTCTGTACTCGAGGCCATTCCTACGTCGGGGTTAACGCTGAAGCCTGAAAACTGTCGTTTCGCGTACCAGGAACTCAGGGTTTTGGGCCACGTCGTCAACGCCGCAGGCATCATGTCTGACCCGGCAAAATCTTCAGCCATATCGACTTCTCATAACCTAGTTCGGATTCTAGGCATACTACTGGCGCATCGTCGCAAACGTCGCACGAATTTCAGAGACACTCACGCGCTTACGAATGATAGTACATGGAAAGTGAGCGAACCAGAATTCGCATAAGATATGTCGTTGCCCTCCTGCCTCTCCCCTACATGAAGTCGGGTGCTTTGAGCAAACAGCGAGTTCAAGGGAGCAGGCAACGCAGCGCTTGGCCATTGCGTCTGCAGTGGGCACTGGTTTCCCTCTTTGAGAGCAGATGACGCTGTTGTGTCCTTTATTACGGTGTTCTCCATGGCGATTGTCTATAGCAGACCGGCGCAGCCGGTTCTTCAGCTCCTTCTATTTTTCATACGAAATCCACTACAATAGCTCCCCTACCGGCGATGACGATGACTACAGGTGACTACAGCCCTGTTGATCATGAGGTTTAACTTTGACAGCTTGAGCATGTACCTGTTCATTACCTTTGCTTCTTCTATTGCCGACCATTCAAAATAATGTTTTCTGAGGACACAGTACTGGAGGATTTGTTTTTACGGCCGAAATATTCCGAATGCGTTCATCACGCTTTGTGTGCGCGCGGGGTTAGCGTACTGGGTGCAAATCGTAATTCGTGATAACGAATGTACAACTTCAAGGATTTTTCAGCTTGGAACCTACGTAGCAAGGCTCTGCACACCTCCTTCGGGTATTCGGTCTCCGTGGTAGTGTATCCACCCCTTCGCCTTTGATTGTATCAGGGCATTGATCTCTTGAATACAGAGGGCAGTTACCATTCCTTTTGCGCTTGGGTATAATAACAAAGCCTCATGGCTTGTTTAGTATGTTGGTCGAGGAAATTTGCTTTTTCTTGTTCGTGTTGCCACCAGGCCGCTGTTCGTTACCAAGGTGTCGCCTTGCCTATTACTATCTGTCTAGCCGCGATCCCTAAATACTTAGAAATGGCAGCCAAACAGAAATGTTCACTACATCGAATTCTGCCCCCTATTCTGCTGATGGCAGGGTGCCCATGTTGAGTGACAGGTTGAGGAAAGTTGTGAATTTTTAGCGCTGACTACTACCTATCTTGCAGTCTTAAATTAGGTATTTGGGCTTTGCATTTTTTCAAATTAGGCATAGCATTCGCATTTCCTACACCAATCTAAGACCTAGAAAACACTTCTGAGGAGTCTCAAGTTGAAGACAATAGAATTAGAAGTTTTGCTGCTACTGTCAACTATGAGTGACAAGCCAAAATCGAGTTGTGTACGGTACGTAAAGGAGATGTATTTTCAAACTGACATGAATGCCTTCTGCTCCCTTTGTAAACAATTCTTTCTGGACTCCTTATTTTAAAAGATTTAGGTGGAATCTTGACAACTTTGCTCAGAGGCTAACACCCCCCCGGTGTGGTTAGGGTGCGAAGATTTTAGTCAATTTTATGCAGGCAGTCAGAACCAATAATGCACACGGCAGTGAAACAAGAACACACAAAGATACCGGTTTGACCTCAGAAACGGCATGGGGGCCGCCTTTTCGGCAAGGAATGCGCACTTCATGGTGAGTTCGGAGGAGCAAGAATATCGGATGCAAGCTGCAATCATAGAAATATAAAATCCGTCACGAAATACAGTAAATTGCTGCGCAATTATGGCAGTAGTGAGAGCTTCCATTGCGTTTAACACTTAATAGAAACAGCTTGATACATTGCGGAACGAGCTCTCTATGGTGACCTCTATGGTCATCTCGAAGCGCAAGGGTGCATGCTAGTTGGAAATCAATTAATATATTTTTCGTTAATTCAATTTTACAGCGAAGCTTTGTATGGCTACGTTCCTAGAAACTTGCGGGTGTTGCTACAACGACATATACAAGGAATTTTATTCTCGAGCCCTTGTATAAAATGCTCTATTCCTGTCAATCTATTTCTGTCAAGCTTATGCAGACCTAGGCCGCTATGACGACAGTATAATCACGTCAACTGTGATACAATTTCTTCATTTCGTAGATCACAGTGTAGTTGTTCTTTTTTAAGAATTCCTGTCTTCGGAAGAGCAGCCGTTGCTGGTCTTCCATGTTCACAGCAGTGGGTTGGCTCTAGATATTTTTAAATCATATATTTCATACAACCAATTTTTTTTGTTAGAAGCTGAGCTAACACCGCAATGCTAACACCGCAGCCGCCTTCACGATACCTTGTAGCCAATGTTAGGACTGTAATGAAGTGTCCCGCTTTAGACAAATATAACCTCCTGTAGCTGACTATTGCGCAAGAAACATGACGTGTTGGTTGTGATCTAACTGAATCAGATGAAGTTCATCAGCAAATTGCTTGCCATAATCCGCAGTACTACAAATAGTGCTGATCGTTTTGCTTCGAATTGTTCACTGTCATCTGCGTGGCTCTAATAGATGTCATACATCTTCTCCCCTTCATCTTTTTTTTTTGTTTTTTCCACGGGAGTGAAGGCCAAATGGACGTAAAGGGCGGATGGTGTTTACGATGCCTTCCCGAATACGCGCCAGCGCTTGTTCTATAAAAAAACCCTCGGCACGTATGATTTATCAGGCTTCAACCTTTATCTGTGGGGAGAGTCCTGTTGTTTGGACGGCACTACCGGGATACTTCCACTAAAATACGCGAATTCCGTACACACCGCCCTAACATTGTCACCATTCTATGTCCCTCATCCCTGATCATAAACCTACTGTGGTCCAGACCTTGTCCTATAGATGGCGAATCGGCACTCAACATATTTCATTTACTCCATACGTTATTTACGAGTGGATGGATGAAAATACATGTTCAAAACATCGTTATTATTTATTAAATAATTTAATTATTCATTACCTAATTATTTCGCTGGCTCTGCACCGCTTTGCATATTCCGTAAACATGTCAAGCGCCAGAAGCGCCGCCAGTAACGCTTAAAAAAAGGGATACCGAATTCTGAACAGCTATACCGGCTTTAATTTACCAACATCACAAAGACAGCCTTTCGTATCTCTACCGAAGTGGAGCGCGTTAGCACGCGCTAGAACTCGCGGCAACCGGCTTCGCGAACTCGGTGTCTGCAGTGCGAACTAGGCGTCTGTGCCCCGCACTTCAGGCGCGAGCGTCCGTGAACTTACGAGAACAACAGCAGGCGAGAGGTGACGCTACGAACAGTGATCAGAGTGTTCTGAGGGTTGAGCTGACCGAGGCCCAGCGCTCTTCACGAGGCGCACGCTCATGTGCTGTCGGTATTTTTTGGACACTTTTGCGAGCTCCTCACGCGGCCCAAGCCCACTGGTGATCCTTTACGCTATGTGTTGGGCGCTGACCTCACGGCTGACCTCACAGTAGCCTAGGCTAACGAAGCGAGCACGCCTTTGCATAGCTGTGCCAGGTGTTGCTATGCAACGCGACGCGACGTCTTCGTTTAGCGAACGTTTTTTGGCGCGAAGATGAATAACACTCGGTTTCCATAGCTCTGCGGTTAAAAATAACTTGTTGAATATTGGAGGCGTACCACTCACTTCTCTGTAAATGTGTTCGAAAGACTTCTGCCACCACTGCATGTAAATGGTGATTTTGTTCCGTTCACCCCCCTCCCCGCCAGCGCAGACCTCATGCTGTTCCTCTCCATTTTGAACCTCCAAGATAAACACGGAAGAGTTTTGCTTCAGCCAATTCAAATTTTCCGCGTTCCACTTCTGGTGACTCATGTTGGAACCTATTGTTACTGTTGAACTTGCAACACTGCTACGATGTCAAGACTCACAAGAGCTCTTTATGTAATTTTGGGTCAAAATATGGTTTCAACGCAACATTTTTATTCGCTATCGCAAATTTAAAGCAGCCATTTATTTTGAAATAAAAGAAAACTGCGAGTACTAGGGGTCAGTTGAAGGTTTGCCTCCAATATGCATGATGCTTTTGTTTTCTCGATAATGTTTACAGGTATAAAGTATGTTTCCGGATTTTGTTGTTCGTGAATGTGTTCACAGTATATACTTCTTCTTGAAGCTTTATTTTACAGTTAGTTCTGATGCCTGATTTAAAAGACAGAAAAAGCAGGGTGGACTTGCTAATTGGCATTTTTTGCATATATATTTCATTCCTTTTGTGTACACCTATATATGTGATTGCATTGTTTTACGCGGGCCTTCCACGTACTGCAGGTACTTAACGGGATAGGACGGACTATTCTGAGTGTACGCATGAATGTATTTTGTATTGCGATTGTAGTGTAAGGTTTTGTATGTATTGTACCATAAACAATTTCTGAAAGAGATACAGAGTCACAGACAGACACTAAGGCATAAAGACGAAATTTTTTCTGGTATGCCAAGAAAGACTATCGTCTTTAAAATGGCGCATGTAAGTCGCAGCTCAGGGGAAATAAAAGATAGAAGAACGAGAACAGAGCTCGCGCGTTTGCGCCGTTACAAGAAGAAAAAGGAACGAAAAGTACAAATGGATGAGCGTTGTCCTAACAGATTGCACGAAAGCAGTGCGAAGGCAGGAAAATTGAATTGAATTGGAGAAACCTTCCATCATCACGACCGGAGCGGGGGGTGTGGTAGCAACGATATCAAACTGAGCATGAGGTGTTGTAGCAAAGAGCGGGGCAGGGACGGGGAGACTACGGACTACGAACGACCTTTGCAGGGAAGTAGTAGTGTTCACGACCACCATAATTATCATCATCATCATCACCATCATCACCAGCCTATCTACGCCCACTGCAGGGCAAAGACATCTCCCATTATTCTCCAATTACCCCGGTCCTGTGCCTACTGTGACCAATTTATCCCCGCAAACTTCTTGATCACATCTGCCCATCTATCTTTCTGCCTCCCTCTGCAACGCTTGCCTTCTCTAGGGATCCAATCTGTTGCCCTTAATAACTAATGGTTATCTTGCCTTCGCATTAAATTCCCTGCCCACGTCCACTTCTTCTTCTATATTTCTACTCAGATGTCCTTACCACACGTTTGTTCCCTGACCCATTCCGCTCTGTTCTTGTCCCTGAATGTGACACCTATCATTTTCCGCTCCATTGCCCGCAGAGTAGTTCTCAATTTAAGTATAACCCTCTTAGTGAGCCTCCAAGTTTCTGCCCCGTAGGTCAGTACCGGTAAGATGCAGCTGTCATACACTTTCTACTGCAGGTACAATGGTAGGCTGCTGTTCATTTCTGAGAATGTCTGCCGCGTGCACTCCACCCCATTCTGATCCTTTTCATTATCTCTGCCACATGGTTGGGTTCCGGGATTACAACTTGGCCTAAGTATATATATTCGCTTACCACCTTTACTAACCTGTCCCCTATTCCAAACTGCTGTGCTGTCCCGAGGTTATTGATGATTATTTTGGCTTTCTGCATATTAATTTTGAGGCCCACGGTTCTATTCTGTTCGTCCAGTGCGGACAGCATGCTTCGCAATTCATTCCGATTCAAAAAATACCGTGCGACTTGGACAACGACGGTAAAGAAGGACGACGGGACAAGCGAGTACTTGCAACTAACATTTATTGAGGTATCGTCTGATATTTATACATGAATCATGAGGAGCATGCGCACGCGCACTTCGGTACACTACAAGGAACGCGCCAACATGGAACGGGGAAGGGTCTTGCATTTACACACGAGGTTCCCAGTGATGATACCCTGCAGTTTTTAGATATTATTTTAAGTTTTCGTCGGACCATGTTTGTTGGGTCTATCGCCCACGTGCCCGTAAACAGCTTCCGCCATTTTCATCATCTCATTCAAAGACTGTTAAAAGGGCAAAGGCGTCTCTGGTTTTAGAATACGGCACTGAAGACGTCCTGTGCACATGCTGTTCAAGAGAGCTTTGACTGTCAACTGAAGAGACTTCTGTTGCTGGGTTACCCGAGCTATGTCTTGGTGCGTGTTTCCGAAGTGTTGCTGCGGAAACCCAAAGGCCGAGAAGCTGCGAAGCGGCGAGAACAACCTAAGGCGAATTATGTTGTTCTACCCTATATACATAGAGTTACCCACAACCTGAAGAAAGTGGCAGAACAGTACCAAGTGCCGGTGGTGTTTTCTGCTCCACAAAAACTTGGCCGCCAGTGTCCGCAAATTTCCGGCAACCCCAAACCGAAGTGCGAAAAGAAGCAAGCAAAGCGCTTTGTGCCTAGTGACGTCAGGGTAGTCTACGAGATACCGCTTTCATGCGAGGAGGCCTACATTGGCCAGACAGGCAGATGTGTGAATGACCGAGCACGCGAGCATAGTTCTTCTCTTAACAATGGTACGCGCATTGCCAAGATTGCAGGCCTGTCAGTCCTTTGAAAAAATGCAGAGCTTTCTTCTAGCAGATTAGAATTCTCGGCAGGAGTGATTATGCAGTGGCGAGGGAGCTCTTGGAAGCGTTTTATATTAAGCAGAAAGGGGACAAGTGCGTCAGCCATACTTCTGTATTTTTGCGTGCCACCGAGTTTGAATTTTTGAAAACATCAATTTGATCATGTTATCTGGTTGATGCGTTTCATGTAGTGGACCGAAGTGCGCGTGCTCATGTTCCTGATGATTCATGTATAAATATGAGACGATGCCTCAATAAATGTTAGTTGCAAGTGAGCGCTTGTCCCGTCGTCCTTCTTTACTGTCGTTGTCCCAGTCGCGCTTTATTTTTTGAATCATGATGCACCAACTTGCCCAACAGATTTGCAATTCATCCCCCGAGTTACTTAGCAAGGCAACATCATCAGCAAATCTGAGGTTACTGAGGTATTCTCCACAAACCCGTACTCTCACTTGTTCCCAATCCAACATTCTGAATACTTCTTGTAAACATGCTGTAAATAACATTGGATAGGTTGTGTCTCCTTCTCTGACACCCTTCCTCATAGTTATTTTACTGCTCTCCTTATGGGGGATGATGGTAGATGTGGACCAATTGTAGATATCCTCTGGTATTCTTATATAATGCTAATCTACCCCCTGATTCCGCAATGCCTGAATGACTGCTAGGGTTTCGACCGAGTCACAGGCTTGTTCATATTCTGTGAATGCTATATGTAGGGGTTCAGTATACTCAGCGCACTTCTCTATCACCTAATAGATCATGTGAATGTGCTCAATTCTTAATTAACCTTTACGGAACCCTGCTTGTTCTTTAGGTTGACTGAAATCTAAGGTTGCAGACATTCTGTTCGCAATTACCTTGCTAAGTATCTTGTAGACGACTGACAGTAAGCTGATCGGCCAGTAATTTTTCAAGTCCTTCATGTCGCCTTTCTTATGGATTAGGATGATGTTCACGTTCTTCGAAGATTTCGGTACACTTTCGGTCCTTAGGCATTGCGTATACAGGTTTTCCAGTTTTTTAAGTACAATTTCTTCGCCATCCCTCAAGAGGTCTGGTGGTATCTGATTCTCCCCAGGGGCTTTGCTCCCTTTCATTTCTCTTAAATCCATCCTTACTTCTTCGGTCGTTACTGGTGTGATGTCTATCTTCTATGAACTACTTTCTCGTTCGGCATTATCCTGGATGTCCCTACTACTGTACAGATCCCTATAGAACTCCTCGGCCACAGTGACTATTTTATACCTATTTGTGATGACATTGCCTTGCTTACCTTAAACTGCATACATCTGATTTTCCCTAGCGAAGACGCCTCTTCATTGCTTTCAGGCTACATCCGTTCTTTACAGCGTAATCGATCCTCTCCATATTATACTTCCATATATCAGCTGTCTTACGCGTATTGATTAAATTCGAAAGATCCGCTAGTTCTATTCTGTCAGCTGGGGTGGAGATTGTCATGGTTTGCGGTTTCCTATTCAGATCGTTCGTGTCCTGGGAACGTTTACCAGTATCCTGTCTAGCCATCGTGTAAGGTGGTCGCTGGCTTCCTGTGTCGTGAGCGTGGCTTCCTCGGTAAGAGCTGAATATCGGTTCTGCAGCGGGATCCTGAATTCTGAGTAGTATTAGCAGCACCTTTATTGGTAATTAGTGCCAAGGTTCGTTTGAGGAATGAGAAAGGAGGGTACGGGCCGGGATTGCAGCGTCTTTTAAAGGGACGTGGCAGCTTTGCGGGGACCACAGCCGACCCAGCTACACTGAACGTGGAAGGCAACTTCTGATGGAAAAAAGCCCGATAATGTGCACTGCAGGTTTCTGCGTAGTGTAATAGTCTTCTGGAGTACTTGTGGGGGCGTAAAAATGCAGTGAACTCTCATCGATTGGGCGAGCAGAAGGAGAAATCACAAAGGAGATGTCTGAGGTTGGCATATCCTAATGTATTGCAGAATGCCCATTTAAAAGTGTGCTGCCTGCGCCGTTTGCTAGGAATTTTTTGAAACGTACTTCGGCGACTCGTGGCACGGGACAGATGCCGGTTAAGCATCTTTGAATTGTGGCTGCAATGTAGCGGATGTTCTTGTCGCGTTTATGTCGAAATATCTGCAGGGACGGAGGTACAGTGTCGAAGACGGCATACTAGGAACCAGCGGAGGTGTGATTATCCTGTGCCGCAGAACGGGCCGCATAATCAATCAATCAATCAATCAATCAATCAATCAATCAATCAATCAATCAATCAATCAATCAATCAATCAATCAATCAATCAATCAATCAATCAATCAATCAATCAATCAATCAATCAATCAATCAATCAGTCAATCAATCAATCAATCAATCAATCATTTATTTAACGTGCCCAGGAACAACTGAGAGGTCTTAATACTGGCGCACAAAAAAAAGAAAAAAACTAAGAATAACACAATAGAACAACATGACTGTTCAGAAGAAAACTATCAGAGACACAATGCGCACAGAAATATTACGATGACAGGACAAAAATACATTAACACAATATGAGAAATAGCTAATGATGATGACGAAAAGTCAGATAATATACATACATACAACAATGCGCCAGATAAACTAAAAGAGAAGGATAGCACAAATTGCACATGTGATGTTATCTTATAACGGCAGAAACCTTGGAGGAAAACGATAACTGTGACCCATCAAAAACATCCAGGTCAAGAAAATAAAAAGTATAAAGACTGTATCCTGTTGAGGGTTGAGTGCTGAGAGAGGCGGGTAGTTACAAGAAACGGCCTGCTCTCTCTTGTTTGCTTCCGCGGAATCCGAGAATTAATTCTATTAAGCAGTATAGGACAGGATATAGTACCGTGAACGAGCTTTAAAGAAAGAAGAGATCGGCGCCATTTCGCCGGCAGCGAAATGAAGGCAGTGACAATAGTTCAGCGGTGTTAGAACACGAGCCAGAGTCATTTTTAGCGAAGCGATGGTTGTAAACGCTTATAAATTTTTTCTGGACACGCTCAACTACGTTACTTAAGGAATTAGAGATGCCATTCCAGATCAGAGATGCATACTCAAGTTGAGGAAGACATATTGCGGTGTACAATTTGCAGAGTGGCATAGGAGAATTCAATTCTCTCGATATTCTACAAACACAGCCGAGAGAACGAAGACCCCGCATAGCAACCCGCCTAGTATGAGCTGCAAAATACCAGGTGCTATCAATAAGAACGCCGAGATCATTGATGTCACAAACCCTACACAAAGACACAGAATTGACAGAGTATAAAAAAGATACGCTAGATGATTTGCGAGTGAAACTCATGTCTTTTGTCTTTGAAATATTGAGAGAAAGGTTTTTTTCTGAAAAAGAACACAAATATGACTGCAACAAGCGACAGTCGTTAAATGAATGAATTTCCCTAAATATCTTTATATCATCTGCATACAAAAGGAAAGAAGAATTGCGAATGGCAGAAGAAACGCCGTTCACATACATTAAAAAGAAGAGTGGGTCTAATACCGAACCCTGAGGTACACCACTGGTCACTTTGTAAAAGGAGGACGTTTGGCCATTGACGGCATCATAACAGGATCTGTCACGAAGGTAGCTGTGCAATAGATTCAGAACAGCGGTGTCAACATCAAAATGAGCAAGTTTAACCTTAGGCATTGAGTGACTGACTACATCGAACGCTTTGCTGAGGTCACAGTAAATGGTGTCGACCTGTCCTCTCTGGAATACAGGTGTAGATATTTGCTTCATGAAACTGGCAAGATTAGTGACGGTTGAGCGGCCGGAGACAAATCCATGTTGATTATTATTCAATGAGTTTTTCACATTAAAAGACAGTATGTGGTGAAGGGCCAGCTCAAAAATCTTTGACATGGCACAGAGAAGAGAAATCGTTCGATAATTCGAGACATCAGTTTTAGAGCCAGACTTAAATACTGGTAAAACACGAGCAAGCTTCCACATGCTAGGAAATGTGGAAGTAATCAGACACTTATTAAATATGCTAGTCAGTACTGGGACCAATATACTGCTATAAGCTTTTAGTATGGCTGAGGGGATACCATCTGGACCACATGATTAAGGATGGTTTCAAGCGCTTAATGCATTCGCTGATGAGATTTTAATCTAGCGACAGAGCATTGGGTGTGTTGATTTCCAAATGTTGTGCGATGGTAGTGCTAGAGTAAGAGGCTTTATAAACGGAAAAAAACTGCATGGCAAAACATTCAGCGACGGCTTGTAGTTCTGTTCCATTGGAGTCCAGTAGTATTAAAGGCTCTTCACTTTTGTTAGACCGTTTGCGTACACACTTCCAGAACTCAGCCGGCCTGTCAGAGGCGCTTTTTTCTAAGTGTGAAATATGTGAACTGTGATCCCGTTTATATAGGTGTTTACAGAGAGTTCGAAAACATCGGAAATCTTTCTTGCGCTCGACAGATGGAGTGCTTTTAAGCTTTCTGTGTGCGCGATCTTTATGCTTTAGAGCACTTATAAGTTCAGATGAGAACCAGGGGGGATATTTATGGAGTTTAGGAGCATATTGTGGAATATATTTGCGCATACTGCTTAAGATAAGTTCCGTAAGCTGATATACTTGGTCATCAACATTGGTTTTTTCAGTTACCATAGACCAGTCAATGGAGGATAAGTCACGGTGTAAGCCAACATAGTCACCTTTTTTGAAAGCAAATCTGGGCAATTTGTTGATGTTATTTTGAAAGCTCTGTTTTTCCCCTGACAGAGAGAGTGTTAGTTTAAGTGGTGGGTGAAATTTATCGGGGCGAACAAGAAAAACGTCAGAGAGTGACACTTCAATTGGCTGATTGTTCGAAATACACAGATCTATTATGTTACCGCAAGTATTGGCAATAAAATTATGTTGTTGAAGGGAATTTAAAGCAAGAAAATCTAATAGCAGGCCGCACTTATTCTCTATGGATTGATGGTAATGAGAAAATTTAAGTGTTCTCCAGTCGATACCAGGGGTATTAAAATCACCAATAACAACAATCCTGTGCTTCCTATGTGAAGCTACCATATTTTCAATGGAAGAGATGATGTCATTAAAAGAGATTGGGGTAATGCTAGGCGGCACGTAGAAGGACCGAATCAACAATTTTTCGCAGCAATCAAGGCTAATTTCGACCCATATTGATTCAGGAACAGTTTCTATGTCACTTCGGCGAACAGATCTCAGAGAATTATCTACAGCCATAAGTACGCCACCACCTTTTTGCTTGGTCGCACTGAAGGCACGATCACTGCGGAAGGTGTTGTAACTCGATGGAAAATAGTCTGATGAGGGAATCTCATTGCACACCCAAGTTTCGGTAATCACAAAGACAGGACACGAAGACGAAATAACATTAGCGAAGAATTCAGTTGGCTTAGTTCGTAGACCACGAGCGTTTTGGTAAAAGATGTCCAAATTACACACCTTCACTGTCAATTACAGACTCTGAAGGATGGAGCATATAATCATGTAGAATCCCACGGAATGGCTTGAAAATGCAGCCACGCGGCCACATTGAGGGGTCGTTCATATGCTTCATGTTTTGTTCGTCAACCATGACGTAGAATGAGGAGTACGACAAATATTTTGTTTTCAGCCGCCGGCAGGAAAGGGGACAAATATTTTGAGATTCGATGTGCTTCTTGAGGTCAGCAGTGGCAGTGTCAGGGCTCAACTTTGAAACAAATAGTGCCCTTTGACGCTGCGGCCGCTCAAGCACCGACAATGCACACGACTGCATGGCTCCAAGGAATGCAGGCCTGTTTCCCTTCTTTGTATTCTTTTCACCCTTTGTGGCAATTGTTGTCAAAGGGGGTCGGGCACGTTCGTCAACGCGTTGCTCCGAAGGGGATTGACGAGCTGGCGGCGTAGGGCAAACAGGACTGGTCTCGGTGTCTCGAGGCGTGTCGGAGGGCGAGGAGTTGTCGGAGGTTGAGGGTATCACGGAAGCTTCAAATAGAACAACCGTCGGGTACTTCGCAGGCGCGGGGGTCACACGGCGGGCCAGCTCCTCACGTAAAAAACGGACCTCGGAGCGGAGGGAGGCGACGATTCGAGCCTGCTGTTCGGCTCCGCGGGAATGGTCCTTTCGGAGGCGCTCATTTTCTTTTCGCATTTGCGACACTTCGTCGCTCAAAAAAGGAATTCCCTCCAGCGCGTCGAGGAGGAGACGGCGGAGACCGGCAATCTCACCACAAAGGTTACGCGGATGGGAGAGAGAGGAACCGGTCGCGGGAGCGCTGGGCTGGGGAGAACATGTTTCCGTCGGGGATGCCTCCATCTCGTCTCTAGGCTTAGCGCCCGACTTAGCTGAATTGCACAAATTGCAGCAAAATGGGCGCGATCCAGACCTTAATGTTCCAGTTGGTCGTCCGGCCAGACCACACATTTTGCATGCACACGTTTTACACAGCTTTCGCAGCGATAGAACTGTTGTTTTCCGAAAAAAGGGCAGGAGCAGAGCAAGCATGCAGCAAGCATAATAATAATAATCAATCAATCAATCAATCAATCAACCTTTATTTTCGGTGCCCAGGAACAACCCTAGGGTCTTGGTACTGGTACACCATACAAAAAAAAAAAAAAACACTACAATTAAGGCAAGACAACACACAAAAACTATATGTATGACATAAACAATAAAGTAAAAATAGTTACAGAAATCTTAGAAAGCAAAAAAGGAAAAAAAAAAAAAAAAGAACAGAAAGTCAAAAAAGAAAAGGCAGGCTTAGTGTTGCAAGCCATGCCACTCGGCCAGCGAAACGTTCAGTAGATGTGAAAAATAGGAACTATACAAGCAAATATTGAATCAACATGACATAGAGTATACGTATGTAACCAAGGTTTTCTAACAACATATTAGGAAGTTCCAAAAAAAAAAAAAAAAGAAAGGGGGGAAAAGCTTCAGCATTGCCAACACTGACACTAAAACGTACAAATATTCAAGCAACACAAAACAAGAAAAAGTGAAAAGCAAGCAAGAACAGTTTGCACATAATACATAGGGTATATAAATTTGGAATGACATAAAGGACTTAAGCTACAACAGTTTTCAACTCATTAGAGAACAAAGTAAAGGAGCTCTGGAATATATCAAGCCGAACGGAATATTCATTATATGCACATTGTATTCGGCAGATGGACGAGCGTCGGCTATTTAAAGCAACTGGTCTGAAAGCTGGAAATTTTCTGAAAAGTTTATTTGGCAAATTGACATTGATAAGTGTAACCAAATCGTCACACAAAATATTACCATGAAGAAGTTTATAGAGAAAGATAATATCAGCTCGCATTCGTCGACACCGAAGGGAAGGAATGCTTTTCAGAAGAGACATGATGCCGTTTGCGTCGTCTTGCACATGACGGAAGCGGTGCTTAAAGATAGAAAGGAACTTATTTTGAACCCTTTCGATACGGTCACTATTGGACTTGCAAGTTCCATTCCAGACAACAGACCCGTATTCAAGAAGAGGTAAGCAGAGAGCCGAATACAACTTTAAGAAAGGAAGCGGACCTTTAAACTCTCTAGAATACCTGCAAACAGCACCCAGACAACGAAGAGACCGACGGGTAATTTGTGCGATGTGGGAAGAGAAAGTCAGAGAAGTATCAAATAGTACTCCCAAGTCTCGAATTTCAGTCACCCTCGGCAATGCAGTGCTTGCAATTTTATAAGAGTATTGCAGCTGTTGAGTTTTTCTACTATAGGAGACAACTTTAGTTTTTGAAGGGTTCAAGATAAGGTCGTTTTTGGTGCACCAACGATGGAATGACGCTATATCAACCTGAAGAGAATTACAGTCCTGAACACTACGCACTTCTCTAAAGATTTTTATATCATCAGCGTACAACAAAAAAGAAGAATTTTGAATGGCAGAAGCAACATCGTTAATGAAAATGGAAAAAAGAAGGGGACCCAGAACGGAGCCTTGGGGTACACCACTGGTTGCTTTGTACCTAAATGATGTTTGACCGTTAACACTTACATAGCAATATCGCTCCTTGAGATAACAACGTATAAGACCCACCAACGAAGCGTGTACATCTAACAGAGTGAGCTTTGCAAGCAATAACGAGTGGTTGACAACATCAAAGGCTTTGCTCATGTCACAGTAGACCACATCCAGTTGGCTTCTACCAACGATTGCTGGGACAGCCTGCTCCATGAAGCATACAAGGTTCGTGGAAGTTGAACGACCACGCATAAATCCATGTTGATTAGGAATGAGGACATGTTTAAATGAGAAAGACAAGACCGTATGAAGAGATAACTCGAAAATTTTAGAGGCAGAACAAAGCAGCGAGACAGGCCTATAGTTTATAGCATCAGTTTTTAGGCCTGACTTGAAAACAGGGAATACGCGAGAGATTTTCCATGAGCGAGGAAACGTTCCCGACCGGAGACAGTTATTAAATATTGAAGTGAACACAGGAACGAATATATTTGCATATGTTTTTAGGATTGCAGCAGGAATACCATCTGGCCCACAAGAAAGCGAGGGCTTGAGCCGCTTCATGCTGGTCCGAATGATGTTCTCGTCCAGTTGTAAACAACCGGAGTTCTCGCCCTGGTGACAAGGGGCGCTGCTGTTGTCACTACCACCGCTAATCCCAAAAAAAGAAGAAAATTGACGAGCAAAGCAGTCGGCCACCTTGACAACCTCATCTCCGTTGGAGTCTAGAAGACGAATAGAATCTTAGTTGTACTAGATCTAGAATTAATGTATTTCCAGAAGGCTCCAGGTTGGTGAGTTGCTTGAGTTTCTACCGACGCCAGGTACGAAGTATGATCACGTTTGTGCAATATTTTACATAGGGCACGTAGGCGCCGGAATTCCTGAGCAAACTGGTTGGCACCAGAGCGCTTCATCTTTCTGTGCGCACGTTCCTTGAGTTTCAGGGCATCCCGCAATTCAGAAGAAAACCAGTGTGGAAACCTGAACCTCCTCGGTAAATATTGCGGGATGTATTCCTTCATACCCGAAAGCACAATCTCTGTGAAACGGTCGACTTGTTCATTGACATCAGTGTGGTCAATGACGGTCGACCAGGGGGCAGCGGAAAAGTAGCCATACAGCCCAGCATAATCTCCCCTGGCGAAAGCGTAATGAGGTTGCGTGTTGTTGGAATTTACGGAACGGTGGAGCAATGAAGGGAGGCAACAGGAAATAGAAAGAGGAGGATGAAATCTGTCCGGTATTACTAAAGAACAATCAGAGTGCAACACACTAACGCCATCAAAGTTCGAAAAGCACAGGTCCAGAATATTTCCACTGCAATTTTTTATGCGATTACACTGTGCCATAGAAGTGAAAGCCAAAAAATCTAGCAGCCTATTACCCTTCTGTTCAATGTGGTGGTTGTAGTGGGAACAAGTTAGCTGGCTCCACTCCACGCCAGGAGCATTAAAATCTCCAAGCAGGAGGACTTTGCGGTTGCCATGAGTGATAAGCACCTGCTCAATGGAGGAGATTAACTTATTGAACGCCTCAGGAGCTACATAATAATAATAATAATAATAATAATAATAATAATAATAATAATAATAATAATAATATTAATAATAATAATCAATCGTTCATTAACGTGCCCAGAAACAGCAGGAGGGCCTTTGTGCTGGCACACGAAGAAAAAAGAAAGAAAAAAAAACACGCAATGTAAGATGCCCACACCTCACAGGTAACGCAATTAAAGGACAGTGATACTGACACACGCACACAAAAATTACACACTGTAGTACACCATTATATACATGCACCCACAGAAAACACAAACACACACATACACACACAAACAAATACAGTGCCTTGCAGTAAGGCATGTAACATCACACCAGTGGTCGTCATACACAGATAATTTCTAAAATATACCTAACTGTTGAAGTTTAGTTGCACGGAGACGGTGTGAATCAAGATAGCTTATACGTAAGAATAGGGGCATGGAAGGAATGTACATATAAAGAAAACCAGACATGGAATAAGGGGAATATATAAAAAAGAAAGACTTGTGTTGTCATCGCTTCATGCGATGACAACACATAATAATATGACAATAATATGACAATAATAATAATAATAATAAGCTTAAGAATAATAATAATTATATTATTATTATTAACAATAATAATAATCTTTATTGCAGAGGAGGTGGGTGGAGAGGGGTAGAGAAGTAAAAGAAAGAGGGACCATCCTGGTTGGCGTGCTAGGCGTGGCAGGAAGGTGAAACCCCGTACGCAGAGCGCCTGCCAGCCATCCAACCAGGAGGGGGGGGCAAACAAACAAACAAAAAAAGGCGGTTAGCAATATGCATCACAGACATCTTGCAAGGGCTCTGCATAGCACCCTAGACGCCTCATGATTACCCGTGCTAGCTGCCCGTGGCCAGGAACCCACTAAATCTGTATAGACAGCCCATTGTGAGGGAGCAGGGCAAGTAGATACGCTGGTAATCTTTTAAAGCTGTCGCTCTGACCTTAAATTTAAGGACTTTACTTTAATAAACGTAGGCCGCGGTACCCCCTAAGGAACGCTTACGGGGCCATTCGCATCGGTACGTGTTACGCCACATGTCATAAAATGTCCACTACCCCAGCTCGATGCAGTCAACAAAAAAACACAAATAGTGGGAGCCTCCGATCACAAACTACAAACATTGCCCCTAAAAGCCACTGTAGCGGATTGCCGGAATTGATTCTGGCAAATGGGCATACAAATAATCTACGCTCAAGGCAGCGAGTTGAGCCTCCACAACATGGCAGCTGTAACATTCCTAAAAACGGGAACGACTCAGTGGGGCGGGTTAAAGGGTAAATAGAAGACAATATGGGTTAAAGGCAGTGGGATGAATAATTACAGTGAAGACCTATTAATTACAGCTTCAATATTTCGGATTTATGAATAATAAGCACTGTCTTGAAATACGTCAAAGATACAAATTGCCGTTAATTTGAAGGCGAGTTGGTTCGCCACGAATTGTTTAAAGTATGCAACTTGGAGCCGGTGCACTTGCCTCAACAAAAGAGCCAGAAAAACGCACCCTTTGCTTGCACGAGACTGCGTAGGCCCAGCGCTAAATGTAATCTATATGCGTCATGGTGGGCGTTTGAAAGGATGATTTATTCAGAAACAAGATCGATGAGAACACGAGTAAACAGGATGTGTGGTGCGCTCACACATGAGGGACACCGTAACTGAGGTAAAAATTTAAGAACCGGTCCCTGGCAATAACGTATGCACAGCGATGACAAAACATCATTGCCCTCGTCCGCTCGGAATTCGTTGCCGGATAAAAAGCCAACCGCCTCTTCTCTAGATTTGAATGATGTTAAGAGTAGACTACATTTCTTTTTTAGAGAAAGATGTACTGGGTAGCGCTCCCTTAGGGACAAACTGCAGGCCACAAACATTCTTATTCAAGCATGAAAGTGTATCATGCCCTTGTGCTTTGCAAGTGCAGTGTACTATTACTGTTCTTCGTTTTTTATTATCCCAAACTTTCATTATTTCAGGCCGAGGAAGGGTCCTCCTGCGGTTCCAAATAACCACCCTTTTCTGTACAGACAATGACGTCAGATCAAAGGTCCACAGACAAAACGTGGTAATGAAAACGCACCATCAGAACCGCCAACCGGCGAGCACTAATTGCCCGACATTAAGAGCTCTGGGCTGCCACTTCCAGAACGGACAACATAAAGTTCAGATCTACATCATAACGAAAATGAATAAAACCCAGCGGCTATTCAGTTCAGAATAACCACACTTAATGACTGTTCCCTCGCACGTTTGAAGAGAAATGTGAAGAAGTCGTGTATCGAAGAAGCCGTGAATGCAAATCTCAACTTTCACTGAGAAGACATCAAAACATACTGGTTGTTTTCATACTGCTGCACATGGGTATAACAATTACTGGAATCCCCCGCCGTGGTGGCTCTATGTAAGGTGTTGCGCTGCTGAGGAGGAGGAAGCGGGTTCGATTCCCGGCCGTGGCGGTCACGCTTCTGATGGAGGCGGAAAGCAAAAAAAGCCAGTGTGTAGGAAATTTCGGTGCACGTTAAACATCCCCAGGTGGTCAAACGTAATCCGGAGCGATCCAGTGGGGCGCGCCTCATCGCCAGCGTTGCGCCGGCACGTTAAAACCATAAACAATACGAAGAATCATTGGAATCAGTCGCTCCTATAACCATTCCCAAATTCAGTGCAGATTTTAGGGTTTAACGTGAAGACGCTAAGCAGGCGACGAGGCGCGCCCTCTCGGAAGGCTCGGTATTAATTTTGACCACCTAGGGATCTTTAACGTGCGCCGAAATGTCGTACACACGGACCTTTTGCTTTTCGCCTCTATCAGAAAAGCGGCTGCCGCGGCTGGGAATCCAAATTTAGCGCCCCCCCCCCCACCCCCAAATAAAAAAATTAATTAGTCCACATGTTAGGTAATGAATCAATTCAAGCAGAAGTTTGGTTACAGCTTTGGAAGGGGGTGTCCAAACGGTTGGGCGAAGTTCTTATTACTTAGCGTAACACAAAGGGCGCGATTTATTTTGTTGCGGTGAACTGGGTATGACCTCCAAAATGTAGGAAGACTCACATGAGTTCCGCAATTCGCGCTGAGTTGCTTAATTAGGGCAAACCAATATCGTCTCACTGAAATTCAAGAAGAAACTGCACGCCCACTGCACATTGAACAATGACATCACATAATACACGAAACAACAAATTCCCTCTTGCGGAATTCATCTTCGGACCGAAAAGTTTTTAAAACAAAGCTTTACTACTATTGTCCAAATTTTTCGCGGAGAATGCGCAAGTTAAACTTTTGACGGCAGACACACACCCGGGGACACACCCCTCGAAGCGCATAGTGTGATTCCCGGGGCCCGCTGTCGGCGCTGCGCCAAAAGCCTAGTTTTCCGTCGTTCTTCTCACGTAGCCGTTGCGGCCCCCACGATTGTGGCCGCTCAGCTGATGTGCAGCCGATGAAACACGCACCCTCCCACCCAGCGGCGCTAGCAATTTGCGGGCAATGTGAATCATTTTGCGCCGCGTTCAACGTGAAAGAGGAACGCCGCGTTCGTGGAGAATGAAAGCGAGGCCGGGCCTCCTCCTGCGAGCGTTCCACGGGGCCGAACGGCTTTGAGCCGTGGTCGGAAATACAGCGACCTCAAAGGTTAACCAAGCGAAACCAAAACTCGAACAGACTAAGCGAAGGTTTTGCGATGTATTATCAAGATTAACTTAGCTAAGGCGCAACCATTTTGATTGAGTAAAACACTCGTGATTTTTCGCGGTCTTTCTGATTCCGGCATCGAACTTTACATCACCTTACCGCATCATGCAACGGCATGCAGAGCATATTAGCGACGCAAAAGAAAATCTTTACTAATGTAACAGCTCTCATAGGAATCATGCTAGTCAATAGGGTGCTAATTGTCGCCAATAATAATTACTGTAGCTGTTGATCCATTTTTACCGAATGTTGAGGGTTTCCCATGCAGACTGCTCAGAGAAAGCAATAGAAGTTAACAGAGTAACTGGCGACATAACACGGTATTTATGGGAAATGGAAGGTCTAAGGAAAGCATTGCTGGTTTTCTTTGTGCGGAGAGCACAAATGCTTCGTAAGGACGAATACGTAAGATCGCGTCATATGGCGAAAAAATAGCGCTGAATAATGCCTTCCAAATAATACGCAGACATAGGAGCGAACTACTGAGCACTTTTGATTGACCCAGATTATATATTGCTACAAGACGACGACGAGGATGAGAACAAGGAAGAAGAAGTAGGGCAGGCGCGCAGCCAGCGCCGGTTCGGTCTCATGGCCGACATCTCGTAAATAGTGAGAATACATTGTTCGCCCATCTCATGGTTCACGTCATTTGTCCTGCCACCACGTCACAATATAAATGAATCTAGCCCGTTATGAATAGCCCGAGTTATGACCTTGGTTGGAAGTTTCTGTGACGTGTGGGATGAATCTGTTACTGTCCGCCATCACGAAACATCTGCCAATCACTTCGATGCACCATATGAAAGCATTTCCCACAGACTCAGGATAATTGAGGAGCAATACTAAAACTCCAAAAGCGACACCGTACGTGGTATTATAGATAAATGCTGCCTTAGAAGTATTTACGCATGCTTTATTCCACTTATCGCGCGTAGTTCCGGGTGACATTGCATCTAATCGCAATTTCCTAGTCCGCTAATGGAGGTACAAGTACCATTTTTTCGTTGTTACCGCGTTTCTATGATCTGAAAATGAACAACGCAGCATACTAACACCGGGCAACTGCTTGCAAATGATTCCCGTCGTTTAAAAAATCCCTTAGTTTTATGGCTCCGCAGGATTATGTTTCACTGGGCGCAGTATGTTGTGCTGGATACTAAAAATATAGTGTAACACGTTCAGCCCCTGCAAGCCCAGTTGTGTACTTAAGAATTATTTCCGCCGGACGAACCACACGAAAACCTTAATACTTGTTGCCTTTAAAAATATATTTTGTTATAAACTTAACACTGCATTAAAACACATTTACAATAATAAATAAAAACCTGCAAAGAAAAAGTATAGTAAAATGCAGTCGTTTGAAGCTGGGACTCCTTATTGGTATATACATAAAATATAACAAGTCACTTTGGTTGAACTGAAGCATTTTTAAAAAGTTTTGTATTTGTTAACTTTCTTGCATCATTTTGTACACATAAATTAAAGTTTTGTTCTCTTAAGTTACACTCTCCATATGCGTATACCCATGCTGTAGAACACATAAAGAACGACGTTTGAGAGGCATTGTGTTTGTGTCGAGTTATATTTTCTATCCGGTTAGGGAAAGTTGTGCCCTCGACACCCGGGTTAAAAGCCTTTGGAGCGATAGACTGGTTTTTGTTTTTTGTGAACTTATGTGTGGGAGGTATTGTTATTTTCATGTGGAATTCAATGTTCTAACCACGGTTAGTGAAAGTTGTGCCGTGGATATCAGAGCAAAATGCGTTTGGTGCGGTGGACTTTGTTTTTCGTGAACTTGCGTGATGTTCATTTTTTGTCTCCAGTTATACACTGCATGCATCATTGTCCTGTCGACCCGCGTGGTAGCTAAATATTTAATATATTCGCTTTAGAAAGTGCGATATAGTTACTGTAAAGTAATAACTGTTGGTTTTTATTGTACTCTATGCTTCATAACAGACCGGTCGCTAGACACGACAGGGGCAGTGAGGGCAGTTTCAATAAAGGTGATAGTCATCTCTCATTTAGGCGAAGAGTGAGCACGACTACGCGTTCGAGGTGGTCACAATTAATCAGTAGTGCTCCACTACGGCGTACGTTATCACTTGTGTGGCTTCTGCGTGTTAAATCTCCCTATCCGTCAATCAAAGACGATAGTCCTCCTTGGTCTGCCTAAACGGGAAAAACTGCTTTGTCTTCCTTTCTGTCTGTCTGTCTGTCTGTCTGTCTGTCTGTCTGTTCCTCGACTTACCTGCTGATAATGAATAAAACCATTCGTCAACAAAAACTATACATGGGCACAGCCGTTCCAAGTTACCAATACTGAAGAACTAAGTCATGCATGTCTATTTCTTGCGCAAACAATACCTGATGAATAGTCGAGGCACAGCTTAAATAAATATTTAGCGCTTCCCCTCTCTCATTTAGTAAAGGATATACGTTGGGCAGGTTTCACGGTAACCAGAGAAATCTATAACCTGTAAAAATCGGAGGCGTATCGGCTGACTTCTTTGCAAATGATTTCTAAAGTTGATCGGGTTCGCCCACCCTGGAATATAAATGCCGATCTTGTCTATCTGGTGCCCTTCTCATGCTATTTCCCTCCCTTTCGGTACCCCATGATAAACACGGAGAGGGTTTGCTGAAAAACTAAACCTTTCGATCTTTTATTTCCCCATAAAAGGTGATAGTATATGTGAAATAAGCGTGTTGGGAAGTCATTGCACCCTTTTTGTAGGTTCGAGCACTCTAATTTGTAGCTTTACAGCTTCTTTGTGGGGCAAGAATGTTTTGACCAATTGCAACAGCCACCGGTTCCTGTATAGTGTAAAAAGACTGTGAAATGCGCGTTCGGTTGCGAATAAATATTAGCTGAGCTAGTGGTCGACAGAGCTTCTTCCAGTGTTGCTACGTTTTGGGAGATTTTTCTAGGATTTGCTAAATTTTGTTTGGCTTTGCGATGTTTTGGCTGGGCTAGTTTAAATGCTGAGGAGTGAGACGAAATTTTGCCTTGATTTACCAGGCTGCTCAAGTGTGTCCTCCAAACAGACAGCGCATTCAATAGAAAAACAAGCAATGTCGACTCCCAGCTACGCTGTTTCTCAAGCATAGCAGCATTTGTGCAAGGTGCGCCCTTTTTCGCGTTTTAGTGTAAAAAAAAACAATCACATTCAAAAGCGTATAGTAAGACGTGCGCACAGAGATGCCACCTTTGTGCTTCAGGCTCCACAGGCGCAAAAGCCGGCTTCGCTGTTATAATAGCCTATCTGCTGTGGTGCGCCCTTTACCGGTGCCGTAGTTCTTGTCTTGGTATTTTACGCGACCGAACCAAGCTTAAACAATATTTCGGGTATGAAATTATGCCAATTTATATTGCTTAAACCAGGGTGTCGAATCAGCACGGTAACCGAACCCGAATTTTCACTCAGAAACGAAACAGAATCGGAACTGTATTTTTTCCTCCATTGTGTAATTCAACACGAACCGCAACTAATCGAAGGAACCGTTCGGAAAGGATTCCACGGCTTCAAAACTGTAATCCATTTGTCGATTATTATGCTCTGCCGTGCGCCTGAATATATTTTTCCCACTCGCGCGACACCACAACAAAATATTTGCAAGTCTAAAGTCCCATCGTAACCTATTAGATTTTCTTCTTATTATTACTATGAGTTTTGGTTAGATACTGCCCATCTCCACCTCATTTTCTTTTGCTGTTAGAATAGGCTAAGTTGGAACGTATAATCCAGTGCAACATGTCATGGATTATTCTTCGTGGTTTTTATCTGCACGATCTTTATTTTTGTGTAGACGTTCAATTTCTTGATAAATTTCAATGCATCCCTGCCCCCTGGGATGATGTTATGATGTTTCGAGCATAACAGTGATTGAAATCTCCAAGTGAACTTAATAAACATTGCCTAATGCATATTTTATATTTCACCAAAGGTTTTCAAAACAATTATGAGGTACAGTCTTACAGTACAGTCTTACAGGTACAGGTAAGTAGTCTTACCTCAAATATGTATGCCGTAAGACTGTAGGAAGCAGCTAAGTTTAAACAAAGAAATGAAGAGCGATCAACTGGTTTGGTGCTAAGGACATCCGATAGCATTCTTCAGGGACACTATCAAAATTAAATATATATCTTACAAATATTTTAATTGAAATGGACCGTTATATACAAACAGCCGGGGGATACAAACACTCCCTGTTCTGTACGTCATCGGTACTTTTTCTTGTACTGTGACGTTGTGTCCCATTTGCTCTAAGCGAGCGTGAAAATTGAAAAAAAAATTTGGGGCCCCCTCGTTTCTACTTTTCATGTAGATATGACAGATTTCCACATCATCTTAAATGGTCTTAAATGGTCTAAACGCACAAATAATGGAATAATGCAGATATAACGGGGAAAGTGGAGTGGATTACTAAGATGTGTTGATGAATTTATGTGAATTAGTAATATTGGTGAGTTGATATTGTGGATTAAAGGAATTACCAGGTCGGTTAAGGTGGATTAGAGATTCGTACCAACCACGATATCTTTGGGGTCCTTGGTATTTGGAAATTTGGCGGCGATGTCCTTCTCGACCGATCAGGATATTTAGTTTCACACAAAATAGCCGGTAATGTTTTATGTAACAACCACTTAGATGCTATAAAAGGTCTGTCTTTTTGGATGTTTTGCGCTGTTATGATGTTTCGAGTATAAGAGTGATTGAAATCTCCAAGCGAACATAATAACTAATTGCCTAATGCATATTTTATATTTCAGCAAAGGTTTTCAAAGCAAGTACGAGGTACAGTGTTACAGTACAGTCTTACAGGTACAGGTAGGTACAGTCTTACCTCAAATATGTAGGACGCAAGACTGTAGGAAGCAGCTAAACTGAAACAAAGAAATGAAGAGCGATCAACTGGTTTGGTGCTAGCGACATCCCATAGCATTATTCGATGCGGTCTCTTCCTTTGTACTACAGTTCTGCAGCCTTGGAAAGATGTAGCATGTCAAAACCCCGACACAGCCCCTCCAAGCCCAGAAGCAGCGATAGCATGTGCGCTTAGACAAAGCCACGCCAACACTATCACAAGAGGTTCTCAGCAGGCATGCTGCAACGTTGCCAATGCTCGATTGCATGTTACAACACTTCGATATTATTTCAGAGACCCGAGAGCAATCAGGATTGTATGCGCACGAGTTCATAGCGGCATACCAGTGCCAAGCGATCGACAACCTCGTGGCTCGAGATTTTACCCGAGAACCCGCTAGGATGAAGCCAACCCCGCGCGCACGCATCCTCTTTTAACATTCCACAGAATTGCTCAGCTCTATAGGCCTCGACCACTGCCTGTAGGGGCGCCACAGAAATCGCCATGGGGGCTCGTTTCTAAACCGGCCGAGGGGCGCTCCGGCCCGCTCTACTCTCCAGCCGCTGATTTTGCGGCTCGTCACGGCCAATATTCACCGTTTCTAATCGTTGGAAGCGCAGTCTCCCTGCTTCGAAATGTGGTGTATTTACGGGACTGTAAACATTTCGTGCGCGATTTAGAGGCACATTTGGTCAGTAGAAGCACCGGGTTTCTGTAGCTGGCTACCGTCGGGAAACAGACATAGGCATACAGCTAAATGATATTTGAATGCCCTAAAACCTAATTGAATTGTTGCGGTAAGGAGCGTTTCTTCTGATTATCATGCTACAACTATACACTACGGTGTATAATGATTTTGTATGCTTACGTAATCTCGCTGAGTACACATACCGAACAGCACGTCAGGTACGCTTGCTAGTATCACACTTCAGATATTTATCACTACCCTAGATAAGCCAATGTGGCCTAACTTTTATCAACATGTAACGGCCGTTCAACCAAACACCAACTGAAAAGGGAGGAGGCCTCAGCTGACTTTCCGTGACGTCACACGTTAGGCCTGCTAGGTAAAACTGCGGGGCGGTGTTCAAGATACGTCGCTTAGATGCACCATGCGGAATCTTTTTTTCTTGTAAAGACAACATTTCATACACACAAAAATATATAGAATATGTGACCCGAAGAATATTATAGGAGCAAGACATTTATTCATATCATCCAACTTTGTTTTCTGGTCGCGCTGTATGGAAAGAAGAAATACACCAATTTGATCTGCAGAGTTGTACCTTTGTTCCTTTTAGGGAATTGCTGCATCGAAAAGTTTGCGGTTTAGCTTTCCACACAAGTCAAAATATCATTTCCATTAATCGCACTCTCCGGTAATGTTTCCGGAGTCAAGGTGCAGTTTTACATGTATTTCATTGCCGTAACTGTGACAAAGAGCTGGTCATGTTTTAGGGTAGAACTTCTTCACGTCATGTAGCTAACGAATGTTTCGCTACGATTCTCTTGCTTAGTGTTCATACCGTAAGACTGGTGTAATGACCCAATAGTCTAATATCGTGGAGATTAGATGCTTGCCTGCCAGGTAAGCAAAAGCACGGTACAAATATAGGGAATAGAATTCAGCGGAATGTTATGGAATAAGGATAGTAGCATCTGCGCTGTATTTAATGTTCGAATTAGGTGACTTTCTCTCGTAGATATCAAATGCACTCAGCATCGTGCCCTGCTTGCGACGTTGCCTACAGATCCATTAGTAAACAAATAGCTTTGAAAATTTCCGTGAATAAGTTGGGCATCAGATCACCAAACCACATGTCGCCGCCTTCAAGGAATTCCACGATACCCCTCATACGGCTCCAACGTTCATGGACGCACCTATTTCTGCCAATTTTTTTACGCCCATTTTCATTACGTGTAGCATCACGCACGTCTTATTTCGCGCAGAGTATTTCGTGCACGGCGCTTCACTGTCGATGTTATGATTGAGAAAGAGCGTTTCAGCGTTTTCATTACGCGCCAGATGTTTGTTTCCTGGCTGCACAAATGGTGGGGTAGTCTGTTCGAAAAATCTGCTTTAGCGTCCTACCGTACGGTGGTAAACGCCTCGTTAGATTTTGCGATGTCTTTAATTATTCACGTTTCTTGCGCGCCCAAAACACCACAACAAATTTTACATTGGTACACTCGCCATAACGATAACAATATTAGTTCTTGTAACAGATAGCATGTTTACCCCAAGCGCATGTACTCGTGGAGACATAGAAAAAATCATGCTTGTACGGAAGAAGCCAAAGTCATTGCAAGATAAAAATCACTGGGAGACATTAAAAATCCATTTAGGAAAGATGGCCATACGTTAGTGCGGCCGCTTGGACTCGGGGACTTCCCTTCTCGTAGCTTCCACAGACGTAGCTCGGACAGTTCCGGAACTTCGACGGCACAGCATCGGGAAGAAGGCTCACATCAAATAGTGGCACTGTCCTGGTGACGCCAGTCACTTGATCGAAACGCGAGGCTACTCTGATAATGTCTTCATCTGTGAAGGGAAGGACGCATACATAGAAAGATATTTTACCTCTATAAAAAACCCATCTCACCCTTAAACCAAAACATTCTACAACAAAGAGAAAGTACCCTTACCACAGAATTACCTCTGACTCAGAGGTTTTCCCGCGGCGGAGCACGTATCCAAGCGTTGTCCTGCAGGTCCTGATTTACTGATTGTGGGGTTTAACGCATCGACGCTATACAGGCGATGAGGCGCGCCGTAATTGAGTGCCTAGTATTTCCACTCTGGAGCGTGCACATGCACAACCTTCGTGTCCTAAGTGTAGTTGCCCGGCATCGTTGCACACAGCAATTTCCCAGCATCTAAGAGTCGTTTTTCTGACATTTCCAATGCTCGCAGATGCAGAAACACTACCAGCCGCACGCAAAATACGAGCAGCGCAGCTGCGAAGAGAAGCACGATCGATAAAGACGCGCCGGGTAATCCTGAATCGGAGGGCCAGTTGGATTCTTCTTGACCTGGACGTGCGATGCTGTGACGCTGCGGTAAAAGGTGCACGGGAGATAGGCACCGCGTAAACCATCCGCCTCTTCGCAGAAACCATCTGCGATTTCGCAGAACTGCTTCATCCTCGCTTTTAAGGTGGGGTTGGCTCAACCACATCCACTGCGAAAGTAGAACGTGACCAATTTTATGCTGCTTTCGTCAGGGAGTCAACAGAGCATATACCACCGCGCCAGTAGCCGGCGGAAACAAACAAGACTTGCAGGACCATTGAAGCTGTTTACTCCAGAAGAACGCCCTCCATTTTTTAGGGGCCACCTTAATTATATGCTTTAAAATGACTTTCTGTTTATTTTAATTTCTTATTATGTGTGTAACTTCGCTGACTGTTCTCACGCGGTTAACTGACCTATGATTTTCTACCAGCATACCAGTCGGACAAGCATATCCAGTCTACAGGTCCAGAGAAGCGATATCATTGTATGGAGCTACATTGAATTTATGGACTGTAATAGGCTTGATAAATTATATAAATTATCAAAGTAAACCCACGTTCTTCTAGGCTCATTTAACGTTGTGACGAGCTTGCAACATAGAGAGCGAATTATGACGCAGCGATGGCGGCTGGCCGACTGACTCGGAGGGTCGGCAAACCGCGCTGTAGACGCAGCCAAGAGAGAGGGAGAGAGAGAAAGACTTTATTGAATTGTCCTGCGGGGGGAGGTGGGTGGGAGCCACTCAGGGCCTGCCCCCTCCTTGACGTTTCCTAAGTCGTCCCCGAGACAACGCCTTGCGGGCGTCTACAAGGTCGACGCGCGGAGGGTCGTCGGGTGTGATCCCTCAGACCTCCCAGCCTAGCGAACAATTCAAGAATAAGCCTCGTACAAAACGCCATAGTAAATCGATAAGGAGAACAACCGGAGGAGTGTTTCACTTTGTGATTGCATTTTCAAACTGAGTAAAGCACTTTACAATTGATCCTGAGATAAAATATTGTGCTGTGAACACACCCCGAGCGGTCAAAACGTGGCCTAGGTACTGCAGTCTTCATTTTGCGCCAATAATTCAACAATATCTACGAATCACTCGTGTCCATTGAAGGCGAACCACGAACGCTCGTTTCGTGTGGTTGCACAGTCGCAGTTTGCTCAGGCGCGAGTAAGTCCACATGAGCTGGGGCACGCCCACGTCCAGTAAGACGGAGCCGCAGAATGAGCAACTGGAGAGCCGTATGGGCTGGTGTACTGTGAAGGCCAGGACAAGCAATATATGTATTCCTTCTCAAATGTATTCACACACAATTGTTGAGCATGCTACATGCAAAGCTGACATATTTCTCATATACGTTTGTTCTTGTAGAACCGGTACTTTGGGAGACGTAGTTCCGTTGTTTTTCAATTGAAGATGAGTTATTTGGTAACTGAGGTGATTTTAGTGTGTCTGCTAAACAAAGTGTTGGAATACAAAAGGCCAGCCAAACTGTGCGGCGCAGATTAAAAAAATTAGTCACGATAATCGGAGCCTGCTCAGCATTGTTTTCTTTTCTATGAATAACTATTATTCATTGAAAGTGTCTACGTCTATTCACTGAATATGAGCGGTTTGGCAGCTAGGCTAAAATCAATAGAGGATGCTGTCTTTCAGTAGAAGAACGACAACAACGACGAGAGCCGTCCTGCGTGGGACCAGCCTATCTTCATATATACCCTACAGGCCAAACCGTTTCCGCTGACAAGCCACAGTGGCTGTAAATATATTGCTACTAAATTCGGCCAGCCAGTGTGCGCAAATGGTTACCCGGTTGGTAAAAACATGGGTAGAAATCAAGATAGACTGCACCAATTGAAGACGGCAATAATTACGTAAGTTTATGCTGACCAAGGGCCTTTGACAACGTTTTGAAAAACGATAAACAAAAAAACACCAAGAATGTTCATTATTTTTTATAAAGCTCAATGTACTCTTACTAATTCATTCGTACAAACGACATTGCTGTCATAATAATTAAAAAAAGCAATAACCTTTTAAAACGTATCTCTTTTGTTTTATTTAACAGTTAACACTGACATATCTATGCAATGATTGCAGCAGATTGTTAACTTAATCGTCGGCTGATGCTACCTGGATTTAAAAGCTGAATTGTGCGATTTGAGTACTGTGTACAGATTGACAGCGGTGCGATGGGGTGAAAATCATGATATCAGCACACCTTTCACGCAGTTCACCTGGGAAAAGTTTCAGAGAAAAAAGCGCAGCTGCCATGCTTTCACCTCGAAACAGTGTCATCAAATACAAGCAGTCTGGCATGGCTTCGTTCGACGTACGATTGTCGTATTTGGCTATGAACGAAAAACAGAAGTTTTAAAGGGACCCTGCAAAACTTATTGAGCAGTGCAAGTAAACCTACCCGACGTTTAGACTACACTGCCAGGAATACCTGAGCCAAATATTACACGTGCACCTGAAGCGGTGAGCGCGCAAATCGATGTGAAAGGCGCGGAAAAACCAACCGCTCTCTCTTCAGTTGTCCTCATTATGCAACCCCTGGCATGGCCTAAGGGACGTCACATAGGCCATGACTGCCCGATCGGCTGTCACTGGTCAACTTCGCGGCTAGAGTCTCTCATTTTCGTCGTCGTCATCGCTGTGTACGAACCTCTTCTATGCCTGAACCTGTAGGCACAGTTTTGCCGTTTCTTTTGTGTTTTGAGTGCGCTCGGAGCTTGATTGATGAGCTCAATACTTCCCTTTCAACGGGCCCACTCGACTACAAACGTTTATTACTTCAAAAGCGCCCTACCAGCCCGAGTGCGCACTTGCGAGCAGGCACCCATGCCTGCTTTTTTGTGGCACCAGACCGGAAATAGGCCCCTCCGCGTTGCGGAGAAAAAGAGAAACCTGGCCGGCATGTGATATATCGAAGGCCGCCGAAAAGAACGCCGCGAGCTGCCCCCCTCTCCGGGAAAGAGCGCGCAGCTTTCGTCGCGTTGTCCGCGGTCGAGTTGAGAGGGAACGATTATGCTTGATTTCTCATCGCGCGTAGTTTCGTTAATTTTGAACGGGTTTTCATAATTCTTGCTGGAGGAGATTTCTGGGACAATAGCCTTTATCCCAAAATATATTAAAAGTTGTCGATGGCAAATGTTGCAGGGTCCCTATAAAGCAAATCTTTCTACATCTACCTGCCAAAGGTTTATTCGTGGTGTGCCCGAAAAGAAACAACCTGCGCAGTTGAGGTGGGCAAGGGTGGTTTCCACTCACGGAGAACAGTGTAGACGGCGTGGCGAATGGTTACCCAGCGCTTCCTGCACGCACGGATCTCCTCGCAGCGGCCGAAGCGTCGGCACGACGGCTTGGCAGGACGGCGGGATGGCTTTGTGTGCTCTAGCGACAGCAGTTTTCGGCCTTTTTGGCGCAGGTTCGTGTCCATTTCGCGCCTGTGTCGCACAGAGTGATTACCTTGTTCGATGGCCCTCCTAAGCAACCCGGACCCGACGAAATTAAGTGGTCGTACGGCCAAGATCCATTCTGGATTGCTTTGCAGGGCGGGGAAACAAAATGTAGAAACCACGTACAGACATGTGGCCTGTAGAGAAACGCTACCTTTTGCACACTGGTCCTAAAAAAGCGATGATGAAAGTTCCCTCACCTTGCTCGCAGTTCTCAAAGTTACTAAACTAACTAGATTAAATAGGCATAAATGGGGATCACTGATATCACTTGCCGAATTGTTTCGGTGTCTGTGCTTGTATGGCGCGGTGGCGTATCCCGATCTAGGTTCCGCGGTCTCGCCCATCGTGAGGCGCTCCTCTCCGCTTCCTGTAGACGAGGCAAGGCCAAGCTACAGCGGTGGCGTGCGCCGCCCTAGCCCGGCAGTAGCCTACGCTGCTGCGTTCAGGACGCCGCCACCGTGAATTCCGGGTAACGTCTGGAAGAATGTCTGGTTTTCCTCTTCTAGAGCCACGTGTATGAATTCGAGAAACGTCGCATGGGCAATTCTTATGTGTGTCATTTAAAGCTTTGCTTTCAAATCAACTTCAACGAGCGTAATTGGAGGCAATTTTTTTAACGAGGTTCTTCACGCCTACCAACAGTATTACCACAGCGAATTTGTTTCCAGGGTATATATTCAAGTAAGGATATATCCGTGCACAGAAAGTCTGGTACGCACAAAGGAGAGGGTCCATGGCGCCAGACGATCAATAGCATGAGGCGTCACTGGGCGAGGCTAAACTGACTACTAGCGAGAGGCGGTGGTACACGCCAGCACACAGCAGATGAACGGAGCTAAAGAGCGCAACAACACGCGTGCTCCTACTAGGTGTACCGCGCGTTTTTGGCACCTGCAACACCGGTGCAACTGCTTCTGCTACCTTTCAGCAGCAAACCTGTCCTTGGTCGAGGCTTTCACGGGACAACAGCTAGTAAAGCGGTCGCAGCAATTTAGAGATGGTATAAAGCAGGAGGGGAACAAGCGGAAGCACCCATGCAACAAGTTGAAGGAATGGTTGAAGGAGACGCTTATGTACTCAAAGCTTTTCTAAGCTACTAAATCTCGTGGCAGCAAAAAAATCTCAAGCATATCTGAGGCAACACATCAATACATAATTAGTATTTTCATAGTAGAAGTACTTATCTGCTGGAATTTCGGATAGTGAGCAAGAACATGCGCTGTCAAAAAAAGCACTCCGATCGCCCGCTTCTGGCAGCGTTCCACTATCAAATAAAACAAAAGGTTTCACATAGACGGCGCGAGTAATGTTAGCCTGGAATCGAATTTTCTCCAACCTAAATTTATCTCGTTGCTTACAACAGTTCTATGCAGCTTACCCATGCGATTATGGAACGACGGGTATCTTCGCTGTTAACACCAGCGTTGCGGACGTTAAGTCAGTGACGATTGGCTATTTTTGGTAGACATTTAGATACTATTACCCTGCCTAAACCGGATTTAGATTATACTGTTTCCACGTCTTAAACCATTCCATATAAAATATGAAATTCTACAAAGAGTGCAAATTCAGTGTTCTGACAGGTGTTTTGAGGATAGCCATACAGCGCAAATAAGTGGTGGCAGCCAAATCATGAAATGGTGACAAGAGGACTATAGCTGGTTGGTCAAGGAATTTCGTCTGACCTATCGCGGCGTAAAAACTACATGTACATATACGAAATCCAGGTTTTTCTCGCGGTCTTCCTCGTACCAATGTCAATTTTAAGGATTTAGAAGCGCAAGGTGACGATTGAATGCATCTGTAAGGCCACTTATCAGTGATCACCAAAAGCCCCCAACAGAATGGATACGCTGTTTTTGCTAAACTGCTTATAGGCTTATGAATGTGCTAGAACACATTGGATTTGTATTAAACAATGTGGGCTCCACAAAACCTTCTTAGGAATATCTGTTATGTAAGTCGTTGCTAATTGTTTGAAACCTTGCTTCTCCGAAATCATAGCGACCTTGTACGTAGAACACATTTTTTCCAAAATTGGGCTTTCCTGCCAGGCAATAGGTAACGTTACGGGCGCGCGAGTGAGTAAAAATATAAAGCCGTAGCATGTTTCAATCTTAATGACTTTAGGTCACAATTTAAAGTTTCCCAATCACACAGCTTTTCGTCAGTGTCCTTGAGAAAACATTGATTGATTGTAGGGTTTAACGCGCCGACGCAACGCAGGCGATGAGGCGCGCCGTAGTGCAGGGCTCCATGTTAATTTTGACCACTTCGGAATCGTTAACGTGCGCCGAAATCTCGTACACACGGGCGTTTTTGCTTTTCGCCTCCATCAGAAAAGCGGCCGCCGCGGCCGGGAATCGAACCCGCGACCTCGTGCTCAGCAGCGCAACACCTTAGCCACTGAGGCACCGCGGCGGGTACTTGAGGAAACATACCGTTTTCGTTCATTTGATGTGTTCACTTCACAGGCTCTCCTTTATCACCATTACGCCGCTAAATCGAACCATGGTAATAAGTTTATTTCGTTAATACATTGTTTCGGAGTGTGTTCTGCATTCAATTTTGCCCGAAACAACATTCGTTACGATGGTGCCTACTGTCTTGTAGTTGTACTGATAGTTGGCCCACAATGTTCTTCATAGCTGCTGTTTGTTTGCCAAAAATAATAAGTGGAAAGAGTTGCCGCCTATGAGGGTCCCTAATGTTTTCGTGTTGTACTTGAAAGAATATTGTTTGCAGGCGTAGTGGTGAAGAAAAAAATTGTTTTATACTGCTCCTGCGTGATACCCATGGGTGACTTTTTTAATATGTATAAACCGCAGCGGCCTGTGATAGGTTTCTCTTTTATTCTAAGGAATCAAAGTGGCTGGCAACGCACATTGCACGGGGGAGTAGCAGAAACCTGAAGTAGGAAACAACTTTCCAATACACCACTGAATTCCGGAGAAGGCGCACAATAGAGTGCATCCGACCAACATCGGTCGCTGCAGGTTTGTTGGGTTCTTATTTCCGTACTTACATAGGATCTTGCTATATTCCCTTTGTTGCGACATTTTATACTTTACGGCAATTGCGCAACAGCTTTTAAATCCGTATTTTGCGTTCGGCGCTATTGCGGCATGAACGGAGGACAAGGCCGCGCCCATCCCCAACCACCTGAACTCCGTACGTCTAGAACACGCAGCGGTCTGGTGCTCTCATTTCGGCTGCGGTCCGGTTAAAAATGTTCTTACTGCATACCTAGCCACCCAGAAAACCATAAAAGATTTGCGTGGTATTTTGAAACTACTAATTGTTTCATTCGGCACATTATTTTAGCAGCAAAGTCGTTCTTTGCGGTGTCCTCCATGGGACAAAACGTGATGATGTCGTCGCAGCGATGTGGAGAGGACATAGCCCAGCAAGGAAGGGCGCAAGCGCCAAGAACACAAGCAGAGAGCTAAAAGATCGCTTGAACGAGATGCTTGTTATGCAAACGTCTGGCGTTTTATAAATAATAAACTAATAAATTTGGCGTCGATGTTTTTGCTTTCAAACACTGTTGAACAAAAATAAAATATTAAGCCTCTTTGAATCAAGGAGCAATACAGAAGTGGAATTTCTACTGTACTTTTAATTAAAGTGGATACATTTTATTAAAATATAACTAAATCGTACACCGCGAAAAACAAGAAGTGTTCGCGGCATTCCATAGTGGCAATTTTTCGAGTTCGAAAGTAACAAAAGGTACCAGTCGATGGCGGCTGCACTGAAAAATTCCAAAAAGAAACGGGGTGAACTGGAATCATCTGCCGGCATTGTGGAGTTCTACAAAGGTTAACCTTGCGATCAGGGAATTCCATGAAGCTTCGCTGTTAGCATCTGTTGAGCCAGGAGTACCGAAAAACGAAACTGAAGTCGTAAGAAAACTGTTTATTGGCGATGCGGCCAGCTTCCGAACCGTTCCCTGCCAGATTGGATGGTCGAGCTCCCGTTCCTCTCACTACTGCCTCCTCGTCTTCGTTGTCGGAGGAGCCACCGGATGGAAAGATTGAAAATTCTCCGGGTCGTCGCATTTCCATACGCTTCGCTGCACAGAGCACCCACGTGACATGTCTGTTCGCTGATTGAGAACCGCAATTAAAGCTGAATATTGGCTGCGCCCCAAACCGTAAGCGACCTAAAACGCACATCACCATTATTAACAAAAAAAAAGAACGCCTAGACATGAGTTTAGAAAATTAATCAGAACAAAATTAACCAAGGACAAAGACTTAAGAGAGAGCCCTGCCGGGACTCGAACCTAAAGCGCCAGCGCCAATACCCAGTATTCTACGTCAAGGCTACAGAGCCCGAATAGTGGGCTGGTTTTAGGAGAAGCTCGAACGAATCGCGCGAGCAGTGACATCACACATGTCATGTGGATGCTTTGTGGAGCGAAGCGTTTGGGAACACGCCTAGTGCCCCGGCAAATGTGTTATGTAGCGGCAGGTTCAAATGGGCATAGTCTCTGGATAGCCCTGCTGGTGACAATAATGTCCTACAACTTGATTTTCCACGAGCGAATACGGCCGTCCACGCTTCTGTAGACTTCTTGTATCCGGGCCAGCTTGCACATTGGATGAGGTGCTTTCTCAGCATATGCGAGCACGATGTCCCACACGTTGAATTTTGTTGCCGTCCTTCCGGCAGCGACATGGGCTGATCGCAGCTGAAGGATATACTCCATCTGCCATCCCATCCAGAAGTTTTCCGTGAGTCGCTTTCTATACTGTTGCCTTCGGGGAGCGTCTTTGCCTAAGCAAACGTACCTATGATACAAAAGATGCATTGACGTTTCATATGGTGTTCCATAGTTCAACCATAACGTGTGTTTTCGATTCGCGATTACGATTCGCAAACCATGCCACGTAGACGAAAAAAATAAAAAGCAACACCCGGCCGGAATTACAACTCGCGACTTCGATTGAGAGGCCGCAAGGGTTTAGTCCAGTGCGCCACAAAATTGCCGAAGACTCTTCGGAAATATCCTGTAAAATAAATTGAGACCGAACATTTGTGTCACATCAATATTTTCTACCTGACTTCAAGGATTCCTGTCTGTTTAACTGAAGTTGGCTTCAATGTCAATAGCTCAGTAAAGTCCAATAAAGCCCCAACCATAGCTTAGCTCCAGCAACAGCACTGTTTCGGTTGGGAATGCGATTTCACCTTGTGGGAATAGTGCACGCTGCACCTTTTTTACGCCTTACGCTAAAACATGTGGTCGCTATTTATTCCTTATTACCTTATAAACATCCTGTAACATGTGTTCTGCTTCTAACTAAGCTTATATTTTCTAGAGGCCGTTCTCGCCGATAACGAATATGCAGGTTCATCTCCAGGAAACGAATTGCCACCAAAACGAATCGCCGAAGCTTTCTAAAGCGAAATATGGATCGCATGTGTTGAGCTGTATGAACTTCACGGACCTTACTATGTTTACTGCACTTTAGGAATTACCAGAACAGAGCCGGGTTTATTACCAAACGAATGTTGTCGGGGTGCAGGATTTCCTTAACGATGGATTCTCAGTGACCTTTAGGCCGATCGACATTGTCGGATTCTCCGATCAGTGAGCCGGTCACACCACGCTGTCTTTCGCTCCGCGTAAGTGTTCATGTCACCGAGAGCGTTGGGCGACAATGTGGTCTACCAACATGCCACAAACGTTCTGCGAGAACTCTTACGCAGGGTTATTATTGCTATCTGGTTATACCCCCCCTCCCCCCTGAACAAACAACGCAGGCAGCGAAGACGATGACGCCGACGTGTCGGCTCAGTATGCTTTTCGGATGCTTGGCTCTCACCACCAGTTTAGGTGTCATGTGTACTTCCTCCTGGTTCAGTCAGCACCAATTTGTCTGCTCTTTACTCGCGACATTTCTGGAAGAGGAGGTGGTAGCCCCATTCACTTGAACCCCTTGGAATTTCAACTGCACGCAGTCATCTGGAGACGACACTATTGCACAGGTATAGTTACCGCGTTCGAATATGGCACCAAGAATTTCGTCCCATGGTCCCACCATCCAATACCATGAAAACTACAACTGCAAGCCAAATCAGCCAGTGCTGCGGAGACAACTTATCGCTGGTCCTCCACTCGTGCCGCACACCACGTTCATTGTACGACGATACCTTCAACGACGTTGAGGACTGGCTGGATAAATTCGGCCATGTGACAACGTCCAACGAATGGAATGATAAACGTAAGGATCGAACTGTTACTGTTCTCTCAAAGATACCGCGAAAGTGTGATTTAAAAATGACGAAGGTCCATTTACCACCTGCAGAGGGTTTTGGAAGATACTGCTGGACTCTTACAACAGTAGCGAGCAAAAAAAAGAGAGCCCAACAAACTCTGGAGTACGCGGCGCAAAAGCAGAATGAGAGCTTTGCTATGTTCGTCGAGGATATGCTACACTTGTTTAGGTGAGCTGATCCTGCGTGAGTTAAGCGAAAAAGGGGCTGCATGTGATGCGGGTTGTCAAGGAGCCCCTCTTCGCTTGTCCGGCTACTGTTGCTGACCTCGTTCGAGAAGCTGGAACAAAGGAGCGCTCACTTCAGCAACGTACCATGCAGTATGGGCGTCCAGCCAGTCTAGCAAATCGCGCTTCATCGTTCGACGAAAACACACTCTGAGAGCTGGTTTGAGGCGTTGTGCGTAAAGAACCATAGTTTAGAAGAGTGACTGCCGGGCGAACGCTCCCTGCTGTTACAAATATCATCGGCGACGACATTTGTGAGCTATAACGCCCGTTCTGCCACCCGAAATTCAGCATCTTTCACAACCTAGACGCATAGGCTCGACCCAGTTGGCTTCTGTAGTAGAGCGTTCTCTTAGAACTTTTAGAAATGTTTCGTTGACGAAAGCTTCTGCGGTACCTCAGCTAATACTTGCCGTGAGACGGCCCTTCATGCGCCCCTTGAAACCTCGCAGAATAAACTCAGAAGACCCGAACGAAAAGCCGCTATATGGCACACGTTTACTCTACTACCACTCCGGTTAGGCCGGTCATGTGCTTCCTTACTGCATCTATCGTCGAATGGTTCTTTGCAGCTATTCACCGCATGCACCTCGACCGCGTTACGGGGAACGGTTGCGAGATATCAAACAATATTTGACTATGCACAAGCTTCTGCCTACTTCGAACGCATCGCTTCAGCCGAGATCGCCTCCGCCCTGTTTGTACTTGTCTCCCAGCCAGTCTGCCTTTCCTCATCCCGCCGGGACTCGCTCAACGAGCCCACACCGGCGAAGGGGAAACCGGCCGGCTATGGGTGTAAGGCCGCTGCGAAAAACGCTTAAGAACCTCCATCGACGCAAAAACATCCGCAGTTCTTTTAACTCCATAAGTTGTCGAACATCACGAAGAATTGTTAGCTAAAATTAGTGTCCCGTTTTATCTGGTAACCCGTCTTGTCGACACCGGCGCTGACTACTGAGCGTTATCAGCAGGTCACTCGCGTTTTTCTTACGGAAACTCGGGGTCCTGTGAAATGTACCGCGAATCCGGACGGCTGATTGGCAACGCGTAGTTCCAACTGGCGTGTGCAGAACTCCAATTCGAATACGCGATGAGACTAATTCCTTCTGTTTTGTCGTGCTGCGAGGATGCGGCAAACAGCTTATACTCGGATTGTACTTTCTCCGGAACTGCGGTGTGGTGATAAACCTTTGAAATCGGTTGGCGACATTTTCGCAGTCCTCTAAAGACCAGAGCCTTCAGTCAAAACCTGCGCTACGTGTTTCCGGTGAAACGATTACGTTAGTGTTTAAGTTTGGCATCGTGGAACAAAACGTCTCATTGCTGCTATCTCGAGGACCCTGTGTTTCCCTGGGCCTAGTTGATGTCAGTACAAGACAAATAGAAATACTTGTCACTAGTTTCAGTGGAGAATGCCAATATTTTCCACAGAAAACAGCCGTAGCCTATTTGGACGTGGTCGAAGAATGGAATGTAATGGAATGGATGACTTTATTTTAGGAGGAGGCCAATACGCCCTGTTGTGGGATATGGGAAAAAGGGTAGGGGAAGATGGTTCATTTAAAGTCTTCACTGCACTGTGAGGGTTCACTTAGCACGGCATGCACAGTTGAAGTTGTGGCGAGGACACTCTAATACGGCCATCATCCGGGTATACAAAAGGAACCGTTCAGGGTCCACAAAGGGTATTTTAGGGGGTATATAGAGAGTGGGTGAACGATGCGCCATAATACTACTTTATATAGACCTGTTTTGAGGCCTAACTCTTTAATTGGCTGTAAAATGTTGGGGTTGTTTCTGACATGTTGGACATGTTCTTCAGAAGTCGTCGCGTGTACGTGCGCTGTAAAGAACTGCTCGCTGTCAGTTGAGTAAGCTGAAGAAGCCCAGATGATGTGGAAAACGTTCGGTGTGTTGTTGCTGCCACAGTAGGGGCACCGAGCCGAGAACTAGCAAGGTAGCTATGCGTTGTTCATTTCGAGATGACGTCCGGAGTGTAGGCCGAGTAAGAGTAGGCTTTATTGGCAAACATTCCTCCTGTTCTTGACAGGGACAGCAGAGAAGCAAGAAAACCAGGTGATGAGGCGTCGGCAAGCCATTGGTGAATGAGGTTCTTTTTTTGACGGCATTTTTGCTTCCAGTCCAATTTGCATGCCTGTTGGGGGTCAGATCTTTCCTTGATGGACGCGGCAATCATGGGAGGACTGTAAACACTCACGAGCAGCTTTATGCGCAGAATGGTTTCCGTCCGCTCCATGTGTGTAAGGAGGACTCCAGACTAGGCGTATCTTGAACCCTTCTTGAGAGAGGTCTCACATTTTGTAAGGAATGCTGGTGGCAGTAGAATTGGCACGAATGTCTCGTTCAGTTCCCGTAGAGCAACATGGGAGTCAGTGATGACACGGTACTTGTTGGGGTAATAAACGAGGTCGCACTTTGTGTTGTCTCAATGGCGCCGAGGTTTCAGAACAGTTAGAGTTCATCAGCGAGAGAGTATGTGTTTGTTATATTGCGAGAGCCATTAGGCTAGGAGATGACAGGGCAGGTCCACGCCACCGTTGCTGTTGTGCCGTTTATGGCTGCGTCGGCAAGAATGTCTTTTTCATCCGGAGCTTTGCCGTTGGCGAGAGTGCGAAAATATTGTCCCCGTAAGGCGTGGTTACCGCGAGAAATGGGTCGGTGTCTGAGGTTGCCCAGGGCGGGTCGCTCCTAGGGTTAAATAGCAGTTGGAAAAGTGTCTGCATTGAAAGTACTGTTTAATGTGTCCCGCTTCAAAATAGTTTGCCCTTGAGGCACGTAGTCAACGTGCTTCTGAAAGCGGACGGTCGTCTCCTCTACCAGGTTTGCGACGGGAGGAAGCGAAACTGCTTCCGACAGTACAGAAAACACGCGACACAGTCTTTCGGGGTCTACTGTGACGAATAAACTCGACAACACGTCTAAGATAGACGCGAATCCCAATTTGCCGACTACCCAAAAGCAAGCGCTTCTCAGCGTTATCAACTACTTCGGCGACTCTTCTGCCCTGTTGATAAAACTGCGACAAACAACCGTCAGTAAGCACCACATCATCACTAACGAAAACGAACGACCCATATGCCAACACCACTACATACCTTCGACCAAACTCGAGAGGCTATTTGCCGCCAAAATGCATGAAATTCTTCGATACAACATCCTACAGCACAGAACAAGTGAACTGAGATGGGCTAGTTGGTTCATGATTCTACTTAGAAAAAACAGCGCCAAAAACGATACGACAGGAAGTAGAGACTACAGACAAACACTGTGCTTAACTGCCAACTAAGGTTTATTTAAAAGAACTAGAATCAAATAAAAGGAGGAGACAAGGAAATCCATAACACAAAGAAAATGGAAGTTGATTGTTGAAAGTAAAGCAGCCTCGTGTAATTGGTTGATCATGATCTTAGGTATTTTATCTCCCTGTCGTACACTTCGATAGAGTGTGTGCTCACGCACCTATCTCCAATTGTGTGGATGACGAAATCCTCGAGTATCTCCCTCGCGCGCTGCTCTCGATACCTCTTCAGGATGACGGTGCGGCCAAATGCTGGTGGGGGTATCTGGCATTGCTGGCACTTCGCACAGTGTGCAGCTAGATGGCTGCCTGTGCCTGTCCGTACCGTGTTTGCGAGCAGCGCACCAGGGAAATACACGAGGCTTTCGTCACACACAACATGGGAGATAGGTGCGTGAGCACACCCTCTATTGAGTTGTACGACCAGGAGATATATTAAATAGGATCATGATCAACGCAATACACGTGGCTGCTCTCATTTCCACAATCAACTTCTACCACCTAACAAGGTCACTTCCACGACGACGGCGACACTGAAGTGCACGCGGACGCAAGCAACATCGGATTGTGGGCCACTTTTGTGCAGTGGTAAGATTACGGTGAGTGTGTCACAGGTTACGCGAGCCGCACTCTGTCACGCGTAGAATTCAACTATTGCACAATGGAGCAGGAGGTTGTGGGCCGTCACCATCGAAATTGGTTTTGTGGGCCGTCACCAAATTTCGATCATACATCTACGGTCGACGTTTCCGGGTAGTAACTAACCATCACTCCATCTATTGCGTTCAAAGTCTAATAACCCATCAAGCCGCATCGCTAGTTTTAGCCCCAGCTTAGAAGAGTTCTGTGCCAGGGTTGTATACAAGACTGATGCCAAACAACAGTGCGGATGGCCTGTCCCGCGCCGCAATCTGAATGGTCTCAACTGATACAGAGGAAGGCAAACACTTTTTGGACTCGTAAGGCCTTTCATCTTGCTCAGCAACAACGAAATGATAACGAGCTTCGCCCTGAAGGACGCACCTCTGCAGTGCCCTCATCTTTTTCACGCAGCATTACGTCATTTTTTTGCGTGAAACCATCCTACACTATACAAGGAAAATATTCATGCTACAGAAGCTGAATACCTGCTTGTAACACTGATAAAACTAGGCGAAGAAATCTTTCAGATCTACCACGATGAAGCATCTTCTGTTCATCTTGGTTAGTTCCGTACACTGGCACGTGTACGCCTTTGGTGTTAATGAACCAATATGGGCGGCAACGTGAAGCGGTCTGTCTAGATGTGCCGCGACTACTAGAGATAGAAAACGCTGTCTACAAAGCCAACTGGAAATTTCCAACTGGTTGATCCCCCGAAAACCCATTTCAACAAGCCCGTATAAGTTTTCCTGGCCCTTTTGCGCTGTCATCAAGTGGGAACATATTGACTATGGCCTCTATGGCGTACCTGACGTGCTGCTGGGATACGGAGGCCCTGCCGCAGAGCACAGCCGCTGAAACTTCAATATTTTTATAGACAACCTTGTACTTCGCTACGGTGCCCGACAGTACTCATCACTGAGGGAGGAGCAGTGTTCACACCGCTGATTATTCCAAAAATTCTAAAGCTTAGCTGCACGAGTCACCACAGAACGACCACCTACCAACTGCAGGCGAACGACCACAGCTGTTCCACTAGTCTATCGCCGACATGCTCCCCACGTATGTTTACATAGACCACCGAAACTGGGACAGCATACTTCAATCTGTTACATTCGCCTACAGTACCACGCCTCAGAAAAGCACATAATTCGCCCGTTTTCGCTTGGCTTTTGGGCGAGACGTCCTCACAATATTGGATACCATGTGGTCGCCCCTGACGAAACTATCAAAAGCACAGACGCTGAAGGAGTTGTGCAGCGCATAGAGTTCACCCGCCAACCTGCATTCCAGCGCAGTTTAGGTCATCAGGCAAATGACGCCCGGTGGTATAACGCGCGACACCGACAAGTTGCATACCAAGCAGGAAATCTGGTCAGGGTTTGGAGCCCTGTTCGCGGTAGGGGCCATTCGGAAAAATGAACGCGTCGAAACTTTGGTCCCTACAAGGTCCTTCGTCGGACATGCGACGCCAACTACCAAGTTCGCCCTGAGGAAACTCTGCCTTCCCCTCCACGTCGACACAATCTGACGTCATCACCATCGCAAGTAAGAATCCTAATTACACGCATCACACTTCATGTGGAATTGTTTTGGAACCCATGCCGCTTTTATCATCCTTACACTTACCATTTATGTCCTTACTTTAGCCTCACTCAAGAACTACCTTCATTAGCATCGTGGCGATGCATTCAGAGAGGGAGAGGGGTAATGCCACAAGTGGTCTAACCAAAATCTTATGCGGGCCATTATTCTCGCAAGGGTATGCCCCACTGCCCGAACAATCCGGGCAGAGAAGAGGACACTGAAGAGTGCGCTCGGAAGGTTTTTTGATGATTGACTCTATCGGCCAGTGCATATGTCACCTGTACATCCGCCCGCTTTACTAAACACGACTTTGCCTGCTCTTCCCTTGTGACAATACTGTAAAAAAGATCAATACGGAGGAACACGACACATTAAGGGTGCTGCAAGAAGGGGTAATTAACCAAAGGCGCCTCCGCCACCCCAAGACGTTTAGAAGGCGACGCTTCTCTCGACGGAAGTGAAAGCAAAAGCTGTCCCCCTGCAACATTTCTGCTTAGTCACGCACGTGGAAGAATCGATGATGTAGATACGAGAAGACGGCGGGCGGATTTATAAAACAGGCAGCAAAGGGTCGATTGCGGCAACAAATTTTGAAACCAAAGTGTGAGCTTTCCGGTGCACGTAAAATTGTTATGCTTGGGACAGGTGACATCAACCGTCTAACCTAACCATTGTGCTAGTTCAATTAGTGTGCCAAAGAGGCGGATCAGGGCTACCTTAAAGATCATTTAAATGGTGCGAGCTCGTTGAGAAAAAACTTACTGTACATGCATAAAGGATTTATGCAGCCCTCCCAAGGAACGTATTCAATTTTTCCTTCATGACTGCAAGCAGAACGAATGGCATAGTCATAGCCAGTACAAAAGTGCTAGGCACTGCCTATCCTGTGGACCAGTAGATGATGACGATTATAAGCACAGGAAAGTGTGCAGCATCATTCTGCGTACAAGGCCATAGAGTAAGGGCTCAGGTTTATTGTGTATACCTTACCGTGGTATAGTTGCTTATTATTCGTGTTAGGCAACCTAACATGTTCCAATCCAAACGAATTGACATGAACACTACGTAACATTGAATTAAAGAACAGTACAGCAAAACAGGGGAAAAAGGCTGCATCAATGCTGGGACTCGAACACAGGAAAATATTGCCCAATACCTTACTCCAACTCTGCTCCACGGAAGCCGACGGTGAGAACTCTTTTAGCAGTAGCTCAGCACAGAGAAGAACCCTAATGTTTGCACCACAGAATAAAGCTAAGCAATATTTTCTCGTCTGGTCCACAGAATAGGCAGTGCGAAATGGGTACTGGAGGATGTCCTCGTCGAAACCGATGCGTCTTTCAGCTTCTTCCTTTTCTCGTGTTTTTGAAGTGGCTATGGAAAGCGTCTATCGCAGTATGTGGAAAGAAGCGGGAGAGTAGGAGACACTTTTCGAGGCACAGTATAAGCCATCTCATGGAAAAAGTTGAAGGAAGCAGGGCGTTATTCCTGTGGCGTGAGATTTGTAAGTTGGTTTCCAATTATTACCTTTTTTTGCGCGGAGTATTTCTCGTTCCGAGAAAGTGTGGCAAGAATTAGGGCGAACACTTCTTATTTCGGCGGCCAAACTATATTGCAGCATCTCCCGTGGTAGTGTGAACTTCCCGCCAGGTACATAGTGGTGTACCTTCCCGTTTGTCCGTTAGGCGGTGCTCGAAAGCAAGGAAGAGGACGAGGAGTGCGCGCCGAACGAAGGGAAAGAGGAAGAAGACCGTGGAACGGTTGAGGCTAGCCAGAGCTCGTTTCTGGTGGGCACAAGTTCGCCTTGTCTAATAAACCCAGTTTGGCTTTTTTATTGTAACCATCGTTACAAAAGTGGTGGAGGAGCTGGGTACATGATACCCCAATCATCCAGGCCTGTCCACGTCGAAGTGTCGCCCGTACACCAGCGGACCAGCCGTCGTTTACTCGGACTGCCGGCGGAGTGCGGCCTTCTACCTGATCGGGCAACCAAGAAGATTGTAGGCAACACCGCCACTGTGAACACGAACATGACTGACGCCCCTCTCCAGTACGTGGTGCAACAGCCACGTACACCAAAAGTCTTCTACGGCGAGCCTTATGAAGACGTGGAAGACTGGCTGGACCACTTCGAACGGGTCGCCACGTTCAACGGCTGGGACAATAACCATAAGCGGCGACAGGTATACTACTCTCTTGAGGAAGGTGCGCGAACGTGGTTTGAAAACCATGAATCCACACTTTCGTCGTGGGAGGAGTTTCGTCAGCGCTTACTAGCCACTTTCATGAGCAGCGACCGCAAAGAAAAGGCCGAGGCTGCCCTTCAAGCACGAAATCAGCGCCAGAACGAGAGTGTTACCATGTACACCGAGGATATGGTCCGTCTTTGTAGGCGCGCAGATCCCGCCATGACGGACGAGAAGAAGGTACGGCACCTCATGCGTGGCGTCAAGCAGGACATCTTCGCCGGGCTGATGCGCAATCCCCCAAGAACGGTTGCCGAATTCGTCAGTGAGGCAACGACAATTGAAGGCGCGCTTCAGCGTAGAGCGAAGCGGTACTGCCAAACCGAAGCCATGGTCTCCAATGCAAGCTGCATGACAGGGTTGGAGAACTGCCTCGATTTGCGGGAACTGGTGAGGAAAATCGTGCGAGAGGAGCTCCAGGCATTCCGCCAGCAGCAGTCTTCAGCACCGACGGTGTCTATCGCCGAAATGATACGCGAAGAAGTCCGGCAAGCGGTGGGTATCCCTGAGCCAACAGAGGAGCCACAGCTGGAGGAACCAAAATTCTCATACGCAGCTGCTCTTCAGCAATACCACCACCGCTCGCCGCCGACCGTCGCCACCCCTGCGCCGACACCACCGCTCAACCCCAGGCCTCGCAGAAGCCTGCCGTATCCACCGGAAACACAACCTCGGAAAAGTGATCTGTGGCGCACTCCTGACCGCAGACCACTCTGTTTCCACTGTGGAGAAGAAGGACATGTCTACCGCGCATGCCCCTATCGCCGTATCGGCTTGCGAGGATTTGCGCCAAATGCTCCGCGTCCAAGGAATGGTGAGCGCCCGCAAGAGATTGAATACTACCTCGCCGACCGCCGAAACGTTTTCGCACCACGACGCCCAGAGTCCCGTTCGCCATCGCCCATGCAACGCCGATCCTCGAGTCCACGCTTCGCCCCCAGTTCTTCTGACCGTCCATCGCGCAGCTTTGAAATCCGGGGAAACTGAACTCAGCGGCCCCGGGAGGTGAGGCCGCTGGCGTCGACTTTTACGAAGAACCTCCACTGCGACGACGACGAGTAGGGCGAGAGGCAAGCGACCAGGCGGAGACGGGGAGCTGTACCACCCAACATGTAGCGTGCGATGTCTTGGTGGAAATCGATGGGCGCGAGATGACGGCGCTGGCGGACACTGGGGCGGACCATTCCGTCATAAGTAAGTCTTTCGCCACCACACTGAAGAAGGTGCTGACGCCTTGGACTGGCCTCCAGATTCGCACAGCCGGAGGTCATCTGATTAGTCCTGTGGGTAAATGCACTGCTCGAATTAAAATCAAAGGGTTCACGTACATCGGCACCTTCGTCGTCCTACCCGAATGCTCAAAAGACTTAATCCTTGGGATGGACTTTTTACAAGCAAATGGTGCAGTTATTGACCTGCAGAAATCGACGATCAGATTTTCCACGAAGCGAGCCATCGAAAAAAACATTGAACACCGACGCGACACGGCTCTGCGCCTCATCGACGAAGACGGCGTCACACTTCCCGCTCGCACAAGTGTATTCGTCAACGTCATGAACGATACATTTCAGGACTACGAAGGGATAGCCGAAGGCAACATGCGGTTACTTCTGGACAAAGGTATCTGCATCGCGAGAGGATTTGTAAAGCTCGAAAATGGGTGCACGCCCGTCTTGCTTACAAATTTTTCCAACGAGCGCCGACATCTCGCGAAAGATACCGCCATTGCATTCATCGAAGAGGTCGCCGACGTAACGCATCTGACCACACTAGGCACGACAGCGGCAGATTCTCATACGCAGGGCGTCATTCCGCCTGTCGAAGTTAACAAGAACCTTTCCGCCACACAGAAGGAGGCTTTAGTGAGTCTCGTGCAGGAATTTTCTGACTGCTTCGCCACGACGTCCAAAGTCCGCCAGACTCATGTGACGAAGCACCGCATCCTAACAGACGAATCCGCCCGACCTGTTCGCCAGCACCCTTACAGAGTGTCTCCGAAGGAGCGTGAAGCAATAAAACAGCAAGTCAAAGAAATGCTAAGCGATGATGTCATCCAGCCTTCGAAGAGCGCATGGGCCTCTCCCGTCGTACTTGTGCGAAAAAAAGACAACACGCTTCGCTTCTGCGTTGACTACCGCCGATTAAACAGTATGACCAAACGCGATGTTTATCCGCTCCCAAGGATTGACGACACGTTGGACCGGTTGCGCGATGCCAAATTCTTCTCGTCCCTAGATCTGAAATCGGGGTATTGGCAGATCGAAGTCGACGAGCGCGACCGCGAAAAGACGGCATTCGTGACACCAGACGGTCTCTACGAATTCAAGGTTCTACCCTTCGGCCTATGCTCTGCGCCGGGTACATTCCAGCGCATGATGGATACTGTCCTCGCTGGGCTGAAATGGCAGACCTGTCTTGTGTACCTGGACGACGTGGTCGTTTTCTCCAGTTCATTTGACGAGCACTTGTCACGGCTCAGAAGTGTCCTGGAGGCTATTCGCTCTGCAGATTTCTTGGGCATATTGGGCATATTCTTGGGCATATTGTAAGTGCTGCTGGGGTTAGTCCGGATCCCGAGAAAACGACTGCCGTCGCGTCATTTCCACGCCCAAACGACAAGAAGGCTGTGCGACGCTTTCTGGGCCTCTGTGCCTATTACAGACGATTTGTAGAGGGATTTTCAAATATCGCCGAGCCACTGACCCGACTTATGAAAGAAGATGTGCCGTTCTCCTGGGGCAACGACCAACAACAGGCCTTCGAAACATTGCGTAGACGCCTACAAAGTGCTCCAGTTCTAGCCCACTTCGATGACGCCGCCGACACGGAAATCCGCACGGATGCCAGCAATGTGGGAATTGGCGCTATTCTTGTACAGTGGCAAGCTGGGGTGGAAAAGGTTGTAGCTTACGCTAGTCGCACCCTTTCCAAAGCGGAAAGGAATTATTCAGCGACAGAGAAAGAATGCCTTGCTGTCATCTGGGCCATCAGCAAATTCCGTCCATACCTGTATGGTAGGCCATTCAGAGCGGTCAGCGACCACCATGCCCTCTGCTGGCTCGCGAACCTGAAGGACCCTTCTGGACGGCTTGCTCGATGGAGTTTAAGGCTACAAGAGTACGACGTTACGGTCGTGTACAAGTCGGGCAGCAAGCACAGTGATGCTGATTGTTTGTCCCGGGCACCGATTTCCACCGTTTCCCCTGAAGCCGAGGAGGAGGACTTCCCCTTTGTCGGGATGATCCAAGCTGCAGATATGGCTGCCCGCCAACTGGCCGACGTGGAGCTCAGACCACTCATTGAATACCTGCGGGATAAAAACGCTGGGCCTCCCCGTGCTTTTCTTAGAGGCATCAACTCGTTCTGCCTGCGCGACAACGTACTTTACAAGCGAAATTACGATCAGAGTAAAGAGAAATTTCTTCTTGTCGTACCGGCAGAATTACGCACGGAAATTTTACAAGCATGCCATGACGAGCCTGCAGCTGGGCATCTAGGGGTCACTCGCACATTCGCAAGAATACATAAGAAGTATTACTGGCCAAACCTCTTAGCCTCGGTGCAACAGTACGTGAAGACCCGTCGGGACTGCCAGCGCCGGAAGACGCCACCCGTAAAACCTGCAGGGCTACTTCACCCACTAGACCCTCCTGACGCACCGTTTAAGCAAATCGGCATGGATCTACTGGGCCCCTTCCCCAAGTCAGCCTCAGGGAACAAGTGGATCATTGTGGCAACGGATTACTTAACCCGATATGCAGAGACGCACGCTCTTCCTCGGGGAACCGCTGCCGAGGTAGCGAAGTTCTTTCTTCACAAACTTGTCCTCAGACATGGAGCGCCCGCTGTAGTACTGACTGACCGGGGGACGGCTTTCACATCTGACTTAATGCGTGAAGTACTGCGCTTGACGCACAGTACTCACCGCAAGACTACTGCTTACCACCCCCAAACAAACGGCCTCACGGAAAGACTTAATAGAACCTTGGCTGACATGTTGTCTATGTACATCGACCTCAACCACAAGACATGGGATGAAATTCTCCCTTATGCCACTTTCGCTTATAATACAGCCATGCAGGAAACCACCCGGTTCACACCATTTGAGCTTGTTTTTGGCCGCCCAGTGACGACAACCCTCGACGCAATGCTCCCTGTGGATAACGACGTGGTAGCCGGCTCTGATGTTGACGAATTCACGCAAACCGCGGAAGAAGCTCGTCAGCTTGCAAGATTTCGCATCCGCAGGCGACAAGAAATCGACGCCCGGCAATATAACCTGAGACGACGGAATGTGGACTATCGTCCCGGCGACCTTGTTTGGGTATGGACGCCTATCCGCCGCCGTGGACTGTCGAAGAAGCTGCTTCGCCGCTACTTCGGTCCCTACAAGGTTATCCGACGTATCTCCGAACTGAACTACGAGGTGTTACCTGAGAGCAACTCCAACGTTTCTTCTCGACGTCGACCGAGCTCTGAAGTTGTGCACGTGGTGCGCCTAAAGCCATATTACGAGCGGCCATTGGACACCCCCGTTTGACCTACTGTGCTTCTACTTTTTTTACCCCGGTTACCGCTGCCCTCTTGCTGCCTTGTGTTTCGTCTGATTGTTATTTTGTTTTGCGTATTCCTTTCTTTTCGTTGCCCCTTCGCGTACGCGTTCTAGTGGCATCGGGTCGATGCCACCCCGGAGGGGGGAGCAATGCAGCATCTCCCGTGGTAGTGTGAACTTCCCGCCAGGTACATAGTGGTGTACCTTCCCGTTTGTCCGTTAGGCGGTGCTCGAAAGCAAGGAAGAGGACGAGGAGTGCGCGCCGAACGAAGGGAAAGAGGAAGAAGACCGTGGAACGGTTGAGGCTAGCCAGAGCTCGTTTCTGGTGGGCACAAGTTCGCCTTGTCTAATAAACCAAGTTTGGCTTTTTTATTGTAACCATCGTTACAATATGTAGTTAGACTTCGATTGACAAATGGCACGGGAACGATGGACCGTCGCCGCTGGGCACACGCACAGGAGCGCTCGGCATTTCCTTGTTTTTTTAACTGCCGTGTGGTCGCCGCGACCTTGGCGAGTCTCCGCAAAAGGGTTTTGCTTGGATTGACAACCGTGCGCAGGGGACACTAGGGGGTCGTCGCGAAAACGCACACACGATACCTAGGCTTTTTGTGGGTTTTGTAATGACAAATGCAAAAAGAGCTGGCGATTGAGCCTTGGTCTCGTGACTCACTACCATAAACAAAGATCCAAACAGCAGATGCGTGGGTAGAAAATTTGAATTCAATTCACCCACTTCCCCTGGGCTTCATCACAGATGGACTGCTACAAGAGGGGAACAGCGGCAAAGATATAGGCGGGAGAGACAGGACGAGGGCACGCAGAAGGAGCGGCAGAAGGCTAAAGTCTACGGGCGGAATCAACGCCGAAGGAAGCACATGCGCGGGTAGTTTTTCAGGACACCCAGAGAGTGCAACTTGGCCTTTATATCAAATCCAAATGATTATAATAGATATAGCAGCGAAAACTGCTGGCATATGGCATGCACTTCTCCTTCTGCAAGAAACTGATTCCCTGAAATTTCGAGGCACTGCGTATTTCGTTTTGTATAAAAAATGGCACTGAAAATAGATGGTACCCGCACAAAGGCAGCGCGGTCCCGCACTTTTCCGTGTGCAAAGCCCTTATACTAGCGATTGATCGGCCTTGTCTCCTTCAGCACCGCTCTGTTTTTGGATATCCACTCAAATGACGAGCATAGCTCCCTACTCTGCTGCTGTTGCGGCTGCTACTGGTTCAGGCGGGGGTGTAGTATTGTCGACAAATGAAATATCGTCATCCAGACACAGTTCTTTCTCATGCTTCGCCCTGTCCATTTGTAATATATTACTCCGTTATCTCAGTCCGCGACGCAGCCGGTATGAACAAGGGTGCTGTTCAGGCGAAGCGGAGATGTATTGTAGCTGACACACACATCCGTTACAGGCATCCGTAACGCGAGGTGCACATGGCTAGCGGTTTAACGTCTTGCGCACTACCACTACGAAGTTTAAGAGTAACGGGCGTTGTGACGTAACGCTAAGAGTGGCAGATGTGCTAATTCAACACTGATACTGTGGCTCTGGTATCAATAAGCGCGAGTGTGGCAACACATTCCACAGTCACAACTATGACGATAGCAGAGTTTTAACGTTGTGCAGGTCTTGCCTCGGGAACTGCAACCGTTAAGTTCCGTCGGTGTGTCGGATTTTCTCGAGGGTTCATGGGCGACAAATCAGACGCAATGCGCCGAAGTAGGGCCGCGGTTTGCAAAATGAGGTCACTCACTAGTGCAGGAGTTCGATGTTAGTACTGAATCAGCCGAGGCGAAAGACGGCTGAGTTCGGTAGGCTTAGCCCTCTTTCACACAGCCGTTACCTTCTCCGTTACGGCACCGTCACGTCAACAAAAAACAACGTTGACGGAATGGAGAAGTGTTCAGACTGGATCCACACGGGAGATTTCCGTCAGAATACAGGGTTGTCCGCGAAGTTATCAGTTGTGCCTCGAAATGCGCATGGTTAGTGTAAAAAGCAATACAAAATGCCGCGATATGTGTGATTCAGGGTGAATACATTGCTAAAATAAAAAAAAATAAATAACGATTTTGTTGAATGCTGAATTATTTCCTTAATTTTGTATTCCTTACGACACGCCGCGTTCAGGCGTACACAGCTTTGGTAGGTGGGAACCTATGCAAATTGCGCGTCTGATCGCGGCCCGTCTGCTACAGGCTAAAGGAGCGATGGCAAGCCATGACAACCATCCTGCGTCTTTTGTTTTCTGAGCACGCTTCTACTGATGTTCGTGTTGAGAAAGCGCAAGTCTTTGCGTAAAAGGAAGGCTCGGTCGAGGAGCGTGTGGATACGAAAGATTTGCCGCCATCGAAAGTACGGCCACTCGGCAACTCTAATCCCACTGCTGAGACGATCTGACCCGGAATACTTTTTTGAGCAAGTATTGTGTTTCGGGGGTGCAAGGCGAACATAGATATGCAATACTGAAATATTATACCTGTTGCAGTTACATGAGGATGAGCGCTGCAACCTTCGAGAAACTTTTGTCGTTGGTAGGGCACGCAATACAGAAACGAAACACAAACTGGAGGGAGAGCATCACGGCGACTACACGGCCACTCAGGGAAGCTGAAATGTTGGTGTGTGCGCGTGCACACGAACCTAAACTGAAACAAAATAACAGCAGACAACGGGTAGTGGTGGTGGGGCCCAGCCGCGAGAACGGAAACCTACGTCGATATAAAAAATGCGTGTTCGAGACCTCTTTCGCTGCTGCCATGCGAGTCGACCCGGGTCGTTTACTGCAGAATGGATACTTCTGTTAGCCCATACGTGGTTCGTCCCATTTCGCTTATCTGGAAATAACGGTTAGCTAGGCGCGACAGTGCGGTGGCTTCATTTCAAAAGTTCTCACGGCATCAAAAAAACGTTTCGGAAAGGTGATTTTTAAAAACATTTAACAGTGGCCCTATTTCAGCATACGTCCAGCCTTAATTAAAATGAAATGCCCCACAGCAATGAATTTACAAAATGATCGACCTCATTCCTTTTCACGGTGTAGAATGACGTCAAAATTAACCCGTCAAAAAATATATATTTTGACTCGCAGCCGTTCTGCCGTCAACCTTAAGTAATGAGAATTGTGACTGTGCGCCTCAATGAAAGGAAGCATAATATGCTTGCCTTATACTTCAGCTAATATTGTGTGCCTCTACTTCATTTGCTACATTTCACAGCTACGGATACGTTTTTTTGCTGATTCCTTGCTAGCGGTGACAGCCAGCGCAGCCTGTCGTATGCTTTTCAAGTTGGAAGGTCGACTGTGAGCAAAATAATATCCGAGACATCACTGGCGATCTGGAATAACCTGAAAGATGAATACGCTGAATGCCCCCGCACAGGATGTGAATGAAAATCTGTTGCAAGAGGTTTTCTTCAACGATGGGATGTGCCAAACTGAATCAGTAAAGAATACTGAAAAATGCTCGCCCCTTTTTGTATACACTCAAAAAAGTGCATCCAGTTCGTGTTTGCTGAAGTTTTTTTTACAACTGATTTTTACAGTGCTTCAGACAATAATGTTGTGAATGCTAACAGAATATTTTTTTTCCAGGGAGCATAGACGGAAAACATGTTATAATCGAGGCTCACAGCCACTTTGTCTGGTTCGTAAAATTTCAATTACAAAGGGAGCTTCAGCAAAATCCTTCTAGCCAAGTGCGATTAGGCCTACAAGTTTCTTTATGTAGACACTGGTTGGTGTGGGGGCGAAAGCGATGGAGGGATTTTCGGCCGGAGTGCACTCCTTCATGCCCTGGAATTGAACCGGCTTGGAGTACCTGGACCCTCACGCCTTCCTGGGGTCACGTTGCATCTTACGTCATCCTTGGGGACAAGGCTTTTCCCTTAAAGCCATACCTCATGCTTCCGTATACGAGACGAGTTCTAAGAGGTGACCAGGAACGGGTTTACAATTATATGTTGCCCCGTGGGAGGCGGGTAATTGAAAATGCTTTTGGCATTTTTACAAGCTGGTGGCGGTACTGAGGCCGCAGTTTAAGGCAACACATAAGACTATGAATAGATATGTCCTTGCAGAAGTAGCTCTGTACAACTTTTTAATGACACTTGACGAGGAAAAAGGGAGATATTGTCCTCCACGATTTGTAGACCGTGAAGCGTGGAACGGAGGTGACACTTCTATAGATGGGGAGGGACGGAAAGAGGGGGAAGCTGTTCCCGTGTTTTCGGAGCCAACATACCTGGGGTCAAAGAGGCCAAGTCGCGTTGCTGAAGTTGTTTGCAGTCGTCTAAAGGAGTGTTTTATGGGTCCTGGGCAGGTTGAGTGGCAAATGGATTACATCCACCGAAGTAAGCGCAGGTCCAGCAAATAGTGACAGTATTTACAGCTTGAAAGATCCGTTTTTTTTAGCCAAGTAAGGCGGTTTGTCGCCAACCGCTATCCATTCTTTCATATTGTTCTGCATACATTTGTTGGTGCCTTTAGTGCTCTGTGGCAAGCAGGAGAAATGTGCCTTTTCACGCATTTGACATTTTTTGGCATCACGCACTGCCGGAATCCTGACAGGACGCGAGCAGCTGTTTCAGAACGCACAAACGAAAAAACAAGATGCAGCGCCTACCCCTAGGCTGGGCAGGCACTAAAGTCACAATGTGCTTTCTTTTCGCATTGGTGGAAAAACTTTCACTTTGTCTTCCACACTTCACCCTTCATCCCTTTTTTCCCCTTTTCATTCAGCAAATGGTTACAAAAAGTTGGTGTTTGGATGTAACGCAATATCCATATTTGGTTCCTGTTCCTAATTGGTGCTGTGATTCTCTTCTTCATTTTACACGCGTTTTTATGTGTGCTGGTGTATTACAAGTACATCAGTAAGTACGCAGTTGTTTGTGTAACCAAGGTTGCTTTCATTTGAAAACAAATAAAACACCTTTACACTGCCCTGGTTTCGTAAATGTGCTATTTTTCATGCAACTACAGATAATGCACCCCTATATATAACTAATGACGATGGTTGAAGGAGAAGCTTTCTCTTGACAGATTCTTGGGTTGTCTGAGTTGCCACGTCAAAATGAACCAAGCGGACAGCCGTCGACGCCATAACGTGGGGGACAGTACGCTTCATGGTTGCCACTAAAGTGTTTCAATCTTTAACTTCGCCCATTAGCATTCCGCGTCATCGTCAGACAAAGTTGCCGTTTCGGCTGGGCGTTGTCACGTTACACGCACCATCAGTGAGAGCACTAAAGTTTCACTCTAATGAGCAGTAAACCAAGCGAGACAAAAAGGTATGACATTTTCACTTTTAACCAGCCCTTTATTTCGGTGAGGAACGAAGTTAAGTTCCACTATGTTCAGCAAGTCCACTGCGCAAATTGGAATGATGAAATGCAGCAACCACAAAAAATTACTTCAAATTAGCAACCCACATGAAACGGTTTCTCCACATTGCAAATGAACACACAAGAAATTGTGACTACACAAGAACTATCGGTAAACAGAAAAACAACCGAAGTAGAGGAAATATTGGAAAAGTAAGGAATCAGTTGGGGGACAAGCAGCTACAATGCAACATCTACATAAACACATGAAACAGCCAAACACAGAAGCGAATCCCAGGACTTGGAAGTGCAAAAGGCATTCTACTGATTTTACATTTGCAATTTTTTGTAGACTTTTAGACTGCACAGGAATGCTGAAAACAAGGTGTGCAGCAACATTTGCGCAGCAAAATATGCATGCATGTCCGGGTATGATAAACCGTCAAGGCAAGGTCAAGCAACTATACAAATACAGCAGAAAAAAAAGTTTCGTACCAAGACAAAACTGCAATACCGCAATAGCCACACACGTCGTAAAATATTTTAACTGCACTGAAAATTAATAGAAACACCAATTAAGGTACACAAACTTCTGAGTGACGCATTGTGCCTGCAATGCTGTTGCAGTTGTGACACTTCTATAGTAAAAGCTCGTTCATTAAAACTAGAAGAGGGACATGACAGTGGGCGAATATGAGCGGACTAGCATTTACTGGGCAGGCGCTAGAATGAATGGCCTATGCGAAGCACTGCGCGGGCACAACACTAAGACGCCACCTCTGTACTCGTTATCGCGATTTAGGCGTTACTAGACGTTTGTGGCAGGTGATTGCGTAAATAAGGTTCATGGAATTGAGTGAACGGCTCTGGCGGCGCGGCTTGCGCTGCGGAAGCAGCGTGCGTGCGCGCTACGGTGTTGGTATTTTGTTTTGTTTTGATTATCCAGTAAATTTGTTTTCTATTGGATTTGCACCACATTGTAGTCACATTAGGCCGACTCTTCTGCGAGGAGCGATGGAAACCAGGGGATCTGAGTTCAAATTAACTGTTCGAGATACCGACGCATTACATTTGTCCCGAGTTTTGCCCCACTGAAATATACAGGGCTGTGCCGGGACCAGGGCGTCAAATCGAATTAACTGTACTTTCGAATTACCCAGTTCCAAATAACGAGCTTTTACTTTTACTATTGCTCGGTGTTATACTGCACGGTTCCTTGCTTCCATAGGTTTTCAGCCCTCCTGAACTTCGTTGAGCACAGCGTGGCATTTCCGCATTAGCAGGTCTTGTTTTTCAACTGGCAGGGTCTTAGCTGATTCAGCCATGAAACCTAAAAAAAGGCTGCACCTGTGCGGGGCTGCGGTTCTTGGTTAGACACCCAGTTCATCGCCTCGATGTATGCCTCCCGCACTGCCTTCATTTCGTCGCAGGTGGCCATGCAGCTGATCCTACGGGTATTGTAATGTGACATTAATGCCATCCGCTCGCAAAGACGCTCTTTCGAGAACATGTCCACATAGCGCGGAATTTACTCTTTCTTCTTAGGTGGCCTATTCGCGCACTGCTGTGTTGTGGCCGCTGCCGGCGCTTCGACTGGACAAGGTTTGACCAACGCTTCTTCCAGCTCGCACTGCTCCATGCTGTGAAAAGGAAAGCCTATACATTTCGTAACTGTAGCAGTACAGCAAACAATATTGAACAGCACAAATATTTCGCCTTCAAACAAAACACTACGTCGTCCTGCACATTTCTTCCATGTTTTTTTTTCTCTAGTGCTAGACATGCAGTTCTAAGCTACGTATTCACATACTTTCCGGAATTGCCGTCGTGGTACTCCAAGTCCGTCTCGCTTGGAAACATTTAACAGCATCGCTTTTATCACAATATCACAAATACTATAAACAGCAAAGAAACAATGTAAACAATATAGACTGGCCACATGTAATATCGCCCTATGTTTCTAATGAATCAGGCACACAGAGTGTAAAAGCCTGTTCTGCGTATCAATTGTGCATAGACGTGGACTAGTATGCATTTACTGCGATAATTAACTATGTTTTACTGCTCTGCTTATTCACTGGAGAAGTAAACCAGAGTAGGCAAACTATATTTATTCTACACCCTAACTACACCACTTGGACCGGTACACAAATGAGTGCTATTGCTGAAACAAGGAGGCGTCTCATACAGGTGTATCGATGGAGGGTTATACAATTACGCTACTGAAACCAAGCGTTCTACACCCGAAGACTGAAACACAACTGTGGTAGCTCTATTTTGTTACGACACTATGTGTATAGCTAATTTTCTCACGTTTGGTATTTCTTTGTTATGTTTATGAATGCTAGTTGAATTGCTACGGATACACGCTAACAGACAAAAACACCACAGAGAGTTTTTGCATTACCAGTAGGAACACAGAGCCACCCCTTCAACTAAAACCCGAGGCTCGGTCCTGCAAAGTGTAGCAAATGAAGAGCGCCGTAAATGGAGGAAAATGTACTACACGGAGTCTCAGACCCAGTGCACACACTTTGTTTCAGCATGTAAATGAATATCTGCGTATAATGCAACAATGTCACTTGCGTATGGTCAGGCTCCACATACTCGACAACCAAATCGGAAACGACGTTGTTGGGAACAAGAAAGGCATTAGGCATTAGTATTTACACCGTCACACATTGTGCACCGTCGTACGATTTCGCGACAAGCCATATCCCAACGAAAAACGGCAGCCCAACGAAACAAACTATTATCTTAAAAACACTTGACACTCAAGATTCCAATATGATGCTGAGCCCAAGCGCGTGGGTTCGATACCGGCCGCGGTGACCGCTTTTCAGATGGAGGCGAAAACGCCCGTGCGTTGCCGTTTAGACGGCCTGTAAAGGTATCCAGGTAACTGTAGCATACTGAATCTGTTAGGGCTGAAAAGATGGTAATCACTAAATAGTTGCCCGCACCGAGCTGTCTGAAATGATTTCATAACCTGCACCATTCCCTTACGTTCCCGTGCGCTCCTTGGCCATCAGGCCAGCCATGATTTTAAAGTAACGCCAGGTAATTTTGGGGGCGTCTTCTCTCCCCCTCCCCGATGTTTGTGCGGCTTCCTGCGTGTTTTTAGCCGCCGCCACCTGTGCTTCATGTTGTCAAATTTTTTGGCTGCACCCTCCTCTGGAAACAACGTTGGCTGCATCCTCCCCTGGAAACAGCGACATGCGTATCGCTCCTAATAACCCTAACTCTGCCCCGATCAAATGCCACCTCTTCTCTTTCGTTTCCGTGTCCTTGAAGTCCGGTTGCCGGTTGCGTTCAAAAATCGGTGCGGCCTCACCAATTCAACAAGCGCGTCGACGTTAGAGTTGGACATGTTTCCTCCGCTGCAGACGGCGAAACTGATTTTCGCGGTCAATGTCGCTCTCCTCCGCTGCAGACGACGAAACTGATTTTCGCGGTCAAAGCGAATGGATTCGACTGGCTGCCGGAATGGCTTAGATTTTTACTTAACGAACCGCCTGCTCACTTTCCGCTAAATTCAGCCGTAAAAATGTAAGTTTTGTGATTGGCTGGTTTACCGCGGGGCTCTGTCCTGTCGCGTTTGCGGAATGGGAAAGTAGAGCTCGGCTTCCCTTCACCGTCGCACCATTTTCGGCGAGAAATCGGCCGAAAAACGGCGCCCTTGACGGAAGACGGTGACGTTATGGTGACGTGACGGGGTGAAAAACGGCTGTGGGAATGAGGGCTCATACTGAGTGGACGTCACTATCAAGTGTTGGCCGCCGATGGCGCATCCGGGCGACGTTACCCGGGCATACTGCATGACCAACAAATGGGTGGTTGTCTGGTGTGGGGCAAGGCGCCTGGCTCCAGTTGTCGTACGAATAAACCGTTCGTCAGTGCAGCCAATGAAGCGAGGGGTGCTGCTATTGGCACCGTTAGGGGCTTTGCCACTGGGGCCAGATGCGCTGCGGCGGCAGTCGAAAAGCGTGGTGCTACGGGTGAGGATAAGGGTGAGGACGAGGGCGAAGCCACCGATACAGGCACATGTGGCGGTTGGCTGCCGCGGAGCGATCACCCCGTGATGGTTGAACCACGAGTGAACGGAGCTGTCAGACGCGCTACTGAACCGCTATAATAGCGATGACAGAATGGTTTACAATGATGATGATACCCATGGCCTAGGTGCCAGGAACTAGTTAATCCTCTTCTACGAAATGTCCAACATTGGCAGGATGATGGAAGCGCCTTGGAGACCTGTTCTTGAATTACGCCGCACAAAGACGCGGCGCAAATGCAGGCTCTCGCGCATTAGGAAGCAGGGCAAGCTGCAGCGTGACTTCTTGCCGCAAGAATGCCTCCACGTGCGGCCTATTAAGAGAAAGGTCGGAAGGTAGGGCCAATGACGACTATTACCCTCGGGTAAAGTCTACATTCGGCAATGTGCGCTAACGAGGGACAACACGCTGTTTATGCAGCTCGTCATAGCGGAGGCACCGATTGAAGACTTTGTCAACAGTCTGCAGGTTATTCTCAGGAGCTTCCGAAATGCATGATCCTTCATGCCCTTGAGGATGTGCCTGATCTTGCCGGTCTCAAGCGTCGCAGGATTCACTCTCTTGCTCAGACACATGAAGTCCTCAACGTAACATTTGTAAGTCTCGCTGTCTCGCTGTGCTCGCATCCGAACAGCTGTTCAGCGTGAAAGCTGCCGCTATCGAATGCCTGGATGACCTCGGTCCTGAATTCACACCAAGTTTGTATGCGCGCTTGATGGTTATTAAATCACGTCTTTGGGACCCCGGTCCCGTAAAAATTGACGTTATTCAGCTTCTGTCTATAATCCCATCCATTACGGGTGCTCTCCCTTTCGTAAGCGCAGAGCCAATCCTCCGCATAGTTGTCATCGTTACCAGTGAAAACGGTGGGGTAGCATTCGCAAAGAGACCAGGAGCACAGGATAGGTGCCTGCTGCGGAGACCTCATGTCATGGTCAATTTCTTGATGCATTGGCGTGACCATTCACTTGCTTCATAGTTCCATGCTGAGGTTCGCGTGAGGACTAGTACCTCATCAAAATATGAGTTTTATTGGCAGGGCTTGGAAGAGGTAGCAACGAAGTCTGGCTGTTTCTGAGTCCAAACGAGGTCTTTAGTACGCGCGCACGTCCTACGCCAAAGCACAGTCGATGGAACGGCCGCTGTGTCTCTACGGGTGACATGTACCCGCGGGGCATCGATACCACTCGGAAGGCCCGCCTTGTTCTAGCTGAACACATATCCGCTTGGGGAGACTGGAGCTGCTTCCGACGGTGACGCTGGAGCATTGGAGGGGAATGCCCGGTAGATATGGGTGCGGGCGGGAGCATGAGCCGCCTTATTCCCTCCAGAGACTCATGTCCCGGGGTCCAGAGAATGTAGAGAAAGGAGGGTTAAGGATGGACTGTAGGATGCGGAGGGCTAAGGGAGCAATGTCACCGGCTTCGTAATGGCGACAGGCAGCTTGCGAATCTGTGAATATGGTGATAATGCCTTGAGATTTAGTGGCGGCGAGGGCTATTGCGATTTCTTCTGCAGTTGTGGAGTCGTTGCCGATTACTGTTGCCGAAGTCAGTTCAATTCCTCGGGGGTCTACTGTTGAAATTGCGAAGTCTTGTTTATCCGCATATTTGGCGGCGTCAATCTAGCGGGCGTCTCGGGGCTGGACTTGAAGCATCTTGCGAAGCATTCGAATCCGGGGTTGTCGGTGACCTTGGTTATGAAGGGTGTGCATATCCTAGGGTATTTGGCCGACGGAGATGCAATCGCGTAGTTCAAAAGGGATGCGTTGGCGGGTGTGGTGGGTGGCAGGTAGTTTGTAGCCGAGGCGACGGTGGAGGTGACAGCCAGTGTGTGAGAGCTTGAGCCGTTCGATCTGGTTGACGTGATAGGCCTCTCGAAGTTAATCCCAGGTGTTATAAAGTTCTATCTGTAGAAATTTGGCAGTTGAAGTTATCGGCGGTAGCCCTAGTGCTAATTTATAGCTTTGCTGGACAATTATGTTGAGTTTCTAGATTTCACTATTTTTGATAGTCAAATATGTAGTTCCGTATGTGATGCGGTTAATTAGTAGGGCTTGAATGAGGCGCACGAGATCATTTTCTTTCAGTCCTTGTCGACTATTAGCAATGCGTTGCATGAGGTACTTCCATCGTATTTTGGTAATTTTGTATAGCGCATCGGGAAATTGCTGCCTGTGATAAAGCTTCGCTGCTCAGCCAAATTTATACTGCGCATTTATTTTGCAGCCCGCGTTGTGGTCTCCAAGAGAGTCTTGTTTGTTCTATTGCACATATATAATATTGCAGCATCAGAGGCCATAGATGTAATTACAGTTATTAGACTACGAAAACTAGTGATCCGGACGATAAGAAAAAATTAATAACATGCTTAGTTTTATGAGATTGTGGCAGATAATTTGTCTCAACGATTATCCCGCCTATAAAACATGTGCGTAAAAAATACGTGAAATGAAACTGAAGTGCACACGTCAAAATTTTTGGTTGCAATACATATATACTTTAATGACTTACAATATACACTCTTTACATTGTTTGTCCAGTCAATAAAGCAGTATTTAATTTATGAAGCCTCAAAGAGGTAAGCAGGCGCGTTACGATGGAATCCGTCTGAAAAATAACGAGACGTGTATTGGTTTGGTGATGTGATTGGATAGTGTGTAAGATCAGAGTTCAAAAGAGTTGTGGTTTCGCTTCTGTGAAACAACATGCTTGGCATCCGAAGTTATCATTGGTTGGCCATTCTCGATATTTTATGGTTTGCGATACCACGCTTCTGCCACCTTCTCTGCAGCAGACTGCTTGAGATAAGCCTGACAGCACATCTTAAAATTGTATTGCCCAATACCCGAGGCAAACACTTTGACTCAATGCCTTTTACTTCATCGCAGCCGCTCAACTCTTGGGCGGTTCACTCCCTCCCTTGAAGCCTGTCTGACTCACTTTAGTGTCACTTGTGGCATGTTCGCACTAGGCAGACAGTCGACTGATTTGGCACTGTGCCCGCAAGCTGTAGGTGCGGATGTCATCCCCGCGCCAACAAGAACTCGGAGGAGCTTCAGACAATCTGTACGCAGTATGCCAATTCGGTCGTAGAGCTGGCAATGTTCCGAAGAAAGTGGGAAATGCAGCATCAAGAACATCACCGAAATAGAAGAAATCAGCAGGAAAAAATAAATACATCTTTGATAGAGGTTCCCAGCGTCCTCACTCGGCTAAAATACAGTGCTTCAGACCACTCGGTCATATATACCTATTTCGTGTACCGGGGATCCAATATAGTGTACATATCCCAAACGATGTTTTTTATTTCTATGTGTAGGCACTTGTAGCATCTTAGATGGGTGTTTCTTGAATAACGTTCGTGCGGTCAGTGTCCCCGATACCCACCAATATCCTATCAATAGCGACTGCATTCCTTAGGCGGGAAAAGCGATGCAAATCTGTGATCCTGCATCTGGCCGCTATGGTAGTTCCCCCCGCACAATAAGTGCTTCCCGCACTGTAAGACATGAAGGAGGCCGGGCAACTCTTCAATAGAGTTGAAATGAATCTCACATATCAATTTCTTTTTAGAGCATCAGGTTACCCATGGGTAGCCGTACCCTTCAACCAGTAGTTCCGGACTTCTCTACAGAGGAATCAAGGTATTGCTAGAGAAGTTGTTGGGCGCCCTATTAAATAGCATCAAACAGCTGCCAACACGAGTTGGGGATTTCCACGGGCCATGGACTTAAGAAACGCTGGACCAGAGTCCTGCTATATGTTCCCAAGAAGGGTTGCCCAACTCCTTCTTGAATCATAGTATTCCTCTGAAGCAGCATTGCTGAACTCACTGCAAGAGTTTGGGAACGGTTTCTTCGTGCCCCCGCCGGGAGTACTACTTTACACTTCACCAGGTGGTACGTTCCGCTGGACCATGACGGAAATTCAGCTTGAATCAAGAGTGTAAGATATTCTGATGATTTCGTACTGTTGACAGCCTGTGTGTATCATTGCACTCCGTCAATAAAACTAAATCCACTCATGACAGCAAATGTATTCTCCTTGAATAATATGTTCAATGGGAATTGATATTAACAGGGTACATAAAATATTCTCCTTGTATTTCTTAGTAATAACGCAACAACAAACGTATCTTAAACCTGTTTTATTTAAGAACAAGAATGTGCAATGTAAATGGAAATTCAATGCTTACCCTGATTCCTTGTTTTTGCGAATATTGATTCTTCGACAACACATGCGTACAGAAAAAATGTAGGGTATCCTCTCGTGTAAAACCGTACGTCACTTTGCCGCAGTACAATTTTGAAGTGTACGAACGCACGGTAGATGGAGAAATGGAGCAGGAGTCATTACGATTGCAGTTTGTTATTTAAGCAAATCACACGAATCGCACAAGCGAGATTCGTCGTATTCACTCTCATCAAAGTACAAAAATTCTAAGCCACCGCTGTTTGTCGTCGTTGGTGGAATCGTCGCGTAAAAATGTTTTTCCAGCTTGTATTCCAGCTTCCACAACCTCACATGTTCGCTGCTGCAGACACTTCTCCGTAGCATATGATGCACGTTTTTGCAAAAAAAGTTACTCGTTACTTCTTGCACAGCGCAACTATGCGCACGAGCCACTCAGCCACGCTGCCACTACCATATGTTGACTGTAAGCCCGGGGGAATTAAAGGATCCCCGTAATAAGACACAGACGTTATCGGTGATCCGTCGTTTTTTAGGTGCGACGCATCTGTTGCTCTGAGGCATGTCCCTCCTGCGTCGGCGTTATCCGGCGTCCGCACGCCAGCTGCGCATGCGCGACTCTCCTCCCGTCTTCTCTCCGACAGCTGTGCGCGCCACGCACTCACTCCGCCTCATTATCATAAACAACAGCTGTGTGCGCGCGCTTCGCTCCGCTCCCATCGCGCAAGCGTGCGCATGCGCCACTCTCCTCCGTTGTCTCCTCTCCTTGAGGCGCTGTGAATATAAATCGGGTATCGCGCTGCGCAGTCAGCGCTCGCTCTCGTTCGACTTCGCGTCACTTTGCTTGACGACTGCGTGCTTGACTTGATTCTTCCGATGAAGACGTGCTGGAAGCGACGGTCCCTTCATGAAATGTAAAATTACGCCCACCTTTCCCCGTATGAGAACACCCGCATGTGATTGAATGCGTCATACGCGTTCACAACACGTTTCACCCGATTGAGAGAATCAACCCAATGGAAACGCTAGTTGAACCCCCCGATACGTCGCATCACACCAGGGTTTCCTCGCGGGAAGGTGGGCGTAATATGTTTTTCGTAATTCCTAATTTCGCTCCCCCGCCTGGCGGCACCTCTCACACGACAGCTCTCGCTAGACGGCGACATGCCTGACTTCCTTGTGACGTGCTCCTTTCTCCAATTATTTTTATCATTGATGAGTGCTCCTTTCCTCTTTTAAGCGCCAGAAACATGCACGACTTCAGCATACGATTGGAATTTGAGTGATCGTTACGACGATAGCCATGACGAGACCTACACCCGAATTTGAAACATATGGTCCGATACTTGCGTGCGATGCTTCGTCGGCGTCGCTTCACCCACTGTTTTCGTTTCATCATGGTTTCGTCCTTCTTTAGGACACTCCGGATGATTTACATACGTGCAAGAGAAATCTCAGCACGAAAAGCAAACATTGGTCAATTTTAAGTAGAAATGAATACTGCTATTACGTTATACGTTGCATTTTATATGCTCTGTCAAGCGGGGTTGGGGCACTTTCCAGCAATCATTCCGCTCGTCCATGCTCTTGGTACCGCTGGCAACATGTGGTGACCAAGTGTTTGTATTGTCGGTGCCAGCGACCGAGAGCTACTCCCCACAAAATAGTCAGAGCTGCCAATGGCGCCTCCTCCGGGCTTTGTCGTCATAATGACGTCACTGGACGTCATTATGATGACTCCTTCGGGCTCTCGTTTGCTGTGGCCGCGCGATGGTCGCAATGATTACCCCACTGCATCCCGCTCGCCAGTCGCACGTCGTGAGCCTCATCCGACCAGCATATGACGCCAAAACCGGTCCTAACAATCAGTCGTAATAATCAGTGGGATGGCAATCGCATGCTGCCGTCGTGCATGTGTATCGCGCTTTACTCTCTCCCGCGGTAAAGATGTTACGGCCGTTCAACCCAACACCAAGTAGAAAGGGAGAAGACCTTAGCTCACTTTTAGGTTACATCACACGTTAGCGCTGCTAGGTAAAACTGCGGAGCGCTGTTCAAGATACCTTGCTTAGATGCACCATGCGGAATCTTGTTTTTTTTTGTTGTAAGGGCAACCGTTCCTACAGAAAAAAATATATGACCCGAAGAATATTATGGGAGCAAAACATTTATTTATATCATGAAATTTTGTATTTCTGTTTGCCGTGTACGAAACGAATACGCCACTTTGTTCTTAAGAGTTGTACTTTCGTTTTTTTACTTATCTGCAGCGTAGAAATGCTTGCCGTTTAGCTTTCCACAGAAGTTGAAGTTTTATTCGGGTTAATCGTAACGCCGATAATATTACCGTAGTCATGGTGGAGTTTTTTTTGTATTTGGTTACCATAACCGTGACGAAGCGCCGGTGATATTTTAGGCCAGAAATTCTTCACGTCATGCAGCTAACGAATTTTTGATTCCAAATCACTTGCTGAGGGTTCATACCGTCAGACTAATGCAATGATATGATCGTTATATAATGCGAAGAGTAGATGCTTTTCTGTGCATGTGAGCATACGCACGGAACACATGTAGTACATATAAAACAGCGGAACGTTATGGAATCTGCGGTGTTTTTAATGTAGGAATTAGGTGACGTGCTCTTGCAGATATCAAAATGCAGTCGACATCATGTCCTACTTGGGGCGTTGGCTGCTGATCCATTAGTAAACAAACAGCTTTGCAAATTTACGTGATGGAGTTTTCATCAGATGGCCGTCCCAAAAGTCGATGCCTTCCAAGAGTTCCAAGACGCTCCTTTTACCGCTAGAACGTTCGGGAGCCCACATATTTGTGCCGAGTTTTTATTTTTACGCCCGTTTTCATTACGTGTGGCTCCACGCTCGAGCCTTATATCGCGTCGAGTATTTCATGCAAGGTGCTTAACGGTCGATGACATGAATGAGAAAATGCGTCTAGCTTTTTCGTTACGCGCCATATTTTCGTATCCTGGCTCCTCAAATGGTTGTTTAGTGTGTTAAAAAAATCGACTTTATTCTCCTTCCGTGCGCTCCTAAATGTCACGTTAGATTCGCCGAATTGTTGAATGATCCACGTTTCTTGCACGCCGAAAACACCACTACAGCTTTTACACGGGTACACTCGCCACAACAAGAACAATGTCAGCATTTAGAACAGATAGGAGATTTTCCGTAAGCGCACGTGGGCGTGGACGAATAAAAAAAGTGCTCGTACGGAAGAAGCGCAAGTCATTCCATCAGTAACATATTATTTGCATCATGATAAAAACGCACTGGCAGACATTAAAAATTAATTTTAGGAAATATGACAATGATTTACCGCGCCGGCTTGTAGTTAGGGAGTCCTTTTTTCGTAGCTTCGAGAGGCCTAGCTTAGAGAGTTCAGGAACTTCGACGGCACAGCGTCTTGGAGGAAGGCGCACATGAAATAGCGGCACTATCAGGGTGACGCCAGTAGCTTGATCGAAACGCGAGGCTGTTCGGATAATGTCTTCATCCTTGAATAGAAGTACGCATACCTAGAAATAAGTTATACCTCCATAAGAAAACCCATCGCCTATCGAAATCAAAAAATTATTCACCCCGGAATTTTATTTAACCCACGGGATTTCCCGTCGCACAGCGCGTATCGAAGCATTGCCAGGAATTTCGTGACTGATTTATTGTAGGATGTAAAGCGCGGACACTGCACAGTCGATGATGCAGGCCGATTTGAAGTGCCCATATTTCCCCTCTCGGTAACTTGCAAGAGCCAAAGTTTCGTGTCCCCAGAGTAGTGGCGCTGCATGGTGGTACACAGCAGTTGCAGAGCATCTCAGCGTCCTTCTTTTCACATTTGCGATGCTCGCAGACACAGAAACACTCTCAGCCGCACGCAAAACAAGAGCAACACAACGGCGAAGAGATGCACGATGTAGAATGACGCACCGGGTAAAGCTGATTCTGAGGGCCAGTTGGTTTTGTCTGGAGCTGTACGGGCGATACTGACAAGTCGCGGTGACAGGTGCACGGCAGATAGACTGCGCGGAGTCGTCCGCCTCCTCGTTCAGCCGCCCTACAACCTCACGTAGTGCGATTGGAAGGGCGCAGAACTGAAGCCTCCTGCCTATCCGGGTGGTGTTCTTTCAACCCCATCCACCGAAAAAAGATATCGCGACCGGTTTTATACTGCTTTGAACCGAGACTGAACTGGGCATTTTACACCGCGCCGGTAGTTGGCAGAAACAAATGACACCTGAAGGAATAGAGAAGCCGATTACTCTCGAAGTACGCCCGCCCCCCCTCCTTCATTTCTCACAAGGAAACCTTCATTTTGTGCTTGAAATTCAAACTTTCGGTTTATTATATTTTTCATATTAGCTGTCTTAACTTCGCTGACTGTTCTCCCGCGTTCATCTGGATTTTGATTTCGTAATGGCGTACCAGGCGCATAGGCATATCCAGCATACAACTCCAGAGAAGCGATATCATTGTAAGTAGCTACTTTGAACTTATGGACATTACTAAGCCTACTACAGTGTATAAAATAACAAACTAAACCCACGTTATTCCAGGATCGTATATTGTTGTGGCCAGATTTCAACACACAGAGCACGCCCCGCCAGCGGCCGGCCGACTGACTCGGAGGATCGGCAAAGCCGCGCAGTAGGCGCAGTCAAGCCAATCCTGCAAGACTAAACCTCGTTGACAACGGCATAGTAAATCGGGAAGTAGGATACCCGGAGCTGTGTTTCACTTTCAAATTACATTTTCAAACTGAGTAAAGCACTTTACAATTGTTTCTTTTAATAAATAGTTTCCTGTAAACACACCCAGAGCTGTCGAAACATGACCTGGGGACCACAGTCTTCAATTTGCGCGATTAATCCCACAATGTTTACGAATCAGTGCGGTATCCCTTGAAGGCGAACTGCGAATGCTCGTTTCGTGTGGTTGCGAGGTCGGACTTTGTGTAGGCGGGGATAGGCCTACATAAAACTGGGGCACGTCCACGTCCTTTAAGGCGGAGCCGGAGTATGAGCAAGTGGAGAGCCGTAAGGGCCGCTGTAGTTGCGAAGGTCAGTATAAGCAATGCATGTGTTCCTCCCCACATATTTTCACACACAATTGTTGAGAATGCTACCTGCAAACATGACATCTTTCTGAAATACACTCGTTCGTTTGGAACTGGATGTTTGCGAAATGTAATGTTTTTTTTTTTTTTCACTTGAGAACGAGGGGTTTACGACCGAGGTCACTTTTTCATGTTTCCGGAAAATAAAGTTTCCGAAGACATAAGGACTCCTAAACCGTTTGTCCTAGATAACAAATTACGAACGATAATCAGAGACCACTCAGATTTGTTTTCTTTTTTAAAAATAACAATTATTCACCAAAAGTGCTTCTGGGTATTCATTGAACACGAGCTGTTTGGCAGGTTAGGCAGTAAAACCAAAAGATGATACTGTATTTTAGTTGCGGAACGATGACAACGAGGAGAGCCGTACTGCGTGGGACCAGTCTATCTTTATGAATATCACACAGGCCAAACTGCTTCTACTGACTGACTACCCGGAGTCACTGTTAATTGTTGTTGACCTCGGCCAGCCAATGTGCACAACTGGTTTTAGAGGCTAGGTAAAAATCAGGTTAGACTGCACCCAAGAAAAGCGTCCGCCATTACGATAGTTCTCTTACACTAATTCTTTTCAGATGATTTTTACAAAATAACACAGAAAACAGAATTTCTAAAAAACCTTTTTACAGTTTAGTGTACAGTGACACTTTCTTTGAAATGGTTAGCACTGCTTGAAACAACATTATGAAACAGCAAAAACATATTAAAACTTTTTCGCCTGGTTTAATTTAGTAAGGCAATACAAATATTTGTATACTACATTTGTTTTCTTTGGGCGAGCGCTACCATCCGCCCATAAAAGTCTTTCTAGAAAGTAATGAATTTCTTGTCATAGTGTGCCTAGTTGAGTGGTCCAACACGGATTTATTCACGACACCAGGGTCGAATTCACGTAGGTAAATTATCAAAGAAGCGCAGCTGTGATGCTTTGACCTTTAAACAGTGTCATTGAACACAAGCCATCTGATGTGGCTCCGTTGAAGGTGATATTGCCGTATTTGGCTATGAACAAGAAACAAGTTTGAAAGCAAAGCACCGAACCTCTAACTGCCAACGGTTTCTTCTTGGCGTGCCCGAAAAGAAACTCGCAACGCAACTGAGGCGGGGTATGATGGCTTTCACTCACGGAGCACAGTGTAGACGGCGCCGCGAATGGCGACCCAGCGTTCCCCGCGCGCAGGTGCCTGCTCACGTCGGCTGTAGCGTCGGAGGGACCATCTGCTTCAGCAACGGTTGTTTGGAGATTGGAGATTACGACCAGGCTAGGAGTTTGGAGATGACAGAGATTGGAGATTACAACCAGGCTAGGAACCGTGATTTCAACCTGAGGAAATTTGCTACTTTGGCAACACAGCTAAGAAATAACGCACGCGCCGGAGCTCCTAATTATTAAAACCACTGGGGCCCAATTAAATTTTCTGTTATCTATATATTTGCAAATGAGGGAAAAATTGTGCAATATATATCATTGCTCTGTGCATCTTATGTGCCTTAGGACAATAAAAAGAGCTGGCAGCTTCTGAAACGAGAAGAATGAGTTTAATCTCAACTGCAACATGCCTTCTCACCGCGTAGATTCTGCGCGCATTTTGAAGCATTTTTGAAAGGAATAACTTCGCTACACGAAAGGATATGTTTTTACGAGTGAATAATATATGTCGATTGAGTGTTAGCGCAATCTTCTAGGTGTAACTGGAGATTGTGTAAACTATACTTTTATTATTGCATATCATTTGGGGAGTCAACTGGCGGCCCCCCTAGACCAAGTGTTTTTATTATTTTTCGTCTACCAGAGAAAGGGTTGTCTGGCACTTGGCTTGTACTAGAATTGATTTTTCGTAATATTTCTTTATTGAAAAATGCATTCATTCAGACGGTAATAAAGTGGATAATAGTGATAGAATACATAGTACTTTCCCTTGCCATAATAATGTAGGTTCAGTTTACATCATGAACGAATTTCGTTTTTCTGACCACATATATTGCACGTGTATGGTTTTATTAGCAGTTCCAAAAAAAACTAGAATTTTTTTAATGATTCGTGGCTGTCTTTAGCAGCCCGCCCATATAGTCTCGAAAAATGCATGGTTATATAAATAGGTTGTGAGCGACGGTTGTCGCGGTGCTTGAAATAAGCTAAAACGTTCCTGTAACTCTGCGCAGATTTATCTCTTTCTACCCAAAAAATAACGTAATACAACACGCCCTGCACATCTGCGAGCCTGTGTGCGTTAGTAGGAGCCTAAGCGCCATGTGCGGGCTAGTGCGCACGTTGTGTGTGCATGCGCGTGGCGTGTGCTGTGGATTTTATGCATGCGGTCTGATTATATTATAAATTGATGTCTCGGCTCTTCACGCACTTATTACCTCACTGACACCACTTTTAGTTAAGAAACTTTTTGTGTTTATTTTTATTTTGCCCACTGTTAACCCCTCTTATGATGTCCTTCATGGGAATGAGACAATGGACCGCCAGTACATTCAGCGGTTGTGGATTGTTGGTCTAAGCAGCACATTTTCACTCAATCCATCTAAAAAACCAGAGTGAGTGAAAAATTGCTATGGAGAAGTGTACAAGTATTTTTCGCACTCCTAGAATCCGCGCCCACCATATCGTATCTACGATATATTTACCCGACTTGTTTTCACGAGACATGGACTAGCGTAGTCACGGCCGGCGGTTGTGAAACCGAGGAGTCTGCGCTCCCGTGGATTATCGCTGTGGTATTTACCTAGGGTATTTCTAAGTAAATCGCGTGTGACGCGAAGGGTGGCCTTCCACCTTAAATCATTTTTGTTGTGGTGCCATTTCTAACTTCACTTTTCTTAATGCCGACTAATTTGATAGACTGATTACCGTATATCAGCGGCTTTTCAGCACAAAACAAGCGCGAAGAGCTATTATTTTATAAAGACCCAGCTTTCCTACTACAGTTTTAACACGCGATTCAAATTATTATTATGTTTATTTATTCAACCTTTCTTTTAAATTGCGTTATTTATTAAAATATTAACATCATGCTATCTTATGCTGCAGGTTCGAAGACACAAAATTCAATTAAAGATCAAAACCTACGCAACGAACAAAACATGGCCGTTATTATCCGTTAATTGTGTTTTGCTTGTGCATTGACGTAAGTCATCCCAGAAAAAGCCGTACATACTCGCACACTGTTACTTTGATCATTTTGATCTTGTGAACGATGCCTAGTAAAACGTGCTTTATAACTAAACTGCTCAAAAATTTTTTGAAGCTTCCACTACGTCGCGCAAGGCTCCAATCACAGCGTAGCTTGAGGATTTCTTGCTGTGTTAGCACTGAAGGACACACGAACGCGCATTGCATTGGGTTAAAAATGGTTTATTTACATGTCCCGCCATCGCTTCTATCAGTGGCAGTTGTAGTCGTCGTCATATCCAATTCTGTTGTCGTCTTCTTGCATGACTGGCGCGCCCGGATTGTTTTGTCCGCAGGATTTCACGTTTCTCCCAAAGTGGAGTGCGGCAGCCCGCATTACCACGGGCGGTAATTGGCTTCGTGTGTTTGGCGTCTGTAACGCGAGGTGTCTTGAGCTCCCCCTTGAGGCACGGAAGCAGGGGAATTGTATTTTTGATATTTTTGTGAACGCCACGCGCATGCCTGTACGACGCCGGGCGCTCGTCGTAAAACGCGTGCTCCCGTGCGCGGTAAACGGCGGGATTAACCATGGCCCGGGTTTCCTGATGACGCCGCGGACCGCACACATTGCGTCTAGCAACGATCAACGGCTCCGCTGTCGAAATACCTATCCACGCAGAATTCTAGCACTTTTGCGTCTTTGTTTATTACTTTCTGTAGGCTAATACTGTTATAGTGCAGCCAACCGATTGCATTTTAGCGATCCTGTTTAATTGCATTATCAAGGAGGGAGAGGGAAGGAGATTTTGAGAGGTTTGCGGTTTTTTTGTAGGCAATTGGAGAGCATTAGCCAGCAACCATAAAAAGATTGGCGACCAGTCGTGGGTTGTGAAGTCCCGTGAAATACTGACAAATTTCATTATAGGTTAGAAAAAAATGGTCTTGAAGAAATGGTCACGAAGCTGATGTAGGAAAAAAAAGGATCTCGGCCAAATTACAGTTGTCTTGAACTTCCAGCCCGTTACTTTTTTTACTAAAGGTATTTTTTGTCTATGCTTTATTTATACCATGCGTTGTTTACTGACAGCGCTAAAAAGATTAAGGAACCGTGTAAAAATTACGTTTATTTTCGCCTGACCCGAAACGAATCCACCCGTGAACGGCAGCAAAGGTATACCCAGTCGCCCCCCGTGACATGTTTCAGACCACACTCTAAAGTTGCCTAAAGAGGGGACCTCGGAAATCAACGTGAGTATGAAGAATAAACCGAGACAGAGCGACGAAAATTTAGAAAGAATGAATCAGATAATGTCAAGGTATACATACGTTGGAGTGAGGGTTTGCTGAAAGGGCTCTTAATTTACATTTTTGTTAAATCCTTTGCTATGCAAATTAATTTTTGATGCATTGGTGGTCTCTGCGTTATTCTTGTGTTCACGTTTCACGTGTAGTGTGCTTTAGTTACGATGGTGGCTGGGAGCAGCTAATATAACCAATAAAAATATAAATATATAACTTTTTTGTTAATTTCTGCATCAACTCACTGTTCTGTGAGGGCGTATTTATGTTTAGGAGTCTCGTTTTTTCCGAATTCCCTTCGATAATGCTTCATTTAAATAAATAAAAAAATTGAAATCTTGTGTCATCACGGCAATGATGAAACTTGGGGAGGGGCAAATTATGCCAGGTAGCAGTGTATTCTTGGCTGCTTAGCGCTTTTTGCCTACTGAGATGAAACCGTTGGGGGTATAAATATGAAGTTTTGCATGAACAACTAAGGGTTCTAGCACGAGGCGCTGGAAAACGAGTGTCCCGGAGTGTTCTTTCACTACGCGTTACGTTCTACGGGGCGGAGTAAAGGAGCGTCCCAGTGTTTTAGTACTGGGACTACATCGTAGATGAAATGATACGCCGAAAGCCCCTGAGGGGCTCCGCCGGTATACACACGACAGCCTTAGATCTGACTTGAACGGAAATCCCTTTAAACAGCAAACTGCACTTAATACATAGCGGCTCCACCTACATCCTAACGCGCTAGTCCGGCTAGCCGAGCACTTGCGAGTGTGGCCGTCGACACAGTCAGCGTAAGGTGCGAGGAGAACATGTTTCCGGTGTCACACTGCTCCCGGCCAATATACCGCGGCCCCCTTTGCAGGAATACGGAAGAGAATGTGGTAGTTAATCCCTTTGCTACAGGAGCCATGAACGCAAAATACAACTTTATGTTATTCGAAAGATTTCGTGTTCTATGGCACCCGCAGCGCTTGTCCGAATGAAAATGGTGCTTAATTAACAGAGAAAGTAATTATTTTAAGTAAATTGTTTGATTTTCCCACTAAATCGTGCATTTTCGTGGTCTGCAATGACATCACAGGAACGCAACCGACCCCTCTGCAGCCGATTGGGAAGCCTTGTTTATTGTTAGTCAACATAGATGGCGACACAATACCATGGCAAGCCATATTCTGCCTTTGGTATGATTTTGACCGAATTTAAACCTGGCTTGTTTTTCTTCAGGGAAAACATAACCGCTTCGTGAAACATAGTGCTCGATCGAGAAATATGCTCACGGAAGAGACCTTTGGTTGCGTCAATCGGCCAGTGTCGTCTGAGACAGCCCCAAAGCCCCGCAGTTCTGTGCATCGAAACGGAGCCTAGTGCGCGCAGTACCAACAGCAGTACGCGCCAGTGCTTCTGTAGGCCCTGGCGGTCGCGGTGGCCCTCTGGACCGCCCCCAACCTGCTCACCGGATCCTTGAGTATCAATAAAGTTGTTTCTCTTTCTCTCTCTATTTTTAAGGGCGCTTTCGTAACTTCCACTGTTTGTCCCACGATTTATGCGGCTTTAAATGAATGTGGCCTAAATTTAAGCGCGAATAGCTCGTTCGGCAAGCTTATACGCTCCGCTTAATTTGCGTTCGCGTTTGCGCCCTCCGCCAATCGCAGAGCTGGCTGGTATGACATCTATGTTCGGTTTCGGGAAATGAGCTAGTGGGTCGCATGACCACACCATTTTGTCCTAATTATGCAGTTTATTTGAGTGACGTTAACGTTAAAAGTTGTGTGAGTATGATTTTAATGAGGCAATCTTTTGAATGAACTAAACTAGACGTCTCCTAGAGGTAGACGTCTCCGCATTCCGGGGAAAGCCGGTGATTTTGCCGGGGTTTGCTTGCGAAAATAGCGGCAAGTACTCGGTCTGACTCGGTCCACGTTGGTGCGAACAAGACGTGAAGGAAAACCGGCCTAAGGTAATAAAAGAAAGAAATCCGCTAAAGATGGTGAGCGTCGCCGCTAGAGCAGCTGCAAGAATTTCCGGCATGAGGAGCATTTCCACGCGCCGAAGAAAGACGGCGTTGAAGAGCGGGGCAGTCATTTCGCGCTTGGCACAGTCGTAGCAGAATAAAAAATGATAGCATTAAAAAAGCATAGGCTTAATTACATTCGTATGTGGTTTTTGTACAAAAATAACAAGACCCTATGCAAGACTTAGGGATCTTCGAGTGGTACTCGTAAAAGTACGGACATGTTTCCCACAAGGTTTGCCATCGTCGGAAATGAGACCGCACGTCACCGGAGAACTGGTCATAGGCCAACACTTCAGGCTGGCACTTTGGTACAGTGCCATCTCGATAGAGAAACCATCGGGCAAGTTTCCATTTTGTCGCATGGTACTCGTTTCACCAGGACCGTGTGAACAAGAGCCTTTATTTCTGACCAAAAATTAGAATTGAAAGCGGGTCCGAGGGTGGTTTGGACAATGATAAACTCGTTAGAGTTGATTAGGAGGGCGGTTGAGGAGTTGGGTGGTCTCTGCGACCTGCACGTGTGTATGACGCCCTCAATGGCAAGGTTTTTTCCCTTTAGCGAAGAAGGGGGTGGAGAGGTCAGCGAAATCTGCCCTTCTTTGAAGCGCTGAGCGCTGAGAGTGTTGAGGCTGCATAGTTAGCTGATATCGACTAAGGTACTTTAGTCACAGCTGTAACTGGGGAGGATAATGAAGGGTTCTGTGTTACCACGTGATGGTGTGACCTGGGAATGTGTTTAACGATTTAAACACAGCGGCAGCGCTGTTTGGCTTGATGTGCCTGAAGGATGACAAAGAGCAGCAGGAACTTGTGATGGCCCAGTTATATGTGGCATAGCACGCCCTCCTCCGCCTTCCCGCTTCACATGCAAATACCAAGATTTCAACGATCGCATCTCAAGAGTACTTCGCAAGCCACACTACAATAGTACAAAAAGTGCAGCAGTAGAAAGCGTTTCGATTAAACAGCATTTCATCCACAATCTGTTCACTGCGTTATTTCTACAGTGTTGTTTACATATTCTGTGGGTCTTGTAAAAGAAATTTGAATCCAATTATCATTCAAAATAATTTGGCAGGTGTGATGGTATATTAACCGCATTTTCTTCGGCAGAAAGTCATGCACAGTAGCCTTTTTATAAAGGCTGTGCATAGCAGCCGGAAATATCGCTTTGGCGTTCCAAAACAACTTCTTCACGCGCGTTTTCCATATCACAAATGTTCCTGTAACACGATAATTTCAGTAACTGAGTACAGCCGATTCCGCCACAGGCGCGAGCACTGTTTTAACGTTTTTATCTGTTTTTACAAATGAATACAAAATTTACGAGCGATATTTTAACCATGTTATAGACCGTTAAGTCCCAGCTATCATACACATCCGGTAACTTCAACAATTCCTCCTTTTTATTCAGGTTTGAAATATACTTAAGTGGCAAATTTGTGACGATACTGAAGTGCATACCAGACTTAGGTAGGTCTAAAAAAGTAAAGGGTGTCGCTGGGTGCTCGTGCCACACAAAATATATTGAAAAGATTAAAAAACACAAATTCCTTAAATCAAACGAAATGAGATTAAACAACAACAAAGATATCATTAGAGGTCACGAGTTCGTGTTTTTTTCCCGCACTTGGCACGCCGTAATATTTTTTTTATTTTAGTCCACATTTTATATCTCAAGAATACGCCACTTTTGCATCATTCAACGAATATCGGCGAGAAAAAAAACGCTTCCAAAGCACAACACACTGGCGTACATTTTGCAGGATAATCAACTCACTGGTCAGCTCAGACATTTATACCATTATATATTACAGCTCAGAGTATAGACTGCAAAAAATAATGGGTGTCCAGTTGCAGAATAGCTTACAATAACAAACAACAAATTACGGAATTATGTAGTGGGCTAGGAGTATCCCACGACGGCCAATCGACATCTCCAACGTTTTTGAGCTGTAACAAATTGATCTGTTACCACATGTCCTATGCCGAAGGGAAATGGGACGATGAAATCTGGGCAGCAAATCCAACGTGGTTTCATGAAACGCTCTTTCCTTCAATGCGGTGTCATGGACGGGCGCTTTATCGCAGCCGTTTTATCGAAGAACTTCGCCCGGGCTTTTTACGCATCCCAATTTGCTCCAGTGCTTTAAATATCCCCCGAGCTCTCTAGGCTAATTTACTGTACAACGTTTCTGTCCACAGAGAGTGAGTCTGTTTAATCAAGATAACTGTAGCAGTTCTTTTTTTATTGATTCGTTTAGGGTTTAGCGCCCCGACACAACGCAGGCAATGCGGCGTGCCGTAGAGGAGGGCTCCTGATGAATTTCGACCGCCTGGGGATATTTACCGTGCGTATAAGTCTGGTACGCACGGTCATTTTTGCTTTTCACCTCTATCAGAAAAGCGGCCGCGATGGCCAGAAATCGAACACGCATCCTCGTGTTCAGCTTCCCAAAGCCTCGGACACTGAGCCACCGGGGCGGGTAATATTTTTTTCACTCTAATGTTTTCATGTTTCTCTGATGCCCGCAGTTCGTCTCGACAAGTTCCGCAAGTGGGGTGGTGTTCAAAGAAATCTCCATCTCGATCAAGTTTCCCCAAAATCGCGGCATATTATGGCATTTCAGCCTATCGCCAGGAAGAGCGCGTTATAATCGGTTTATGTTTCATTACGACACTTTTATTGACCTTCAAAAGTGCTGAATACTTGTCGGTTTGGTTCCTCGTACGTGTGGAAGCGCTTGGTCATGTTTCTGATGTAAAAACAATCTCAGCTGGAAAGCTGGCAATGGGCTCCTTCCAGGCGCGTCGAAATGACAATTAGTTGCTCAGGGAAGACTTGCAGTGGTAAGAGCCATCTTAGCAGTGACCGACGCAGAGTTACATTTTGAGTGCAGGGTGGATGGGCGGTGAGGTGGTAGAACATCAAAGGAGAATAGAGCCACTAATAGCTTCGATCAATAGCGTGGAAGGCATGCAGGCAACCATGCAAGTGCGCCGCCATATCTGTGGCCAAGCGTCTGTTGCTAGGCGACGTTGTGCGCACAGCCCCCAGATCGGGCACCCCTCTTCTCCTCCATGCAACCGTGTGAGTGCGCCCGTGACCTCCGCGATGATCGCGGAGGCCACGGTGCGCCGTCACTCGTTACGTCACGCTCCGCGGGATGGCGGTACTTGCCCATGTCCGTGGTGCATCGGCCATGTCTGTGGCCGTTCCCAGTGTTGCCAAGCGAAGAAATTGACCGATTAACTTTTCAACGAATACCATCTATAGCAAGCCGATGGTACTCTTTCTAGCTTTGCTTCCATGATTGTTCCCCTGAAAGTGGCTGTCCTGGGGAAACACTCCTCCTCTCATTTTTTTTTCTGTCCGCTTCTCCAGGGCATGACTGGTGACGCGCATGCGGAAAAGCGGTCACCGCTGCTACCGCATGGCGATGCCGACGCGCGTTTCATGTAGTGGGAGGTTTCTCGTGTGTGCTTTCAAGCACAATAAAGGGATTCAAATGCAAAAGGGGCGCCAAGAACACCAGGGCAAATCGCAAGTAGTCTTTTTGAGTTCTGTTAGCGAACGGTGAGAAGCTCGTTCGTATGCCGTGAATTTAACATGAAGTATAAGACTTGTTTCGTGCGTGTGCTGTGCCAGATGACACACAACTTTGTTTGATTTATATTGCGCGTAAGTGTTGTCGGAGCACTCCGCGTTCGCGCACTTAAAGCGAATAAAGTGTCCAAGCAATATTCGAGCTGGCGCCGTTCCTCCCCAAGGGGCGTAGCGTGGGGAAGACAGCAGACTGGTGCTCGGCTGGTGGCAATCAGGGGCCAGGAGGGTGGTGGTGAGGGCGGTGGCAGAATCAAATAGACATGAGAGGGCGAGAACATCACCCCTCCAGTACGTGAGCTGAGCCTCCTAGCATTGTTGCCATTACAATTATAACGCCTTCAAAGCCAACATGGCGGGTGAGTTGCTATGGCAATTACAACGCAATAACGTAAACCCAGGCTCCCCAGGGGAGAATATGACTTCGATACCAGAATTAGACCGGACTTTGAACGGGAGGCTATGAGTCCGCCTGTTGACTACAGTGCCCACAAAGGGATAAAAGTGCGTACGCGTACCCGCTACCATCCCCTCCTTTTCGCCTACTATCCGTTTTATGCCGTGAACATGCCTCCTCCATTGTCGAGTAGCCATTCGGGCTCTACGCCTGGATGACCTCTTCGCCTTTCCGTTCGTTTTCTCCACTCCTCCTCTTATAAATTACACGCATTCATGATAAACCCTGCTGAAAAAGATATGGAGGAGTACCCAAAGGTGTGTCATCACAGATGTCAAGGTGGCATGACAGGTAACAGCGGTAAAAATCTTTGATAATGGTTTCTATGTGCAATAGTGTCACGAGCAAAGGTAGAAAAGCAGTATTTTCTCTGTTTAAAAGACCTACAGACGGCACCGAAGCTGACGCAACCAGAGCTCCCATGGCAGCACCTTAGCCTTTTCTTCTTCTCAGACCGAACGTTCCAAAAGACACATACCCTAACAGGGCGATTGTCCCAGGCATGCGGCATTACCCTCTCCCCTGAGAAAGCATCGCACCGATGCATCGTACCGATTGATGGTCGCGAAAGTCGTACGGCAAACACAGCAGTTCAAGATTCAGTCGAGCGGGTGTAGCACGGCTTCATTCGTGCTACGTGAACGACGTCGGACTGTCACGTGAAGCGAGGAGGACGTACCGTGCCCTCAGGAAGAACTTGCTAGTTCACGTCGCTTGTCTGGCGCAGAACCTTGTAGGATCCAAAGTAGCGACGCATCAATTTTTCGGAGTAACCCTTCCGGCGAGCAGGGCTCCACACCCAGACGAGGTCTCCTGATCCATATGAAACCTTCAACTGACGCGCATTATACATCCGGGCATCATTTACTTGCTCACAACGAATGAACTGGCGAGCCAGCTACCGTGTGGCTTCTGCACTCTGGGCCATTTCTTCGGCGGCTGCGGTGACAACACAGCACTCCTCAGGTAAAAGCATGTAGTCCAACATTGCCAGGACGTCTCGACCATGCACCAACCGAAGCGGGATAAACCGTGCTGTTTCCTGCGCCGCAGTATTGTAGGCGAAGGTCACGTATGGTAGTATGGCATCCCAGTTCCGCTGGTCGACGTCAACGTACAAAGAGAGCATATCGGCAATGGTCTTGTTTAGCCACTCCTTTAGTCCGTTCGCCTGCGGGTGGTAGACGGTTGTCCTCCGGTGGCTAGTGCAGCTGAGATGTAACACTTCTTTAAGAAGTTGTGCTGTAAACGCAGCTCCCCTGTCCGTAATAACAACTGTCGGGGCACCGTGACGAAGGAAGATGTTCTCGATAAAGAAGTTGGCAACTTCTGTGGCCGTGCTTCGGAGAAGGGCCTTTGTTTCACAGTAACGCGTTAAATAGTCCGTAGGGACGACGATTCATCTGTTGCCGGAGGATGACACAGGAAAAGGCCCCAGAAGATCCATACCAATCTGCTGAAACGGTAATTTCGGTGGGTCAACCAGTTGGAGTAGACGGGCGGGCTTTTCGGGCGGAGGTTTCCGCCTCTGGCAGTCTCGGCAAGTTTGTACGTACTGCTTGACATCAACCGCAAGTAATACCGTAGACGTATACGAGCTAAGGTACGGGCGAAGCAGTGATGTCCGGAAAACGGTTCATCGTGACAGGCCTGCAGAATTTCTGCACGTAGTTTTCTTGGTGGAACGAGCAAGTATGTTGTTTCCGTGGCATCGAAATTTTTTTATACAGTATGTTGTTACGCAGACAAAATGATGTACGGCCACGTGCGAAAGACCTGGGTAGCTGAGAGGTACATCCTTCGAGGTAATGGATGACTGGGCGAAGCTCCGGATCATATTGTTGGTCTTGAGCAAGGTTCAGAAGGAGTGACGGCTCCAAGAAAGCCGCATCATATTCTTCCTCGGTAGAGATTTTATCGATTGGGGTGCGGGAGAGGCAGTCTGCGTCGCTGTGTTTACGGTCGGACTTGTAGATGACACTGACATCGAACTCCTGTCGCCTGACACTCCAGCGAGCGAGACGACCAGACAGGTCTTTCAGGTTGGCCAACCAGCACAGAGAGTGATGATCAGAAGCAACCTTTAAATGTCGTCAATAGAGATATGGCCGAAATTTCGTGACGGCCCACACGACAGCCACCGTTATTTCTCGGTTGTAGAGTAGTTGGCTTCGGCGCGTGACAGAGCACGGCTCGCATAAGCGATAACCCGCTCTACAACTTCTTAACACTGCACAAGCAATGCACCTAACCTGATGTTGCTTGCGTCAGTATGCATTCCAGTGTCAGCGTCCTCGTCAAAGTGGCCGAACACAGGTGGACTCTGCAACCAACTTTTCAGTTCGTCGAACGCTGCACACTCTTTTGGGCCTAAACTGAACGTCACATCATTCTTTGTTAGGTTAGTTAACGGCTCCGCTATACCGGAAAAGTTCTCCACAAAGCGACGATAGAACGCGCAGGGGCCGAGAAAACGGCGTACGGCGTTTTTCTCGCTTCGTTTTAGGAAAGCGGCGGCAGCAGCTGTCTTATCGGGGTCAGGGCGGATGCCTTGGAAGCTGACCAGGTGGCCAAAAAACTTCAGCTTTTCGTACCCAAAGTGGCACTTCTGTGGTTTGAACGACAGTTCGGCGGATCGGATGGCCTCAAGAACTGCTCTCAGCCGCAGTAGGCGCTCTTCGAACGTTCTGGAAAATACTACCATGTCGTCCAAATATACAAGGCACGTCTGCCACTTTAGTCCAGATAGACCCGTGTCTATCATCCGCTGGAAAGTGGCGGGAGCGGAGCACAAACCAAACGGCAGGACCTTAAATTCGTAGAGGCCGTCCGGAGTAACGAAAGCTGTTTTTTCGCGGTCTCGTTCATCAACTTCAATTTGCCAATAACCACTGCGCAAATCAATAGACGAGAGAAATCTAGCATGGCGCAACCGATCCAACGAGTCATCAATATCCGGCAAAGGATAGACGTCTTTCTTCGTAACTTTGTTACGCTTCTTTAGTCTACGCGAAAACGAAGAGTACGGTCTTTCTTCTCAACAAGGACGATCGGGGATGCCCAAAGACTTGTCGGCGGCAGGATGACGTCGTCTCGGAGCATTTCTTTCACTTGGCGACGAATAGCCTCGCGTTCTTTCGTTGAAACGTGGTAAGGGTGTTGGTGAATTGGTCGCTCGTCTTCGTCGGTGATGATGCGATGCTTGGCGATGGTTGTTTGACGAAATTTAAACGTTACAGCAAAGCAGTCACCAAACGAGTGAGAACAACGCGAAGCTGTTGCTGTTGCGACATCGGCAGGTCAGGGTTCATGTCAATGTTGGCAACCTTCTCCGATTTCTTCTGCGTAGACAACACTCCTATAACAACATTCCTTTCTTCGGCGCTTACTGCGTCCAGGTATGCAACTGCTGATCTGTGTGATAAATGCTGGTGATTCGGACTGAAGTTCGTAAGCAGTATTTCTGTTTGTTGGTTGTTGCTGATGTCGTCGAGGCCACGAGCTGCGCAGACCTGTCGGTCGAGCAGCAGAGAAACGTTTTGTTCGGTGATACCTCAACTGACAGGTGATTGCTCGCACTCAACACTAACAAACATACTGCTTCGGGGAGGTAATGTAACAATCTCGTCGCAAATTCGTAGCGCAGGCCTGGAGAGGTCCCTCCCGCGGTCGACTGACAGAGGGTTCGCAAATGTAACCAAAATATCCCACAGTTCGATCACGGCCCCGTATTCGCGGAAAAAGTCGAAACCGAGTATAAGTTGTTTCGAGCACTCCCGCAGCACGGCAAAACAGCCGGAGAAAGTTGAATCTTGAATTTTAATTCGGGCGTTGCACACACCAGTCGGCACAAAAAAGTGGCCACCAGCTGTGCGGATTGGCGGTCCGCACCATGGCGTCGTTACTTTACGCAGCTTGGACGCGAGTGACCAGCTAATAACAGAATAGTCAGTGCCGGCATCGACAAGAGCTGTTGCCGAGTGGTTGTCGACGAGGACCGGGATGTCGGCAGAAAGAAGTTCGTTCGCTTAAAAAAACGTTCGATTTCGGTGGTCGTGATACGAATGTCGTTGCGTCGGTAGAGGTTCTTGAGCTTTATGCGCAGCGGCCTCACCCCCGGTGGTCGCCCGGTTTAGTTTCCCCGGTGTGGGCTCGGAGACGGGTTCCCGCCAGATCGAGGTGAGCCGGGACGGTTCAGTGATGAGTGCCTGCGAGGGGTAGGCGTTCGGGACTGATGAGTAGTGGGGTGCATTCGGGGACAACCCCCGAATTCCCAGGCGGCGGTAAGGGCAGTGATGGAACACGTGGCCTTCTTCACCACAATGGTAGCACAGGGGCCGATTGTCTGATGTGCGCCACACCGGCGCTTTCCGTTCGAGACGTCTTGGTTGGTACCGTGTGGCCGGGTTCAACATGCGTCCGAACGGCTGTGTCACAGTTGGCAACACCTGGGGCGGTGCCGAGGAAGGCGTGTGCAGCACGTCCGTGTAAGTGCGATGTTCAACTGTTGGAGCCGGCATAGGATACACATTCGTGTACGTTCGAACAGGGCTTGCAAAATCGGCTGGTGGTGCGGGTGCAATTGCTCGCCGAACTTCGTCTCGGACGACGTCGGTAAAGGCAGCTAAAGTTGGCCGACAGTCACCCTGCTGAAGAAGCCGCAGTTCCTCACTCACGACGCTCCTCATGAGTTCCCGGAGAGCGTGTTCATCGTTGACCGCTGAAGCGCAGCCGGCCACACTGGCTTCACGCCCGTACTGCATGTTGCGCTGCTGCAGGGCCCGCTCCATTGAGCTCGCTTGCCGAACAAAGTCAGCAACCGTGGTTGGCGGGCTGCGTAGAAGGCCATCGAATAGCTCTACCTTCACACCGCGCATCAGGTGGCGCACCTTCTTTGCTTCACTTATACCAGGTTCAGGTCGACGAAACAAGCGCGTCATGTCCTCGACGAACATAGAGACGCTCTGGTTTGGTTTATGCGCCCTGGACTGTAGAGCATCTTCGGCCTTTTCCTTCCGCTCGATATTTTTGAAATCTTCGAGCAATTGCCGCCGAAACTCCAACCAGCTTGTAAATGTAGGCGCGTGGTTTTCGTGCCACGTCAGTGCCGACTCTCTGAGTGAGCAGTAAACGCTTCTCAGCTTACGTGTGTCGTCCCACTCGTTGTACGCAGCGACCTGATCGAAATGATCGAGATAGTCCTCGACGTTTTCGAAGATGTCGCCGTGGAACGGCCGTGGTGTGTGCGGTAGGTGCTGAAGCGGTGTTCTGTAATTTATTATGCGGCTCATCCGCAATCGTAGTTGGTTGTGTTTATCACAGTCCAGGTTCAGATCATATCACTATGCAATCACTGCACGCTTATATGCAGCACAATGTGAGAGGCAAGAGACTAATCCTTTTGGGGGACTTTATTCTGCCCGACATAAACTGGCGGGCCATGCAGCACGAGTGCTTAAACTCAGAAAACCTTTTTGATTGAATGCTATCTTTTAACCTCAATCAGATAATAACGAAACCAACACGGGTGCAGGCGGAGAGCTCCAGTATACTTGACCTGGTATTCCTACGCGACGATTTTCCAAGTGATAAGTACGGTGTAGAAATTCTCGATGGGATATCGGACCACAAGCTAATCGTTTGCAATGCATCAATTTGTACCAAAAGAAGTCACTGCCACTCGCAAAAAAACGTTCCAGATTTTCAGAACGCGGATGATAGCAGCATAATTGACCCCCTATCAATAGAATTAGCACCATTTGAAGAAGATTCAGAACGCGCATCTATAAGTGTCGATGAACTGTGGTTAAAATTTAAACATACCCTAACGCACTGCACAAAATTTTATGTACCAAATAAAACAAAAAGAACAAAGAAATATTATCCATGGATTAATCGCGATATCATTCACGCGAAACGCAAAGCAAAAGACTTAGGAAATCTCTAAAAATAAGTAATCTCACAACTGCCATCACCGACACGAAATTAAAAATAAGAACCTGAAAAAAGAACTATTTCACTCACACCCTTCCTAGTTTCATCAAAATTTCGCCGCAAAACTTTTGGGGCTTTCTTAAAAATTGCAAGAATAGTGAAAACGCTAGTCATTCTCGAGATGGCCTTATTACACCTTCTTCGCTCAATGAGCACTTTCAATCAATTTTCACGACCGATCGCGGCAATCAACCACCAATCGACAGTGTGAACAAAGAACCATTGCAACTGCCCCTGATAACCGAACAAGGTATCTTTCATCTGCTCCTCAAAATTGACACACAAAAAAAGGCTGAGGACCAGACAACATTCCAAATTTGTTTCTCAACCGATATGCGGAGTGGATGGAAAAATATCTGTGCATCATAATAATTAAATCCCTAGCAACATGCACCACACCGGATGATTGGAAAAATTACGCCCATCTTCCCGCGAGGGAACCCTGATGTGATGCGACGCATCGGGGGGTTCAATTGGCGTTTCCATTGGGTTGATTCTCTTGCGCTGACGCTAGTATTGGATTGTGTCAGCCCACTCGCTGAAGGGACCGGCTCTTCCATCACGTCTTCATCGGAAGGATCAAGCCAAGCAGGAAGTCGTCAAGCAAGTCACGCGGAGTCGAACGACAGCGAGCGCTGGCTGAACCGCCGCAGCGCGCTACCCGCTTTATATTCACAGCGCCTGAAGGAGAGGAGACAGCGGAGGAGATGCGCGCATGCGCGGACTTGCGCACCGGAGCAGACGCGAGTGGAGCGAAGCGGGCGCGCAGCTGTTGTTGTTATGCTATTGCGACGGAGTGAGAGCGTTGCGCGCAGCTGTCGGAGAGAAGAACGGGGGAGAGTTGTGCATGCGCAGGTGGTGTGCGGACGCCACCGCCGCCGGAGGGACATACCCCCGAGCAAGAGATGCGTCGCATCTAAAAAATCGAAAGTTAAACCGATACACAAATCAGGCCCAAAAGATGACGTAAATCACTTCAGGCCTATATCTCTTACTTGCACTTTTAGCAAACTTCTTGAACATATTATCTTAAAACATATAAATATGTATCTTGAAAACGAACGCATCCTGACGCCTTCTCAACACGGTTTCCGTAGGGGACTTTCTACAGTCACGCACCCAACAGAACTAACCCATGATTTATCCTTAAGTGTGGACAACCAAAAACAGGTCCACCTTATCCTATTAGACTTCGCAAAAGCCTTTTGATAAGGTTTCGAATAAATAACTGGTACAAAACTTAGAATGTACGTTAGGCAATGGCCCCATTACGAAATGGATCAAAAACTACCTTACAGGTCGCCGACAATTTGTTAATTTCAATGACCAAGTATTGACAACAGTTCTCGTCATATCCAGTGTTCCCCAAGGTTGTGTTCTTGCTCCGACCTTTTTTCTAATTTTTATCAATGATCTACCCTGTCAAGTTCCAGTCCACGTCAATCTTTTCGCGGATTATTGTGTAATTTATCTTGAAATAAACTCTGCAGAAGATCATCTTGCCTTCAACAAAGCCATTGAGATAGTATCAAACTGGTGTTCAGGTTGGAAAAAGGTACTGAATAAAAAAAAATCAGCTGTAATGACAGTAACAAGAAAAACGGAATAGTCAGAGTTCTCGTATACTATCAATAGCATCCCAATTCCTAGAGCAAGTCATCATAAGTACCTTGGCCTCACTTGTACTAGCGATCTCAGATGGGACGCCCATGTTTCTAACGTAACAGCAACCGCGCTGAAACGACTATTTTTTCTGAGGTGATGCCTTCGGCTAGCACCTTCTGAAATTAAACTGTTAGCCTACAACACGTAGGTGTGATCTGTTCTTGAATATGCGAACATTGTTTGGTTCCCGTACACAAAAAAAACATATTGCGAAGCTAAAAAGCGTCCAAAGGAAAGCCGTCCGATTCATTTACAACAAGTTTACGCAAACAGACTCACCTACCGAAATGCTTGAAGAAGCGGGCATGCTAACGCTGCAAAAACAAGCAAGAGTAGGACGCCTACAATTCACGTACCAGCCAAGCCATAATCAAACCAACATCGATGCCTCACGATACATTAGTTAAACAATCACGACCCACGCGTAAGAAGCACCCCGAAATAATGCAAGAATACGCATTCCGCACGGAATGTTTCAAACTCTCATTCTTCCAAGCCACCATAGGGGAATGGAACAGCTTAGCAGCCATGATTACTAGCAGCAATTCTTTAAATATTTTTTCACCTCTTGTTGAAGCACATTTGCGTTCGGAACCCTAACATTGCGCTATTGTAGTCATATTTGCAAAATCAATTGTTTTTAGTCTGTGTTATTGGAACTCTTTCGCACTGTAATCATTTGGATGTAGTACAATTATTGTTAGAACTTTGTTGTCAGAACTTGAATAGAACTTGTTTGAATTTGGTTGTGAGAAATTGTGAGAACTTGGTAGCATCAAAGTAAGGCGTATCCTAAACGATGTATAACTTACGGATGTTTTTATTGTGTGTTTTCCGATGTCCCTCCTGCGAAAATCCCGACAAAGGATTGGCAGTATTTTTAAATACATAAACAAATAAATAAATGAAATGCGCCACCAGCGTCGAAAAGGCTCCTCCGCTGCCCTCATTGGTTTGGCAAGCCGTAGTGGTTGTCATGACGCGTGGAGCGTCACCAGCAGGCCATATTATGGTGGTAGACCTCGAATGCGGTGACTTCACTTGTTCACTGCTGTTGTCTCCAGATGACACTCACGTGGGTCGGTAAACTCGCCTTATTCGACGTGCGTGGAACTACCCAACCACTCACCCAAAATGTCACGAATAAAGGTAGAAAAGCAGTATTTACTGGGTTTAAAATACCTACAGACTGCACCGAAGCTGACGCACAACCAGAGCTGCCGTGGTAGCACCTTACCCTCTTCTTCTTCTCAGACCCGACGTTCCGAAAGACACATACCCAAAGAGGGAGATCTTCCCAGGCATGCGGCAATAATGCAGTTTTTAAGCACTGGTATGAACATGAACAATAGCAATTATACCAGTGTTCACAACACTTTCATTACTCCTAATAGGCTTGTCCTCATAACAAAACTGTTGCTGCGTTACGGCGTGGTGTATCATATAAACAATTTCAAACCTGACCAACCATACATCCAAAGAAAGTACCGAATTTCTTCGGTTCAACCATTCGTCCACAAAATAATACAATTTTTGAACGGGATTTTCATGTAGGCAACACATTTCCAAACTCTAAGGGACTGCTTATTACTCAGCCACTGTCATAAACAAGATAACATTATACCTGCAGAAGCAAAACCCAACTACAAGAGATAGTGTCACCGTTCATCTCATTAAAAAGACGTGGGCGTAATTTTTCCCATCCAACACTAGAAAGACGTAAAACAATATGAAAAATACAGCAAACAAAAAAGGGCTTGCCCTGAAGCGTGGATACCGTGAATAGAGGGGCGATTTAAAGGGTAAAAATTACGCCCACCTCACCTCGCTGGAACCCTGATGTGATGCGACGCTGAAGGGGGTTCCATTGTGCGTTTCCGTTCGGTCGAGTACTCGAATTGCGTGAGCAATCGTCGGGTAATGCGAGAGAGAGGGAGAGAGAGAGCAAGCGTAGCGCGGACGACAGTCGACTCAGAGACCAGCCAGAGCGCGGCACTCATATGCGCAGCGCACCCGAAGGAGAGGAGACCGCACTCATGTAAATATCGCAGTACAAAAAACTTCGTAGGTGGTATTTCGTCATATATCGCTACCGCAGCTATAGAGAATCATGCAACACTATAAATACACATTTTAATCACGTCACTTTCACTTCAACGTTTTTGTGGTTGCGGGGAAAGTAGGACCCTCTCCTATGTATTCGGCATTTCATATAGTGTAGGGTCTTTTTTTATGTGGTGCAAATTCAAAGGACCCAGATACAAGACTGTCCCAATACGGCGTGCACACGTCTTATCTTCAGCCGGCGCTGAAATAGCTGCGGCAAGATTTATCACAAGGCCGCCTAAGTCGCACCGATCTGTATTGCACGGAATGGGACAGAGAGAATAGAGAGTTTAGCTGACCGTTTTCTTTTTACCGTCTTCTCCGCGGCTGGCGTCTAGCTCAGTCCAACTGGAGCGCCAGCACCACAGAACATTAGCTAAGCGATAACCGTATCTCTGTCACGCATCTTGACCGGCAGAGAAGAAGTAAACGGGAAACCCGGCAATGCTTGACAAGAGACTTTTATCACAAAGATGACATCGAGCAAACAAAACCGAGTTAAGAAAAGCACCCACGCGGAAAATAAGAGTTAATAAAAAAGGCTACGTCGTGAAGTCAATTGAGTAGCCTCCTCAGAGGTCGGCGGACTCACTCATGAGTCCACTCACTTAGACTCATTTGGAATCAAACTCACGAGTGAGTTTGAGTTTGAGTGAGCGCGAGGCTAATGTGACATGGTAAGTTTGAGCTTGAGTGAGTTTGAGCCAAATGAGCCCGACTGAGTTTGAGTCCGATGGAGTTTGAGTACGCGTGAGACCTAGTGAGTTCTGAGTACATTTTCAGTTCTGAGTACATTTTAAGTCTTAGTACATTTTGAGTACTGAGTACATTTTGAGTGTGTGGAAATTTTGAGTACATTTTTAGGTGGAGTACATTTTGAGAACTGAGTACGTCTACACCTACATTTGGAATACTCATTACATTTTGAGTTTGAGTACATTATAAGTTTAGAGCACATTGTGAGTTTGAGTACGTTTGTGTACTCAGTACATTTTGAGTTTGAGTACTTTTTGAGTTTGAGTACATTTTGAGTTTTGAGTCCGTGGGGGTTCTGAGTTTTGCGCTCATTGTGAGTTTGTGTTTGAGTGAGCGCAAATGTGCTGCTCAGCATTGAGTCTGAGTTTGAGTCAGTGGTGATACGAAAAAAAATATTGTGAGTGAGTTTGAGTGAGCCTTGCAAACTTTGCCGAGGTATGCTCCTACTATATTCTACAAGGTGCCCACCTAGAGTCCGGAAACACGCCTACCCAGTCAGCGACGCTGATATGGAAGCGTTGCGTGGCTTTGAAGATGTCATGACGAGTTAGGTGTCATGAAAAGGTGGTGCCTCCGTGTTGTCGTGATCTTGTGACTTGATTCTAGCCTTCGTCGTTGTGGGGCCGGCGTGTCGTAGGACGACGGTGCGATGCCGCTTCCCAAATACACGCGCCCGTCGCCGCTGGAACCACCAAGGCGTGGGTTGGCGGAACGTCGGGAGACTGCAGCCGATACGTCGTCAGCCCACTCCTGCCCAGGCTTGCGTGGGGATGTCAGTGCCTTGAATCGCGTCACCCATGGCTGCGTTGAAACCCGAGGTCTTCACGCCGCACCTGCCTCGATCTCACCTCTTCCTTTTCTTCAATTTTCTTCGTTGGGCGTTATTCCGGGAATTGCCCTTCACTCATGGCTCTCTCCCTCGACGGGGAAAATTCGCGTCACTGTTTGTGCCCTGATCTTGTGTAAATTAAAAGTTCACGCGAACTTAAACATAAGAATGAATAACTTCGTCATTCAAATAAGCACCTGTGCCGTGTTTATAGCCTTATTTACGTTTTACATATAATGTAGATGCAGACATGGTGAAATGGGCCTAAATTATTTAAAAGAAGCCGTTCAGCTTTCGAGTACACCAAAAAAAGCGGTCTTTGAGCTTAATAGAAGTTGGCTCGCGCTTCGGTCAATGCTTTTGGCTTCCGTTCTAAACTCGTTTTGGTGTGTGACATGTTTTCCCATTCGGAAACAACTTCGTCGTTTCTCTGCTGACGTTTAAACGGAAGCCCCGCACGGGGCACCTTGAGCAATCTTGGTGACGGTACTGGCGATACCGCGGACCCCGAGCCCCCATACTCACGCTGTATCCTACCGTGGCTAGGAGTTTTAAGGTGAAGGGTAGAAACCACAAACGGTGGCTGTCGGAGCCGTGGTCAAGCTCCGGCGGATGGGCTCCCTGTCTGTTTACCAGGCAGGGAGCTCCGGGACCTCTCTCGGCATCAGGGTAAACCGAGCGAAGGAAGTACCCCCGTTCCCTGCTTTTTTTCCATGCTGCATGGTTCTTTCAAAATTTTCTAAACCCACTGATCGGCCCCCCAAAAGGGGCCGCACCGAAGCGAACTTTCCCCCATTGCCTGCCCTATCATTCCAAATACCTGACAACTTTCCCCGGTTCTTGATCATTGCATCCGAAGACAATACAAAGCCAGTGACATCTACATCCGTTTTCTTAATAGCTAAGTGCATTGAACGTGTTGTGGGAAAACACTACAAAGCCAAGAAACTGACCTCTGGAGAGATCCTTGTAGAAGTAAACAACCCGGCACAATCAAAAAAGCTTCTTGAACAAACCCTCATTGGCGACCTGAAAGTCAAAGTCACTCCCCACCGAACGCTAAATACATCCCAAGGTGTGATATCCGAATCTGATCTCTGCAATGAAACTGACTCTGACATCCTCGAGGGCCTGCGCGACCAGGGCGTCATTGCAGTAAGGAGGATCACTATGCGTCGAGAAAATCAGGAAATCAAAACCAAACATGTTGTCCTCACCTTTGACCGCAGTACCTTACCCGAATTTGTGAATGCAGGCTTTCTTCGATGTACCGTCCGACCATATATCCCCAACCCGCGTCGGTGCTTTAAGTGCCAACGTTATGGGCACAGTACTAACAACTGCCGTGGGCGTTTAACGTGTGCAAAGTGCTCAGAGCACGACCACGCCAAAGAGAATTGCAACAGCACTTTGATTAAGTGTCCGAACTGCAGTGGGCCGCACACAGCTTACTCAAGGACGTGTGAAACATTCAAACTTGAGAAGAAAATACTCAATCTTAAAGTCAGCGAGAACATCTCTTAGAAGCGCGGAAAAGACTCAGCGCCTTTGCTTCTGCGAAGTATGCCGACGCAGCTCGCCGGGGGGCGGAGCGGCGTCTTGTCACTGCGGCCACCCAGTACTGCGAAGCAGACTTGGTGCCGCCCCAGCCCCCCAAGGGGCTGCCTAAGGCAGCCCAACCAGCTGACGCAACACCTGTGGCACCCGCAAGTGTTGCGTCGGCCACGAACGCCAGGAGTGACGGCTCTGCCGTTGGTCCCCTTCTTCCGGCTACCAGACCTCAGGTGGCCATGGATGTAGATGTGGCGGGTCCTTCGACCGCCTCTGCGTCCAACACGCAACAAACGATGGTGGGAGGAAATCCTTCCACCACTTCGAACATATTCCGTGTCGGAGGCCGCAAGGACTCCATCTCGTCGCTGTCTCAGCACTCAGACGAGGACATGGACATGACACCGTCTCGGCCAGCACCAAAGGCGGTGAAAGAACAGCGCTCCATGGCGGGGCGGGGAAAAAAGCCAGCAGCCCCCCGTGTCACTGGCCCAGATCATACCTGAGTGTGGTAGGTGATAAATCCATCCCTAGTCTTCACCAGCCAAAATCTTCTTTAAACATTTATGGTATCACAAATAGTTACGCAGTGGAACTGTAGAGGATTAATTAAAAACCTAGATGATATATATGAAATCCTACACAAAACTCAAACAACTGTCCTGTGTTTACAAGAGACTCACTTGAACTCTAAGCATACCAACTTCCTAAACCAATACTCAGTATTTAGAAAAGACAGAGACAGCTGCTCGCACTGCTCTGGTGGTGTGGCAATAGTTATACAAAAAGCTGTCCCTTGTCAATCTATCCATTTGCGCACCGGCCTAGAAGCGGTTGCTGTTCGGGCAATTATATTCAATAAGTTAACAACAATTTGCTCACTGTACATTCCCCCTGAATATCGTCTGTCCAGTCACGAATTTGAGTCCCTTATAGATCAACTGCCAGAACCGTTTTTACTAGTTGGTGACCTTAATGCGCACAGCCCACTATGGGGATCGGAACGCACAGATTCCCGGGGCCGGTTGATAGAAAACTTTCTCTTGTCATCCGGAGCTTGTCTCTTTAACAAAAAGCAGCCGACATACTACAATATAGCACACCACACATATTCACACATTGATCTTGCTATAGGCTCCCCCGTTCTTTTTCCATCCATCGAATGGGAAGTGGGTACGAATCTCTACGGGAGCGACCACTTCCCAGTCACCCTCAGATATTTAGAAAAATGCCCCTACAGTTACACTTCACATGAAAAGTTTAAAGAAGCTGGTGCCGACTGGGCAACGTTTAAAGAGATGTCGAAACTTACTTACACATCAATAACACACTTAGGTATTGATGAAGCGTGCTTCTTTATCACAGCACATATACTTGATGCTGCTAGCGTTTCTATTCCCCAGACCTCCGGTACCACACGTAATCTTCAGAGGCCCTGGTGGAATGACGATTGCAAGAAGGCCAGAAATGCTCAGAATAAGGCCTGGGGGGTCCTCCGCAGGTATCCTACTACAGAAAACCTAATTTCCTTCAAGCGCGCAAAAGCCATGGGACGGCGAATCCGACGTCAGGCAAAAACAGATAGTTGGAGGTCTTTTCTATCATCAATAAATTCCTATACAGATGCGCGCAAAGTTTGGAACAGGATACGGAAACTGCAGGGGCAGAAAACATATGTCACACCTCTTGTCAGCACCACTGGCGATACACTTGAAGACCAAGCAAACACCCTGGGACAGCACTTTGAACATATTTCCAGCTCCTCCCACTACACTGAGACATTCCTGCGATACAAAGAATCTATTGAAAGAAAGCGTATTCGTGACCACAAGAAATCTAATGATGGGTATAACTCTCCTTTTTCGCTGCAGGAACTTATGGTAGCCCTCAACACATGCCGTGCTTCGGCGCCAGGAGCTGATAAAATAACATACACAATGATTCAGCACCTGCACATAGATACCCTCAATACTCTTCTCTTCTTGTACAACAAGATATGGTGTGCTGGGTACTTTCCTCATGCTTGGAAAGAGGCAATTGTGTTGGCTATATTGAAAGAGGGGAAAGATGCCTCTTCTGTGACAAGCTATCGCCCTATTGCTTTGACAAGCTGCTTGAGCAAGCTCTTTGAAAAGATGATCAATAGACGGCTTATCTATTTCTTGGAATATCATGGTGTCCTTGATAGCTGCCAGGCAGGCTTTCGCTTGGGCAGGTCAACAACTGACAATCTTATAGCTGTTGAATCTTATGTTAAAGAAGCTTTTGCCCATAAGCAGCACTGTATATCTGTATTTTTTGACATCGAAAAGGCCTATGACACCACTTGGCGGTATGGCATCCTGCATGACCTTAAATCTTTCGGCATTTGTGGAAACATGTTGAACACACTGGAAAGCTACTTATCAGATAGAACATTCCGGGTACGAGTTGGTGCAGCATTATCCAGGACGTATACACAAGAAAATGGCGTTCCCCAGGGTGGAGTACTTAGCTGCACACTTTTCATTGTAAAAATGAATACGTTAGGGAGAGCACTGCCACCCACCATTTTTTATTCAATCTATGTAGACGATGTTCACATCAGCTTCAGGTCATGCAACTCCTCTATCTGTGAACGGCAGATCCAAGTTGCTGTGAACAGACTAGCCAAGTGGGCAGACAAAAATGGTTTTATCCTAAATCCGCAGAAAAGCACTTGTGTTCTCTTTTCCAGGAAGCGTGGGAGCCATCTGCAACCAACCATACAACTTAAGGGAGTTGACATACCCGTAAAAAGAGAACACAAGTTTCTTGGAGTAGTTTTAGATGATAAACTTACATTCATCCCACACATTAAACAACTTAAAATGAAATGCATGAAGACTATGAACATCTTAAAAGTCCTTTCCCGCCAGTCATACGGTGCAGATACAACATGCCTTTTACGTGTTTTTAACAGTCTTGTCAGGTCCCGTATAGACTATGGAAGTGTAGTGTATGGGTCTGCTTCAAAAACAGCTCTAAAAATGCTGGACGCAGTGCTGCACTTGGGGCTCCGCCTGGCGTCCGGGGCTTTCCGGACGAGTCCTATTGAAAGCCTCTATGCAGAAACGGATCAGTGGTGCTTAGAGCACCAGCGTACATACATGGCACTTTTGTACTGCGTAAGAGCAACATCCTTAAATAGTCATCCGCTAAATGCTATTCTTGAAAACAAAGCGTCCGAAAGGCTGTTTTTGAGCCGTCCGTCGCTTCCTCTGCCTTTCTCTATCCGAGTGAAGGTGGATGCGGAGGAACTTGGGGTTATTTTATCAGAATCTTACAAAGCTGACTTTGTTGAGTTCATGCCGCCTTGGCAACTGCGCCCTGTCACCTGTGACATGTCGTTCAAGGAAATTTACAAAAAACATTCACCCGCACAACTCATCCGACAACACTTCCTGCACTTGCAAAACAAATTCCCGTACACTGCCTTTTACACAGATGCCTCCAAAACTGCCACTGCTGTGGCATGTGCTGCACATGGTCCCAACTTTGCCAGCACAAGGACACTAAACAGAAACACAAGTATATTTACGGCTGAGGCACATGCTATATTAATTACGCTAGAACACATAATACAAACAAAGACACAACAATCCATTATATACACAGACTCATTGAGTGTTGTGACAGCACTGCATTATGGAAAACCAAGTAGGAACATTGTGCTGAACAGGTTAGTTAAAGAGATAATGGCAGCCTACGCTTTAAAACAGGTCATAGTCGTGTGTTGGGTGCCTGGACACAGTGGCATTCCTGGTAATGAACTCGCAGACCAGAGCGCCGCTGCGGCAGCACTTCGCTGCAGCGTCGACGTTCAGCAGCTTCCCTATCTTGACTGGAAACCATTCATTCGAAAGGCAATCCGACAACGCTGGCAGCAACACTGGGACACTCAGACAGATAACAAACTCCACACTATAAAACCCCAATTAGGCAGCTACTACACAGAAAAACACAACAGAACAACGGAAGTATACATGTGCAGATTACGAATAGGTCATACATACGCTACTCACTCGCACCTTCTGCAGGGCAAACCACCGCCACAATGCGACAGGTGCGGACATCGCCTATCCGTCAGCCATGTCTTAGTTGAGTGTGGGTACTTCCACAAGGCAAGGAAAAAGCACTTCCGGGAACTCTACACTCACATGATTCCTCTTCATCCCTCGATGTTTTTAGCTGATCAACCCTTAATTCCAAGTAAACGCCTTTTTGCTTACCTGGGAGACATTGGCTTTTTAAACCGCATATCATACCATGTGTAACCTCGGGGCCCCTCAGAGTGGGAGGACGCTATGAGTGTCTATTTATTTTTTACATTCTTACCCTGCCATTCCCATTTCCCCAATTTTATTGCTGTTTTAAATGAGGGGCTGTATACACCCCCCACACTAACCTCTCTTAAAATCGTCACATTTACAGCACCATTTTATTAAAACATCATTCAAAATGATCAACCATTGCATTGGCGCTCTTTGGCCATCGTTGCCCTTGCGCCATAAAACAAACAGATACTCATACTTTAAACGGAAGAAACGTATTTCGCCGTAGCGTGCTTGCCTCACTTGGAGCGCGTATTAATCTTAGAATACCCGACAACAGCCTGCGCTCAGCGGCGCTGAGCACACCAAGCTCGGCGAGCGGAGCGAGAGCCCGGCTCAGGTAACGCCGCTTGCCCAGAGCATGCCACGCTGGCTCAAAGGCGCTACGATTTGGTATCGCAGGGGCGCGGGGCAATGGACTCGTGATAGTTGCGTCACGGCAGCCAAGGGTGCAGTCATAGTTTTATTTTAGCCAACCAGTTCATGCGTTTCCCCTCAGTGACTAGCCAGAGTCACTATCAGTAATTAGCAGTAACTCTGGCTTGTAGTGAGTGCGCAGAAGCGGAGTCACCGGTTGGGTGAAATTAACTCAGACAGCTCACACAAGCCATAATGAAACACACTTTAGACTTGTTTTAGTTATTTCACCCAACCCGCAGAATCACTACCGCTGACGGACTAGCCGCAGTCACTGTTATGTATTGATAGTGACGCTGCCTAGCAAGTAATTGGAAGTGTTTTGGCCCGTTTGGTAAATATCAAGAAAGACTGCTCCTCTCATGTACCATAATTTCAGCTGGTGTAGTTTCGCATCCGAAAATAATCACCGGTCTGATTTAACAAAATTGGAAACCGCTTCCTTTAACTGATTACCAAGAATGAGAAATCTATAATTAACAATGACTTTATCAGTGAGCGTAAGCAGTTGGGCCGCTTGGGTAAAATAAACATTAGACTCCATCAATGGAAGCTATGATGCAACATTAACGAGAGCGTTCCCAGGGATCGTACCATCAAAAAGGGCCCATCTCCCCGCCAGGGGGACTCGAGTAAATGCGTCGCATAGGGGGTAGGTGTATTGCGTTAACGTTTAGTGTTTGGGGAGTTGGTGGTAGTGAATGCGTTGTATCAGCATCTTCTTGACGTAGTTTGAATGAGTCAAGGATATAAGGCGGTTTCGTAGCCTTTCATTCTGTGTCGGTTTTGTGGCGCAGTGGGAAGAGCACCGTGTACCTCGCGTTCCGCCCACAGGTAGTGAATGCGTTGTATCAGCAGCTTCTTGGCGTAGTTTGAATAAGTCAAGGATATAAGGCGCGTTCGCAGCCTTCCATTTTGTGTCGGCTTTGTGGCGAAGTGGGTAGAGCACCATGTACCTTGCGTTACGCCCGCAGGGTCGTCGGTTCGAGACCAGGCGCCGGTAAGTATTGTTTTTTATATAGTGTCGGGGGAGGGGTGCGGACCTGTTGTTGAGAGCTAGGAGGGTAGCGTGCTGCGGGAGAGGAGTGGGGAAGAGGGCGCGCCTGCTCGCTGAGCTGTTGCGGACGCACGGCGGACGCTACGTGTGAGTTAAAGAAATGCTCTGTATTTAAAAAGGTCAGCTAAAACTCTCTGGTTATAAAATACTGAGACCAACTTGCGAGCCTGACGCGTTTTGCTTCGGCAACGGGAAAGTTTAACCAACACTACAAGTAAAATTATTTTCCCCGACTGTGACGGCATCAACGCTAATACTGGCCACTTCTTTTTAATCAACTATAACACGATAATTGCGTAAATAGGGGTGTCTAAGGGTACGTCAGTAGCATTGTTAATGTTACGAAACGTGAGGTAAAATATTTTACGTTCAAGTGGAAGAAAATGCCCTTTCACAATCTAACAAACCTTTGTATGCCATAGAATAGATGCAGTCCTAGCTGGCAAGGCAATGTTCAATTTTAGAAATTCCGTGGCCTGATAGACAAACTATGTTTCGGTCGCCTCCACCCAATTTAATGAACATTCGTTAAAAATAATATATTTCTCCAAGGTAAGACGTTGTTTGGTTAATTTATTTGAAACAGTTAACTTAGCGTAGGCTATTTAAAAAAATTGTTTTCAAACTTCTCTTGAAAGTTACGCAGCAAATTATCACCTTTTAAACACTGTCAATTCTTTTAAATGATCACTTACATTTTAAACAATTTTTTTTCAAATTTCTAACTTATTACGTAAAAGATTTCCTCATGTAAAAATAAAAATCACATCTATTTACCCGAACTAATATAAACTATGACATAGACTGGAACATTGGGTTGTGGGATGTTGTGCCTTTATCCTCGGCTGCACCAGTCATGTATCTAGTGCTGTGGCGTCTAAGGTCGATGTTATACATCACTTTGACACTTTACATCAATTTTACCTCAAAATGTAGAAACCTCTCTGTTACTAGGGTACACTCGGCTCACAGGGGTGAGGAACACATCCTGAGCATATCTAATTTAGCTTATTTAGGGACTGTTTCTTTGAGCACCTGTTAAATTTGTATTGATTGACTTTGTAGTAGCTTGTTTCCCTACCACAGACATTTGTTGTGAGTGCGTTGAAATGCCCGGAATATTTGTAAAGTGGCGTTTTTCTGGTTTTTAGTTCCGCGCTGTTGCCACTATTCGCTGCGCTGTGATATGTGGTTTGTAATAAATTTTCTTTTATCTCTGTTGTGTTGTAGATGCGTGAAATGACATGGGCTGAGAGAGCGCTTTTTGCGTCGGCATCAAGATATGTTTTACCAAAATGACTCAATGTAAGATAAATGTAAAATTCATTGCTTTGGGTAGGATTTGAACTCAGATCACCAGAACAGCAGCTATGTGCTCAACTGCACCTTCCAGAATGGAACAAGAATGAGCCACGTACAAGCGCCATTAAAAAGGTAAAACATATCACACATAAAAACAGCTGTTAAGAGATCCGCTAAAGGCGTCGTGACAGGTGCACGTGACGGCACGTACGTAGAAAGGGTGCGAGCGGAAGAGAAGGGGGAAGCTGCGGCGTGACCTACAGCCATTCTTCATGTCGGAGCAATTCCCTCCTAATTAAACAAGAAGACCATACTGACTTTGAAGCGCAAATATTTCAAAGTCTCTTTCAATAAAAGCATGATATTAAAAAATGTTGCAACAAAAGTGTAAGTTGCAATTGTAAATCATAATTGCTTTCTACAGAGAGCGGAACTTCAAAACAAACTTTATCTCAATGCAGAATAGCTTTCGCCCATAAGTATTCGTATATCGTCGCATAAAGATGTTCAATATTTTTCTAGAAGCCTCTTATTCGTGTCGGCGCTCTTCACGGCAGCACACGCCTACAACTTTTGAGTCAAAAGTTTATTGTGGTTTCACAAAGTTAACCACACACTTCTCGCGCGCGAGTGCACTTTAACAATTCTTTTGCACTCATTTCTCAGACTATTTGCTAATTGCTTGATAAGTTCTTATTTTTCAGAATACTACAAGACAGTTTATGACAGCAAAGCTATGATGTTGACCTTTGTGCTTACGCGATTCAAACACACTGGTAGACATTACAACTTAATTTTAAGAAATTTGACAATTATTTAGCGTGCTCGCTTGGAGATAAAGAGTTCCCTTTTTGTAGCTTCCAGAGACGTAGCTCGGACAGTTCTGGAACTTCGACGGCGTCCGGAGCAAAGTCGCACATAAAATAGCGGCGCTGTCATTGTGACGCTAGTTGCTTGATCGCAACGCGAGGCTGCTTGGGGAATGTCTTCATCCGTAAAGTGAAATACGCATACCGAGAAATAAGTTTTACCTTCATAAACAACCCCATCGCTTATTGAAATAGAAAATAAATTCTTCACCAAAATGAAAATAGGCTTTCCCCAGAACTCTCTGTAACACCCAGGTTTTCCCGCGGCACAGCGCGTATCGAAGCCTTGTCCGGAATTTTGTGACTGATTTATTGTAGCGTTTAATGCGCGGACGCTACACAGGCGATGAGGCAGGGCGTTCTGGAGTGCCCCATGTTTTCCTACTAGGGAACCAGCACGTGCACAAGGTTCGTGTCCCCTGAGTAATTGCGCGGAATAGTGGCACGCAGCCGTTGCAGAGCACCTAAGCGTCGTTCTTTTCCCATTTGCGATGCCCGCAGATACAGAAACACTCACAGCCGCACACAAAACACGAGCAACACAACGGCGAAGAGATGCACGATCGAGAATGACGCACTAGTTAATGCTGATTCCGATGGCCAGTTGGTTTCGCCTCGAGCTGGACGGGCGATACTGAGACGTCGCGGTGACAGGTGCACGGGAAATAGACTCCGCGGAAGCCTTCCGCTTCCTCCAGAAACCGTTCTATTCGCTCCCCTATTGCTATTGGAAGGGCGCAGAATGCGGAATTCTCTCTGTTCAGGTGGTTTTGGTTCAACCCCATCTACCGCGAAGGGAGAAAGCGACGAATTTTATACTGCTTTCGTCAGGGGGTGATCAGGGCATGTGACACCGCGCCGGGAGCTGACGTAAACAAAAAACACTTTTAGGAACATTGACGCGGCTTAACTCTGACATTAACACTCCATTCCGTAATGGCCAACCTTCATTTTATGCTTTGCCATCAGTTTCTGTATATTTTATTTTCTTATTACGTGTCTTAATTTCGCTGACTGTTCTGTCGCGTTTAACTGCCTTTGATGTTCTAATAGCGTACCAGGTGCATAAGCCTATCCAGCTTACAGCTCCAGAGAAGCGATATTATTATACTAAGCTACGTTGGCTTTATGGACATTACTCTAAGCATAAAACAGTGTATAAAATAACAAGCTACACCCACGTTCTTCCAGGATTGTACTCTTCTGTAGCCAGCTTTCAACACAGCGAACACCCGCAACCAGCGGCCGGCGAACTGACTCCCTTGGAGGGTCCGCAAGCCCTCGCAGTAGCAGCAGTCAAACTACGCTTGCAAGAGAACGCCTCGTCCAAAACTCCATTGTAAATCGGCGAGGACACCCGAGGAATGTTTGAGTTTCAAATTACATATTTAAATTGAGCAAGGCCCTTTAATTTTTGTTAAATAATAGTGTCCCGTGAACGCTCCCAGAGTGGTCGAAACATCGCTTAGAGACTGAAGTCTTCAATTCGCGCGAGTAATTTTATAATGTTTACGAATCACTGCGAACCGCGAACGCCCTTCTCGTGTGTTTCACCAGTATAAGCAATACATGTGTTGCTCCAGAAATATATTCACACATAATTGTTGAGAATGCTACCTGCAAACCTTACATTTTTCCGAATTACATTCGTCCGTGTGAAGCTAGTTGTTTACTAAATGTGGCCCCGTTCTTTTTTCAGTTTTAGATGAGTAGGTGACGACCGAAGTCATTTTTAGTGAGCCTGGAAAATAAAGTGTCTGAAGTCATAAAGCCACCTAAACCATCTGGCCTGGATTAAAAATTACCAGCGATAATCAGAGACCACTAAGCGTTGTTTTCATTTTTTTTATAAATAGCTACTATTCATTGAAAGCTCTGTGTATTCATTCAACACGAGCAGTTGGGCAGGTTAGGTGAAATCAAAAGAGGATGCTGTCTTTTAGTTGCAGAACGACAACAACGACAAGAGCCGTCCTGCGTGGTACCCGTCTACCTTCATGTATATCCTACAGACAAACTTGCTTCTGCTGACTGACTGGCCAGAGCCACTGTTAATTATTGCTGTTGAATAACGGCCAGCCAATGTGCTCAGAAGGTTTGAGCGGTTTGGCAAAGAAATAGGGCGACTGCACCAATGCAAGGCGGCGGGCTTTACAAAAGTTTTTTTTTGTCACAATTTTTTCTTTTAAAAAACTAAATAAAAACAAACAATTTATGCTAACAATATTTTTAAAACTTAGTGTAACGTCTTGTTGATTATTAAATTTTGCATCGCCAAAACATCGCTACAAAACAACAAAAAACGTATTTAACTTTTTTTTGCTTCGTTGAACTTAGTATTGCAACAAAATATGAACATAGTTTTTATATTTTGCATATTACTACCATTTATTTTTCGGGACGCCGTCTGGTTAAGAAAACTGTGTGTGCAGTATTTTGTGCACCGTAAAGAGTCGCCCCGCAGCCTTGTAATCACGATAACGGCAGCGGGATTAACTTTTCGACAGCCCCTCATAGCGAACCCGGACCCGTCGGAATAAAGCGGTCCTACGGCAAAATTCTGTTAAGAATATGTTCACGGCCAGGATTTTGTGGTCCGGCCTCAATCTTCGAAAAACTGATATGACGTGCTTTGCAGAGTTGAAGACACTTTCCGTTCTCTCTTGCTCTCTCCCCCACTTAGCGAGAAGAACTTAACACATTGTCCATATGCTCGCTACGGTTTCCCCCCCGTGGGCGACCTTTTCTCCATTAAATTCGCGGAAGCAGGATGGGAAATAAAAGAGAGGTGGGAGTTACCACAGAACGACCCTGCATCATCTCCAAGAAGCGTAGTTTGTCGTCTGTAGGAACTTTCACCACGGCCGCAGCCACCGCCGCCACCAGCGCATACATTCATACCGCGAGTGCACCCTTTTTAGCTTTTCCACCACAAATGCAGCTATCGAAACAACGGCCTACGAATTAGGCTTTGTAGAACGTGGCCTCCGCGAGCAGCTGCCGGCGGCGGCCCGGCCACCGAACGCTGAGGCTTTACGCACGGGTGAGAAATATATATCTTGCCGTTATATGGTTTAGAAAATGTGAAGGGATAGATTACAGACTAATTTGTACCAAAACACTCAGTTGTAGTACTAACAAATCACATTCTTGAATCAAATGAGTGGTAAGATACCATTGAAGTGTAGTTTCAAACAAGAGCGCGTTGATATTTTATATCCTTTTTATTTTATGCGAAATCGCGAACACAGACTTCAGATTCATTTAAGTGTTTGGAGATTAAGACCAGTTTAGTAACAGTGATTTGAACCTGAGGCAAGCTGCCACATTAGGAACAGTTAACAAAGGAGGAGGAGGAACAACTTTATTTACACAACAATCATTGAATTTGATTAATGATGGGCTTCTTCTTGACTCCAAGTTGCCAGAAGACCTTGATTCATGGCGACTTCCAAAGCCCAGTCTACGGCCTGAATTTGAGTCTCAGGCTCTGAGCTGGTCAACGCAGTCTCCCACTCTATTTGGTTAGAGAGGGGCCATAAGGCTTTAGAGTGGAGCTCAGGGCATTCATATAGGATATGGGCTAGGTCGGCTTTTCCGGCCTTACACATTCTGCACTTTGGGGTGTACAGACTAGGGTACAATAGGGCCAATTTATAAGGGCCCAGAAAGGTATGAGATTGCAGTTGCCTCCATGTCCCTTGCTGGATTTTCATCAGGGAATAATGAAGGGGAGGGTAAACTAGTCTTTCATTTCTGTAGTGAGATGTAATCTCTTGAAAAGTAACTGTACGCTCCTCCGACCCTCGCAGGCACGATTGGTCCACCGCCCAGTTCACAAGCTCGTGGGCAAAACTGTGGGCCGCTTCGTTCACTGAATGGGATGAGTGCGCAGGAATCCAGATAATCTGGATCTGGCGGTGTTGGAACCGATTTAGTAATATAATTTGAGTTCCCACTTCGTGAATTTTGTTTTTCGCGAAATTACGCACTGCAGTTTTGGAATCGCGGAAGATAAATTTTGCTTTGGTACTAATAATTGCAACAGAAATTGCAGCCTCCTCCGCTTCTTCCGGCCGCCTGCCATAAACAGTGGCTCCGGTGATGTGATTGAGTTTGTTATCGATGGCTGCAACTGCAAATGCATCGTGCAATTCGTATTCGCCTGCATCAACGTAGACTACCTCCTCGCGGTGTTTAAACAGTTTTTCGAGTGCTTTGGCTCTCGCGTTTCTCCCTTCCTCGTAATAAATAGGGTCCATATTTTTAGGAATGGAGCTAATAGTGAGGTGCTTAAATATATCTCTAAAGAGCGGGTTCTCCCTTGCTTGTGTTCCTTCATAAGATATACTTAAATCCTTTAGGAGGTACTGTTCTGTCGGGTCTTCGAAAATCTTTCACATTGAGCGATTCTATGGGCCTCTAATAATTCTTCGAGGATATTGTGCAGGCCCATTTTTAAGAGTTTATCAGCCGGAGTACACCTCGGTAAGTGCAAAGCTGCTTTATACGATTGCCTAATCAAACAGTGTACTTTCTCCTCCTCTGCCTTGTGTAAACTGAGGTATGGAAGGGAGTAGACAAAGCAAATCACAACAAAGGCTTGAACTAGCCTCGTGAGGTCTGTTTCTTTCATTCCCCGATGTTTTTTGGCTATGCGGCGAATTAGGCGGTTCGTCAGATGCACGCAAGCCGTCAGTTTACTGAGCGTGGTGGAGTTTTTGCCATTGCTTTGTAAGTACCTGATCGTTTGGACTTCGGGTACTAATGCGTTATTCATGCGGATTTCTATTGGTACTGGTGTATCCTTGGCCTGTCTCCCAGGCACGTAACGCATTACCAGGAGCTCTGACTTTTTAGGCGAGGAAGATAAGACCATTCATGGCGACCATTCATGGCCCCAGCCTGTTCCGAGATAATGTCAGCTCCGGTTTGCAACGTGTACTCTATTTCTCCGTAGCTGCCCTTCGTTGTCCGCAACGTAATATCGTCAGCGTACCGGGAGTGGTACAAATTAGGTACTGTCGCTAGCAGCTTGGTCATATATATGAGTGGGATATTAAATAACAAGGGGGAGAGAACTGAGCCCTGCGGTGTCCCCTTGCTGCTTAGGTTGAAAGGGTCGGCCTTGAGCTGCCCAAAATGAATCTCAGTTGTCGTGTTGGACAGGAAAGCCTTGGTGTAGCTATGGGTTCGCTGACCGACCTGTACTGCTGCCAATGCTGCCGTAATCGCCTCATGATCAATATTATCAAATGCTTTGGTTAATTCCAAAGCGAGGATTGCACGGGTGTGTTTATTAAGTATTGTATTTACCACCTCCTCCGATATTCTGAGCATGATATCCTGTGTTGATAGGTGTGGAAAGACACCTATCATAGTGTCTTAGATGAGATGGTGCTTCTCCATGTGTGTTTGAATTCTGTGAAAGATAACATGCTCAAAAAGCTTTCCTAAACAAACAGTTAACAGTACACGCATGTGCCGAAGCTCCGAATTATTACTCCCGGATCTCAATTTAATTAAGGGTAACATGCTCCAAAAGCTTCCCTAAACAAACAGTTTACAAAAAACGCATGTGTCGAAGCTCCTATTTATTAAGACTGGATCCCAATTTAATTTCATTTCCTCGATAGTTGTGCCAATGAAGAATAAATTGGGAAATGTTCATTATTGCTTCGTCCATCTCATATGCATTATAATAGTAAAAAAAGCTGGGAGTTTTTGAATCGAGGAGAAAGTCTTTCAGCTCTAGTGTAATCATGCCTACTTACCGCGTAGACTGTGCGCGTCTTTTGAACCATTTTTAGACGAATAAGACCGCTACATGAGCAAATATGTTTTTACAAGTAAATAATATATGCCCATCGATTTCGGCGCACGTTATATATCCCCAGGTGGTCAAATTAATCTGGAGCCCTCCACTACGGCGCGCCTAGTCGCCTGCTTTGCGTTGGCGCGTTAAACTCCACAATCGAATATATTTCCCTTGAGGGTTAGCTCAATCTTCTAGGCATAACTGGAGGATGTGGAAAATGTATTGTTATTGCATATTATTTGCTGAAATAACGGGCGGCCTCCCTAAAACAAGTTTTTTGTTGTTCTTTTATCTACGGGGGAAAATGTTCTCTGGCACTTGGCTCTTGCACGGGAGCAGTTCCGGACGCATGTTTGACGCTCCACGCTTTTGCATTTCGCAGGCCTTCATCGTTCCGCTGTTACTGCTCTATTCGCCGGAATCATATGCAAGATATGGACCACCGACGCAGCTGCTATCGCCGAATGAAGATTTCCAACAACCACCCTTTTGCAACGTCTCCATCGGGTCTCTTAGCCTGGTGCACCCATTCATCTGCGCGCCAGCGTCATCGACATCGACACCTACGGCACCAGCTGACTTAAAGGATGGCCGGCCGACAGTCTCTTCAGTGTGCACGGTAGCAGTTCGGGCAGCATGTTTGACGCTCCACGCTTTTGCATTTCGCAGGTGCGTAAGCAATTCTTGTTATATGCTAAAAGAAGCGACAACCGTTGCTTGCTTGTTCTCTCGTGCCCCGAAGTGCTTTGTGAAAGTATTTGTGACTGTATTTCTATGATGGTACTCTTGATACGCTCTGGTGACGTAGAATTGAATCCTGGGCCGTATAATACTCGTTCCGTAGCACCCCTCGATGTTGAATCACTGCCAACCGACCCATCCGAGCAAATGACCGCAATTTTTGCTATACTTAAAGACCTCCAGGCGCGTTCGGTGCAGTCCACTAGCAGTCAGTCGGATCTCGCGGCTGACATAAACGCAATCAAAGCTGGGCAAAAAAACATAGAGGACAACTTTCGCGAAGTACAGAAACGGGTCGATGCCTCAGAAGTAAAAACTAAAGAGCTAGATCTTGACAACGCTGCCACCCAAGAATCAGTAAAAAAACTAACAGCTCAACTTGATTCCCTGCAGCTTCGCGTAAACGAGCCAGGTCGCGACGCAAGACAAGTCGCGACGCAATAACCTTTTATTTTACGGAATTCCCGATGAGCGTGAAAAGTGGGAACAATGTGAGGCAAAAGTGCTTAATGCACTGGCAGGTGTGGTTGATCCGTTGCCAAGTGGGGCAATAGAAAGAGCCCATCGACTTGGCACGTTTTCGAATGACAAATGTCGCCCCATTATTGTCAAGTTTGCTAGCTTTAAAACAAAAGATAAAATACTCGGGGCCCGTAAAAAGCTGAAAGAGAAGGGCGTATCTTTTTCCGAAGATTTTTGTTTAGCCACACGTCAGATCCGTAAAAAGCTTGCCACGTACGCAAAAAACCAACCGGGTGAGCTCGCATTTCAACTACGCTACAAAACGCTAGTAATCAACAAAGAACAGTTCACGTACAGCCCAGCCACAGACAACGTAACCGTTACCCAGCCAACACCCCCACCCCGTCTAACTATGCAAAATGTGAACACTTCTCCACGACAGCCATCCTAGGGGTACGCGAGGGGTAGTGGACATAACCTATCCAACATATCTGTTTTGTTTTGTAACATCCGCAGTATCTGCAATAAACGAGAATCATTGGCATCCGCCATTGACACCTGTAGCCCCGACATCTTAGTATTAACAGAAACTTGGTTGACATCGCCAATTTCCGGCAATGAAACATTTTTCTCGGCTCATCAGTACTCAATCTACCGCTGTGATCGCCCAAAAGGTCGAGGCGGTGGTGTTATGCTAGCCATTTCCAATAACTTACCATCATCATACCTACATGTACAGAGTGACTTATCGACTGTCTGGGCAGTCGTCGAACTGGGTCATCAGAAAGTAGTCTTAGCTGCCTGTTACCGTCCCCCAACGCACAGTACCACTTTGGTTAACGAGTTACATGATGTTACTTACTCTGTTCGAACCCGGTACCCGAATCTCCCCATATTTTTGCTCGGTGATTTTAATGTTCCCAACATAACCTGGCATACAGATTCCCCCACTATTATTCCCTTCACTTCACTTGCCCAGGAATTTGTAGACTTTTGCACAACGTTCTCACTCACCCAAGTTGTCAAGCAACCAAGCAGAACTACTCAGACCACTGCAAACATTCTTGACCTCGTATTAACCTCTACGCCGGACTTAATATAAGCAATTACTTACCTACCCGGTTTGAGCAACCATTCACTATTATCGTTCTGTATTGACATGTCACGTCCAAAAACGGCACAATCAACCAAAGTTATACGTAACTACAAGAAAGCTAACTTTGAAGCTTTCAATAACCATTTAGGCGGTTTTCTTGAAACATTTTTGATGAATTTTGATAAACGAAGCGTACAAGAGAACTGGGATTTGTTTGCAGCAAAGGTGAATGAGCTAACAAAAAAATTCATTCCTACTTTTACTATTAAATCTAATCAAAAAGCGCCATGGTACAACGTTCATTTAAAAAGGTTATCTAACAAAAAGAAGCGCCTCTACAAATCAGCGAAGCAATCTTCATCCCCCCGCGCGCTGGTCTTCCTATAAGGCTGCGCATGACGCTTACGTAGCAGCACTAAAGAACGCCAAGATTAGCTTCCTACAAAGCACATTGCCACGCCTATTAACAACGGACACAAAACAGTTTTGGCGTACTATCAATCCGAGTCGTAGCGACCACTTAACATTAATCAACACGGATGGAACAGCTATCCCTCCTCATACATGCGCAGCCGCTCTTAATGCCGCATTTATAAGCAACTTCTGCCAAAACACTAATCCTCCCTTAACTGCCACCCCCTGCTATGACTACGTTGTAATGGCACCTATCACTATCGATGTTGGTGGCGTAGAGAAACTTATAAAATCTCTGAAACTATCCTCTGCTCCAGGTTGTGACGAAATATACCCAAAATTTTTAACTAACACATGCATCTACTCCTCAAATATACTAACAAAAATTTTCCAGCAAACCCTCGACGAAAGTGTCATTCCAGCTCAATTCAAAATCGGGAAGGTGGTGCCCCTGCATAAGTACGGTAACAAACATTCCCCGCTCAATTACAGGCCCATTTCACTAACCAGCATTCCATGTAAAATCCTCGAGCACATCCTCTTTTCGAATCTCAGTAAATTCCTGGAGTCAAATTCATTTTTCTCTAAATCGCAGCATGGCTTTCGAAAGACCTATTCATGTGAAACACAGCTAATATCCTTTAGACATAAGCTTAACCTCAGTCTTTACAGCTACTCCGTTTCTGATTGTATTTTTTTAGACTTTTCTAAAGCTTTCGATAAAGTTTCTCACTAATTACTCGTAAATAAACTGCGCTCGCTTAACCTAGATGACAAGCTACTAACATGGCTAGAAGTTTTCCTTGCTAACCGCTCCCAGTTCGTTTCAGCTAACAATTATGACTCCGAGCCCAGCGGCGTTCACTCAGGTGTTCCCCAGGGCTCGGTATTGGGTCCTCTTCTTTTCCTAATTTATATTAACGATTGACCGTTTTGCGTTTCTTCCCACATTAATTTGTTCGCCGATGATTCTGTAATTTATCGACAAATAATCTCTGACAACGACGACAAAACATTACAAGCAGATCTAAACGCTGTAACATCTTGGTGTAAAATCTGGTGCATGGAGCTAAACACTAACAAGTGCAAGTGCATGCGTGTGTCCCGAACTCCTCAAGAGCTGCCTTCGTACTCTATTAATAACTCCCTTCTAGAAAATTTGTCATGTTACAAATACCTAGGTGTTCACCTTTCAGCTGACCTTACATGGAACATTCACACGGATTATATCGTCAACAACGCTAACCGGGCATTAGGATACTTTCGGCGTAATTTTTCAAGAGCACCTTCTTCACTAAAACTACTACTTTACAAGACTTTGGTTCGGCCGAAGCTTGAATATGCGGCATCACTCTGGGATTCAAGCCAAGTTAACCTGACTCAAAAAGTAGAATTAGTTCAGAATAACGCGGCCCGTAACATACTATCCGATTATAACCGTACCTCCAGTGTCACACACATGAAATTGAGGCTTAACCTACCATCTCTAGCGTCTCGTCGTAAAGTTCTTCGTCTGTGTCTTTTCCATAAAATATACTATCACCCCGACCTACGCAGTGAATTCGTTGAAGCGCCTCATTACATTTATGCTCATTTAGACCACTCAAATAAAGTCAGGATACCCCATGCACGGACTAACGCTTTCTCAGTCATTTTTCCCCCGGACAGCCACAGACTGGAACCACCTTCCCGACTCCAGTGGCTGTATACAAAATCCGGTATTGTTCAAAAACACCTTAGCTAACATTGTATACTAGGAATGTTTTTGTACTTACCTGCCTCTAATTACTGTTTACTGTACTTATTTGCTTCGTTACCTAGCTAACGTATAATTAGGAAGTGTTTTGTGCTTTATATTGCCTCTAATTTCACTCACCGGATTTCTGTATTACCCAGTCCCTTTTGTAATGCCTTCGGGCCTTGAGGGTATATTAAATAAATAAATAAATAAATAAACAAATAATTAGAATTGATTTTTTGTAATGTTTCTTTAGGGATATATGCATTCATACAGACGAGATTAAAGCGGATAATAGTTGCATAATACATGCATTAGTGACTCTCACTTAACAAATAGTATTTTAGGTACTGTTTACATGATGAACAATTTTCGTTTTTTTTAACACAAATAAGGAGTGTTTTGCTTTACTGCGCTGTTGATAAAAAACTAGAATTTTTAAATTTTAAATGGCTACCTTTAGGAGCTCACCCTTAAAGCTCTAGAAAAATCCTCGGTTGATCGAATAGGTCGTGAGCAGCGGTTGTCGCTGCGCTTCAAGTAAGCCAAAAGTTACTGTAATTATGCACAGATTTTCTGGCTTTTTTACCCATAAAATAACGTAATACCACAAGCCCTGGACATGCGCGATACTGCGTGCGTTAGCGGGAGCCTAAGCGATATGTGCGGGCTATTGCGCAGATCGCGTGCGCATGAGCGTTGCGTGTGCTATGGGCGTTATGCATGCGTGTCTCATTATTTTACAAGTGGGTGGCTGTGCTTATCACGCCCTTATTACTGCCACCAATTCTAGCAAACAAAATTCGTGTTTATTTTTCTATTGCGCACTTTTTCACCGGCCTATGATGTTCTTTATGTGAATAAGAAAATTGACCACCAGTACATTCAGCTCTTCTGGATTGTTGGTCTAGCAACACATTTTAAGTCATTGCATATAAAACAATCAAAGTGTAAAATTGTTATAGGGACCGGGCAGCTGGACGGGTGGCGCCACCACTCGGCGCTCCCCTCGTCAGTGGAATGAGCCGGTGCATTGGACAACACAGCCTCCCGTTGTTTTTGTCGTGTTTGCTTCGGTGCTTTGTATGTTTTTGTGGCGTTGTGAGCAGACATGTAAGATGAAACGAAGTCTAAACAGATGTGTTGGGTTCTTAGATGCAGTAATGACTACGTAAACTTGTCGGACGCGTCTAAAGTTGGGTATCGGCTGCAATGGCATGAGGGCTTTTTGCAGCGATCTGCGCTTGGCTCCACCCGTTCTGAGTACGAATAAAACTACTATTATTAGTATTATTTTCGTCCTAAATGCACTCACGGCTACGCAAACTTATTGGATGCTTGTAAGGTTGGGGAAGGGCTACATTGACACCAGCGCTTTTTGCAGCGCTCTGCGCCTGGCTGCGCGCGATCTGAGTAGGAATAAAACTGTTAGCAATATTAGAATTTGTTTCTACCGCTTTAAATTATCTTCACTGGTTTAAATGACTACGGTTTCCACGCCAGCCTTAGCGCTGGGATACCTCGATACGTGTGCTTTAAATAGAAAGGCACCTGCATACGAGATGGATTACCGTGTAGCCGTAGAAATGTTGCGGTAGTTTACACTTTCTGCAACCGTGATCTTTGTACCATCGGTTTTGGTGAGCGACACTGTGACAGCATGGGAGCCTGAAAGCCGAAGTGGAAATCCCACGTTTGTGGTGGTCATTTTATCAAGAGCCAAAGTTATTCACCAACTCAACAGCCCAAGCTACAAACCATCCCTCCTCGCCTTCCCGTTTTACCCCCCTGCGTAGAATAAAGGCTGGCATCGATAGTTAAAAAATGTGGCAATGTTAACGTCAGCCGGTGTTTTTTAATGCTTAAGCATTCTTTACAGAGTACCTATAAAATCGTGTAATGCCTGGTGAAGACACCAAAAACGCGCGATTAGTTGCCTCAAATATAGGTGCATGAGCCCGAGTCCTCCACCACAGACACATTTCCGACACGCTGGAAAAAGTTCAGATTTGGAGAGGGGGCATGGAAGTTCAAAATTAAACAGCAAAATCATCTATCCCTCGGTATAATGATTATGGTGGTTGAACACAAAGCTTTCTTCGTGCGAAATCGAATGGGAAATGGTCAAAGTCAAAGACGCTGCGATCAAAAGACCAAACTACATGCTTGTCAAATTCGACGCTTAACTAGTCAAAGTTTTAATCAAGAAGGCAACCAAGGAAACCCATACGATAGAGCTTTGCGATAAACCATCATCGTCGTTAGACGGAGGTGTGCATGATTTTTCAAGCGTAGGTAACAGCTTGTAAACCGACCGCAGCCTTCAGTTGTGAA